>NW_004567107.1:54526500-54668256 GCF_000260355.1 Condylura cristata | reverse complement strand
GGGCAGGCGGGGATCGAACTCATGCGGAAGTGGCTTTAGCTTCTCAGTGCTGTGCTTTAACCCGCTGTGCCACCAGGGAGGGCCTAAAACAACATTTTTTATTTTACTGTTTGAAAAACACTTTGAAATTTATGATCTCATCAAGACAAAATGAAAAAGCAAACTAAATAATAAGGACTTTTTTAAAAAGTTGTATTTATTTATGCATACAGAACTGGAGTACAGGCCAGAGGTGCAGGGGAGGTGAGAGGATTCACCAGAGACAGAGTGGGGAATAGAACAGGCAATCAACTGAAATACACTACTGAGGGGGCAGCAGAAAGGGCAGGAGTGGACTATGCACCATATAGGTTAGCTACCTGGCTGGGGAGCCAACTCACGCTCCACAGTGTTTGGGGATATCTTGATAGCACTGAGATTTTAATTCCTGAGACACCAGAAAGGCCCTCAAATCTACATTTTAAAATCATTCTGATAATATTATTCAAGAGCCAATTAGATTGTAAGTTTGTTGATAATAGAGCTCATCTCTTAGAATTGTTTCTGAAACATTGCATCTAATAATGTTATTAAATGATTAAGGACAGCTGATGGAGGGGAGAATACAAGTGTAGGGGTCAATTTAGGGTGTGTATATGTGTGGGGGTCTGCCTGTGTTGTGTGGGGAGATGACACTACATCCCTGAATGTGCTCATATCATAAGTGATATACACTGTTGGTAAACTATTTCATTAGGTAAAAAACTTTTAATTTATCTTCACGTATAATCATAGCCATAATTCCTTCCTGGGAGGTTGTGAGAAAGTAAAAAAAAAAACCCAGAAACCTTCCTTATTACATGATTATTTTGTTTGCTGAGAACAAGATGCATTGTAAATGTTGCTGTTAGAACTGTTACTTTAAAAGATTATATTGAAACACACATGACTCAGTACTTCTGGATGCAAATAACTTCCTGTGATGCTACTTATAGTATTCCATGAAGTATAAACTTCTTGTTTGCCAAAAAATATAATATCCACTGAAAATTAATAGAGTGTTACCAAATACAGGTGTTTCACAGGTTAGGAACTCCAGGAGCTTAGGCTGAGATGTTCAGTTTGGAAGGTGACAGGACATAAGTACCTGTCAGTGGCTGGAAGAGGAAGCTGAACTGAATGGAGGGAAAAGTTAAACCCAATGTCTGCTTCCCTCTCAGCAGAAACTGGGCCTTACCTTGGCCATTCAAAAGGTGTCCAGGTCCTCTGCAAGGATGTCTGACACCTGCAAAACCGAGGCAGGTTGTACCTTGTTACCTTAAGCTGCCCTCAAGGGACTTTTGGACATTCTTTGTTGCCCTCGCCCAATGAGAAGCCCAACTGAGCTAACAGAACCCTGGAATACAGGAGCTGAGTTACCCTGACACTGGAACACATCTATGCTATCAAAGTGTACAGCTTGTGGCAAATCACACTTTTTTTTTTCAAATAGAGCAAATGCAGTTAACTCTAAACTTCTGTATTAGAATCAGCTTATCTCCTTCAGTGTTAGATTTCAAGGCCTACAGTTTGAACTGTTTTAAGGAGCAGTATGATGCCAAAGGAAGAGTATAGCTAGAAAGTATATTGGTCTCATATGGACCTACGGGCCAAAGGGGTTAACTGGAGAATGCTACAGTCTTGAAAGCTCTACTTTTCATTTGCTAGTTGCTTCAATAGCGAGAAACCCACAAGTCAAACACAATCTTACCCACCTGAAAAAAAAGTGCCCTATTTATCAGATAAGTTTATCTTCAAGGTATAAACTTAACATGCTGAACTTTCAAAAATCATTTATTTTGTCACCATTATGAATTGCTCTGATATGGCTCCCTAGTTCCCAGGCACAGGAAATGTCACATTATTTTTCTAAATTAAAGTAAATCAAGGATGCTACAGTCACCTTTTGAGGTAGCTTCCTTCTACGTTGCTATCACTAGGTCACCTAGTAATGATTTCCTAGGTGTCACTATTGCCGGTTCTTGTCCCTCACCTTCTCAGAGGCCATCTAGGAATAACAGGCTGCCGACACATCAGAAGACTCTCATGGAAAAGGTTCAGGCTATATGAGCAGGACACACAGTCTGAGTCCATACAAGTCCCCCCTTTCCTGATGTCACTTTCTTGTGACATTCATAAAATTCTCAGATAGAAAACTAGTCTCAGTAAGCCTGAGGACAAGAGAAAATTACCTTTCTTTTCTTTTGCTGAGACTGAATCTGGAAAAAGATGAGCTCTAAATGACACCTCCTGAACTTTCTAAATTTGAGTTCACAGTTGGTTTATTGTCAGGAGACATAGTTTTTTTTAAACCCCAACTTTTTCTTCAAAGAAAAGGTACCCCATTCTCATAATTGTAGTGTAACTTCCTTTGTAGACCCTCTCTGATCACCATTACACTCTCGGTACCAGAAGATTCAGTCCTCATTTCTTTTCACTGCTTGTGTATATGTCATACTTCTATTCTATATATCTAGTCCAACCTGGAAACTCTGTACTACTGAAGCCTAATTTGTCTCATGCACTACCACACAGCCAATGGCTATGATGATATTTAATAAATTTTAATTAAAATGCATTCAGTATTGGAACAAAGCTCAGGTATTTGGGTCAAATGTACATCAGCTAAAAAGATAAACGATTAGAGTAAAAACAAAATCCAGAGGTATTCCAAAGTTAGTATATCAAAAAGTCAGAGGAAATGTAAAATAAACTGTGCTTCAGTGATTTTCATTCTTCTCTCTACAGATTTTATATTTCAACTAAAGATTCTATTGTCACCAGAGCACTGAATATTTAAAATACTTTCAGAAGACCAGAAATTACTACTAAAAAAGCCAATTTAGACATGATCCATATTTCAGGCCACAGGTGCCTTTTCATTGTCACAACAATAATTTATTGATTTTTTTTTTAAAGATTTATTTACTCATACAGAACTGGGGTACAGGCCAGAGATGTGGAGGGTGAGAGGATTCACCAGGAACAGAGTGGGGAGCAGAACAGGCAGATCGACGATGTACACTGCTGAGGGGAGCAGAGGGCGGGTCAGGAGAGGTCTGCCTCGCCATGTGGATCTCCTCCCGGGGCAGATGGGGATTGAGCTCATGCGGAAGTGGCTTTAGCTTCTCAGTGCTGTGCTTTAACCCGCTGCGCCACCAGGGAGGGCCAATTTATTGATTTTTTTTAAAAAAGATTTATTTATTTGTTCATACAGAACTGGGGTATAGGCCAGAGGTGCAGGGGCAGCAAGAGGCTTCACCAGAGACAGAGTGGGGAGCAGAACAGGTAGATCGACAAAGTACACTGCTGAGAGAAACAGCGGGGGGTCAGGAGAGGTCTGCCACACCATGTGGATCACCTCTGGGGCAAGCGGGGATTGAACTCATGCAGAAGTGGCTTTAGCTTCTTAGTGCAGTGCTTTAACCGGCTGCGCCACCAGGGAGGGCCCCAATTTATCGATGTTTTTACTAATAAAAAGTTTATATCCTTGATAAATCCTAAGAATTATAGGTCCTATTTCACTTCACCAGGATTAATAATACTTTGGATATAAAGTGGAGAATACTTAATGAAGGTGTGTGAATCAAACCACCCCTTAATGAAAGTGTGTGAATCAGACCAGGATTCACAGAACTGGTCTCCTCAGGATGCTCTTCTCTGCCAGACAGAGTATTTTGAGCTAAGAGCAATGAAATCTCTTGAAGCTGAGAAGTTTCTGTTCCTGCCTAGCCTTCCTAATCTAAGAAGAAATCTTCATGTCCTAAGCTTACGGCCTCTTTTCAAAATCAAAGCAGACTCTCTTTTAGGGTCTAAAAGAATGCCATCTGGAAATTCTCATCAGGTTGCAGGTTTATCAGTGAACATGTTCTTTCTATCTAAGAATCTCATCTTTTCTCTCAGGTTAGGAATGAAGTAACCAGGACCACCTTGATGGCCTAAGGATTAAATTTCAGTGTTACCACCTCTGAGGCTTTAGCTCTATCCCAGCCAGGAGCACACACATAAGGTGCAACAAACAGCTTTTTACTGTATTTCAGTAAAATCTGCCTGTTCTGGTCCCCACTTTCTCTCTGGTGAATCCTCTCATCCCTCCATGCCTTCACTTCTGGCCTACACCCCAGTTCTTCTACACAAAAATAAATAATTAAAATCTTAAAAAAAAAAAAAGAAGTAACCCAGTGTTCCCTGATGGTGCAAGGAGTTAAGCTGCAGCACTTTGAAGCAATCTGCAGCCACTGTAGCATGAGTTTGATCCGGGCCAGGGAGCTGATCCATATGACATAGCAGACCTCTCCTGTCTCAACTTCTGTTCCCCTCAGCAGTGTATTTAGTTGATCTGCCTGTTCTGCTCACCACTCTGTCTCTGGTAAATCCTCTCACCCCCAGCACCTCTGGCCTGTACCCCAGTTCTTGTATGCATAAATAAATAAATTTCTAAAAAAAAAATGAAGTAACTGCTTGCTGTCTATAAAGTCCACCCCTCTTCTTGGGATACCCAGGTCTCAAAACAGAGGGTAAATATTTCTGGAATGCTCCATTATTCTTTAGTACTTAACAGATACATAAATTCTTCTTATGTATGTTATTAAATTTTAAACTTCCTACCTATTCATCTGTCTGATGTTAATTTATTCATCAACACAGCCTTGAAAGAGTCCAGATAGAGTGGGGAGATTTCCCACTGTACCCAGGCATTAACATGTAAAATGGTGGTGGGAAGTAGCCATTTTACTTGGTCTTATATAGGTGCTCATAGACCAGAGCTAAAAACAAATAACATATTAGGTCAATGAATTGCTAGCTGTAGGACTAACCATGTCCATCCACTTAGGATTTAAATAACCCTAGTGAACTTTGGGTGGAATTCAGAACTGTGGAACAGCAACTATGCCTTCCCATCCCATATCCCCACTTCCCCATAGTGAGGATATAGGATGGGAAGGATATGGGTTGTTACATATCCATAGTGAGGATATGGGATGTGCTGGGATAAGAAAAAAAGTGTCAGCGGAAAGAGAGCAGAAGTGTTAGAGAAGCAGCCTGCCTTTCCATCATCTGAAAACTCATTACATAAATATTAGTTGTAGGTACATAATGCTTTGTCATTAAAAAGACAAGGCAGTTTTGGCCCTCCCTGGTGGCACAGCAGGTTAAAACACAGCAATAAGAAGCAAAGCCGTTTCGCATGAGTTCGATTCCCGCCTGCCCCGTAGGTGATCCACACGGCGTGGCAGACCTCTCCTGACCCGCCCGCTGCTCCCCTCAGCAGTGTACTTTGTCAATCTGCCTGTTCTGCTCCCCACTCTGTCTCTGGTGAAGACTCTCACTGCCCTGAGCCTCTGGCCTGTATCCCAGTTCTGTATACACAAATAAATAAATCTTTAAAAAAAAAAAGACAAGGCAGTATAGGATAGGTTCTAAGACATATTATGTAGGCAAAAGAACAGAAATGTAAAAAATGTAAAACAATGTAATTTGCTATCATTTACAAAAATTAAATGTATATAAGTATGCATGTGTTTTGCATACATGTACATTTGGAAAAATATTTAAAACTTGGGAAACCTAGAGGCCTTAGGGGACAGGAACAATGCTGGGCTTCTAGGTCATAAATTACAACTTGAAGGAAACCTCACACATAGGCACTTTTCTAGCATCATCTGGGGATTTACTAGAAATGCAGAACCTTAATTCTTACCCCAGAATGACAGAACAGTTCATAAAGAAGATCTCCAGTTATTTTTTATGTGCATTAACTTCCAGAAATATCCTGATAATTGGTGAGACTGCCTTTCTTATGAGTGAATAATATTCTATTGTATCTAAGCACATTTTCTTTATTCATTCATCCATCAACTACACTTAGGTTGGTTCCATATCTTGCCTATTACAAATAATATTATAATGAACATGGGGGATGCATATATTTTCTGAGTAATTCTCCATGATACTTTTAAATAACTAGTTGATATATGTAAATAAGTTGACTGTTCACTTCTACATGCTACTTTCATAGTCAAATTACTGAATTTTCTTATCTATATTAGTTTTCCCCCTGCACCTCTGTCCTGTACCCCAGTTCTTGTATAAATAAATAAATAAATCCTTTTTTGGCCCTCCCTGGTGGCACAGCAGGTAAAAGCACAAAACGAAGAAGCTAAAGCCACTTGAGCATGAGATCGATCCCCTGACCCAGAGGTGACCCACATGGTGCAGCAGCCTTCTCCTGACCCACCCACTGCTCGCCTCAGTAGTGTTTTTGGTCATTTGGCCTGTTCTGCTCCCCACTCTGTCTCTGGTGAATCCTTTCACCACCCCTGCACCTCTGTCCTGTACCCTAGTTCTGTATGCATGAATAAATAAATCTCTAATAAATAAATATTTTTAAAAGAAATTATCCATTGATTACTATCATAGTGAAATTTTTTAAACAAACATTTGTGCTAGATTTTATGAAATGCTTTTGTATATATGGAGATGTTATAATTTTTCTCCATTTATCTAGCAATATAATCGTATACTAATAGTCTTTCAATATTGAACAAGTTCTTCATTACTGTAATTAGTGTCTCTTAAAAATAATGTAGTACAGTATTTTTCTAATGAGCTAATAAAGTCTATTTCAGAACAAAGAGAGATATTCTGCCTAATATTCCCAAATCATTGATCTGAAATTTTTTCTACTTTCATTTTATTGTGATAGTAATATAATTCTCTTTCCATAATAAATTCATGACTTGTTCTATGATCTGGAACATGTTGTGTAACAATCAAGCTATCCTTTCCATAAGAATTTGGCAGAATTCCTACACAAAGCCATTTAAAATCAATGAGGAAAATATTCTATATTGGGGGTGAGGGGATAATGAAAATGATAGAATGAAGTAAAAATCAGACATATGTAGCAATAAGAAAAGAACAGCAGAACCTGTAAGAAAACTCAATGGAGATTTTTTTTTCTCTGTAAAGATCCATTTATTTATATAAGAACTGGGGTACAGGCCAGTGTCTGGGGTGAGAGGATTCACCAGAGACAGAGTGGGGAGCAAGCAGATCTACTGAAATACTCTGCTGAAGGGAGCATGGGTGAGACAAGAGAGGTCTGCTGTGCCGTGTGAATGACCTTCCAGGCCAGGGCTTGAACTCATGCTGCAATTGCTTCGGATTAACTTCATGACCCTTTGTGCCACCAGGGAGAGCCCCTCAGTGGAGTTTTAACCCATGAGCCCAGTCATACCTGATATCATCTGTCCCTCCTGATAGTTCTTAATTCTATGAGATTCCTCAGTGTATTTCCAACAATTTGCACTGCTTCTCTCTCATTTTAGTAACAAAAGAATCAAGATGAATAGATAGAAGTCACAGTGTAATTGGTTTGAAAATGAATGATATAAAATACTTCAGACTAAACCATAATAAGAAATGGACAAGAATGATATAAATAAAGCCACAAAATTTTACTGGAGAATATAAAAGAAAACTCAAATATATGGAAAACCCCTACCTTGGATCTAGGTAACAATGACTGTAATAAAGATGTCAGTTCTCTTCAAATTAATTTATAGGTTTAATGTAACTCCAATCAAAATCTAAATAGGATATCTTTTGGAGCTTGAAAGAGTGATTCTAAAGTTGATTAGCTAGAAAAAAAAAAATAGAAAAGAGCCAAGAAATTTTTGAAATTAAAAAAAGAAAGAAATTGATGAGGTCCACCCCCTGAGTACTCACCTTAGATGTACCACTGTAATTGTCTGTCCAACTGAAGGAGATCTTTGCCTCTGGGCTCAATTGTTTGTCCTGCTCAAGGGGATTTTTTTGTCTCTGGTCCCTTTTGTTTAAAATAACTTAATAATGAAAAAAGAATGTAAGGCATTTCATTAATAAGTTTTATGTTGACTGTATACATTAGTTTTTGAGTATGCTGGGTTAAGTAAAAATATTATTGAATGAATTTTATCTTCTTCTTTTAAAAAAATCTGGCAGCTAGTACATTCACATTTCTATTGGGTAATACTATTAAAGGCTAGGTGTTGGCAAGTGTTTTCTGTAAAGGACCACATGGGAAATATTTTATGCTTGTGGACTTTACCATCTGTATTGAAACTAATCTTTTCTGCCTTTGTATTATAAAAGCAACCACAGATAATACATGAACTAATAAGTTTTAACGTGTTCCAATAAAACTTTATTTATGGACACCAAAATTTGAATTCAAATAATTTTCATGTTTTATTAAATATCCTTTAATTTTTTTATTTAGCTATTCAAAAATGTGAAAGCTTATTATTAACATTATTATTTTTAACTTGAAAGGTTTAAACCTGATTTAGTTAGCTGGCCATAGTTTGCCTGCCACAGATTACACACATCTGTTCTATTTCAACAATGAGGTCCTAGGGATAAGATTATCTTCATTACCACAAATAAGGTCTCAAGGGCTAGGTTGGGGAGTAATGAGTGAAATGAATGGAGCAGAACTGTAGGTAATGGGAAAAGGAGAAAAAGTCTAATAATGGGGCAGCCTGGTCTTAGCATCAACTGTTTGCCATTCAGGTATGGGACTGCTCACTGGTCAGATCTTCTGACTTTATTTTCCAGGAGAAGCAGAGAAATCAAATTTCTGTGTAAATTTTCCAAGTTCTATAAATTGCCCACCATGTTACTTTTATCAATAAGCAAATCGATTTGTTCAGGCCATACAAAACATTTGTGGACTCAATTTACTTTATGTCCTCAGCCCTAGCTGTGGCTCTTGTTCATCCATGAACACGTTTTTCTCAAATTCTGCAGATAAAAGTGACTGGCATTGTTTTTAGTTTTTATATACCTTTCAATGTGACATGAGTTTACAGTTACTACTTTGTGTTCTCAAGGAAAACTTTGTTTCGTGTAAAGAACAGGTTTTTTATTTCCCCTTTAAAAATCAGTCTATTGCTGTATAGCTCTATATTGCTGATAAACGCATGTCATTCTTGGCAACATGGATGGAACTGGAAAGAATTATGCTCAGTGAAATAAGCCAGAAGGAAAAGAAATATACTGGATGGTCTTACTTATAGGAGGACTATAGGGGAACCAAATAAGGGGTTGGTAAAAAATCAAGGAACAAAATGAATAGGCTACTCTAAATCAGAGCCATTTTGCAGGGGTAGGAAAGGGCAAGGGATCAAAACAGTGGTGGGAAGAGCACAATGACTATGGGTAAATTGGTGGTGGGAATTTTATGAGGACTACAGCTGAGAGGAGAAAGCAAAATTGTACAAAAACGAACAATGATGTAAAATATATATTAATTAATTAAACACACACACACACACACACACACCATCAATCAGTCCATACAGTACTCCTTCTCCTCCCTTGAGTTTTATATAACCCCCCTATTTTATTTTATTGTTCTATTCCTTATGGAATGTATTCTTTCCTGAGAGTGGATTTTAAGTGACTGGTAGGTGAAAAGTGTCATGACTCAATAGGGCAAGATTTTTATTTTAGTTTTAATGCTTGTTTCCTGAAACAATGAATGAGAATGAGAACTTAAAATCTACATGTCTTCACAGAAAGGAAAGACGACAAAGCATGAAAACTGATTTCGGGATTTCAAATATCACTTTCACCTTTGGTTTAATAATTACCTTTGGACTGTCTTTTTTTCCTATTTATAAGTATATTTTGTACTATTAGCTTAATGAAAAATACTATTTTTTTTCTATTGTCACAATAGAAGAAGATATCTCAAATTTGTTATTTTAGGACGGTCTGTTATTTCTGAACTCTGCCAATTGAAGACAACTTCTTGATGTCAGAGAACTTCCTTTTTGAGAAATGTGCTTGGCTCCGAATTACTTGCACTCACTGGTTTTGCCAAATGAGCTTGCTTATATCCAAGAGTTAAATCATTTTATCTTTGATGTTAAAGAGTAGGTTAGCCAATTTACATGTAGGTCAATGTTTTTAAAAGGGAAAAATCTGTGAAGATTGATTTAATACTGTTCTGTAGCATTTTTCATTTATTTTAATATGATTTCAAAGAACTCTTGACTCCAAACATACAAAATTAAATAATGAAGCCTCAGCAATTACCTTCAGACCTAATTTTTCAAGGTTTCTAAACAATGAAACCCAAAGCAGCTTTAAAAAGTGATAAATATGATCAAATATTGGGGTAGTATGGAAAATAACAAAATTAAAGACTACCACCACAATAAGGCCAGGATCAGGAGACTTATTTATTCCAACTAGAAGAATGAAGTTGGGTGTACTTTAACCCTGGTGTTATTAATAATGACAGAATCCCGTCATTGGTTTTTTCAAAACCAAGATGTCAGGAAATATTGACTATGCCCATGATATTGTACTTATATTGTTTCTTGTTATTTAACAAGTAGATCTATCCTGGGAAATACATCATCTCAAGGAAGGAAATACATCATTTTGAGGAACAAAAAACCACTTCAACACTTTTAAAAGTTACCTCTTAATTTTTTCCCCTTATTTCTATACATAACTCCAAGTATTTATTTCCTATGCCTTCTTCTTCTTCTTCTTTTTATTTTTTACTTATATTTGTCTCAGTCTCCTTGAACATAATTCAATTGAAATTTTTTTTTCATTGAATATTATCTAAAGTGGCAAAACTGGGTATGGGCTACAAAGGTATACAATAAGTATTTGTTAAAAAATCTGTAATGTTAGGGTAACTAGTTATTCTTTTTCATATTTTTCTAATATAGTCTACAAATAATTTTACAGATTGTGAATTAAGGAGTAGAAACAATTGCACACACTAATATGGTAATAGTGAATTTTACTTTTAATTGGGATTAGAGGAATCAAAACATGTTCATATTTCCCAAGCTAAAATAACAAAAATCAAAATCTTGAGTGCCTAGCTACAAAATTTATTTAGTTGGTGAGTCAAAGGAAGACAAAATGATTAGGAATATTTTGAGTTGTGGTCTGGAAACTCTTTCCGTTTTTCCTGACATGTGCAAAAGATCACCACCTTCAGACTCCAACTGTAGTTTTGGCTACTAGTCAGACCATTGTGTTGGGTATTCAGCAGCACCAGTACCTAGTTTTAAATATAGATTTGGAAAGAGGATTAAAGGTCTTGATAGAAAGTTTAAGAGGCCTGACTTTTCCAGATGATACCTCTGGTGCTTTTTGTTTAATCACAGTTTGGATAACAACCACAGTATACTAGGTAACAACCTCATTGAGAGAGTCTATGGACTGTGTTACATGGAAGTATAGATTCCATTCACATTGGCATTACACAGTAAAAATCAAAACCTATCTCTAAGAGCAGAAAGAATTTTTCTATAATAGAACCATTGTATTTATAGTTCCCGTATTTTGTTAAAATTTTTAAAAAGTGGTTTGGATTTATCTTGTTTACTTGTTCTTTGTTTGGGGCCTGCCTTTTTCTTCCTCTACTTACTGAGTTCAAGGAACTTCTTTACCCCTGACCAATAATTTAAGGAGTGAATGCATGTGCTCTCAATTTTGGAAAGTAAACATGAAGCTTTCTATCTTGTTTCTATTTTGTCTACTCTTATACCATTCATCTCTCTTATCCATATTGGAAAAAAAAAAATCTGCCATAAAGACCCTGGCCCTAAAATGAGAGCCTGAAGAGCAAGGTACTAATTCCTTATTTGTCCAGAATTGCTTGGCCAGACTTTAAACATTGAATTGGCTGTACTTGATGAAGAAAAGGCCCTATTCCTGATTCTGAGAAGTGCTAACCTGAGAAGTGTCAAAGGTAGGTGACCTTTAAAGAAAATATTAACTGAGAACAAAAGCATTAGATGGTTTCTAAATGAGCCAAGGCTACTCATCCAGCTGCCCTTGAGCAATAAAAAAGGAAAGTCAGTGCATTATACACCGGGTCAGTGATAAAAGCCATGAAAAAAAATAATCTTTCTAAGTTAGACAATGCTGATATTGGCAGTCCTTGAATGCTATTAAAAAAAAAAAAACACTTCTTTTTGAGAAATGCTTAATGGGGCACAATTAAGCGATCTGTAGAATTGAATGACCTTTAAATTGCTGTAATCTCATGAGGGAAACCTTTCACACACAGCATCTACTTTTGAAAGAACATTCACATGAAAATATTGTCACTAATTCACAGGGTTTTCTGAACCCATGTCCTGTGTCCTGCTCCCTTTTAGACTCCTTCATTGACAGAGAAAAGATGAGATCACCAAAGATGCTGACCTCAAGCATGTCATTCAATTAAAAACCATCATACTGTTAAAATTCAAAAACAAATTTAATGGTGAGCAAAAAGGAGCAAATACAAAGCCTTAAAAGGCAACAAAAGTGCGAACCTTTGGTATTTCCTTTTGTATAAAATCCTTTTGTTTATATTTTCTCTTCCCAGGTTTCTGACTGTGTCTTTCTAAGTATACATATATTTTAGAAAACAAAATGATATACTATTGAAGAAATATACAGAATGCGACTTCTGAAGTCAGTTTTGAATCTTGAAGATCATTTCCCCCATAACATGTATATTTTGAAAATAAATATACTGAAAAATTAGTATGATGATCACCTCAATTTTCTTCATCTACCTCTCTATCTCGATTATATCTATATATCTTCATTTTTTTATTTTGACTGATTAACTTGAAAGTTATAGCTATAATACTTTCCTGAATGCTTCAGTTTATATATATATATATTTTTAAAGATTTATTTATTTGTGCATACAGAACTGGGGTACAGGCCAGGGGCTCAGGGGTGGTGAGAGGCTTCACCAGAGACAGAATGGAAAGCAGAACAGGCAGATAGAGGAAGTACACTGCTGAGGGGAGCAGCGGACGGGTCAGGAGAGGTCTGCCACGCCATGTGTTCACCTCTTGGGCAGGCGGGAATCAAACTCATGCAGAAGTGGCTTTAGCTGCTCAGTGCTGTGCTTTAACCCGCTGCGCCACCAGGGAGGGCCCCCAGTTTATATTTTTTAAGAACTAGTATAAAAATCATAAAACACTTTGTGCATTCAAAAAATTTAACTATGATAGATTAGTATCATCAAAATATAGTACATTTTCAAATTCCATTACTGCAGGAATTTCTTTAGGATATTTTTGCTTTTGGGAGCTGGAATCCAGTTAACTACTAAGCATTGCATCTAGTTGTCATGTTTCTTTAGTTACATTTAATCTGGAATATTCCCATACATTTAAAAAAATAATATAATAGCTTACTTTTACATCATTTTATGCATTTTTCCATCTCAGTTGTAATCACAGTGGGCTTCTCATCACTTCCTCACATTTTTAGGGAGAGGGTTAATCTCTGTGACACTGATTTTTGAAGAGTCTAGGTCAGTTATCTTGTAAAATATCCCAAACGATCTGTATTTGGAGTTCTTTGGATTCAGCACATTGGTAAGTGACTATTCCTTCCTTCTTATCAATTTGTATTATTTCCTGCATCAGGTTTATTTATTTATTTATTTTTTGCCAAAGCACTCTATATTTGGACTGAAAATTTGCTTAGTAAATATTAGAAAGCGGGGCTCTTTAGTCTAAATGAATGGCCTAAAAAAACAAATTTCTCTGTAAGAAAAACTATGAAAGGTAACTGGCAAATAGATGGTCATGTGCATTTTAAAAAACTGACTCTAACATAAACTTATATTTTAAAAAACACTGCTCATATGAAAATTGTGTCATATTTACAAAGTGGTTAATATACTCATGGATTATTTAAAGCTGACTCTAAATAGCTTAACCCAACTAGGATACCTGATCTTACCAGAAGGTAGTAAATCACTCACTTCTTAGAGTTAGTATTATTTTCAAGTCATTGTGAGGCCATTTAATACACAGATGGGAGTAATTGCTTCTTCCTAAGTTTCTTTGGCTATTTAATTGAAGTCTGACCTGTGTATATTAATTCATAAGCCTGATATGTTATTTTTCCATTTTGACTAAATAAGGCAAAGTACACTTTATGATTTTAGGATAAAGTGATTATTTGGACTCCCCATATGTAATATGTGAATGGAAGCTGTAAAATCATATGAAAACATTCCCATTGAAAATCAAGGAGATCAAATCATTATGTAAAGAAAAGTGGGAAGTTGTGCAGTAGCTTTTGAAAAATGCCATGGTAAAATAGTCTACTTTTTAGATGGATTATTTTATAGCAAGTAGTTTCAATTTAATATGTATTTTACCTACAAATATTCCACTGGGATTCTTATATACATTAGGAAGACATTTTCAATAGCACTATCCTTACTCATTACCAATATTTATCTTGCTTCATATTGTTGATCTTATATAACATCCTTGGTTGATTTTTCAGACCTTGAGTTGCTATTTATTAAATTAGGGACACAGCCCACTAAATTAATAAATTATTACTGTGAAGGCACTCTTGTCTTCTGAATGTATAAGTGCATTGCTTAGATTACTCTCAGGGAGTAATTTACACATGAAGAGGCCCTGGTGGTTAAAAAAGCTTTGTGTATATCTTGTTTGGGAAACAGTTCCTAGACTGGGTGCTTAAATGTGTATCAAAGCAATTTTTTTTCCCAAAAGAGTAACCATTTAACTATTCTGATGTTCCCAGTACACTCTCCTGGAGTCACGAATTTCTCATGTTTGGCACACAACTCTATCCCAAATTTAGGTTTTTAAGAAATTAAAGAGAAAAAGTGGGTTTGGTGAGTCTCCTTCACTGGATCATAAACTCTGTGACAAAAGGAACCTTATGATTCTTACATTCTTAAAGCCTAACTCTGTGTCTGGCACTCAGAGTAGCAAAATATGGTTTTGGTGAATGTAAACAAGGGTGAAGTACACAGAAAGAGTGTGTCATTATTAAAAATTCCTTACTTGTTCTAAGTGTAATTTTTTAAACTTTCTTTTAAAAAAGATTTATTTTTATTTATTTATAAATATAAGAACTGGAGTATAGGCTGGAGGTGCAGAGGGTGAGAGGATTCTTCAGACAGAGTGGGGAGCAGAACAGAAGGAGCTACTGAACTGTACTGTTGAGGGGAGCAATGGAGCCTCTGCTGTTCTAAGTGTGTTAGTTCCTTGGGTGGGGGATAGAACTCATGCCTCAGTGGCTGGGGATAGCTTGATGGCTCTGAGACTTCACCCCTGTTTCACCAGGGAGACCCCCTTATTCTGAGTATAATTTTTGCAAAATGTTGTTCAATGTCTTTTTTATTTCCCTTGTAAATTTTCCTCCTCTCCCCCACAAATTCTTATAACAAAAGATAAGCAATGGTTAATTTTTATTTATCAAATTATTAGAGTTTATGCATCAGTAATCTATCAGATCTAATAGGAATATAAATTCTAAAAGGCAATAACTTTTTCTTACATCCCAATGCTCTTAAAAGATCCTTATGTTGTGCCAGAAACATCATACTGACCTCAACTTCCAAATTAAAAACAATTGCAGATGAAAGATTTGTAATCAAGTGATGGTGGCAGGGTGGGTGGAAGTAGTGATTAGAAGTTAAGAGCTGCCTACACTACATCTCCTGTTATTCTTCATCAAGCATCTTTAATATGATAGTGTCAATCGCCGTGCTTTTCTGTTCCTCAAAACTAACCCATGGTGCTTCATAGGTGCTACATACTACAGCATGAATTTGGTAAGATAATTATTGTTTGGATAGAAGGTTTTTACTTTTCAACGTTTTCATTACATTTAAAAAAATTTTTTTTGGTACTTAGTACTAAAGCAAGTTGTCTTGCTATATATTTTAAACATGTTTTCTATAATTATATTATCAAATATCTATGATTGTTTTTGACATTTGCATCTCAAAGTGAGATCTCCAGTTATGCTGGCAGCAAAATAAATCTGCTGCTATTCCTGATTTGACTGCTTTTCATTAATAGTCAGCTCGTTAGAATAGTTTATAGCTAATCAACAGAAAGACTGGCGTAAATTCTTTTGTCCAAAAGTTGAATCTAGAGTAGTCAGGGTAGTTAGTATTCTCTTTTCCTTTCCCCCCAAACCCTCCCACCCCCGACTCCTGGTCTTTTTGTTGTAAAGAGGTCACATAAGGACGTTGGTGAAAGGGTTCGGTGCGCCATCTACTGACGGAATCTAAATTTCCACCGCCTGGAGAATAAGAACCATTCCTAGATTCGACTTTAAAGCTCTTTAGAGAAAGGAGGGATAATGGAGAAAGATCCTCTCTGACCCTAGGGCTTATTTGTTACTCTTGGAATAAATCTAAATTTAGGAAACACAATGCATAAAGAAGATCCCAGCCACTCGGCGCGAGTAAAAGTTACAGACAGAATCTCAAGAGAACCCTCTGACTCTGGAGGAAGTTAAGCAAATCCTGACATCAACTCATTGGAAAAATCGGGTTGTTTTCCACCTGTATGCTGAACTACACAAGCTTCCTATGGTTGCCCACATAAGATATAGTTTTATTAATGGCTTATCCAGGATAATTGTCAGTTTCTTTCTTATTATTCCAAATAATAACTCCAACTTTTCCAAAGCTTTACTTTTATCAAAATTTTAATAAATTATAGCAAATTGGTCCACCATTCATGTAGCTCCTACATATCTAGCTATTCTTTGTGTAGGTGAATTTAACTATTCACACAGACAGACAAAGCTATCTGTACACTTACAAGATGATGTGCACCTATGTAAAAATTGAAGAAACCCCTTGGAATTGGATTAAAAGTTCCCCATTCAATTGTTCTCTCCACTCAATGCGCAATCCGTTAGAAGACTGGGAGGGGTTGTTGTAGCTGGGGCAGAGGAGAGTGATGCTGATGCGTTCAAGGGTTCAAATCAGGGGTTAAAATTTGACACTTGATGGATTGGAAATTAAAGTTGTCCCGAAGTCGTCCGATCTGATTCGTGTTACTTTATCTTTTTTTTTTTTTAATCCAGGAGAACTGAGAAATTAACCACGAGGACCCCAGATGCCCCAGGTAAGCTCCTTCCCCTTGTACCATTCTCCTTAATTCAAATACAGAGACAACTTGCTTTCGAGATTTAAGAAAGAAAAAGAAGCAAGAAAGTTGAGCCAGAAAAAGGAAGAGACAAGTAAAGCTGTAAGGCAGGGAGAAGAGAAAGAGCTAAAGGAAAGATAAAGAAGTAGTGAGACACGAGTGAAAAGGGAGAAAAGAAGAGAAAAGGACAAAAAAAAGCAACGAGGGCTAGGAAGATGCAAGGATCTTTATTTAACGAACTGAAGTTACACCCATCTTTCACTTTCAAATCAATAGTCTAGATCTTATCCGTTTCCTTTGTAAAGGTTGTCTGCATTGCTAAAGGAAGCTAGTCAGTTCTCCTCACCCCCTACCCCCTCAGCCCCCACCTCACGAGTGGCTGCGCTGTTCTATTCGGGGGTACCGAGACCACATAAAAACACTGGTAGGAGCGCGACTTGGGGAACGCGCCTGCAACTGATTGTCACCGGGGAGCCTAACCAGATTAATATCGAGAGATGGATTACACTGGCTGTCACCAATAAGTTAAAAGATTATAATCCAATCTATACACATTAGAGTCAGTATTAACTTTATCTGCTATTTTAAGACTCCCAGTTGCCCCCAGAGTCCTCAGAGGACAATCCTCCACGTTCTGATGCAACCCAGCAGGTTGTCAGGAGGGGAAACCTCCCGAAGAAAACAACTTCATTCGTGGTCCCTGAGGGTCAGCACCCGGCACTCCCAGGTGTCTCGCCTTCACCTGGGCACGGCTTTGTGAAGCCTCCCAGCCCCGGATTATCAACGCGGGGGGCGGGGGGGGGCGTGTCTTTGGAAGGAAACGGCGTCCTTGTTTCTTTCTTGTTCATTTCATTTTTATATTGTCGGTGACGGTGGTAATGGCAGAAGGACAGGGACCGGGGTAGTGGGCGGATGCCTTTGAGGGGTTGGGGAAGGAGGCCAAGGATCGTTACCAGTTATAACAGTCACAGCGATTGCTATTTGATGCGTGTTTGTAGGTTGGCATTTCTCTCGCTCTCTTTTCAAGTAAGTTTGTTTGGGTATGAGCTCTTGCCTTTTAGCACAAAACCACAAAAAGACGTGGTGGAAAGTAAAAGAAAAGCCTCCCCCCCTCCTCCCCGAGAGAGCTAACTAACGCTGAAGCCTTGATTTAACACTCCTTCTCCGGCTGTTGGGGGCTCCAGGCAGTGGCTACATTCCAGCAGTTTTAATCCGTTTTTTATTGTAGGGAGAGAGGAGTTTGCACAGGGGCTGGGATGGCTCCCCAGCTGGCCGCTCTCCCCACACCAGCGCCCCCTCCCCGCCCCTCTCCCCCTCTCTCCACCTCCCCCTAGCGCCCCCCTTCCCCAGCAGGAACCTGTTACTTTAAGCCAGGCGTTCCAGTGTGGCGGTGCGGGCTGCCGGGGTTTCGGGAGATGGCTGGTGATTGGCTCTTTCGAGCTCCCCCTGGCTAGCTCGCTCGGCCTCCCCGCGCGCTCCGCCCCGCCCGCGCGCCCTCCCTCCGCCCCGTGAGGCTCGGAGCCCCGGTGTCAGGCGCCACGGCGCATGCTCCGGAATCTCATCCTCTGGCCCTGAAGCTGCTGCTGCTGCTGCTGCTTTTGCTTTTGGGGCTGAGTTTAATAAGCGAGCGAGCGAGCAAGAGAACGCGGGGGGGAAAAGGCAGAGAATGTCCGCCATCTACCCTCCGCTCCTGGGCGCGCTCTCATTCATAGCAGCCTCTTCATGAATTACAGCTGAGGGGGGCGGGGGAGGGGGGTACCACACAACACCCCAGCAAACCTCCGGGCCCCCAGGCATGGCTAGCTCGGTAAGTACATGCAAAAATAATAATAAAGACCCCCTCCCCGCCTTTCCTCCCTCGCCCTGGGCCGCCGCTGCCGCCGCAACCCAGACAGCGCCAGCGCTCCGCGGTTCCAATTAGAGAAAGGTTGGTACGGCTTGCAGGGAGCTGCTGCCTCTCCCTCAGCCTCCGCTCCCCTCCCTCCCCCACCCCCCCGGCGCGCGCACACACATGCACATACACTCACACACTCTAACACACACTAACACACACTCGCCCCTCCACCCCCCGCGCCTCCCTCCCTCCTCGCCTCTCTTTGCAATCGCAAGAAGCGCACTCGCTCACACGCGCGCACTCTCTCTCACACACACACATACACACACACGGTGGAAGGAGGCGAATAATAACTCAGCCATATTTCAGCCGCCGCCGCCTCCGGGAGCCGCGGGCACAGTCCGGGGACGCGGCGAGCAGCCTCGGCGGCCGCTAAGATGGTGCGTTCTCCGCGGCGCGCGTGTGTGAGCCGGAGTGTGCGGGCTGACAGCGGCGGGGCCGCACGCAACTTTGCCCCCGCTCTCGGCTGTGCGCAGTCGAGGCTCGGGGACTGTTCACCCGCCGCCCAGTCTTTTGGAATATCGTTTTTGGGGGGAGGTGGGAGGGACTTTGGGGCCACTTTGGCTCTTGGAAGTGTGTTGCGGGGGCTCTTTGGGCTGGTATCGCCGATCGCATGGGGCTTTTCGTTGGGGGGCGCGGGGTACCATAAGTTAGGGATGCCTCGGAGTGTGTGTGTGTGACGACGTCTCATTTTTGTTGTGCACGAACCCCAGGGTAAGAGCACGGGAGTTTGTGCCCATCAGCAGAGACTGCCTGTAGTTTCCATTCCGCCTGGCACAGCGCTCCACACGCACGCACACACACACGTACACAAAGACTTCCTCGGCGTGTGCCTGTCGCCGCGGTACTTTCGTGGAGGGGGCTCGCCAGAACCCCTACTTGGAATTCCAGCCACCTCCCCTTCCACGCCGGGAAACCGCCCGGGCAATGCCTCCTAATTGTCTTCTAATTTGTTTCCGATGCATTTTGTTGTAGTGCTCGTTGGGGCTAAGTGTGCTCTCCCTCTTCCCCCCAACCTCGGACCCCCTTTCCGATCGGGGGTAACATTCCGTTACAATCCTGGCCCGTGTGGATGCGGGACTCGGGGCGCCACGGGCCGGGCTGGCCCGGTAGGGTGTATTTGGGGGTGTGGGGTGTGCGCGCCCACGCGGGTGAAACGTGGATGTAGAGGGCACCGCCGTTTCCTTTTATGTGCGTTTCAAGAAGCAGGAAAAAAATGTCAGGCGCAATGCTCTGTGCCGAACGGTCGCCTTCCTGTTGTTCACGGCTGTCTCTCCTCCCCCTGCCCGCAGTGTGCCGTGCAGGTGAAGCTGGAGCTGGGGCACCGCGCCCAGGTGAGGAAAAAACCCACTGTGGAGGGCTTCACCCACGACTGGATGGTGTTCGTACGCGGCCCGGAGCACAGTAACATACAGCACTTTGTGGAGAAAGTCGTCTTCCACTTGCACGAAAGCTTTCCTAGGCCAAAAAGAGGTAGGGCTTGAATACAAAAGGAGCTCGATAAAAAATGTCTTTGCCGACGGTGGAAACAATCGCTTGGCCCGGGCGGTCCCCCTACCCTTCTCTCTGCCCCCCCGCGTCGCTCTCGCCGGCGTAGCCTCGGGACCTGGGTGCGCGGCGCCGCGCGGGCCAGGTCCCTGCTCCCGCCCGCGCGCGCGCGACTTGGGCTTCGTGAAAGTCACCACTGTGAAAGGACCGTCAGGTGTCGAGTGTTTATTCATCCCCAGCCAGCCCTCACCGGTCCTCTGGGGGAAGCCGCGGGTTTTGTGGGGAAGGTGCAATTAGTTGTTGGGTTAGGTGTGTTGAGTGGGGCTGGAGGGAATAAACAGCCTGCGTCTTTTTTTATTTTTCCTGGCAAAATTGACATTTACCTGTGTTATTAGCAAGAATTCTTGAGATGTGATTATTGTTCCGTCTTGTGAAGTCCTGTTTGCCTTCGGATGTATGGGACATTGGGTGCTAATTGTCACAGACTTTTCTTTTTGTGGATTAGCCTCCCAACCTCCCACCGTCAGGATTTTCTGTTTAGTTGGGGGCTTACTGGTCCCTATCCCCCAGTAGCACTTGACTGCTCATTACATTTTTAGCACGTTCCCAAGTAGAGTGTCTGCTCGATATGATCTGCGGGGAAGAGGGTCCCTGCAAAGGTCGAAGCTAAGTTTTAGAGGAACGCTGTGATCTTGCCTTCTGTTTCAGTCCTTCCCACCTCGGTTTTCAACCTTGGTGTCCGGTTTGCATAATCCTGTCCAGCCTCTGCAGTTCCAAACACTAGGGACAAGACAGTTTTGGGGGAAAAAAAGAAAGGTGTTATTTTCAAAGAAATTTAAAGGGGGTTCAAGAAATCCCAATTTCGGTTCTCTTCAACCTCTGGAAAGCTACTGTCTGGTTGTTTTAGTTGGATTAGTGGAGGTAACAGTACAAATACAATAAGGTGCTTTGTTTGTGAGCAGGTTTATTTATCTAAGTCGACACAATGGTTAGTAGTTATCTTCTATTTGATCCATAATCTTTATTGGCATCTAGAACTCCTGCAGTTTCTTAAGAGTAACATCATAATAAATCCATTCTGCTTAGAGCTATGTGGAAATTATTGAACATTCAGGGGCTGAATAAAGAAAGCAGAAATACTGTGTGCCTAAGAGATGGCAAAGGTTTGAACTGATGCTTATGTTTGTTCCCAGGGCTCATGTAATGGGGCATAGGATTGTATGTTTTGTTTTTAGTGGCTTGTTTTATAGTACCTCTGAAAAACTCGAACAGTTGAATTTGATGGGCTTTGCTGGATGGCTAAGAAATGAATCCAGCTTCTAATAGTGGGTGGGAATTGGCATGGCTTATAGGAAAGAACATTTAGGTTTTGTTAGCCTTGTACATCAAAATATAACTTGGGATAGGGTTGCTCATATTTCCTCAAATCCGTAATAGGGATGAGTACTGTCAAGTTTCTGTCAGTGTATGAGGTAGGTAGGGAAGGATGCTTCCTGGGATCTTGCTCTCCCCTAACATGTGTCTGTAGAGCTGCTGCAGAGGAGTTTAAACAAAAGAAACCACCTCCTAGGATCCTTGGTACACCCTATTGTGACTATTTGGCTGCCATCCACTCTGATGTGAAATGAATATAACAAAAAAAAGCCATATTTATTATATAAGGAAAATTAAGGCATTTGTCAGATGTAGCTCTTAAGATAACTTTTGTAGCTATCTTGACAATCAACAAATTGGCATTATGAAATTAAAGATGTTCAACTTCCCAGTATTCACCACTGTTTCTCTGCTCCAGTTGGTGTGCATGGTGATGTTTCTCTCCATTTCCCATACGTAATGATTTTCTGTCCCACCTGGGGAACGAAGGAGGGTGCTGCCCACGCAGCTCACACACCTGGGAGTTGTTGCTAGGTGTGGTAAGCTGCTTGATAACCATGATGTCTTCTCAGATGTCTTCAGTGAGAGATGTCTGCTAGGTGGATTGACTCTGCAAATTTTTATTCTCAAATGTGGGATTTCTTTATGTAGTCCATGAGCCATTGTTTTAAAATGTTTATTTTTGGATTTTTATTTGTATGTGTGCTTCCCATGATGTGACAAGTCCTGGGAAAAATGCCAGTTTACATAGCCCAGGAGAGACCTTGTCATGCTGTAATTACACTTGATTCAGATTGCAGGAGAAGGTTTCTGTTCATTGGGAATAGTTAGTTGTAAATTCAAGTAACACCAAACATGCCACTTAATCCCGGGACTTATATTTTGGCTTAGAAACTCCTTCCATCTCATAAGATTCAGTATAAGAATGCCAGGCAATTCTAAGTTTGGGTCTGTATTATACCTGGCTGTCTTTGTGATATTATAGATCTAAAAGTGATAGAATTGGCTGCGGGTAAAACTGCAAGTTAAAAGATATTTAAGGTAAATGTACACACTCTAAATTAAATAGTAAATGACTATTAATAATGACAAATTAAATCATTTTCACCACATACAGTAGCTTATAAACAAAAGTTAACATCAGACTGAGGATGAACTTTTCAGCCCTTGTGGAAAATGAGTCCTTATTCTATGAATCCTTGGTTTGGAAAAGTGAATTGATTATTAAGTTGATTTCTGTTATTTTACAGTAACATTATGAAAACTTGCAGTATAAGGACTTAATAATATTTTCAAATTATTGTCTAATGAGAATTACAGATACCATTTCAGAATTGGGCTAATTTGACTTGTATTAATGAGGTTTTACTCTATCCTTAAGATATGTTGTAGACTGTCAATTTAAAAAACTTTACCACAAAAATCCTAGCAAAGAAAAATATTCTAGCAAAGAGCTTCTGATGAAATAATGAAGCCTGAAATATCCATTAGCCAATACAGAATAGGCAGGCCAGAGTATAAAGCATTTTAAGATTATCTATTTGCAAAAAAAGGAACCATGTTTTATTTATTAGTACCAAAGATTTATAATAGTGTGATATGACAGAAATGAATACTCACATTCAAAACATTTCATTTAAAATATTAATGTTTTCATTTTCTGTACAATGTGAATTTGAGTGAACTTTCCTTCCAATTACAGCCATCTTTACTATTGCAATCTGTTCCATTGACATTTATGATATGAAATCTGTTGCTTATTATTTTATGTAGGCTAATCTGGCCACTGGTGTGATTTGATAACTTTTTTATTTGTAGCCTTAGTCCTTTGAGTGGGCAGATAAAGCATAATAAATCCACACTTATAACTTTCCTTTGATTTAAGTGTTTGAACTTTTGCTATGTAGTTTTGCTTTGTGTTAAATAGTCTTTTAAAACAATTATGATAATTTTTTTATCAGGATATCTGAAATTTGAGGACTTACTAGTCAAAGATACTATGTGGTTTATTTTCTTCTTCTGAGGTATTTAAAAGACTTAAAGACAAAATAAAGATGTGTGACGATACTGATTTATTCAGTTAGTGTTGCAAGATTTGTGTTAGGTTCTGTATAGAATTAAGATGACCAGTGAGGGCAATTTTATTGCTTCTCATTTTGAAGCAACATAAAGTATAATTTTCAAGGCACTTAAAAATTGAATTGCTAGAGGAAATCTCATATGCTGCTAGAGAGAATGTCAATTGGGCAAGGACAGTTTAGAGGACATTTGGCAAAATCGATTAAGATTTTAAATGTTTATATTATTTAACCCAGTAATTTTACTTCTAAGATTTTCCAACAGCTCTCACTTCACAACTGCACAGATATACAGCATGTTTCTTGTGACTGTTTTTTTAGTAGTGAAATTTGGAAACAATCTATGGGAAGACCACGTGGGTACAGTTGAATAATGGTAATTTATTAAAAAACAGGGTGAATTTATTTGCAGAAGCAGGAAAATCTTCAAGAGGTAGTAAGTGGAATAAGGCAAGTTAAGTCAGTGTGAGTCCCATTTAAGATGCACTTATACAGATAAAAAATGTTATGTGTATGTGTGTGTATATATATATATATGTGTATATATATATATATATATATATATATATATATACATACACACACATACATACATACATTCTGGCTGAGTGGACACCCAAGTTCTTACCAATACCTTTCTTTATTGGGTGCTTAGGGTATTGCCAGTGGTGGAAGCTTATTTTTCTGATGTTTGATTTTTTTTAAAAAAAATAAAGTGAATTCTATATATGTAAAGCATTACAGCGAGTCCTCATTCCTTTTTAAGAATGAATACAAAGAATGAAGACTGTTAAACAGGGATTAGTATGTAGCTATCTACAAATGTTATTTAACTCTTTTGGGTACATATATTTGCTCAATGGTGAGGAGGAGTCACAGTTAGGAATTATAGACATGTGTTCAAATTATGACTTAAGAGATGTGCTCTTGGGCAGATTACTTCTATGTTTCTTCATTTGTGTTATGGGAATGGTGGGAGAATGGAACATTACCTAATAAATTGGGATTAAATATGAATCAGTGGTTCTCAAACTACTTTTAAGACCTTACACTCTTAACAATTGAGAATTCTAAGCAGTGTTTTCTATGTAAGTTATAGCTATTAATATTTATTGTATTAGAAATTACACCTTAGACATTTTAAACAAATTTCCTGTAATTTTTTTTTTAAAGATTTATTTATTTATTCATACAGAACTGGGGTACAGGCCAGAGGCTCAGGGGCGGTGAGAGGCTTCACCAGAGACAGAGCGGGGAACAGAACAGGCAGATCAATGAAGTACACTGCTGAGGGGAGCAGCGGGCGGGTCAGGAGAGGTCTGGCTCGCCATGTGGTCTCCTCCGGGGCAGGCGGCAGGCGGGAATCGAACTCATACGGAAGTGGCTTCAGATTCTCAGTGCTGTGCTTTAACCCGCTGCGCCACCAGGGAGGGCCTCCTGTAATTTTTTTTAAAGACAAAGGTAACCTGTCCATTACAATTTAATACAAAAAAGTTAGTTTCATGAAAAATATTTCTAAACAAAAAAAGTGAGAAGAATGTCACTGTTTTATCTTTCTTTTGGTGCAATCTCTTAATGTTTTGTTTGATAGAAGACAACTGGATCTTCTTACATGTTTCACATGCAGCAGGTGGAAAACTCCACTGTATACTCATGAAAGAATGACAGTTAACATCTTAGAGTCATTATAAAAATAGTTTGTACTTTGCCAATCCCTGGGAAAGATCATGGGAATTCTGGAGCCCTCGGACTATACTTAGGGAACTATAATATAAAAATATTCAGCATAAAACTTGGCACAGACAAATTATTCTTTTAATGTGTGGAAGTTCATTTTAAAAAGATAATTGTTGCTCATACAAACACTCATTTAATAGAAAAGACAAATCTTCTAAGGTATGTACATGGTTAATTTCTAGTGTAACCATTACCTAAGATTTTTTTTTCCAAAAAATGGAACTCCTTTATTTTACTGGATATATTTTGTAGTAATGTCACTGTCCATTTTATAGTGTTATATGAATTATGCAGAAACCTTTTACACATCTATTATTGTAGGTGACACTCTATAGAACTACCTCTGTGATGCAGACAGGGCACTGGAATCAGTTTGCTTCATAATTTTATTCTAAGAATCTTTTGTTCCCGCTCTTGGTTCTTTAAGATTTCCTTCCAGTTGTCTTCCATCGACTTTCTTCCTTCAGTGTTTCCTTCTTGTCATCTATGACAGATCATTTCTAATGTAACACAGATTTTACAGGTTTAAGATGTGGAACTTTTTTGTGTGTGTTTTATTAACTTGTCTTTCAAAAAAAACTTGGAAAACTTGGCTATTTAGAGAGATCAGGAGGTGCTAACAAAATTATATCAATTATATAAGTAGCAAAGGCTTTTTATATTACTGAACTTCACTTGATCTTGACTTACCAGTTTTTAGGATATTTGCAATCTTTGAAACATGTTTCATACTCTCCTGAGAGAGATAATATAGGCTTCTTTAATTTTTTCCTTTTTAATTTTATATCTTTATTCTTCAGAGTAGCTAATATGTAGAAAGAAAAATTCCCTGTCCCCGTGATACGTTATTATTCTTTCAAAACAATATTGTTTGGTTAGAGTCTCTTGAATTCACCCTGTTGCTCAGAATACATATTCTACCTAGTGTTTTAATCTTTTATTATCTTATATTGGTTCTCCTTGTTCTTGTTTATAGTGTTGTATTCATCTTTAGGTAAATAACTTACCTAAAGAGTCTTTGGTTAAAATAACTACGCATTAGTGATATTATAAATAATTTATATGTTAAAAAATACCTTAATTGTGTCTTGGAGGTTGAGAAGTTATATTGTACAATTGTATAGTGCAACTTTTATGAAGAACCCATATAGTAAACTTTTTTTATATATAGATGAAAATTTTGCTATTTTTCTAATTTATAGATGTGTTTATTCTAGAAAATTAAAGCCATTGAAATACAAAGAAAGGAGTTACCTGAATATTCTGCATAGATGATCATAATTAATATTTTGGTAGAAATTTAGGTATATTCATCAATATTAAATATTAATTACCATTATTCATTCAACAAACAATTTTTGAAAAGTCCTACTATATATCTGTATTACTTCTAAGAGCTGGAGAGAAAGTACAGAGGAGCAGTCTTATCCTCATATAATATGGAGGAATATTACCTTTTTGAGTCACTGAATTACAGTGAATATAGATTTTAATACTTTTTTTGGAATTTACATTGTATTTAGTTTTGTAATTAATGCTATGATGAACATCTTTGACATTCATTTTTATGATTTTTCTATTAATTCCCTTATATTAAATTTCTAGAGGGGAAGTAGTTGAGTCACGATATATAGATGTTATATTTTGATGTATATTACCAAACTTCCCCCCCAAAAGGTTCCCATCAATATACTTCCTCAGAAGTTGCGAGATTTCTGTACTTGGTTGCTAATCCTGCAAATTAACAGTCTTTATTTTTTTAAAACCATTTGCTATTCTCCTGGATGAAAAGATACCTTGTTTTTATTTATACGTATTTCATTATTAATGCCTACATTTTTTCTTATATATGTATATTTTACCATTTGACTTTTGGGGTGTCACTGTTTTATAGCTTTTGCAATTATGACCACATTTTAAAATTTCTCAGCAGAAGAATTTGTGAAGAAGAATAACATAACATTCAAATCCTCAGTACCAAGAATGAACTAATATATGCACTTATCATTTTTGATTATTTTCTTTGATTTTCTTTGATTTTTAGCAGTATCAGTAGTAAAGATTAAGCTAAAGTTTTAAAATACTTTATTTAGCCTTTTTTTTTCTAACTCTTCAGCCTGTCTCCCATTCTATTCA
This sequence comes from Condylura cristata, assembly GCF_000260355.1. Lineage (NCBI taxonomy): Eukaryota > Metazoa > Chordata > Mammalia > Eulipotyphla > Talpidae > Condylura > Condylura cristata. The sequence goes on along the minus strand of NW_004567107.1, from coordinate 54,640,561 downwards.
TGTATCAATGTACATTTTGCTACAAGTAATAGTATGTTATATCTTAAATCTTCATGCCAAGAATGGGGTGATCTACTTTTTTTTTCAGCTGGAATTTGTCATGTACCATAAATTTTACCCCTTTAAAGTATGAATGTTCATTGTTATCATTGCCACTATTTAATTTCAGAACATGTTCAGGAGTGAATCTTTTCCCTCAACACAGTATGTTTCTAAACCTTTCCACATTTATCAGTAGAAAACCAATTCATTACCTTTAATTTCTTTTGCTTAGGATTTCATTGTTAACAAAACATAATAAAACTGTGTTTACTTTTCTCCTGTGAAGGAATATGCGATCGCTCATTTTCTTTTCTGGGTACTGAACATCTTTGTACATGTTACTTTGTACAAATGAAAGATTTGTATATCAAGCTAGAACTTGAGTTGTTAAATTGTAGGTAGATGCATTTTCATTTGTATTAGATATTGTTAGATTGTTCTACAAAGTAGTTGTGACAGTTTGTCCTCTGTCCGAAAATGATTACCATCTCTCTGCATCTTTGCTAGCTGACACTGGGCATTTTAAAACTTTTGTTTTTGATATTTAGTTAAATACAGTATCTTTTTTCATTTCCATTTCTCTAGACCCAAGAGGGGCTCAGCATTTTCTGTATGTTTATTGACAATTTGTACTTCCTCTTTATTGACTTTTATAGTCTCTGTCTTTTAAAAAATACACTCCTGGAATGCTTGTCTTTTCCTTATTTGTTAGGATGTTAATCCTTTGTTATTTATGTTGAAACCCTTGTTCCACTTTTGTTTCTTTTTCATGTAGCTTAATGTATCTTTTTGTTATACACAAGTTTTTAATTTTGTCAAGTTTTGATCTGTTTTGTTTTGTTTTCCTCTCTGGTTTTGAGGTTTTGTTTAAGGATATAATCTGTGGGCATGGTAATGTACTTAACCAACATAATCTGTATATGTAGGATAGTGTGATGGGACTGGGGGAGATAAAAATAAGAGAAAAGAGGAGGTCCCTGCCTTCAATGTGCTTGTGTCTTTTAGAACTGGAGAGGATACTTGAGCTTCTTCATCTTTGTCTACCCTTTCATTTTACTTTTTTTAAAAAATATTTTTATTTATTTATGCATACAGAAATGGGTACAGACCAGAGGTGCAGGGGCAGTGAGAGGACTTACCAGAGGTAGAGTGGGGGACAGAACAGGCAGATCGACAAAGTACTCTGCTGAGGGGAGCAGTGGGCAAGAGAGGAGAGGCCTGTTACACCATGTGGGTCATCTCCAGGGCGCTGCTGGAGCTCCAGCTCTCACTGAAGTGGCCATGTCTTGGCTTGGCTTAGTTTTGCTTAGCTTCACAGAGCAGGGCTCCAACCCACTGCGCCACCAGGGAGGGCCCTTATTTTACTTTTTATCAGAAGCCTCGAGATGTGAAGTGATCTTGCACATGTAGACACAATGAGTCACAAATACATGGTGCAAAGATAACTGTAATCAATGGTGACAAATGTTTATTTTAAAGACATTGAATAACTATTCACATATATTAGCAAACAAATTTTCATCACTTGCTGCTTTTTTTTAAAAAAAGATTTTTATTTATTTGTGCATACAGAAGTGGGGTACAGGCCAGAGGCGGCGAGAGGTTTCACCAAAGACAGAGTGGGGAGCAGAACAGGCAGATCGACGAAGTACAGTGCTGAGGGGAGCAGCGGGCGGGTCAGGAGAGGTCTGCCACGCCATATGGTCACCTCCGGGGGCAGGCGGGAATCAAACTCATGCGGAAGTGGCTTTGGCTTCTCAGTGCTGTGCTTTAACCCGCTGCGCCACCAGGGAGGGCCATCAATAGCTGCTTTTATAGATGTGATCTAGGATTTAACCAAGTGGTGGTAACCATGTTTAAAAGGAAAAACTTCTATAGCTACTTTCAGACAATCAAATTCATTTTGTGTATTAATTTAAGGTTTTCCTTTGAGATTAACTCATTAGGGAAAATTGTTACTGAATGGTCAGTATCTCCTGATATTTTGCCTCCTCCCAACATGGTAGGATTGTAATTCCATAAAGGATGCTAAATATTGTTTAAGGAAATAATGTTGTGTGACCTAATCCTTTAAGTTTGATAAATTTGCAGTGATTGTGGCCTGTGGAAGGCTAATACTGAGTTTCTAAAAAGATAAAGCTTGCATTTGGATGTGATTTAGTTGATATGAAGTAGCTAACAATTAACTTTTTTGTATATAATCAATACACTGTCACTGTTTATTAAAGCCAATTATAGACAGCCTATTTTGAACTTAATTCTGAGGTCCATTTATTTACAGTAGTATTCATATGTGATTATAAAATTGATCATTTGATATTAATTAGTGCTATTATCAGTAGGAAGATCATAGAGCCAAATTAAATTTAAAATATTTAATTTTGCCAAAAAGTATATATATATATTTTTTTTCCTTTCCAGCAGAAATTATTATTTCACCATCAATACTAGGTCAAATGCTATGTGTATAGTGATTTTATTTTATTTATTTATTTAAAGACCTATTTATTTATGCATACAGAACTGGGTACAGGCCAGAGGTGAAGGAGCCATGAGAGGATTCACCACAGACAGAGTAGGGAGCAGAACAGGCAGATAGACTGAGAAACACTGCTGAAGGGGAGCAGGGGTGAGATTGGAGAGGTTTGCTGGACCAGGTGGGTCAGCTCCAGGCCCTGCCCCCTACCCCCCCTCCCCCATCAAACCCATCAAACCTATGCTGAAGCAGCTGGGGCTAGCTTTGTTGCTGCACTTCAATCCATTGCATCACCAGAGAGGGCCCTGTATAATGAATTTAAAAGCAAAATATATGTTGAATTTGCTATGATATTAATAATAATTGCAGTATCCTAGAAAGTAGGGAGAGTTACTTGCCTCTCAATGTGTTTAGATATAAAAGTAGTCTGCATAATGCCTTTAAATATTTGGGTAGGTTTTATGCCTTCTTTCTCCTCCTGCCCAGAGTGGTATTGGGAAAAATTAATATCAGATTATTTCAGCAATCTTTATTTTGATAAATATAAAACATTTTGAATATTAAAAAGTTATTCTTAGACTTCCATCATGCCTACCTTTTAATCCTACATACGTCATTAATATGTTGCTGAATAATGAACATTTTTCTTTACATTGAAGAAATACTTTTCTAGTTTACAATTTTTATTTCTTTTTCTTGACTCCCTTCCCTGTTCCTGTATTATAGACAACTATTATATGTTGAGTCTTGATGGAAAAAAAAAGTTTAGACTTGGAATTTGATTGCTTTTAATGCGATCCATCCTTTTAAATGTTGAAATAGCCTCAGATTGTCTCATCAGAGATATTTGTTGTATGACTTACACATAAATAGTAGCAAAGAGTAGAATGGGATGTTTCTTATTATATGGAGCTTGAGTCACATGATTAAGTCAGTTTAGCTTGTAATTCCTACTACATTACATTAAAGTTATCTATCAGATGAGATTGGACCTGTATATTATCACCATAGTTACTATTGGAAACTCCAGTCAATTTAGTGTCTAGACTAAATTAGTGTCTGGATGCTTTTGGTACGGTTATAACACAAAGACAGATATCTCCAGTCAGAAAGGGTTTTTGAATCCTTCTACCCCTCTAAGTGGTACATTATTACTCAGTATTGTGAAATTCATTATTTTATTATGTTTATTTTGTTAAATTGTTGCTCATTTATATGCAATGTTTGGTTTCTCTTCTCAGGTGTATCCCCATAAATCTCCCAAAACGACATCACCTTACTCTCTTGTGCCCTTCCCTCCCCTGCTTTGACTTTGCCCTGTTGCATATTTCTTCTAACCCTTCCCCAGACTATGTTTCCATTCTATAATTTGCCTTCTAGTTTTGCCTTTTTTCCTGACCTTTTGCTGTGAAATTCATTACTTGTATACCTCTAATAAGTGAGTTTGTGTAAATAGAGTCATCACTTGATTTTAGCAGGAAACTTATGCTGAGAATCACATTTTCTAGGGTATATTTTATGTTAGAGGCAATATTGAATTTTTCTCCTTTTCTCCCTTATTCTTCATCTACTTTTGATGCTTTTTAGAATGCTAGACATTTGGATAGGCCTTTTCCCCCCACCACTGCGTAAATCCTGAAATATAACTAACTAGCCTTTTAGCTTTAAAAACAGGAGTAAGATAAACTTCAATAAATGAGAGTAGAAATATTCAGCAACAGCAAAGGCACTAGGCTATGTTTAGAATGAGTAAACTGCAGGCTTTTCCAGCTCTGAAATACCCTATTTCTTCAATTTTCAAAAATAATAATGCTGAGGGTGTTATTGATCTAGGTATTTCATAATGATGAAATAACTACCATTTATTAAAGAGCAACTATATATTACTTATCATGCTAAACAAGAGATATGCACTGCTGTATTTCATTTTTCATCAGTGTCATAATGGGAGAATGATTTTTTAAACAAATCTAAATGTTGATGTGAACACTCAGTATATTGAATTTTATCTTTTTAAAATGGGGAATGAGCACTTAATGGCAGGTAAAATGAGTCAAGACTTAGGACAGTGTCCAGAAGTACAATATAACATGGGAAATTCAGCAAATTGGTGATTCAGTTTTGGTGATGAGAAATTGCTTTCTGATCATATTGTTGCCATTTATATCCATCGTTACTTGTAGGTTGTAGTGGTCTAAGAACTCAAGTCCCTTGAGCTTATTTGACACTTGTTCTGCAAATATGGCTCTTGTGGGTTTTTCATGAAAGTTGATCATTTTCTTTTTTTCTTTGTATTTTATTTAACACAGACCAGCCCTTGGAATTTTGTCACCCAGTTTACTTTTCTGAAGTATAATATATATGTCAGACAACTACTTGTGCTTCTAATGTCTATAGAATCATAATTTGGGAGTTAGACTTACATCGTCATATGAACACATTAGAAGAATGTAGATCAAGTCTTTTGTCATTTAACATACTTTCAGGGTTTGCTTTTTAATAATTTAGATACTTAATTGATGTTTTCTTGAAAAGTACATTTTCTTTTGACTCTTTACTTACAATGTGCTGCATAACTGTTGGGTCAAGGAAAATAATTTTGGTTAGCATTCCAGCTTGTCAAAAGAAAAATGGTTGAATCAGGGACCAGAGTCAAGGGTTTAATACAAAAATACACAAATGCAGACATTTTAAAGAGAGCAGCCAAAATGAGATTTTTTTTTTTTTTACTGTTGTAGAGTCAATGCAGTAGCTTGCAGTTTCATGGAGGCTCTTCTTTTGGTTTATCAACATCACTATTTTAGTACTTGATTTAGTCCATTTTCTTTATATCAGAAGGACTAGAATTGTTTATATTTGCTCACATTTTGAGAATTGTGTGAAAGATAAAAATACATCAGTATAGAGATGTGAAGGAAACACTATAGCAAAATGTTAACAAGTTATCTCTGGGAAGTTGAGTAGCAAGAAATTCTTATCACCAATAAAATTTGGTGGACTTTTCTAGTTTTCTTGAATGCACATATTTAAATGTACATATGAACATGATTGCAATGTGCTTTTTATTTATTTTTTAATCTCATTTGAAACATAAGCTGGAATGTCTTCCCCAGGGGACATTTTAATATTTAGTTATTTGAAATTTTAACCACTTTGTCATTTTGAGTGTTTTCCTCTAATGTTACTATAAATATATGCCCATGTGTTTCATTTGCTTATTGTATGCATTAAAGAGAAACATGTAAATCATGTCCTTACCTTTCTGAACAATTACTGTTGTGTTGAAGTTGTAAAATCCTATTAGTCTGATTTATGAGTACATGACTCATATAAGATATTCTTTGTGACAGAAAGGCAACCCTTTTTAAATTTCAGTATACTACACATTTTGGAGTATTTAGTAATGTTTTGAAAAGTTTTGACTTTGTTTTTCCTTGTGAAGTTTTGCTAAGTATAATTTTGTTAATATATTTATCTTGATATGGAGGATTAGGGAATTTTCCAGAGGCCTACATCTGACTTTAAAAATTTACTACCAGTAAAAGGATTCTAGTCATGTTTAGATATATGGTGATAGTGTTAGAGGTATGAGAGATCTATAATTGGATATAAAGACCCATTTTCAGTTTGAGTCATTATATATATAATTTGGAGGTTTAACATTATATTATGAGAAATGCAAAGTACCAAAACAGCTACCTAAGTTAAGGCAAAATGTTTCAAGTGAAGGAAATGATTCTTTTTGAATGGAGAGTGAGTGTATAACTGCAAAAACACACAAAATATTTTAGCATTTTTTTTTTTAAGATTTATTTATTTGTGCATACAGAACTGGGGTACAGGCCAGAGGCTCAGGTGTGGAGAGAGGCTTCACCAGAGACAGAGTGGGGAGCAGAACAGGCAGATTGACAAAGTACACTGCTTAGGGGAGCAGTGGGCGGGTCAGGAGAGGTCTGCCATGCCATGTGGTCACCTCCGGGGCAGGCGGGGATCGAACTCATGCGGAAGTGGCTTTACCTTCTCAGTGCAGTGCTTTAACCCGCTGCACCACCACGGAGGGCCCAGCATTAAATTGTTTTTAATAACATTTCAGATATAGACTACAAAATAACTAAAGAAAAAAATAAAGTGTAATTTTATGTTTATATATAGTGCTGGTAGATTGATGTGAGTATTCCTCAAATGTTATAAAAAATTATTTCTTCAAAAAGAGGGACTTAATTTAGTTGTCATAAAGATCTCTTGTAACCTACAATGTATCTGACTAAGTACATGATATTATGATCTATGGGAAAACATTTTTAACATTCAAAAAATAGCCATTAAAAGTATGCCATGTTCTGGCCCTCCCTGGTGGCGCAGCGGGTTAAAGCACAACACTGAGAATCTAAAGCCGCTTCTGCATGAGTTCGATTCCCGCCTGCCCCGGAGGTGACCACATGGCGTGGCAGACCTCTCCTGACCCTCCCGCTGCTCCCCTCAGCAGTGCACTTCGTGGATCTGCCTGTTCTGATCCCCACTCTGTCTCTGGTGAAGCCTCTCACCGCCCCGGAGCCTCTGGCCTGTATCCCAGTTCTGTATGCACAAATAAATAAATCTTTAAAAAAAAAAAAAAAGTATGCCATATTCAAATGTGAAACACAACTCTATGTAAAGTATGTTTTCACTTTTGTATTAGATGCTTTTACAAAATTCACAAATTATACTTCTCCAGATTAATTCCATCATAGAAAGTAAGATATTAACAATTGTTATTTGTGATCTGAGCATTTCCTTTAAATCTACTTGAGTAAAATTGCCACTTTAAGTTTTATTTGCTAGGGTTTGATATGCCATTATTGTCCACCGACTTATTATAATTTAGTTCTGTTGATTCATTTTTATGTAACTATTTTTGTTCCTTGTGAGAGAATTTAGGTGAAGCTCATAGTCGTCAGGGCTCTTTCCTGCAGGATTAAGGTGTGTATGGGAATGAGGAACACATCTCTTGCACCAAGACTATAGCTCATGTATTTGCTTGTTCTTTTTATTATTAAATTAATTTATGTAGCTATCTTCACTGCAAATATAGAAAATAAAGTAATTCTTTTAAAATCTGTTCTACCGCAGTACTCCAGGGACCAAACTGGAGACTTGAGAGTTTAAACAGTATGGAGATTTGGTTTGCATATTACACATTGCTAAGAATTCCAAATTTGGTACTAAATTAAATAAATACACTTAGAATTTTATTATAGGACAGACCAAAATAATGTGTAAATGGCTCTTATTTGAAGCATATGGAGTGGGAGCATATTTTGCAGTGAAAGGGGAACTAAAGGACAAGGTGTTCTCTACTTGTAGACTTGTAAAGACCTTAGAGTTTTCTTTATGTTATTGTAGAAAGACATTATTTTTGCTTTGGTGTGCTTAAAACTAAAGGGCAAATGATCCAAAAGAATAATCTTGAAATTCAATAGCAAGAAAACTACTTGACATTGTGGGCTGGAGGCCAGCAAACATGTTGCTTTCATTGAATGCGTGGGAAATGGGGCAGGCCTGGAATTTAAAGAGACAGGGTGCAGTACCCTAGAAAAGAAAAGCCCTCCTGTATGATTTGCTTACTTGGAGAAAAAAAATAAGAGTTTTCTCCAAAGGATCTTTATTGGATCAACTATTTAAGGCATGAAAGAGACTGAGTGAATTTTTGCTCACTCCACCTCCCATCTCCCTAGCCATCTTCTCTTGTCTGAAATTGGTATAGAGTAAAATTGTTTATAAGAGAGGAGAGGCAGCTTTTCAAGTAAAAGTACTTTGTAGCCTGTTCAAATGGAATATAATGTAACCCTCTGAAATCTAGCACTTATTACTCTGTTTATGTAGCTATTTAAGAAGTGGGGGTAGGATGAGGGCTGGGGGTACTGCAGGAACTTCTGTTTTAGAAATTACTGGTTTTTTTTTTTTTGCATTTTCCTCCCCCATCACTCATCCACTCATGAGTCCCCCTTCTCCTCCACCCCTACTTCCCACAATTCCTCAATAAATTAGTATTTAAAAGACTTGAATAACCAATCCTATATACCCGCTTCTTGCTTGAGGCAATAATGTTGTACTATTTTCAATGGGTGGTCTTGAATCTCCATGGGAGATTTTATAGGCAGTGGGATCTGAGACCCACGGAGTGTATTATATTGAATATAACCAGTTAAATTGCAAGCCAGAAAGAAAATACAGATAGTTTTATATTATTAAAGTACCATCTTTATCTATGCGCAAACCAGTTTATCGAATTTTATTTGAAGAATTTATTGTTTAAGGCCCCAGAAGTGGCACACGTTATCTGTCTGAGATGTACCTTTTGAAACAACAAAGGCATTCGTATATTCAGTAATACCTATTTGTGTGTGTATTTTAATTCATAAGTGGTTTTTTAATGTTAAATGATTACAGTCATATTTCTCTTGAGATATTGTTAAATGATAGAAGTGATGAGAGCTTTTAAAATTGAAAAACCTATTATGTGTTTATATTGAGTACCTGTAGCACAAACATATACAAACCTGAATTTTAACTGAAATTGCTTTGGCCCAAACGTTTATGGAAATAAACAAGATTGGAATTACAAATTAAACACTGGATTAAGATTGCCATTAAAAAAAGTTCTTAAGCAGCTCTACTTGGAAAAATATAATGTATTAAAAATATTAAAATGGGAAATGTTACAGCCATACCTACTCTTATCCAACTAATTTAAAATTATTTTCAGGTTTCTTTCTGGCATCAATATGTAGTTTTTAACCAAAGTAAATACATATATTTGTGGGGTCATTGATTTGATTAGTTGTTTCTCTTATTCACATTCTTTAGAAAATTAATTTTGAAAGAATGTTGGGTTTCTATTTAAAGTATATCTCTACAAGTCTTGTCGTTTTGTCTGAGATGCCCATTTTTTACCAACTAAGTATGGAAACCCTTAGGAGTAGCTATTTCAGATGTATTGGTAATAACTAGAAGATGATAAATGATGAGAAAGTTGTTTTTGTTTGTTTTTAAAAATGTAATTAGTTTTAGATGGAAAAGTACAATCCTTGAAGAACGGGTTTCTTTTATAAAATTTTTTCAGTTTTCAATCATATATAAAGTGGTATGGTTTTCTTCACTGGCAGAATTAAAGATGTGTGACTCAGTAGTTTACAGAATTGAGTAAGTGCCTTTTTAAAAGCACTTGAATAGTTAAAACTAGTCCTCGAAAAAGTTTTCCAATAGTTTTTTTTTTTAAAGTGGTTTAAAGGAGTGATGGTCATCTGAAGTTTATCTTGTGTTACCAGCATTTAAAGTTAAGTTTGCCTAGCACAAAAAATAAACAGCTCTTATGGATATACATATGAACAAAAGTTAAAGATTGGTAAAAATTAGCTTGTCAAGTAAACTTGCTGTCTGAAGCATAATTTTGTTTTCATTATCCGTTCCCTTGGCTGAAAATGAAATAGAAACGATCTGGTTACTAAAGACCAGTGCTGTATTGGATCACTTCCTTGAGCTTTTGCTATGATCATTAAAGGCAAAGTTAGACAGCTGCTGTAGATTTTGCCAGTGGCCTCACAAAAGAAATTGTTTAACCCCATTAGTTTCAGACACTATCACTTATACTTTGCAGATATTTGCTGTCCTTGATAGGAATGATATCCTTGCTGTGTTAGATATGAATCTCCATGATTATGATTTGAATTCATGATTTATAGGAAGGTAGTATAAGCAGAAAATGAGTATTTTTATTATATGAGTATTTCTATCATAAAATGGTTTCATGTCTTGGGCTATGACAAGCATCAATATTTTTGCTTGCAGTTAGATTAAAAAAACTTCAACACATTTCTAAAAGTGTGACATTATTTATCTGAAGATCTTCAGGATATTGTGAGAATGAAGTTTGTCTTATTATCCATAATGGAAATTTAGATGTCCTTTTAGAGGCCTGAAGTTTAGAGAAAATACAGTCATTGACTTAAAAGTCTTGTTTTGGGTAATCATAGAATTAGAGCAATTCCATCCGCTCTTGAAATTGATGTCATAATGTTAAAGAGTGCCAGTGATGTTGGATTCCTTTTATGTAATGTGTTTGCATTATTGCTGTAGGTTTAAAGGGCAGGGGAATACTTTATTGTTAAGACTGAAGAAGGCAAGATTTTGAAACCTACTGCTATGTGATTAAATCAGCGTGTTTGCCCTGAGGCTTCAACCATTCAATCCCAATTCATAGCCTAAATTTTGGATTCCTTCTATGTTTGAAAATAATACTTCTTTAAAATTTTAAGACTCCCTTTACCTTCTCACATAAAAACTATTGAGGCAAATTATCAAGGTTAAGATTTTCACGCAATCAAGACTGAAGATATATTTCAGTATTTTAAAGAGAAAGTTCACAGCCATTTTACATAAAATTTTACTGGGCTTTTCATTAATCTAAAATAACTGGTCTCTAAGTACTTTATCAGTGAAAACTGCTCAGCATGTAAAACGAGGAGTAGAAGAACACAAAGGCTTCCTGCAAATTAAGGGTACAATGGGTACTAACGGACTTTCCAGCCATCTCCAGCTGTGAGATTATTATAGTTTTTGCAAACCCTTTTCTCTCAAAACTAAATCAAGAATGGTAGAGTCCTGATAAAAAGAAGTGTAGAAAAGCCTAACTAATCCTTAGATGAGTTACTTCAAACGTGCCAAAATAGAATAAAATCAGTTAATAGCATGGATTAAAGGTTACTTTTAATGCATTTTTATCACTCACACTGAGAATTTTGTTGTATGTTAATGCATTTGGCCTTGGTTAAAAAATCCAGGGGAAAATATAATTAAATTTGAGAGATTACATAATCACGTTGTTATGAGGAAATTTAGTACCAATGTTAGGTGCCAGATTTGACCTAAGAGATAAAAGCTGTGTACTTGGTCTCAGAACTGTAAACAGGTGGCTCCAGTTTTGAATGGTAAGTTTTGGGGTGATACCGAAAGGACTATGTACTTCTAAGTGTCGTTTATTATATAGCTTTTCAAAGACAGCCTGGCTCTGTCTTGGATAAATATGCAAGAGTGATTCCTTGAATAAGTTTAAAAAGAGTGTGAAAATCAGATCTGGATTAATGTTTTAAGGGATAGAGGAGAAATAGGTGTTTTGAGTGCACACGTCTGAAATTATCTTTCATGTTACAGAAGGAAATGATATCATCTGTACTTTTAATTCAGAATCACATGTTTACCAACTACCTAAAGTGAAATACTTTTTCTGTTTAACTGACATGTTATGATAGTTACCAACTGTAGGGTTAAGGAAAAACTGACTTGGCTGCCTGCCATTGGTAAAAGAATTAAACCAAAATTAGTACCTGGGCACTGGGAGATTTTATATTCAGGTCACATTTGCCACTCCTTCAGATGCCAAATCGTAAGTTTCTCTAATAGGATTTTGAATATATGTCCTTGTAGTGGAATTATGGCTTTTGCTGTGACTTCAGAGAAAATAGCCTGGCTGTTACTCTGTGTGTGCTCTGTATGTTAGGGTTTTGTGTGTGAAATGCCACCCCACATATAAGAGAATGTTTTTTTTTCCATAAGCCCTGGCAGAATTAGCCTTGTTAATGTATAATCAAAATATACTTTCACCCATACATATATTTTGTGTTTGATATTCTGACCAAGTTTAACTTCAAAGTTTCTAGCTTGAATGAGTTTTGCTGCATTGAATAAATACTACTCTGTATAGTTATTTATATGCTCAAGAAGCTGAACTTTCGATCCAGTAAGTTCCCATGGGATAAGTTATTCTAGTGAATCAGAAAATTTCTCTGAAAGCAAAGTAATTCCTAATTTTCAGAAGCTTGAAACTGGGGGAATAGCTATATGTATGAGGGGTAGAAATTCTAGTTGACCCCCATTGCTAGTAAATAAAAAAAAAAGGATTCTAAGTACTTGGATGTCCTAAATCTCTTGGGGAGAAGAAACTGCACTACAATGTTGGTGAATTGTTTTACTTCTGTAGTTATGTCTTTGTGTGTTTATAGGAGTGGGAACATTTTATCTTCTGTGTTTCTGTTAAGGTTGTTTTTCAGCAGTGCCCCAAGAAAAGTCCTGGAGGCTAGCTTTGAAGCCCTGTGGATAAGCTGGATATCAAAGAGGCAGAGGAATTCGGCAGTAATTGTTTTATGGCAGGCCAGAAATCAGACCTATTTGTATAGGTAGCACACAAAATAGCTGTGATTTGACAATTTGGTGCTATTTATACCTACCATAAAAAGAGAAAAGAAAAAGTTAAAGGGGTATTTTGGAAACAGGAACTAAGCTGTAAATGCAAATTGCTTCACCATTTTCTCAAAGGAACAAAAAAGGAAAGGGTTTAGGAAGTTTTTATTGAAACTACATTATTGAGGATCTGTCTGCTTTTAGACCATTTAATATTGTACTCACAGTGAAACACACTTCTGCTTGCAGTTTCTTTTCCTATTCCCATCTGATTAAAATTATTTTTGTGTACAAAAGATACTATCCCTAGGAGGGACAGTGAAAAATCACCTTTTCTAACTTAGACCTTTGTAATTTCTTTTTATTATTATTATTTAGCTTGGAATAAGAACCAAGCTATTATAAGGGCAAATTTTTTCTTTCCAACATAAAAGTTCTGTTTTCAACAAATAGTCACAGGTTGTTTACTACATGTTGGGTTAAGATTTTGCCAGGTAAACTGTCCTGGCTTTTCAGAGACATGCAGACATTTCAGTACTGCTCCCCAGAGGTCTTTTTGAATATGATATACCTAAACTGTTACTGTCACCTAGAGTACATTCTGAGCTCCAGGTGGACAGTGAATCTGGATTTATTTGTACTTCAATGTGCAGCTCAAAGTGAAGTTTGACTGTTTTCCAGAATGTCATTCAGACCTTTTGAGGTTGTCAAATGCTTCATTGTTTTGCCTTGAAAAACCTCTAGCCCCTAGAGAAGTCTGAGTCTGGGGGCAGCGGTGCAGAGAAAAAACAAACATGTCTGTGATTAACTACACTTAAAAAAAAAAAAAAAAAGAAACCCTAGAAATGCCTTACGGACCCCTGGGGCTTCATCACAATTTAAAACCATTTTACCATTGAAGGCATTTCAGTACTTCCGAATTGGGTCTGTATTAATTTGCTTTGGCTTTAATTTTTTTCTCATTGGATTCTGATCTGCCAATAGTAAGTAGAGGGCTCTTTGTCATTGTACCATAATTTCTATTGGGGGTGGGGGAGAGCACTATAGTTTTGATGGGATCAAAGGGAGTTCATTGAGGGTAGAAGAAAAGCAATGGGGACTGAGAGGTGAATCTTACATTAGGACAGTCAGTTTTGTCTGCTTTCTTCTAGTCAAGTATCAGACTTTAATAAAAGTATGTGAAGGTTCAGAAGCACTGAAAAAAGATTAAAAATGGGAATCTCCTAAGAGCCTAAAATCTAATTGGATTCAAGATGGATTCCCTTTAGGGAGATAGGAGAAGCTACTCTATAGAGAAGAGACATTTTGAATTGCTGTTATTCCTCAGGAGATTGAAAACTCAGGTGGGGAAAGATATTGATATAGGTAATTACAGACCATACTTGTGGGTTGAGAATGAACACCAGGGTGATGTATTCAGCCGACACTGAAACTGTTATGTATCAGGAACTGGTGTAAACATTGAGAGTAACAGGAACAGAAACACTTCTTGTCTTCTAGGAGTGCTTAGTTTGATACCAGGTATGTGCAAAAATCACAGCACAAGGTGAGTGCTTTAACCAAGGTATGGAAAGCAAAACTGTAGAAACAAAGTTCTGAGTGATTAGTTCCACTCAAGTGTCAGAACTTGAACTAAGTTAATTTTTTTAAATGAAAAGTCTAATAAAAATCATACACATTAAAAAGTTATCCTGAATAATCATCAAGGATAGATTTTCATCTGTTATATTTCTTTTCATCAGATGTTTGCAGTATCTTCAAAGTTTCTGAACTCTCTGGGTTAGCATTATATTATTTAGGGTAATTCAGCTGAAAAGGAGTAGGAAAGCAGTTTCTAGTTCTGGAAGGTTTAATTCTGTACCTTGTTCTCCATTTTATAAATGTGAATCTAAGCCTCAAGATTAAGTAACTTGCCCAAGACCTACATGGCTTCAATACAGTGGACCATATGTCCTTTTTGCTGGGAAGAGCCCAGTGTATGTCATCCTTTGTTATTCTCAAAGCTGGTGCTTCGATGGTCACTCTGGTTTTGAATGTCACACTAAGATTTATATGCACATTTTTGACTTCAGGTCATAAGCTCACCACTGTTTCTCACTATGCCTCTATATCATACCTCTGTGTCTCTGCTGGTCTTGTGAGGCGTATCAGTTCTGGCTCAGGAGAATATTCAGCAGTTGGTGGGTGGTGATTGTCCCTAATGATGGAGAGCAACATGGTAGCTTTCTTACTACTTTTTTTCTTTGTTTATTTAATACTCTGTTACTAAATGTCTTAGACTATAATTTTCATTCAGAAAGCCTAAAAGCATTTGAGGAACTTTGTCTTGGGATCATATTTGTAACTATCAGTCCTCTTTGCATGGGGGCTGATCAAGACAATTCTGGTGATTGGCATCTTCTGGATAAATGAAAATTTGGTGTATCTCTTGATACTAAACATGTAATTTTTGTTTTCCCTTTCCCACCCAATCTGAAACTTAGAGGAACAGAAAAGGACTTGAGGAAATTTACTCAAAATTAGAAATGAGAATTGGAAACTTCAATTCTGACTTGCTTAGATTGGCTAGTTTTCCCACCATCTTTGCTGGAGAAGTCTTAAGTACATTATCTTTATTGGGCCCTGTTTAAATATCTCACTGCTTTAGAAAGGGCCCTCCCTGGTGGCGCAGTGGGTTAAGGACACAGCACTGCAAGCGAACCACAGCCACTTCAGTGCGAGTTCTATCCCCTGACCCAGAGGTGACCCACATGGTGCAGCAGACCTCTCCTGACTGCCCACTGCTCCCCTCAGCAGTATCCTTTGTTGATCTGCATGTTCTGCTCCCCACTCTGTCTCTGGTGAATCCTCTCACTGCCCCTGCACCTCTGGCTTGTTCCCCAGTTCTGTATGCATAAATAAATAAATCTTAAAAAAAATGGTACAGTTTAGAGGAGTGCTACTTATCAGGCAGGCTAGCTAAAACTTAAGGAAAAATGTTTACTATTAATAATCAGTTCTGGTAATTACAGAACATTGTTTTGTTCTGCATCATTTCTCTCTGGTGCTGTGTCACCCATCAAAAGAGGTTAAAAGAAGTATTAATTTGTTAGGCTGTGAGGGATAGAAGCAAAACTCAAGTCATTTTTAAGAATTTGGGGTTAGATGATATTGAAATGAGGCATTTTCATGCCTCTTGTTGCTCATTCCCGTCTTGCTCAGGTTTAAACATCTGTTCACCAGTATGACTAATGTGCTCTTGAAAAGCTCAGAGACTTGGGAGAAGGGGAGATGAACTTGTAAGTAGATAGATTTCAGTACAACTTAATTAGAAGTTATAATTTATATGAGAATGGAGATTTTTGGCGAGCATGAAGTGGTACACTGAAATTAAAGCTGAGTAGCTATGGTTTGATTTCTTTTATGCTGTTTATTTGACTACATATATAAGGTGTTTGAACCTGAATCTTTTTTCATATGATTTTTTTTTTTGGTTTCTATAGCAAAAGAAATCAGACCTTTGATCCAGAAATAAGTGTATCTGGGGGAGAGTTTCTAGATCTATAAACACTATATATTTTGTGGTTGATTGGGATACAGGATGAGTTTTTAATATTTCTTAAATAGCAATTTAAGAGTATTAATATACATATATAATAGGTGAGGGTCCCAGTGAGAGCACTGTGTGGGATAGATTCTCTTGCTGTGATTTATAAATGTAAAATAGAGTTTTTGATGGAAAGCCAAACAAACAAAAAAAAGTCAATAAGCAAGTGAAAAGATACCCAGGATCATCTGTTTCCAGGAAAATTAAAATCAAAATCACAGTGAGGTATCACATTATTAGGATGACTATAATGGACAACAAAATATTTTATTTTATTTATTTATGCATACAGGAGTTGGGGGTATAGGTCAGAGGTGCAGGGCTGAGGTGGGGTGGTGAAAGGAATCACCAGAAGCAGAATGGGGAGCAGAACAGATATATTGACTGAAATATACTGTTGAGGGGAATAGCAGGTGATACGGGAGAGGTCTGCTGTGCTATGTGGGTCAGCTCCTTGGCCTGGGGGATTGAACTCATGCTGTAGATAGCTTCATAGTGTGAGATTTAACCCTGTGCCATCAGTGAGGCCCAGGAAAATTAACTACTTATTGATGAGGATGTGGAGAAATAAAAACCTTCATACACTGCTGGTGGCATAATAGAAAATGGTACATCTACTTTGGCAGTTCTCAAACATATAGTTACCATGTGATCCAGCAGTTTTACTCCTGGTTATCTATTTAAGAAGAATGAAAACATGTCCACACAAAAACTTGCACTTGCACATGAATATGGATAGCAGCATTAATCATTGTAGCCAATGGGCGGAAACAATCTATATGTCCATCAAATAATGAATGGATAAAGAAAATATGGTATAGTCATACAATGGACTATTATTTGGCCATACAAAGCAATGAGATTTTGATACATGTTAAACAGATGAACATTGAGTACATTGTGCTAAATGAAAAAAGCTAGTCATTAGACCACATGTTGTATCAGATGATTCATATATGATTCAGTAATATTAAATATCCAGCATAGGGAGTCTATAAAGACAAAGTAGTTAAGTGGTTGCTTAGGGTTGGGGAATTTTAGGGGAGAGAGTGATGGATGATTGATAAAGGCTTACTTTTTAAAAAATGTTCTAAAGTTGTAGAAACCATTGCATATATTAAATTGCACACTTTAAATAAAGCTCATAAAGCTGTTATTTTTTTAAGTTTGCCTAGCTTTCATTAATAAAAATATTGACACAAGAGTATCTTCATGTTTATACACTCAGAAAATAAACTAAATGGCATTCTCTTCTCTATCATGAACATATCAACATTCCAGGTTGTTTGACTATTATGATTTATTAATAGCTTTGTTTCTTATTATGAACAAGACCTAACTATAAAAATACATCTAGTTGCTTTTGTAATTTTATACAACTTTGTCTTTTGTTTCCATCCATCAAAAACATGTGCTCTAGGCCTTTCCTGCTGACACAGTGGGTTAGAGCGCAGCACTGCTAGCCAGCCACAACTGCTTCAGTGCAAGTTCGATCCCTGGCCCTGGAGATGACCCACACGGTATGGCAGACCTCTCTGACCCACCTGCTGCTTCCCTCAGCAGTGTACTTCCGTGATCTGCCTGTTCTGCTCCCCACTCTGTCTCTGGTGAATCCTCTCACCCCCCCTATACCTCTGACCTGCGCCCCAGCGCCCCAGTTCTGTATACATAAAGAAATGAATCTTAAACAACAACAAAAAAATGTGCTCTAAGTTGAGAAGAAGTAGTAGCAACTGGGAGACTCTCAATGCTTACCATGTTCATTCTAAGTTCGTTTAATGTGTTACTCAGTAAATTTCACAATAATTCTCTACAGAATATAGAATAACCCTGAGTTTACACATGGGCATCTGAGACACAGGGTCTTAAGTAATTTAGTCAAAGTCAAGTACAGTTGGGTGTTATTTAGTAATGTTTTGAATCAGTGGGGATACCTATATCATGGTGGTCCCAATAATCTATGCCATACAGTCTAGGTGTGTGGTACATTAAATGTCTAGATTTGTGTAATTACATCTGTATGACATTCACACAACGAGATTGCCTAATGATGCAGGACCTTTCCCCATCGTTAAGCAATGCATGACTTTGGCAGGTAAGGGGTAGAGTAGTACCAGCTAGCAGCCACACTTGGTGGTATACTGAGCAGGGCATATCTCACTTTATATAGTAGGTGTTTCTGGCAGAGTAGGGTTACAGTGGCTTTTTGTAACTAAAACTTAATATGTGAATGAAAATTTCAAATACACTTTTATTGATCTTGACATATGTGATTTCTTAAATCAGAATAGTTTAATTGAATTCAGAATAGTTTAATTGAATTTCTGTGACTATTGTACCAATTTGGGGCAGGTTTAAAGCAATATTAGTTTCATCTGAAAACTTATATTGAGGACTTTATTTAAAACTCATGACACTGGGTCTCATTTTCCCATTTCACTGTCTAACCTGAAAACATGAATGGCAGGAACACTGTCACAGGCTTACTCTTTGTGGACTGACAGTTATCAGGGACTGCTCTCAAATTCTTGCAAGTCAGGGCTCTTTGCCACCATCTTGTTTGGATGAAAACCTTTTTCCACTTGTGTTTCTCTTTGTTGGGAGCTAAAGACTGAATCAGCGGTGCTTGTAGTATCTAGGGTATATGACTCAAGCTGGCCTGTATCATCCCTACATTTGGGAAGAGCCTATTCATTTGCCTCATGAATTATATTCTTCGTATTTCAAGCAAATGTGTTTCTCTCAGACCATTTTTTCATCAGTTTTCCCTCCCCCAAAATAATGCATTTCACCTTGAAAAACTGTTATAAGATCTAAAAACCTTACATGAATTTCTGCAATATCCCTGTGTTAAGGAGCTGTATGAGACTGAGGTCCTCAGCCAGTTCCTTTCTTGCTACCTCTTCTGGGGCAGCCCCACCAGCTGAGTGAATCTCAGACCCATGCCCCTCATTTTGGCTGACTCCTGACAGTGTATCTTTTGTAGCAAAGAAAACAGATTATAAGAGTGTCCAAAGGAGGCAGTTTCTGATCTAGTATTAGCCACCCATAAAGTCTTGTGAGACCTTTTTTTAGTGAAGTCTGTCCTTATTTAAACTTGTAAATTATATCATTTTTTTTTTGTTTAGGTTTTTTATATACTCTACAGTTACGTTGTTCAAGACTAGGTACATGTGGCCTATTTAAATAAAACAAAGAATTTAAGTCCTCAGTCACTATTCACATTTCAGGTTCTTAATAGTTGCTTGGAGGTAATCGATGCCATATTTAGCAGAGCTTGACTAGAGAAATGGTAGCATAACTCTCAGGACTTCTTTTTATGGTGGAATTAAGATGGTACATGTGTTTTTGTGGGGAGTAAAAAGTAGAGGAAAAGGGTATAAAACTTAAAAAGAAAAAATCAGATGCCATGTATTTTTTTAAACAGAAGGAAAATATACAAATCAATTTTATATGACTTGCAAGCCTTCATAAGGAAGTAAAGACACAAAAAATTAGACCTGTGTATTTTTATCCTAGGTTGGATGAAGAGTGGAATAACTTGATAAGGAGTATGGGGTGATTTAGTGAACTGGAGGAACTCAGGCTTGCTTATTAGGATTCTTCTGGTACCTTTATCTATGGAGATAAGGAAGCTAGCTCCTTTCCCCCAGGTAGGGGAAGGGTACCTTTTAGATGAGGTTTTTAGGACCTCTCTGGGTGCCTGCTCTTACTTTGTTTTGATCTCTTGCTAGCTGCTTTCTTTCCAGTTTGTTCCCGTTCGTTCTTATTATCTGTTCACAAGGGTATCAGTGTATCTAGTCTGCCTGAAGTTTACAAGTTCACTCTAAAAGGATAGAATTTGAATATATATACATAGCACAAGGTTTCTGTGCCCTTTCTGAGCATGCCATTCATACTGGACCTCCATGTGTTTGCCAACCTGGAAACTCCATGTGTTGCATTTTTAAAATCTTGGAGGATCTTTGCTGCTTTCCCCCAAAACAAAAATATAGAAAAAGGAATTGTTGGTAAAGGATACATTAAAAGTGTTGTTATGCTACTTGTTAAGTGCTTTAAAAGACTCAGTAGAGGCTTTTAGGTATTTAAAGAGATAAATGTACTTGCCAAGTGCAAAAGGAAACATGAGAATTTTGGTAGTATACTCTTGTACATTTAACTATGATTACTTAAAAAGTACCTGACATAGTGCCCTCCCTGGTGATGCAGCGGGTTAAAGAACAGCACTCAGAAGCTAAAGACACTTCAGCATGAGTTTGATCCCTACCCTGGAGGTGACCCACATGGTGCAGCAGACCTGCCCTGACCCTCCTGCTACTCCCCTCAGCAGTGTACTCTGTCGATCTGCTTGTTCTGCTCCCCAATCTGTCTCTGGTGAATCCTCTCACTGCACCTGCGCCTCTGGCCTGTACCCCAGTTCTGTTTGCATAAATAAGCTTTAAAAAAAAATACATGACGTACATGTTGAGAGACTGCTGTAACAAATGTTCATATACTCACCATTCATCAACCATATTTGTTTGTATATCATTTAAAAGTCAGCATACTTGATACCTTAAAACTGGTGGCATTTGTCCCCTAAGAATCAGAATGTGTGGCCCTCCCTGGTGGTGCAGCAGGTTAAAGCACAGCACTATGGCTCTGTTGTAGTCACTACAGCATGAGTTTTATCTCCGGCCACGGAAGTGACCCACATACTGCGGCAGACCTCTCCTGATCGACCTGCTTGCTCCTCTCAGGTGTACTTTGTGGATCTGCTTGTTTTGCTCCCCATTGAGTCTCTGATGAATCCTTTCACTCCTCCTCCCTCCACCTCTGGCCTGTATTCCAGTTCTGTATATATACATAAATAAATCTTTTTTTTTAAAAAAAAAGGAATCAGAATGTGGTCTATGTGACAATACTACCATTACCACATATGAAAGAAATTATCAATTTGTCTCTAATGTCATATAATGCTAGGCCTATTTAACCTACTCAGTTGGAATCAAAATCTGTTGGTTCTTTCATTTTTTCAAAGTAGGACCCCATGAAATTTCATACAAGTTTTTAAGCTTGAGTGATCTCCACACTTTTTTATACATATGACATGATGTAAACCTATATTAAAATTGAAAAAATAGGGCAAGGAATGCCTAGATGTATCAATTTCTAGTTCCACATGTGCTTTTTCTCTGTAAACCCCTCACTCATTTGACAGTAAGTTGCAGATATTATGGCTTCTCATCTTTAAAGACTTAAAAATGTATATCCTAAGAACAGTAGTAGTCTCATACAGATCACAAAGCCTTTGATTGTATCTAAGTTTTAATAATAGCCTTAAGGTATCATGTCTCTTTAGGACATTTCTCCCACATTTTTTTCTTTCTTTTTTCTTTTAACATTGACATTTTTAAGAAGCTAGGCCAGTTGTCTCACAGACCCTCCTACAATTTAAATTTGTTCAATCATTTCCTTGTAAAACCACTTGACTTGAAGAATCTATACCCTGTATTTTTTTGTGAGTTGGAGTTTGATCTGTAATCTTTTTTGATTTAGTATTTTTAGCAAGCAACTTCATGAGTACCTCTAGTTTCATTTTATATCAGGAGGCACCTTGTGTTGATTATTACAGTATTAGTGATACTAGATTTTATTACATGGTGAAAGTGCAAAAGATACACCGTTGCTGTTGCAATTAAAGAGTGACCAGTGTGACAATATTTTGTATCTTTCAAATGTTACATTTCCTGGCAGGCTTTTCTATAATAGTTTTACCAGTCTAGTAATGAACTTGAATGAGCTCTTTACTGGGATTGCACTCTGGTGATTTTCATAGTTGAATAGCACATATGTTTCCATTCCCCTCACTCTGTGTTTTCCCATTAATACACATCATTGGTAACAGTTTAAAAAACATAATGGGGAATGCTTTCTGTGTCTGATCTTATGGTTATTCTGGTGCAAAAATATGTGACAATATTAAATTCCATATGTAATTTTTCCAATGATTACTTTATACTGAGTTCTGATAAGGAAAGTAGTTTAGGGGAAGGTGAGACTTGTCATATGTTTATGGCCACTTTCATTTACAATATTGAAATGCTTTTTTTTCTGGATTTTTAAATAAGTTTATGGCTACTGAATAGTCATAATGTTTCAGGAGAAATTTCAGCCATTGTAGATTTAGCTACAGTTCAGGAAAATTTTGCAAGCTTTTATTAAGGTCTGGGCATGGACATCAGGAATGCCATCACACACTTAACAGCTCTGGAAGCAAGTTCTGGAATGTAACCATATAAACTCTTCCCCACCCCCTCCCCTTAGCCTTCGTTTCATTGCTTCTTTGGTTTTTATCACCAGGGATGGGTGTGAAATTCTGCTGTCTTTATGGAGTGACTTAAAATTCCCAGGATAGTTTTAGCTGATTCTTGATCTTGGAGTGATGGAACGGACCTCTGATAATCCTCTGGCTGAGAAACATGGATACTTGAAGAGGTCTGGTTAGTCCTGAGTATGGTAGGTTCTATTTTACTTTTTTGCTTATAAGTTTTTATTGAAGAATTTTTCAAAGTTTGAAGTAATGGTTACTTTAAAGAATGTAGCTAGCTACAGTATTATGGGCTGAACTATGCCACCCCTAGTCTAACTCCTAGCACATGAGTGACTATTTGAAGATAGAGTTTGTACATTGATAATTAAGAATAAGTCAGGTCATTGGGGGCAGGTCTTAAGCCAATATGATGGATTTCCTTCTAGTAAAGATTAGGTTTATAGATATAAAGAGAAATGCACCTACAAGCCAAGAAGGAGATGTGAGAAGAAATGAAAATTGACGATACCTTCATCGTGAACTTCCAACTTGAACCATGGGAAGTACATTTCTGTTGGTTAAACTACTGTCTGTGTTATTTTGTTGATAGCCTGAGAAGACTAACATGCCACATGATCTAGTATTATTATATATAGTTGAATAAATTATTCTGGCTTATATTGAGAGCTACATACAAGGCACAGAAAGCAAATACTAGGGTTATGTAAAGATAGATTGTGAACTTAAAAATCCAATTTCTCCTTTTCTGTGTTATTCAGCTATGTGATTAGAATCAGTAAAATGTCCATCCTTGAACTTACCCTGTTTTCTGTCTCCAGTAGGTCTTTATCCATTTTGCATGGGAAGGAAAATATGTTAATAGGATTGGTGGCTCACAATTTCCTATTCATTCTGTTTCTTTAGCATCTCTTAAAAAACTCTTCTTTTCTATGCCATTTGGGAACCCATTTTACTACTCATAGTTTAATCTTCTTTAGAAACTATCCTTCACACTTAATACACATCCAATCATTCACATCTCTGCTTCACATCTTTGTCTTCGAACCCTTTTTCTGTGAAAAATTTTACATGCAAAATACTCTCCCAAGTGTGAGCCCACAGTTTGGACATAGATTCATTTTCAGATGATTCTTTGTTTCCCAAATATTTCCTGACTCCATGCCATCATGTGTGTTGTCCCCCGCCTTCTGGAATATTCTTGGTCTATCCTACTATAGTTAAGTCCATTTTTATGGACCTTTAATATTCACAAGTTGTTTCTAAATAATAGCTGTTTATAAGTGTGTCCTGTGTGTCAGGGTGGATTCTTCTGTAGCAGCCTTTGCTGAACACATCTTTGAGAACATTCCCTACAATGAAATCATGTTTAAAATGCTGTTTCCTGGACAGTATCCCAGTTATCTTCTGTCTCAGAACTTTTTCAAAGTGAAATCCAGGAATCCATATTTTAAACAAGTTCCCTGTTGATCCTAGAGTGGAACACCCCAAGTCAGGGTAGCAGTTTAACTCATTTTCCCTATTGTCACATCCATAATAATTAAGAAAAACATTTCAAATAAATTAGGGAGAACAATAAACTGTTTAAAAATAGAGGTGTGGTATGTTAGAAAGTGCTACTAAATTCATGAAAATGCCAACATTACTTGAAAGATTCAAATCTAAGGCTAAAACCCTTTGAAATTCAAGCCTTCCAGCAGGATCAGAACTGGGGTGGGAAGAGTGTACTGGACTGTGGTGATGGCACATGGGTGAATTGGTGGTGGGAAGTCCATGGGGATTACAACTGAAATGAAAAAAAATGCACAAATGAAGAATAATGTAAAAAAAATTAAAAAGAAAAGAAAAATAAAAGATAACATCATAAGATTAAAAAAAAAGTAAAAATAATTCAAGCCTTCTAATGTTGATATTGCTGCCTATCACTCTGAAATGGGTATATTTGACGTGAGGTGGTTCAGTTTGTTTTGTGTTTCTTAAAAAAGTAGCAAAAATATAGGGACTCTTTCTACTTAACACTAATGTAAAAGAGGACTCTCGGTTCCTGGGAAGATGAGTGCATCTTCATCCTTCCTGGCTTCTTGAATGTTTAGAAACTGGGGGGAAGTGATTACTCATGTAATGACTATAACTGTAGCTGCTAAGACTTTTAAAGTTAGAGACCTTTGTGAAACAATGCTAGAAAGAAGGTTACCAGCTTCCAACAGCTGTCCAGGTGACTTTGCTCAGGGACTGTTTAGAATCTGCAGCCTGTTGTGTCAGATAGAAGACTGCCTAGAAATCAGCAGTTATTATGTTGAAATGCTCTTGCACACCCTGAGTAAACTTAGAGTTCTCAGAGGGAACAGGGGATACAGAGCTTATGCACACCCTGTCCACAAATTATTCAGTTTTTTGGATGTCTTAATATATGCTAAAACTACACTATACATTCTTTCCCTGTAATGACTAAAATGAATTTTGTGTGTCTGTCATATAATTTGTGTTATGTTACAGCAAATTAGAAAGAGAAGGGGTGTCTTTACCCTGGATGTGGAATCCTGGATTGGAATTCTGGTTCTGCTGTTGCACTAAAGGCCATGTATGCAGTGAAAAAGTTTTCCTAGCCTCCAAGAGATTCTGCTTTTTTTTATCTGTTAAATGAAGACAGACAGATTAGTTTCCTCTGCTTTTCACAGAATGGTAATAATAGGATTGAATAAAAAAGAGATTATGTGTGAGAATGTGTTGTAGATGATAAATGCTAATAATTCAGTGGTTTAAAAAATTTATTACTGTCTACCATTACTCAAGAATTAAATTTTGAGTAAATAGTCTGATACACAGTTGATTAAAGTTTAACATTTTAATCATGAAGGAAAAAGATTTTTATCTGATTTGTATCTTACTGGCTTTTAAAAAAGTTCCCTTTGCAGGTGTAAGTCTGTTGGAAAATCATTTTCCTCATTTGCTTACCTGTTGGAAATATGCAGTAATTAAAATATCAGCTTTCCATTTACAAAATCTAATAGAAACTAGTTTATTAACATTATTTTAAGTTAAAGAAACATGTCTTTTATTTTGTCCATGATGTCTTATCTAATAACTGATGAGTACTAGCTAGAAATTTCTTATGGTACAACCTACAGAAGGTTTAAATTCATTAGATTTACTACTTAAGAAATTGATGCTTTTGACTTAAAAACAGATTGGAGGTTTCATTTCAAACTTCAAAAATCAACATAAAGTATGTATAAAATAGATAAGAAATGCTTACTGGGAACAACTCTCCTTTTCTCTTTAAATTTTGCTTCTTTTCGCTTTTCCTCCCCATCTTTATAAGAATGAACAATGATTTCCCATCGCTATCTCTACTGTCCCAAAGCAAGTTTCATTGCTTCACTACCTTTTCTCCCTTTCTTCCTCCCCTTGTTTGGAAAGAAAGAAGTTCTCAAAACAAAAACAAAAACAAAAAATGAGGCTTATTTGGGGTTTTAAATTTGAGTTTGATTTGTGACCTGTCATAGTTTGAATAATTTGCTTCCACAGTATTTCACTTACCTCCGCTTCCCAGCTGCATGCCCAGCTCCTGCCCCTTCTCCTTCTTGGCAGGTTGGGTTAGCTCATTTTTAAGGAGTAGAATGAGTTGACCCTTTCCTACAACCTCCTGTGATTTTCCAGGAGGATTGGACTTAAACATCTCAATTCCCATTCTCTCTTTGCCTCCATCACTGAGTAGCCTTGATGTTCTGATCATGGTGGTACCCACCCATGTTACATTTATTCTTTTTAAGAGTCTTTGGAAATCAGCAGCTGTGATGAAAAGATAATGGATTGAGGTGACCAACCAATCAATTCAGTAAGAGTGAGACTGACCCCTAGTCAGTCTAGTGATTCCTAGTCAGTAGCTCTTGCTTCAACATTGATATGTCTGTCCATTTAGTATTTCTTAGTCTCAAGTGTATTAGAACATTCATTATTTTAGTACTGGATGGAACCCAATTTTCTGCACTTCTAATAAGAAGCCTACTCCAGTGTCATCAGATCACACTTTGGGCAATACACTTTTTCAGTAGTGAAAATGGTTTTTTGCAGAAACTTTACCAAGGAACATAAGCGGGTGACAGATGCTTAGACCAGATCAGTTCGTAGGAAGATGCTCAAAATCCTATATTATTAGGGCATTTCAAATTAAATCAACAATGAGATACCAGTGCATCCCTCCTAAAATGGCTAAGATCTGAAACACTGACACCCAAGTGCTGTCATGGATAGGGAGTCATAGGAACTCTCATTCAATACTGTTACAAAATGATACAGCCACTTCGAAAGACAACTTGGTGGTTTCTTACAAAGCTAAAATACTCATCATATGTTATGAACTGAATGTTGATGTTTCCCTCAAATTCATATGTTGAAGCTCTCCACTGTGACTGTGTTTGGAGATAAAGCTTTTATGGAGATATCGAAAGTTAAATGAGATCATAAACCTGAGACTCTGGTCTTTCACCAGAAACAAGCAGCTGAAACATTGATCTTGGACTTTTCAGTCTCCAGGGCTCTGAGAAATAAACTTTTTTTTGTTTGAAGTCTCTGTATGACAGTATTTTTATAGTAGTCTGAGCATAGTAAATTTTGCATGATTCAGTAGTTGTGCCTCTTAATATTTATTCACATGAGTTCAAAACTGTTATCTTCACAGAAATCTACACATGAACATACATAACTCCTTTATTTGCACTTGCCAAAATTCAAGGGGTGGAACAAAATTCACAATCAAAGGTGACCTTTAATAGGCATATGGGTTAGTGAATTTTGGCATGTCCATATTTGATAATAGAATCTTATTCTGCAATTATAAAACCACGAAAAGAGGTGAAAGAACTTTAAATGCATACTGATAAGCTAAAGAAATCAGTCTGAAAAGGCTATATGTATAATTACAACTATATGGCATTCTGGAAAAGGTAAAACTATGGAGACAGTAAAATGATCAGTAGTTGCCAAGAATTTTGTGGGGAAAAAAGAAGGGAAAGAATTGATGGAACATGGATTATTTAGGGTGCTGTATCTATTCTATGTAATAATGTAGCAGTAAACATAAGACATTTGTCAAAAACCATGCAATTATATAACACAATGAGTGAACCCTAATTTAAGTTATGGACTTTTGATAATGTGTCAAATGATATCAATTTTAACAAATATACCACAGTGGGGTGAGGAGAGGTAGAGTAAGGGAATCTATAATACTCTACTTTCTGTTTCATCTCTCTGATAAACCCCAGATTGTTCTACAATACATTTATTAACCTAAATGTATATTTTGGGTTCTCCCTTGTATCATAGGGAGAGAACTGAAATTAAGGTAATTTAAAAATTATTATTTTTTTTTATTGCTACTGGAGTACACTTCAGCTCTAGAACTATGTTTTAGTGCTTTAAAAATAAAAGATGAGGGCCCTCCCTGAAAAATAAAAGATGAGGGCCCTCCCTGGTGGCGCAGCTGGTTAAAGCACAACACAAAGAAGTTTAAACCACTTCCTCGTGAGTTCGATCCCCGCCTGCCCCGGAGGTGATCCACATGCGAGGCAGACCTCTCCGGACCTGCCTGCTGCTCCCCTCAGCAGTGTACTTCATCCATCTGCCACACTCTGTCTCTGGTGAAACCTCTCACCCTTCACATCTTTGACCTGTACCCCAGTTCTGTATAATTAAATAAATAAATCTTTAAAAAATAATAAAAATAAAAGATGAGAGAGTGAATGGCATTAGAACTTTGGTGGTGCATGTTGTGAAGTTGTACTTTTGAAGCTTATTATAAACTAATTTTATTATAAACTAATGTTAAATCAGTATAATGTCATTTAAAAGTTTAGACGGAAATCATAGTTCATGTTCTGCTTAAAAAAATAAAAACATGAAAGTGAAGCAAAAGAGAAAGAAATGAGACATATTTTATGCCCCTTAATATTGACCTTGAAATGTCTTTTGTTGTTTTATCATTTAGAGAAATAGCCAGAGGGTATGATATTTCTCTTATCAAATTGAAGGATTAGATCTGTACAGAAATGTTGATGTGAAATGTTTTCTTGCCACATAATAGAACTGTAGTGTATTGGAAATCAGTTTAAGGTATTTCATGGACTGTGGGGATGGAATTCGGTAGACTGTCTCTTATTGCCTGCCAGGGGCCTACCAACTTGAGCCTTTTAATCAACTGTCTTTGTTCCTAGCCCCTGTTTTGAGACCTGCTAGGTTGGAATAGGAGCCAGCCACCTCAAGAGTTACAGGTGTATTTGCATAACTTCTTTTAGTTAGAAAGAGAAAAGAAACAGCAAGTGAATTTTTAGTGTCAGTGAGAGAGAACTTACTTAGGCTGACCTTTTTAATCATTAAAGTGGCCTGTAAGAACTCCTGATTGAATGTAAAAGTTAAATGTTTCATATTTAGCAAGTCAAAGTACTACTGTGGGTACTGTTTTTGTTGTCAGTATGTAAATTCAACTTTTGAAAGGGAGTGAAAAGAATTTGTTTAAAAATCTTTACTTTGTTTATGTAATTCCTTGCTTAAAAACCTCCTTCTCATTCTCCCTTCACATTGATAATTCTAAGGTAAACATTAACTTACCTCTTTTACTTTACTCTCAACAAACTTGAGAAACACCAGTGTCCAATTGATTGAGATTTACTATATGTAAGTTAGTGATTGACTCCATTCATTCTATAAATGAACTATGATCTTGGAAAGTTCATTCATCAACCATAAATGAAGCTGTTGATAACTTGAATTTAAAAAATGCACCAAAAGAAATGGGTGTGTCCTTGGTAATCTTGAATTGGAATTTGGCAGTACCCTTATGTAGGGATTAACAAGCGCCTTGTAGCTTAACTTGCATTGCTTGTTTGGAATATAATGTATATTTTAAAACAAAATCTCTTGACAGAAGCTTTTCTGTTTAGGTGGTTAAGCAGGTTAGCCCTGTGTAAACTGCTGTAGTTCAGGTCTAGTTCCTCAAATGGGAAGGTGGGGTATTCACCTTTTGCAGTGCCCCGCTGTGATTAGACTACTGTGTCTAATATGGTAACCATTTTAAATAAAAATGAACATTGACTACTTTATATCAAGGCTAAGCTGGGTGTGTTTGGAGAGTGGGTACATAATGGAAAGATCGGTAAACATTGCCTACCTGTAAGCGGAATGAATGGTTTTATATTTCAGGTCATTCCAGCCCTGAGCCCTTTTTCTTGAGCAGCTTTGGTCTTCTTTAGGACTGGTCTTTGTATTCAGAGTTTGGGCACTGGATAAAGCTGCTCAAAATAAGTGGATTAAAAAGTTGTCCAAGAGAGAGGCCCTCCCTAGTGGCACAGCGGGTTAAAGCACAGCATTAAGAAGCTAAAGCCACTTCCAGATGAGTTCGATCCCACCTGTCCCGGAGGTGACCACATGGCGTGGCAGACCTCTCCTGACTCGCCCGCTGCTCCCCTCAGCGGTGTACTTCATCAATCTGCCTGTTCTGCTCCCCGCTCTGTCTCTGGTGAATCCTATCACCCTCCACATCTCTGGCCTGTAACCCAGTTCTGTATGAATAAATAAATAAATCATTAAAAAAAAAAAACAAAACTTGTCCAAGAGAGGGCCCTCCCTGGTTGTGCAATGGATTATAAAGTGCAACTCTGCAAAGCTAGCCAGAGGCACTTCAGTATGAGTTCTATCCCTGCCTCTGGAGGTGACCCACATGATGCAGCAGACCTTGCTCCCTGCTCCCATCAGTAGTGTACTTCAGTCAGTCTGTCTGTTCTGCTCCCCATTCTGTCTTTGGTGAATCCTCTCACTGCCCTTGCGCCTCTGTCCTCTACCCCATTTCTGTATGCATAAATAAATCTTTAAAAACAAAAGTTGTCCTCGAGAATCTAAGAGCTTGTTTTATGAAGATTATCAGCTTTCCACTGGTGTATTGCAATTTGAATTTATTTAAGATTAAAAGGAGTGGGAGCATGTCTTCAGAAGGATATTATCAAGTAATTTAAGTTTCAATTGAAATAAAAAAATGTTAACTAAAGGCAGGGTGTTAGATGTAACTTGTCACTGTCTAGTTACAGTAATAGATTTGCGTTAATTTCCATAAATGAGAGAAGGTATTTGGCCTTATTGTTTGTTTTAAGGAGTTATTAAACTCTATATGGGAACTAAGAGGGCAAAGGAGGAAGTGGGTTCCATTTGTCTTAGGGCCATCAGCAAGACGGGTGTTGCCTGAGCATTAATGACTAAGATGGGTGGACTTTTTAGCAGTTTGTGTTTTTTTTGGGTGCACTTTTTATACTATGAGAAGGTGGTAACTAAGCCAGAGCTCTTGGGTCT
The DNA here is from genome assembly GCF_000260355.1 of Condylura cristata. Classification (NCBI taxonomy): domain Eukaryota; kingdom Metazoa; phylum Chordata; class Mammalia; order Eulipotyphla; family Talpidae; genus Condylura; species Condylura cristata. The sequence goes on along the minus strand of NW_004567107.1, from coordinate 54,609,592 downwards.
TGCATAGGTGACAACAAGTAAGGGCTTTTCTTTATTTGGACCTAATTAAGTATAACTGGGGTAAGACTGCTTTGCTCCCTATTCACCTCACACAAGTCTGGTGAGATTTAATTAACTACTTACACAAAGCTACCTGGGGCCTACAGGTAAGGTCTGAACTTACCCAATACCTGTCCTTCCTCCTTAGAAAACAAAACAACCAGCTTCTTCTTTCCCCTCCTAGGTAGTCTATGCTAACCTCTTGTTACAGGGCAACCCCGATATGAAAGGGGTTGCCTGACTGTGCGTCCTCACCCGTGTGCTTCAAAGGCACACACTAGAAGGATAATAAGGGTTTGTTTACAAAAGAAGGGGGAAATGAAGAAATGAATAACTCAGGGAGAAAGAAAGATACATTCGTGAATGAACAGGAATCCCACTAGCACCCTGAGAGCCGGTGAAAAACAAAGAGCCTGCCCAAGGCCCACATGTCTGATTACATGCCAGACCTGGCTGCTTAACTTCACCCTCAGTTCCCAGCAGTTGTCCTTTCAGTGATGATGACATTATAGGATTTGTAGTTGTTGGTTTCTTGGATCTCTGGTCTGCATGGGGGGTGGGGTCCATAAAACCCATGTTTGTGGCGTCCATTCAGGGCATCCTTTACACTGTAAGGCACCAGGTCGCAGTCCTGCCTCCCATTTAATGCTGCCGCCATGTCTTGTCTAGTTTCTCCCACATGTCCATAACTTGATTTTGGACTTAGTAGTGGGTAAAAAGGGTAGGGTTAGAAGAAAGCTTTTTGCTCTAACCACAGGACTGTATTTCCTCATACCTTTCATACTTTGCTGTTTCATAGGAAATTAACTTTGTATACCTCTGTAATGGTCCCAAGCTTCCTGCTATAGTAGCTTGCTTTCTTTCATTCTCTCTCTTCTTCTTCGTTTCTTCTTCTCTATCTCTCCTTTTCTTTTAAAAATTTATTTCTATTCATTTATAGGTCAGGATTATTGTGAGTAAATTATTTGGGTATTTAGAAGTCTTATTTAGCACATGCTGAAATTTTTCCATAGATTCTTTCTTGAAGCTTGTTTCCTTTGGTTTTTCCATGATGTTAATTTGCTTTCTCCCTTAGTTTTAACTCTGCTTAAAAGCTTTTAAGTATTTTTCATCCCTTAAGGTAGCACTGTCCGATGGAAATGTAAGGCAAGCCATGATTATATTTTTAAGCTTTCTAGTAGCCGTGTTTCATGTAAACAGGTAAAGTTAATTTTAACAGTATAATTTGCTTAACCTAATATATGAGAAGTATGATGTTTCAACATGTAATTATTCTAAACAATTGCTGGGTACTTTACATTTTTTCTGTATTGAGTCTTCAAATGTGGTATGCATTTAGACTTCATAAACTGTGTAGTTGAGAAATAGATTCATATATTTGAGTTATTTAAATATATTTGCCTTAGTAAGGGCGATTACATTGAAATTTTGCCATATTATTGTTTTAACTCAGATTACGAAATTTCAAATATGAGGATTAATCAAAGAGCAGTATATGACTTTGGAAGTGACAGAAAGTTCTTGGGACTGTTGTGGGTCAAGATAGTAGACATTGCACAGTGTGACAAAATTAATCCTAGTTTGAAAATACACTAGTGTCTTCATAAAACTATTGCTCTTCAAAATGTATATAAATCAATTTGAAAAATTTGACACTTTGAACACAATTCATCTTTCATTTCATCTTAACATTTAGTGTATCTTATTATCATATAGAATAATAGTTCTGTAAATGTACTCCTCAGCAGCAGCATACTCACCTGGGAACTTTCTAGAAATGCAAATACTTGGACTTCTATCACAAAACTTCTGAATCAGAGAATCTGGGGGTGGTATTCTGTACTCTGTAATCTCCATTTTGACAAATTTTCTAATTTTGATTTTCAAGTTTAAGAACACTTACATAAAGCTATTCAGTATTTTAAAATCTCTTTAAGGGATTATTATAACCACAAATTCTTTCTCTCACAAGCTGTTCTCTCTTATAACAAACAAACAAAAATCAACAAAATTTTGTCTATGGAAAAATAAGTTTGTCTCTTTATGTCAGAATTTCTCATCTGTAAAATGGGAAAACCTATAGTTTTGGGTTTGGTCTGACTTCAATGAGATAAATGTTATATGCGTAATAAAGTTCAGCAATTAATTATTATGAAATTATTGTTAAATTTTCTTGAAGTAGCACTGCATTGTCACATATAAGCTTCAAGTGTGCAATTTTATAAATCAGTACCCATATATACTACATTAACTTCACATTTAAAAGTCCAATTCTGTCCTTACGCATATGATTGATTCCTTTTACTCAGTTTACCCATCTTCCTTTCCACTTCCTTTCAGTAACTAATACTAATTTGGTCTTGCAGTCAAAGCACCTTTAAAAAAATTATGTTACATGTTTTGTTTCATTATGTACCATATGTAAATGAAGTCATATAATGATTTGTCTTTCTCCAGCTGACTTAATTCATTAAGCATAATCCCTTCCTGTTCCATCCATGTTTTTGTGAATGGCAGAATATTATCTTTTATTTTAATAGCTGAGTTCCACTATGTATCTATGTACCACATCTTCTTTATCCAGTCATCTGCAGACAGGCACTTAAGAGGATTCCAACTCTTGGTTATTGTAAATAGTGCTCAGTAAACATGGTGTACACACATCCCTTTGAGTAGTGTTTTTGTATTCTCTTGGTAGACCTTTAGAAATGGGATAACTGGATCATATAACATTTCTATTTTTAATTTTTGAGGGATTCCCATACTGCTTTACATAATGGCTATACCAATTACATTTTTTTAAATATTTATTTGTTCATACAGAACTGGGGTACAGGCAAGAGGCTCAGGGGCGGTGAGAGGCTTCACCAGAGACAGAGTGGGGAGCAGAACAGGCAGATCTACGAAGTACACTGCTGTGGGGAGCAGTGGGGGGGGCAGGAGAGGTCTGCCACGCCATGTGGTCACCTCCGGGGCAGGCGGGAATCGAACTCATGTGGAAGTGGCTTTAGCTTCTCAGTGCTGTGCTTTAACCCGCTGCGCCACCAAGGAGGGCCCAATTACATTCTTTTTAAAGATTTATTTTACTTGTTTTATGCATATACAAGATGGGGTGTAAGTCAGAGTTATGGGGGGTGAGGAGAATCACCAGAGACAGAGTAGTGAACAGAACAGGCAGATCGACTAAAATACAGTGTTGAGTGGAGCAGCAAACATGACAGGAGAGGTTTTCAGTGCCATGTTATCTCCCAGGCCAAAGATTGAACTCGAACTGCAGTGGCTGCAGGTGACTTCATAATGCTAAGACCACCCCTTGTGCCACCAGGCAGGGCCCACCAATTACATTCTTAGCAATAGTGTAAAGGGTTCCCTTCTCACCACCACCTCTTCTACATGTACTTGTCTTTAAGATAATAGCCCCAGTTCTTCTACACAAAATAAAGAGAATCTTAAAAAAAGAAAAAGATAATAGCTATTCTCATAAGGTATGAGATGATAACTCAATCCTTTTTGCTTTTCATTTGCCTGATAAGAGATGATGAACATCTTTTCATGTGTCTATCGACCAACTTATGTCTCCTTTGGTGAAGTGTCTAATCAAGTCCTTTTCCTGTTCTTTTGCTTGTGTTGAGTTTTATGAGTTCTCTACACTTTGGATACTAACCCTTGCTGGGAGTGATGTGCCAATATTTTCTTCCATTCAGTTCTCAATCTTTTCATTTTGATGATACTTTCTTTAGATGTCAGAAGCTCTTCAGTTTGATGTATTGTTTTGTATATGAATGTTGTTGGTGTTGTAGCCCAGTTTTTTCAAAAATGCTTTTGGAGGGCATAATTTGACTCCATTTTACCAGGGGGATAGGAATATACCTAACCTCATTTGACTTCATCTTCTTAAATTATGTTGGATGCTATCATTTTTCAGGTGTCATTAGCTCATGTTGGCTTTAGTTTTATTCACTTTTAAGACATTAACTTTGTTTGAAGTTCCTTTTTAAGTCTTTTCCCATTTATCTTCATTTTAATGATACTATTTGCATCATGTCTTATCTGGTGATATTTCACCCTGGCCTACTTTTCAAACTTGGTGGGCAGTGGGAAGAGATCAACAGGAAAACAAGCCAGGTGGTTTCTTTAGGTCCATTTAGGTAGTTGTATGCAGTACTTCTTTTGCATGCTAGAGTAATTTTTTTTTAGATGAGAGACTATATCTAGGAATGGAGAAACAACTTTGAGCATGAAGACATTTTCTTATTTTGACTGTCCTTCAACTAGTGAAAACATTTTCTTGGTTTAGCAAGTGGAAAGAGAACTGCAGAAGTTATAAGCTCATGTGTGTCCATAAGACTTAAATAATATATATATATATATATATTTAGATATATGTAAAATATATGTATATGTATATTTTTTTACAAAGTTAGGTCACACTGTATGAAAATACATCCTTGTTTGCTAAGGGGCAGCATGTATGTGTGTATGAGTGGTGGACCTTATTTTGTTTATGTGACTGAGTGACTGTTTTTCCCTACTACAAAGGCACGTTTTCTATTTTCAGAAAGTAGTAAAGCATTGAGTCTTACTCTCAGCTTCTTTGTATGAAATACAGTCTAGCAATTGTGTCGTTAGTTTACAAAGTCTGTGTGACTCATTTTTAGGCTATGGCTTTTTCAAGTTACACTTAAAGGTCAGAGTCTACTTAGTCCTTAACCCTGTCTTTTCTAAGTGGGAAGTGAGAGTCAAAGGGAGTAAAATAATATGGAATTGGTTGAATCTAGATCTGGCTAATCTTTTTATTTGCTTTTTAAAGGAGAATGATCTGGATTGATAGAATTTCCCAGAATTGCCAACTCATTTAAGACAATCGTTTCTCAAACAGCATTGTTCTTTAAAGGGGGCCTTTGGATTTTCACTTTAATATTTGTTTCCTGTATCATACGGATCAAAACAGCAAGCTAAAAATTTCTTCAAGGTTCAGAATCCCTTTTTTTTTTTTATAAATGTAAATATGTCTAAATCTGTTTTGTCGCAGACATTCCAAAAATCTTATTTAAACAAGAATAGCTGAAGTCATTAGCTTGAAAAATTGTTAAAATTGTGGGAGATATAGGAGACCTAATTTTTCTCTTTGTTTGGAAATGTAGCATTAAGCCTTATTAATTTTAGTTTTATTTATATTGAACATTAGCAGATAACAGGACATAAAATTGAAAAAAACAGAACACTCTGAGTCCTTGGCTGCTTTTTATTACTACTGAGCTGGTACAACTGGTGGAAGAAAATTAAAATTCTATGACTTGATTCTTTGGAATTCTGACTGTTGTCACTGTATAAACAAATAAAATAATCTCTGGCTGCTCACAGAGCTTTTGTCCCTTGGACAGATACAATGTCCTGGCATTTTTCATATTTTATTATCAAAGCCAAGGTCTAGAATTTTAAGTGGGAAGTTGGCTCTGAAATAATCAAATGCCAAACAAAGCCCATCTGAAAGTTCAATAAAGTAAAATTATAGTATTGCAAAATAAGAGAGTCACTGAACTAAATCCCCACAATTTGAGCATCTTTACTATAAAGATGTTATTGTGTTATGAGAGGGGAGGGGAGGTAGTTTGGGCCAGCTAGGGGCATTACTTTGATCCACAAGTGGGGAGCTGAGGGTTCTTTTTCCCCTTGGGGTGATTGAAGCAGGAAGAATGCTCACTGGTGCAGACCACAGTGCATTATGCGGGGATGAAGACTTCACTGAGCTTCTGCTTCACTTTGAGAGAGTTAGGAGTTTAAATAGGTATTGTTGGCTGCACTAATGAGGACAGAAAGTGAGATGTGAAGTGGCTAAGTGATGACATGCCTCAGGTTATGGAAGTTGTAAGTGGAGACACTGGGAGTTGAAAATCCCTCCACTCCAGACCTCCTTCTAAAACTTGGGTATTCTGAATATTAAGGACACCACTGAAGTCTCCTTAGCAGTTGTTTGCTGAAGTTCATTAACCTTATTTATGTATTTTTCATAATATCCAGTTTTAAATATATCAGAAGAGATTTCTTAATAATCTTCCTAACACCTCCCAGACTTTTGAAAGTCTCAGGATATCTTGGTGACTTTTTGAGCATGAATTTGGGAGGTAATGTTTATGCTTCAGAGTGAACTTTAGACCACCTTAAAGAGGCATGAACTTATTTTTTTTCACACAGCAAAATTGTGGTGTCTACAGTAGCCTCTGGAGGCTTTTGGGGTCTCAAAAATGATTTTTGCTTATTAGAGTATTTTGAGCAAGTCACCTGGCTTCTCTAAGGCTGATTTGTAAAATGGGAATGACAATATTTCCTCTGGGGTTTGTGAATAATATAGTGCCAGACACTCTGCAAATGCTAGCTGCTGTTGCTGATCTTATGTGGGTTTATGGCACATAAAGAGTTTTTTATCTCTTCTTGATGTATTCCTTTACAGTCATTTCTGCCACCTTGGACTTGATGCTGGAAAGGTATAAATATTATTCTTACTTGGGTTAGGTTGAAGGCACAGACTCAGGACCGTTTGGTTTAGTTGGGGAATTTTTGGGAAGTAGATACATTTTTCTCTTTCTACTTGGGAATTTCCTCACCTATTTCCTTTTAGACATCTTGAAGACAAACAGGTGATTATTATTACATTGGTTGGACCAATTGGCTGTTCCAACCCCACTCTATTTAAACTTCCTAACCTCAATTTCTTTATTTGTGAAACAGGGAGATTACTTGTACTTCTCTCAGTGTTGTTTTGTGCGTTAGATGAGAATACAGTAAAGCTTTTGTACACAGCAGGAGTTCAATGAACTTTAGCTAAAAGGGAAATAAATCTTTTTAAACATATGATATTGCCTCTTCAGGAAAAGGAGTTAACTTATTTTCTATTGGGGCACTTTTGTCAGATTCTTTTCATTATATACTTATTACATCCTCTCATGATTCAACTTATGTGCATTTCTGGGTGTGCATGCCCCAGGGCACAGTTGCTTTTATGCTGAAATTTGGATCTTGCTACATCTTGGTTTATTTGACAGGAATGATTTCTAAAGGTGTCAAGATAAGAAAGAGTATAATTTCTCATCAGAAATGCATAGCAGCCATCATCATGATAATAGTAAATATTTACTTTTTGATCTAAAAGTGATATTATTTTTGTTGAAACCTCTGTGAAGAAAATAAAATTATACTGAATACCTCCACCAAAGTGTCATTAATGTTAACATTTTATTGTATATACCTTTACCCCACCCCTTTTTTATTATGGAAATTTAAGGCTATTTAGACAAGACCAGCAAATACATTAATAAACTATACTTATTATTGAGCCTAAAAAATTAACTCACAATCTTGTGTCACCAATACCACTATCCAGCCCTTCTCTCCTCTCTTCAACAGAATCTGTCTTGAAGTGAATCCTAGACATCATATCATTTAACTACAAATGTCTGTGTTGTGTACTTTTAAAATGCTATCTGTCATATTTTGTATCCTCCCTTCTACATGAACCTCTTTAGGGCCTATTCAGGTATTTATTCTAGTTATTGCAACTAATTGTTTTTAGGATCTCATTCATTGATTTTTCATTGCTTTGGAGTTTTTGAATAGCCATAGGATCAGTACTCAAGTTAGCATCTTAAGTGTCACTGAGGGAAGTCTGGGAGTGGATTGTAGAGCTGGGGATTTGGGGGCTGGAGTTGGGCGTTTTGGAAGAGTTCTTGAAAGGAGGATCTCTCTCCAACCCCCCTTCTTGATCTCCCCTTTTGTATCCTATCTTCCTTCCTTCTTCCCTCCCTCTATCCTCAACAGAAGAAGGTGTTATTAGCTTTCAAAACTAGAAGCAAAGTGTTAATCTATGTAGTCCTCATTAACTGAACTGAAGATCTACTTTCTTTGTCTTGGTACAAATCATTTTGTTAATTCATATATATGCTGGTATTGGAGACATACCCAATGTCTTGCCATTGGACCCAATCTATAAATCTGGTAATGGGGTAATAGGGTTAGGGTTATTTCACTGAGCAAGTTGTGAACATTTCTGTGCCATATGAATTCTTTCTGCTTTCTGGAACCCTAGCAAGCAAAATGTAGACTGGTAAAAATGAATTGAGTTAATTCTAGTTTCAATGCTCAAGTCTGAATAGTTGCTGTAACACATTTTGGCATAGGATAGTTTCCTGTGCCATTTTATGTCTCATCTTATTATTATTTGGGGGTGGTGCTCAGTTGGTAGCTGATAACTTAAGATCACAAATAGCCAGACTAATAACCTTTTAATAAAATTAAATAGTATGAACTATTAAATAGAATCCTATTAAATTCCTTGCATTATTATCATTATTATTTCTAGCTAATGTAATATTACTTCCAGTTCTTCTTTTGATTATGGTAGCCATAGTAAGTTTAGGTTTTTGGAAAAAAGACCCCCGCCCTGATTTTCATGCTCCCAGTCTTTATGTTAACACCTACATAGCTTTTTCTGGGTCTTTGAATTGCAACATTTTCTCTTGTTCTCTTGGGTGCATCTTGCCATTCTTCTTTTTTTCTTAGAAGAGTTCATGCATTTGTAACTTAAGAATACCTTGAGAGCTCTGTAGGCAGTGACTTGGTGGTGATTTCAAAACAGTAGGACTGCATTACAGACTAGGGAGAGACATAGCAGCTTCCTAGAATCCTGTCTGTATTTCCTCCCTAGGTCAACTGTTTTGGATATTATTCACAAAAGGCTGATATGCTGCTGTGCCTCAAGTGTTTCTGTTTTGGCTAGAGATTGACCATGTGGTGTACCATGTGGAGCCCCAAAGTCCAGATGCTCTCTGTTCCTCTCCCCTCTTCTAAATCTCACAAGGGAATGGACACGCCCACATGTACAGATGCCAGATTCTGATCTCTATTTCCTCTTGCCCCTGTGAGGACTCCTCTAGACACCTGCTCCTCTGTTGCTTTAACTCTTTGATCATTGATTGATTAAATGTTTATTGAGTACCTATTTGTACTGGCAATGTGCCAGGTGCTGGATACAGCATGAATAAGGCAGTTCTTGCTCTTACGAAGTGCATAGTTGACATATGTATAAACCTGTTTAAGTTCAGAAACAAGGCAGGAAGGATACATACTACATGGTTAGTAGGGGTTGGAGGCAAGAGAGAGAGGATCCTCTATTTATTATATAAGTATGGGTGATGTTTGAACTTGTTCTAAACATGGATTATGTTATAACCACATTTATGCAAATAATGATAATATGCATTGTGAAATGTACAAGGAACATATAAAAATATACCTGGAAACTGATTCCATGTGTTTCATGGATTTGTGTTTTTTTTTTTTTTTTTTTAAGATTTATTTATTTACTCGTACAGAACTGGGGTACAGGCCAGAGATGCGGAGGGTGAGAGGATTCACCAGAGACAGAGTGGGGCGCAGAACAGGCAGATGGATGAAGTACACTGCTGAGGGGAGCAGTGGGCGGGTCAGGAGAGGTCTGCCGAGCCATGTGGATCTCCTCCCGGGCAGGCGGGAACCGAACTCATGCGGAAGTGGCTTAAGCTTCTTAGCACTGTGCTTTAACCCGCTGCACCACCAGGGAGGGCCAAAGCAAAAGTTTTTAAAACTACTTTAAGAGGGGGAAAGTGGAGGGGTAGGAGCATAGGGAGGAGGCTATTATGGAGAGGGACTTGAATGTGCCCAAGATGGACCAAACAGCTGGTTTTGTTTATAAGTGCAGTACTGACTAGTTAGTATTAGATCTCAGGTACCATGCCTTTTCTTTCTTGGGGAATAGCAGGTACATGCAGCAGTGTTTTTAATTGGGCCTTAGAATATTTTTACTTAAGTGTGTTTGAAACATAGTTGATATTTTTGAAAAGGTGCCATAATTGGTGATTGAGTTTCCAGTGAAGCTGGTAAGATTTTTTTTATCTTTTCATGATTATAGGTGATCTATAGAGCTGCACTATGGTATTTTTTTGTTGTTGCAATATGACATAGAGTTAAAAGTTGCCTACCAGCAAAAAAAAAAAAAAAAAAAAAAAGTTGCCTACCAGCATGCATTAGATTGTGAGAGTAAGAGTGGTATTTATGATAGTCATCATAGATAACAAGTGAATAATCAGGTTCTTGGTTCAGTTGGGGTATTCTGAAGCTTTCCCTTCTAGGCAGTGAATTGGTATATTAATTTTCATTTTTTGTGTCCCACCCCCACTCCCACCCCTGCCAAGAACACAGTAAGCTGTACAGTTTGCTATGATTTCCCCCCATACCACTTTATCATCTCGCCCAGCTGCTGAGCTCAGACTTTTCTCAGTGTAGCTTGTAATCCAGTGGAACCCAAGCTTCAGCATCATACACTGTGACTAACAACACACAGAAGACAATCTGGTCAATTGGGTACACACATGATCAAGGGATTATCCTTTCTTTCCTCCAGTTGATGGGAAAAAAGTAAGGTACTGAGAAAAAACACCAATTAGACAATCAACCGGACAGTTAATTTATGTAGAGCAAAGTACTTAAGTTCTTTGATTTTCTGTACATGTCAGTACTGTAATGTTATTTCTGGAACTTCCCAGGATGTTTCAGTCTGTAATTTTTCATTTAAGTGGAAGGCATGTATGTTGAGTTTAGTGCAGAAAGCAGTCATATTATGCACTATACATACTGTGTGGCATTTCTTCCCTTTCCTACAAAACATTTGCCTTTTGGAAGAATGGATGGCTCAAGGGATTAGTGATGGGGAAGTGGAGGCTTTCACATTGGTTCAGATTTGACCTTGGTTAGTGATGCTTGAAAATCAGCACTATTAAATAGGCATTAAGAGAGCCCACTTTTTGATCCACTTCCAGTGGATAAATATCCATAGTTCTTTAATGCCATAGTTGCGGAACTAATTGGCAGAATTAAATGATTTAAGAACTTTACTCCCCCCTTTGCCCTCAGAAAATAGCTGGTTGTTGTTTAAATCAGAATCTTGGAAACGGCAGGAGTCAATTTCTGAGGACTAGAGACTGTAGCTGGTTCTGAGTTCTTACTGTATTGGGAAATTTATTTGCTTTGCATTGCTGTTAGTAAGGGGGCTTGGAGAAAGGGCTATTTTTTCTTTCTTTTTGCAGATTTTCCCAAATTTGGTCATTTACCTGACCCTAGAAACACTTAAAAAATACTGGAGTCATCAATGGCCCATGATTAATTCCTTTTTTCCTCCATGATCAAATAAAGAAGATATAAATATAATCTATTTTCTTCTTCTTTGTTTTCACTACCCTGAGAGAATTTCAATGCATAGAGCCTTTTTTTGACACCCTACTTCTGATTAATACTATGGATTTTGTGGTATGGCTCTGGTGACATTTGTAGTACTTTATGTTTTAAGCTCAGTAACTGCCACTCATGATCACTCTATATTTATAGAGCTTCCAAGGAAGAGTGAGCACTCAGTGATGATATATTACCTGCTAATTTGTTTGCTGAAAGATGGGCCCATATATTTAGGATGATGACAGATCAGAATATTTGGCTAAGTATATCAGTCAGTGTCTCATTTTTCAAGACATGAAAACTCCAACATGCACTATAAAAATGTTGAGCATGGATAGAAGGATTTTTCCTTCCTAAGTTAATTTTTCTGGTTATGTCCTTTTATATATTTCATGAAAAAAATCATTTTTGGTTATATCTTATCTTGGGTAATAAGAATTTCCATCTGATTCCTTATTTTTAGGTTCTGTTTGTCTTTTATGCAACTCGCATTCCTTTTTCTTATTGTAGTATTGAACACCAACATCTTTACCACATAAGGAAGGTCAAGCACAGAAATCTATAGGTCTGACTATCTTTTGTTCTCTCTGTCTGTAACCAAGAGGTGTAGACAAGGCCTTCAAGAAAGAGTAAAGGAAAGAAAAAGAAACAACAGCAATAGCTCTCTAGTCCAGCCGAACCACTTTACTTTGTGGGAAGAATAAAAAACACCATCCAGAAGGCAGAAAAGCAGAAGCTAATCTTAAGTAGGTAGAGATGTTACCTATTTCGGACTTCCCTGTGAGACTTTACTGAGCTATTTCTCTCCACCAAGCTCTACCCTGCCCCAAGGATCCAGAATTGAATGTATAATGACTTATCAGAATAAACTGTCAACCACAAGAAAAGAAAAGGAAAAGGCTGTCTTCAACTCTTACCTGCCAGTTATGTGATGCCACCCCCACCTTGGTAGAGCCCTGGATGAGGGACAGCAAGATTAGATAGTGAATGAATAAAAGGTATTCTCTATTGTAGTTCACCTCTATACAGAAGGTGATCTTAAAAAAGGAAAAAAAAAAAAAAAAGATGAGATGTTTAGAAATAAGCAGATCAGATTCCAGGTAAACCCATTAATGCTGTTACTCAGTGACACATTACTGAATTTTCTCAGGACAGTCCTTGTAGTCTACATGTTTTAAAGGCATTTAAATTTGGAGGTGAGCATAGCTGAAGAGAGAAAATTTCTCGCTTTAACTCTGCCGAGTTTGTTTTTTGGAAACGTTCCCCAGCCTGCCTGATGGCTCTGACAGGCTGCTGTGCTCCTCAGCTCCAGGTCCTCAGATACCAGCCAGGTTCTGAGTTGGGATTTTGTGGCAGAAGGATGGAGTATGATGGCTAGTATTAAGTATACTATAGGCAAAATCAAGACAAAAATATAAGGAATGTGTCTGTCATCCAATATTTTTGAGGCCCTACTACTCTTCTTAGTTATTACTCAATGCCAGTCCTTCAAAAGAGAACCTACTGTGTCATCTGTTCTGTCACATCAGGTTTTAGGGCAACACTTTTGTTTTCCATTCCACCAAGTAGAAAGAGAGGCAGAGCTTCTGAGAATGGTCTTAAGAGCATTATCTTCTTTCATCCTCTGCTCATGGTTTGGAAGAATTAACATTATCAAAATGGCATCTGACCAAAAGCAATTTACACATTCAATGCAATTCTGATAAAAATCAATGGCATTCTTAAAAGAAATAGAACAAATATTACTGAAATTCCTATGGAATCACAAAAAACACACAATCTTGAATAGCTCAAGCTCTCCTGACTAAAAAACAAAATGGAGATATCACACTCATAGACTTCAGTCTATACTACAAAGTCATAATAATTAAAATAATACGGCACTGGAACAAAAATAGACATACAGACCAATGAATTGAATTGAAAGCCTAGAAATAAAGCCACACTTCTGTGGACAACCAATACATGACATAGGATCAAAGAATATGCAGTGGATCAAAGAATATGCATAGTCTGTTCAATAGATGGTGTTTGGAAAACTGGACCATCACATGCAGAAAAATGAAACTAGACCACTACCTCACACCATACACAAAAACCAATACATAACGGATAAACTATATGACCTGAAACTGTTATAGGGCACCTCAATTCAGAGAGAGGCACCCCTGAGGCCCCAAAACCTGCCTGCTCTAAGTGGGTTCTGCCATCCGCCGCAACAAGACAAAACATATAAAGCTTTAATGAAAAGTGACTTTAATACAGTGAATATACAATATGGAACACAAAGAATGTAACTTCTAAATCAAACACCTGAAGTTACCCATCCCCTCGTGGGCAAAAGTCAACCCAAAAGGGATTGGCCCAAAGCAAGGCCTGAAAGCCTGCCACAAGACTAAAGCACCTTCTGGCCGGGACCCATGGAAAAGGGTCAGAAATGGCCAGACAAATCTGAGAGGAAAAGAGCAAAATCAAAATCAATATAAACACTGCCATAGTCACCTCCCTACAGGTATCTCACCCACATCTGCCTTAACCAGTCCAGGGTCAGGAAACAAGCCCGGTTTCTTCATCACATGTTTGCTGCTCCATGTGGCTTCCTTAGGTCTCCTTCTCCATCTGTCCTCCTCCTCTCTTCTCTCTTCTTTCTCCTTTTTCTCTGCTCAGCTCCACCTTCCTTCTGGGTGGGGCAGGGAACCTGGAACTTCCCTTCTCCTAGGGACCACCCAGTTACAAAACCATAAAATATAGAGGAAAAAACATAGACAAAACTCTCCATCACATACACTTCAGAAACATCTTTGAGGACTCAGCTCCAGAACAAAGAAAATGAAGGAAAAGATAAACAACTGGACTACATCAAACTAAAAAACGTCTGTATAGCAAAGAGACAGTAATCAAAACGAAGAGACACCCTACTGATTGGGAGAAAACATTTGATCACTATGTAACTGATAAGGGACTGATCACTTATCAAAAATCTATAAAAAGCTTGCATGAACTCAACAAAAACAAAACAAATTAGCCAGTCAAAAAATGGGCAGATAAGCCAAAAAATTTTTCTCCAAAAGAGAAATGTAAATGGCCAACAGGTATGTGAAGAAAAATGTCCAACATCATTTATAATCAGGCAAATGCAAATCAAAACCACAATGAGATACTACCTCACACCAGTGAGAATGGCACACATTAAAAAAACAGGTAACAACAAATACTGGCATGGGTGTGGAGAAAAAGGAACTCTCTTACATGCTTGTAGGAACGAAAACTGGTTCAACCACTATGGGAATTGTATGGAGGAACCTCGAAGTATTCAAAATGAATCTACTATGACCCAGCAACTACTCCTAGAAATCTACCGAAAGGACACGAAAACATTAATCCAGGAGGAAATGTGCATTCCTGTGTTTATTGCAGCACTATTTACAGTAGCTAAGCTACAGAAGCAATGTAAATGCAACTGGATCAAGATGTGGTATATTACACAGTGGAATACTATTCAGGGACCAAAAAAGACAAACTCATGCCATTTGCAGCAATGGAAGAGATTATGCTCAGTGAATAAGGCAGAAGGAAAAAGAAAAAATATTGGATGATTCATTTATAGGAGGAATATAAGGAAACCAAGCAAGGAATTAGAAGATGAAAAGACAAATAAGCTGGCAAACTATAAATTAGAGTCATACAGCGGGGTTTAGGGTGTTGGGGTGGGGTGTAAGGGGAAGGGAGAGGGATGAAGACAGGGAAGGGATGAGCATAACACTATGGTGATGGTTCATGAGTGACTTGGTAGTGGGAATTTTATGAAAATTACACCTGAGAGGAGCAAGCAAACAGTGTGCAAAATGAACAAAGATGTAAAATATATATAAATATTCATTAAAAAAGAATATAAGAATATAGGCTTTTTTTAAGATCAAAGTTACAAACTTGTTCTATCCAACATGCCCTAGCTGATCATTTTCTATAAAATTACATGTGTATCCAAGAAGTGATCCGTCTACCTTTAAAAATATTCATTTCTTTTTTTTCTTGTCACTATTTGTATTTTCTTTTATTTCTGGATCTGTTTAGCCAAATGGTCTCTGGAATGTGTTTGCTGTGTTAGGTCTGTTACTTGACTGTCTTATTTGTGAAGTAGGTTTTAAAATCATGCTATGTTATAAATTAATATTTATTCCCATTAAAGACAACTTTAGGGAATAGGAAGTCTTAACTTTTGTGTTGTGAAGTAGAAATTATTTTTAAGCTTTTCTTTTTGTATGGGCCTTTCTAGATGTAGTAGTAGGTGCATAGTGTTAGGAATGCCATAGGACAGCCAAATTCGATTACATCTTAAATTACCTAATTCATTTGCCATGCCATATTTTTGCTCTTGCTTTTATGTAGCCATTAAGTGGGGAATTATACTGATCATAAACTAGTTTTATTCTAGAAACTACAGTTATTTAAAATAAGAACACAACACAGCTCTGTGCACTACATTGTAAATACTGACTAGATAACTTTGTCTAGCTCTTCAGTATTAATATGATTAAATAAAATACAAAAAGTTCTACATAAAATATTCAGAGAACAATAATATTGAAATTCTCATGTCTGTGGTAATTCTTGGTATTTTCTTTATCTCCCAGTGGTGATATCCTCCTTACTTCTTGTCTCTACTCCCCTGCCCAGCCTCCCAACAAACATGAAGCAAAATTTTAAATTCTTCAAAAGGATCAGAGAGAGTTAATTATAGTGATATGCAGCAACTAGGACAATCGTAGCTGTTGGTCTGTCCCAAGCCTACAGAAGGTTCTTATTTCATAAGCAGAGATAATTTGTTTTTCTCTGTGTGCCATATGGTTTTGCAACTGCAGAGATCAAACAGATTTGTGGATGTAAACTTCAATTCTGAACTAAAAAAATTTTTGAGTCTTGTGGAGATTTTCATAATGTGCTTGAATCGCCGATGCCAACCAGGTCTCGGTCAAAGATCCCTTGCCAGTTCTGTAAGCAGCTATGTATGGTGGTTTTTATTTGCCTTGGACTTTAAAGATGACGTTAGAAAGGAAACTTGGAACACAAATTGTCAACTGGAATGCAATGATTATTTGTTTTTTATAAAGATGATGATTAAAACCAGGAATCATTAACAAAGAAGAAGAATAGTTTTGAGGCTGCCCAGGTGGTCTATGGAAAGGACTAGAGCTTTCTCTTAATCAGGGAAATTTTAATTGCACTAATTTACTTGGAGATTAATTGTTTTGGTGATGGTCTTTATAATTAAAAGATGGAGGTTTTTGAGTGCTTTAAAAAAAAACAGGGAAAGAATACAAAGGTGTCAGTGATTTTGCCCTTATTTTTAATGACTCTATGTACTTAGTCTTGCTGGGTAGAACAAATATGCTTTTTAATATTGTGCTTAGTTTATCTAAAGTGAATGCTTAATCCCTGGTTCCTTTGTTTTCCAGTTACAAAAGTTAACAGTCTATCAGAATTACATCATCATTTCTATTTGTAAAAGTTGATGGATTCTAAGATCATCTGCTCTGTTAGGAATGCTCTCTCCTATTAGCACACAATCCTTAACACCTCAGATGTATTATTATTCCTTGAGGAGAGCCCTCAGGGCCCGCAGTCTCAGCTTCTTATATAATTGGGCTTTCTGGACACATCTCAGTATACAAGGATGATGTTGCCACCATATTTGTAAAAATTAATTCTTTAGTTTTGGTTAACCGGACTCTCCTGCTGTTTATCTGGCTCCAAAAAACAGGAACTGTTCTGTCTCGTTTTCTCCTCTGTCCCTAGCCTTTGGCTCAAGATGTGTGTCAGTGTAGTCGGTGTAAATCATGCTTGTTTAGTATGTATGAATATAACTTTTCCCCTTTTGCTAATTTTCATATAGAGCATCATGGTCTTTTTTTTTTTTTCTCCTTTCTTTCCCTGATAACTCCAGACCTTCTGCTCTTGCATGTATTCAAATAGATAGATCGGGTACTTAGCTATCTACATGTTATTCTTATTTATTTTCTAACTTATGTTTGTGTGTGGCAGCTATTATTTTGCTGTCTCCTGGGTTTATAACTCCAGAACTTACAGCAGGAATAAGCAGACATTAATGAATTTCCACATAATTCTAAAATATGTTTCATCTTGGTTGCTACAGAGTATAAAGCCTATGATTTCTTGAAAAGAACAGGGTCATAAAGAAATCGCTCTTAGAAATCACATCATCCTATTCTCCTTATTTTATACCCCATGAAACAAGAGCACTCGGAGTTTGTGACTTTGCTCCAAGTAAAATGACTAGTTAGACTGGTTAGTGTTGGAGGAGGGTTAAGAACTCGGTTACTCAACTCCAAATTGGTATTCTTTTTGCAAAAAAAACATTGTTCTTGGCAGAAAGTCAGTTTTTCTGCTTACCAAAACTTCTTTAGTATGTCAGTGAGTCTCAAACATTCATGAATGTCTGCTCCATAAATATGCATTTTATACTCCCTCAGGCAGTGGTAATGAGAGGCATCCAATATTTGATAGCACAGAGTACTTTATCTTACATAAATCAGGTGGAGGAGACACTTAATGAAAGGATGCAGTGTCTGGCATTTTAAAGGTGCAAAGGCTTGGATAAAAGGCTCAGGGGTAGGTTTACAGAGAAGGACCCATCCCCGTCTCTGTGTCACCTCTGTGAGAGATACTCAGCTTAGCAAGACCCTTCTCATTAAATACATACAGCAGTTTATTTGGGGATAAGTGAAGGAGGCCTAAATGGGCTTTAAAGAGTGCTTTCACCCTCTCTGCCCCTTGTTCTGATGCAGACACCCCATCTCAGGCATTCTTTCATAAAATCAGCCTGGAAAACTGGAACATCCACTTGAACAACACACACTTCAACAAGTTAGCCAGAGCTTGGTTTACTTCTTGTTGCTTTTTAAAAACAGAAGTCAAAAGAGTTTGATCTTTTTGAAAGTAGTCACATATACAATTTCAAGGAGTAGAAGCTGTGTCCTTTTCCTTGATCACTTTAGGAACACAAATATTCTAAAAATACTTACTTTTATGGCAGTATTTAAAAATGGAGTCACATTCTAAGGCATAGACCTTTCTGCAAAATTATTTATAGTAGATACAAATTAGGGCTCCAGATGATTCTTGAGGGACCACATCTGTATGAAGCCTGCTTTTCCTGCCACAGGGTTCTTGGCCCTAACAGTGGACTGAGGACAGGATTAAAAGAACCCCCACTCAGTCTCTCTATCCAGCCTTCAAGCAGGAAGATGAGCAGTGGGCTTATGGTCAAGTCAGACCAGCTGGAATTCTTCATCAAGACAGTGCCATCTGAAGCTATGAGAATGATGCTTTTCCCCCTTACTCTCTGTTTGCAAGGCTGTAAAGTTTCCAAACCAAAGCAGTTTGCAGTCATGTTCCCGCCTTTTGGAGACAGAGTGCATGGTTGAAAATGATGCCAACATATCCAAGTTTCTCCGAGTGGGCAAAGGGAATATGAATTGCGTTCACTAAGTGATATTCCAGGGATGCTCTTCAGCCAGTGGTTGTGAAACTACGGTGTCCTCAAGAATTCCCTGAGAATTTGCTTAAAACTGCAGATTTTTGAGTCATAACCCAGGCCTGCTGGGATTCCAGAATCTGTGTTTCAAAGATCCTGGGTGAACCTAATGCTCTTCACTGTTTTTTAATTAAGAGCCTATTCTTCACCTCACCAACTGCAAATATCAAGTTTTCATTAGGTGAAAATTAACTTTAGGTTTATTGCAGTGAAATGTCTGGTTCATTGCCATTAGTTTTATAAAGATAGTGTTTTAAGGCCCAAGGCAGACCACATTTATTACAACAAATTCTTTGTTAAGAAGAAATTTTCTTTCCTAAAGATGTGATATTTGAGATCAGAAGAAAGAGGTTAAAATGGTCAGTGAAATTGACTCTTTGCCATCATACACTGCTTGTGTACCCCTCTAGGGCTGATTTTGTTGCCCTCTTTTTGATTTCCTTCCTACAGCCTCCTTTTCTTTTGACAGTCAGATATAGACTAGAATGATTGGAGGGTATCAGGAGGTGGTATCCTCATCAATCTCTTTATTTAAAAAATGTTTTGAAAAATGAAGTCCTTCCAGTTCACTTTTGGTTTTCTTTGGTTGTCGGCATAGATGACCCCTTTCCCGCAGCTACTTTCCATGTATTGTCTCACCACACAAGTCAGGGAATGGAAAGAAGCACTGAGGACACAAAGTGTGACTTCTGATTGTTCTTCAGGCTTACCCTCTCCTTATCTTTCTGACTACTAAATTTTTCTGTCTTTGAGTTACAGAAGACTGAGGCCATGAGTAGACACCAGGCTAGTTTCTGTGTGATTATAATGCTGATTATAATAGCCTTGATAATCACTGTCTTACACAAGTTGATGTACGTTGAGCTTTTATGAACTTGACTATATTTCCACTGGTCATCTTTCTCTAAAAGGGACAAACGTAGTAGAAAGATGTTCTTTTCTGTTCCTTTGAACTAACTAGTGCCTCACAATGATAACAGAAAGCAGTTGCAAAATTTATTTTTCAGGGTATGGTTATAGTAAATATAGTAACAATTGTAGTGCTAATACCAGTGATGGCTGAGTAGTCTTTTAAGTGCATTAGTCCATTTAACTTGTCTAACACCCCAATCAAATAATGCTGATTATTACCCCACTTTATAGATGAAGTGGGCCACAAAGAGATAAAGTAACTGGTTTAAGTTAGTAAATGGCAGAGCCAGAATTTGGAACCACATCACCTGTCACTAGATTGCTTGCTATAGCCTCACTTGCCAAATTAACAGTTCATGGCACCCAACCAAAAGCTGGTCTTACAAGAGAGAAGGGTGAGCACTGGAAGAGGGTTTGGTCTGTGTTCTGGGCAAGATGAAAAAAGGCTGGAAGGTAGGAAAGCGCAAAGCCTGTAGAGAAATCATGTTCCTGAGATGCCAGGTGCAGGTCCACACTGAGGCAAGGTTTTGTGAGTGTGAGGCTGTGTTAGTAGACTGGAGGGTTCCGCTGCCGAGAGGCTTTCCATGCAGACAGAAGGCTATCTGTGTAGCTCTGGGGTCTGCAAAACTAATGCACTAGTGCTGGTATCTAAGCTTTCATTGTAAGGTTAGGTTGTTTCAAAGATACAATTTCAGACATGTAAAAATTCACATTTAAAAATAAACCCTTTTGATGTACTGAAGCACATAGTTGATGACAATCTAGCATCTTCATAGCAGCCACTGTTTCATTTTAAAAAGTGAACAAGATCTTTAATTAGAAACCTGTCTTCCTCTGTTAATCTTGAGCTCTTTTTCATCCTGCTGTTCCCCAAATTTTCTAGACATGTTCATGTCCTTTGTTGATCATCATGTCATACTTATGTAATATAAATGTGCAAAGATTAAAAATGACTTGTACCTCCAGGAATTAATCAGTCCAGAAGTAATGAAACATTTTATTCTATCAAGTAGAATAGACTTGATTAAAAAAGAACATGATCATATCATAAATTCCGATAAATGCTGAGTAAAAGGTAATAATGTATCTTAAAAAAATTATCTCTTATGTGCACGTGGATGATTTTTTCCATCCCATTTTTAAGTAGAAGATAAAAGATATGACATCACATCTATTTTCCATTTTTATTTACACAGACACCAAAGAAGCTTGATTCCAAAAATGAAAAAGGAAGGAGTCTTATAGCAAAGACAGCTGATTTTTTAGATACTTTGGGAGTTACAAGACAGTAATCTGTCATCCAAAGTTACTTTTCATCATTGGCTAATGCTTAAGTATTGGGTCCTCTAATTTTGTCTGAAGCTATTGGACTTGGAGCAGCTTTTGCTTCCCTGCCCTTATTATCTTTATTTCTTATACATTTCTTTGTACCAACACCAGTTTCCAGTGATTCTCCTCTTTAGTGTACTTGGTGAATGTGGCTGTAGCTAAAAAGTATGCTCCTTGAGGAGTCAGAAAGGGACTTGTGGGTGTAAGAATGAGATTTTCTTAGGAATGCCATTTTTTAATATAGCAGGCACAAGGAAATAGAAGATTTAACAGTTTCATGAGTGTTGAAGAGTTTATATAGCCTGGTTTGAAGACTACTGCTCTAGCTTGTGGAGTATCAGTGAAATTTAAGTTTCCTATTTTCCCACCTCTCTCTGTTTAAGTATTCAAATTTAGCTTCTGAAAGTGTAGTTGGGGGATCTCCCCTCGCCCCGCCCTATACCCATTACCTACCTATTTTCTTGTATGTCTGTCTATCTATATCTCCAAACTTATCCAGGAAATGGATTTTTGAGCCAAGATATTATTTCTCCCATGACATTTAGCCAGGGATGCCAGTTTGAGTTTATATGGAGGTGACCTGTGTGGCTAGTTAGATGGCCTCCCTGTCTGACTGTACAAGGTATATGGCAGTTGATAGCCACAGTGATCACCCTGTACTTTACCATCTTGTTCAGTTCCGTGCTGTTCAGTTCCACCTTAAATTTTACATGAACTGACAAGTTGGCTTAATGCTAGGAAATTAATTAGTTAGAAAGGGGAAATTAATATATAGGCCTATATTGATCTTACACATTTAACTGCATGTGTCATGTAATATCCATATCCGAGGAAAGATTTTTTTTTCCATTTAATATTTATCTACTGATTGGAGTGCTGAGTGTTTTTTCTTCTATTATCATCCATCTTACAAGTGGAGCAAGAATTAGGATCTCTGTAATATAAGGTTAGACTGTTTTGAGATTAAAATAATTTTTTCTTCCAGTTTTAAATTTTGTCTCTACAGTTGACTAGGCAGATATTAATTTAAATGCTCTCCTTCACTGAGTGTTTGCAAAGCCTTTGCTTTTTTTTTTTTTAAAGTTCTTTCCAACCTCATTTTATTGGTTCATAAGATAATAAATTAGGTAATTACAATTGTCAATGCAAATTGCTGAAACTTCTTTGCCCCACACCTCCAAAATGAGATCCTAGGAGAAACAAAATGCCTTGTGGTCAGTATATTACTGTGGAAGAGGTACTTAGTAGGTATCTGTATCAGTTGCAGGGAAGTGAGGTCAGTTAAGAGTCTAAAATATATATGAATTATCTTTGTCTTGCTTAAGTCTGTCTTACCGAGAGCATTGTTCAATAAATAAGAATCTTTCTCTCACTGGTTTTCTTTGCTATTGCATGTACTGTTGCCCATTGTAACATTCTCTAAGTGTATTTTATTCACATCACTTGTTTTTTGGTGTTTAGTAATTTTTAAAATGAGTTTTAAGAAAGGACAGGAGCTTGAACATGGAACACACATTTAAGACTGCTGAGAAGTTTTTCTCTGTCAGAAAGTTGTAACAGAACTTGTAACAACTTGTATTGGTTTATATTCTGCCAGGCTACAAACTTTCTTAAATAATAGGGAGCAGAAGTCTTTAAAAAAAATTGTGTACTGAGGTTTTTTTCAAAGGTGAAATGAAAGCAGTACTGTACAGGAAATTAAATTTTGGAGTAAGGAAGGGAAATTGGTCTGATTGGAAACATTAATGTCCCTTTAATGAGGGGCTGTATGAAAAATGTTAGGCAGAAAGTGTGATGCCAGCTAAAAATCATCAATGTGAAATTTATTGTTTGAACAAATAATATTTGGAGCTGAACAGAGAGGAAAGAGAAAATTTTTATGTGGATGGAATTAGTTTTCATTCTCAAGGGTGTAGAAAGCTACTGGGCTATTACAATTGATTTGGTTTTTGCTAGAGAGAAATACTTGATTCAGAGATTTATGATAATAGCAAAATTTCCCACAAATACTAGTATTTAGTATTCTGGGGACATTTTCTTTTGCCAGGAGTGTTGTAAAAATATAATATTTTCCTATTTTCTAAAAGCTAGGAAAACATCTAGTGTAGTTCTAAAATCTTACATATATTCAAGCTCCTGTTTGCTTCCTGTCTTGTAGATCTGTAATCTTCTAGGTTAAGAGGTTAAGCAATTTGACTTGCTTCACTGAGAAAGTCTCAGAGGATGCTGGCAATAATATTTGGAGATGAATTTTCAATCACAGGTGCCAGAAAATCCTTACTTCCAATAGGAAGTTAGGAATGTGAACAGAATCCTATCTGGGCAAAACAGTTGTATGTATAATTACAGGTATATTATACATGATATATATTGACTGTTACTGAGGAATGAATTGAGGGGAGCTAGAGTTGGTGAGCTACATGAGTAGAGGGAGTCTTTCTCTAACTTCATTAAGTTCAGGGCACCTCCTACCACCCCTGTTAAGTGCAGGGCGCTTGGCCATCCTTTGTTATGAATGAGGCATGTTTAGACACAAGGACTGCCTTCTTGCTGTGGACTTGCATGTAAGCTCTTCTAAGTGCTCCAGGGAAGAAATAATCAATGCCACCTCATCCTTTTCCATTATGAAGTCCTTATCTACAGAATTACACTTAATGTTGAAAATTGAGGGCTTTTTAATTTTAAGCAGCATTTAAAACCACTCCAAGATACCCAAGTTAAAGTATAGAAGTATTACTGTAAGGCAAAGACTTACTTCTGGCTTTCTGACCTCTAATGGTGAAGAAAAAATACTCAGACACATTACTTATAAAAATGGTCTGATTCTCAGATTTTCTCTGCTATTTTCTGGACATTCCATACAAGGAAAGTCTTTACTAGAAAAAAAATATTTTTGCATACAAAATTTTTGAAAATTATTCAATTTAAAAAAAACCCTTTATTTTCTCTGTACAGCATTTTAATAAACCTATAATAATATTTGGGATGTACATTTATAAGGGTCTATTACTGAAACTGGTTTTGTCTTTGGGGCCTTGGCAGGTGTGAAACAGTAGATTCTATGTGGGATTGTATTTCTAACACAATTTTGCATTTGATGTCTTAAACTTTCTGTTTAAACTATTTTGCAAGTAAATCTAAGGTTTGGATACCAGTAGTATTGGCATAAAATATACACACGAATGTATTACTGGTAAAGAGTACCAAAGGATAGCTTGGGTCCTTTAAGTCATAGCTTATCAGAAATTCACCCTTGCCTGCTAGTTACTGGATTTGTAGGTTTTGTTCTCATCCCTTTCAGTCTTAGGCTGTGTCTTCCCCCTTTTAATTTCCATCAATACTGGAGCAGGAGATGTCCTAGCAGCTAGAGTCTCACTGCTTATAGTGCCAGAGGTGATGGGGAGGAGGGATTGCAATATAAAGTTTGCTTTGCTATGTGAATGATGTCAGCCTTAATTAAACAAACACACAAACAAAAAATGATGCTTGGTAGCTTAGAAAATGGAAAGAATAGACTTTGAAAGGGCTGCCTAACATCTGAACTTTACCTTGGATCTACTGGGTGGTCTTTTGCAACTTAACTTTATTTTCCATGTATTAAAAAAGGACTAAGAATGCTTCCTTTTCTGGAGTGTTGTAAGAAGGCTTCATGTGATTGTGAAGTTCTTTGCAAACAAAGCTCCAAGTAATGAAGAAAAATCTTAAAACATCTCTACTGTTGCTTACCATCCTCCTCCAATATGTTTCTGAGAATTGATTAGAGTTCTATAAAAAGAAAGTGGTTAGAGTGTGTCAGGAAAATAACATGAGAAATAAGTAATCCATAAACTTTACAGTCATAAGGGGATCCGGGTGGGTGGATCTAATGACCTGGCAACTGAGAGAGGGAAGTAATTGTTGATTTTATCAGAGCAGAGTTGTGTGTGTGTGTGTGTGTGTGTGTGTGTTTGCGCACGCACGCGTGCATGCACGTGTACACACAGCAGGATGGGAACCAAATATATACTGAACAATTAGCATTACTTTCAGGAAGTTAGAAAAGTCTACAGCTAACAGAATCCTAAATATCATTACTATGTTTAAAGGTGTGATGTTAAATGTTCAGTAAAAAATTGTATCAAATTCTGTCAAAATAGAAATTGCAATAAATAAATAGGTAAGTTTGTTTCTTTTCATAGAATTTATGTTTGAAGGGCTTATGGGTAAATAGTTTGTATTATCACTGGGACTTTATGAAGGCTGATTGTGGGGTAATTAACTCTTTGTTGATTATTGAACCTAGAAACAATCATTTTGGTCAGTCAGCAAGTTTTTTTTTTCTCTTTGATTCTGAAGTTTTATCACTTTCAGCTTTAAAGGTTGCTTTGGGCTTGTTTTTGAATTGAAAATGTCACAGAAAAGTCTGGCTGTTAAATTCATGACCAATAAGGAGAATTTATAGGACTCAAATGTTTAATAGATTCCTTTAATTAGAAGATATTTTTCTGGACTTCTTCCAGGGAATGCAGTTCTGTGTAATAATTTACCAAAAGGGACTTGAGAAAAAGGAAATATCACTTTTGGGGCAGGAGACTGAGAGGGGTGAGTGGGTGGAATGTTTTGTAGAATATGTTAAAAGAAAGAGTTTCATGGACTACAGAAAGGAGCTCAGTCTGTTATCAGGTGTGGCAATGCCGTAGAATTTAGACCACACATGTAGTTACTTTTCAGGAGCCTCAAAAGGAAAGGGAAGGATTGGGGGTACTTCCTCTTTATTCTCATGTCTGCTGACTGCTGAAATCATTTGAAAATTTAGCTGAGATGTTAGTTTATGTTTCTTTACTGTTAAATTTTCTTGAGTATTTTTTCTCTTGCCAGAATTAGTCATTTAGAGAAGACATTTGCACATATTAAAAAAATCTGTAAGTGTATATGTGTAGGCTTATGATGTATATGTATATGTAGAGATAGATGTGCTATATGTGATTAAACAAATGTATACCAAGGAATAAACCTAAGTGAAAGGAAAGAACTGTGTAATGATTAGCACTGTGCAAAGCCCTAGTAAAGCATTCATTAGGAAGGTGTTGTATTTAGGTCCCCTTTTCCTTCCATTTACTTCGCTTCCTTACTATTTATAAGCCACGACTGTCATAAGGTGGTTTGAGCATGGGGGCAAAAAAGTAATAATGGAACTTGAATTAGCTGGCAAATAATTGTTAGCCCTAGTAAGTGGAATTGGAATTTTTATGAAGTAGAATTGAGAGATTTTGAATTGTAGATGAGGTTTGCTTTTTAAAATTTCCTTATTAATTTGTTAGTCATTAACATTATAATAGAAGGTGAGATTATTATGTGTGCTTTCAAACGGCCATTAGTAAAATTGGTTTGAAAGTTTGTGATAGTGGGAAAACAGACAAATACAGAATACCAGGGTTTTATAGGCGTTGATAAGTCGTGGGATTTCTTTTGGGACTACCATTCAGTTGTACAAAATCTTATGAGGTGGAGAGGGCAGTAGAATATGAATTCCTTATTTAGTTCTACTGAAAATATTCTGGGACTACAGGAGTTCCTACTTGTATATGCTAGAGAGAACAGGTCACATTGGGAAGATCATTGAGCATCTTTAGTAGGTAAGAGTTTTTACCTATTTATATTTCTGTTGATACGGGAATTGACAACTCAAGTAGTGAGTTGTCCTACAATTATTCTTAAATCATTTCAAGGCGAAGCCAGTAAACATTGAGTATACATATGCTAGAAGCATATGAAACTGATAGGGTTCAAATCTCAGGTGTTTTGTCAATCACCTTTATGACCTTTGTTCATTAATGCTTCCTCCTTTTTTTCCCCCATCTTCAAAATGGGGATCATAAGTTACTTAGGGAATTATTGTGAAGATTAACAAATACATGTGAAATATATGTTTAGAATAATTCCTGGCACAGAGTAACATGTGCTTTAGCTCTCACTACAATTGCTGCTATTACAATTGCTGGGATTGTCTAGAGTTAGTCATTATTTCTATTATAAAGTATGTTGGGTTGGTAACAGGGATGGTATTTCTTTGTAGAGGAAGCAAAACTTGTTGAGTGTAGTGTTTTGGTCCACACACATTAGAGCTACTTGCTTTTCTCCTAAAGTGTCCAAAGAACTCCCATAATTAATTAATTAGAGATTTGAGTCACTTACACTTGCCAAATGAAGGCAATATTCAGATACCTTGTTCAACTTTATCATTTTCATTTTTTTTTTTTGGTGAATGTTTTTGATCAAATATATTTGTTGGTCCTCTTGAAAATATTGAAATTCCCCAACAATGAAATGTTGCATGAGTAACAGAGGCAGTCAGGTGAATAGTTTGCTTCCTTTGCAACTCCTTGGTCCTCTTTGATCAGCTTTCTGTCCAAACCCTCAGGGATGATTCTACCTGCACAGGGAATGATTTTTTAAAAATATTGTTCTTGGGCCCTCCCTGGTGGCTCAGCGGGTTAAAGCACTGCACTAAGAAGCTAAAGCCACTTCCGCATGAGTTTGATCTCCACTTGCCTTGGAGGTAACCACATGGCGTGGCAGACCTCTCCTGACCCACCCAATGCTCCCCTCACCAATGTACTTCCTGGATCTGCCTGTTCTGCTTCCCGTTCTATCTCTGGTGAATCCTATCACCCTCCGCATCCCTGGCCTGTACCCCAGTTCTGTATGAATAAATAAATAAATCTTAAAAAATATATATTGTTCTTATCAGGATCATCCCAAATGGACTTTAAGGCAATTTCACATCTTTAGGAAAAAAAACTACTTCACTTCTAGTATTCCCAACAATTAATTATGACAATTAAAATCCATTCACTGTAAGGTCACCAGTGGGATGTTCAATCTAATCAACACCTAGCCCCTCACTCACCACATTACTTAATAAATTTTTATTTATTTATTACTTTTCAGAATTCAAATGATCACTTTTTTAGAATAAAAACACCTTTCTTCAGGAGAGGGAATGGTGGGGGTATTCTTTGGCTCTGCCAGTTAGATACAATGAGAGAACCATAAACGAGCGATTTAGAGCCAGAGGAGAGTAAAGCCTGGTGAGATAGATGCCTGTGCATGTTCCTGTTAGGTGGATGTTGTCCCAGATGGGAGCTTGCAGCCACCTGTGGCTGTTAAGTAACCAGAGGTGACTAGCGTGAAGATCTGATTGATAAGTTGTATTTAATCGTAAATAAACTTAGATGATTAGGATAGAACATGATATGTTCAGAACAAGTTGGGAATGTGAATCTGCTTTTTAAAGTACAGATTTTTGTAGGCTAGATTCTTGTCAAATGATTCCAGTGAAAATTCAGCATCTTCATTGTATAAGGCACATAGTAGGTTAGATAGAAAGACTTATTATGAATACAATAATACAATTTTTAACTGATATTAATTACTTGGAAGCAATACTTTATTAAGTAAAATAAAATATGATTTTCACCATTCTTTAAAAAAAAGGTGACTACTAGAAAACTTTAAATTACATGTGTAGTTCATGTTCCATTTCTAGCAGTCTTAGGCTATCTTCCCAAAACCTGTGTCTTTGGAAGCTTTTTGATATATTCCTATGTCTCTATGTGTTGGGCATTCATATTCTAAGAGAGTGTATGAGAAATAAAAATCAAATAAAATGGTCAGCTTTACACTTTTTGAATATGAAAAACAATTGCAATTCTAACTCCTTTATTAATTTCAGCTTTGTTGCTGATGTTGATTTAACTCAAATGATGTTAAAAAGGTATGACTAAAATAAGACTAACATATTGGGACCACAAAAAAGAAAAAAAAGCAACAAAACTCACCCTCCCTGCATTTTTAAGTTTTCAGTACAATATTGTCATTCTCACATCCATTGTTGTGTGATAGAATCTCAGTAGAATCCTCACCTCCCATCCTGCATCCTCTATGCTCATCCAACACGGATTTTCCACTCCTAACTCCGATCAGGCCTGATGAACATTATTCCATTTTTGTTCCCATGAGGTGGACTACTTTAAATTCTGTGCAAAAGTGGAATTGTAAGTATGTGTCTTTCTGTGCCTGGCTCTCTTCCCTTAGCACGTCTTAAAGGTTTATCCATATTGTAGTATTTGATGGGATTTTTTCTTCTTAAAGGGTGAATAATATTCCACATTTTCTTTATTCATCATCTATCTATGAGTGTGCTTTCACTTGGTGATTATGAATAACACTCCAGTGAACATGGATGTGCAAATATCTCCTTGAAATTCTGTTTGCAGTTATTTTGATATATAGTATACGCAAGGTGGGATTACTGCATATTGCAATAGTTTGATATTTAACATTTTGAGAAACCACTAAACTGTTTTCCATAGTGGCTGTACCATTTCACATTTCCAAAAATACTGCACAGGATTCTGGTATCTCTACACTGTCACCATCATTTATTATTTTCTTTGTTTCTGATAATGACCAACTATCCTGAGAGGTGTTAAGATGATGTCTCATTGTGGGTTTGAGTTCTATTTTCTTGATGATTAGTGATGATGAGCATCTTTCCTGTGCATGTTTGTCATCTACATATCATCTTTGGAGAAATGTCTGTTCAAATCCTTCCCCCTTTTTAAAATTCAGCTTATTATTTTGTTATTGAGTTGTAGGAATTTTTAAAAGATATTCTGGATATTAATCTCTTATCAGATAAGTGACTTGCAAATATTTTCTCCCATTCTGTTGTTTGCCTTTCACTCTGTTGATTTTTCCTTTGTTGTGAAGAAGTTTAAAATGTGATGTTGTCCCATCTGTTTTTTTTTTTTTTGTCCTTGTTGCCTATGCTTGTGGTATCATGTTTACACATTCCCTATACATTTTATAGTCACGAAGGTTTTCACTTATGTTTTCTAGGAGTTTTGTAATCTTTGGCTGTACATTGAGACCTTTCTTCAATATGGAGTTAATTGTTATATATGGTGTGAGCTAAGGGTTCTTTTTTTTTAATTTATTTATGCATACAGAACTGGGGTACAGGCCAGGGGTGCAAGGGTAGTGAGAGGATTCACCAGAGACAGAGTGGGGAGCAGAACAGGCTGACTAACAAAGTACACTGCTGAGGGGAGCAGCAGGTGGGTCAGGTGAGGTCTGTCACGCCATGTGGATCACCTCTGGGGCAGGGGTTGAACTCGTGCTGAAGTGGCTTTAGCTTTTTAGTGCTGTTGCCCTCAACTTCTTTTATATGTGAATATCTAATTTCCCAAGAACTGTTCAGGACACTAACCTTTCCCCTTTGTGTAGTCTTAGAGCCTTTGTCTATGACTATTTAACCATTTATTTGAGGAATTAACCCTGGGCTCTTTATTCTATTCATTGATATTTATGTAAGTACCTTAATGTTTTGTGACTCTCTTGTATTAATTTTTAAGAAGCATTGTTTAAATTCACGTGCTTAAGAGTCTAACAAGAAGTATTTAGAAAACAATTGATAGTGTATCTTTTAAAACTATTTATAATATAACCTTTTGCATTTTTGTATCCAGTGTCACTTCACTTCAAGTACAGGGGATTTCTTTTTTTCTTCTCAAGCATGTTTGAAATAAATTGAGTATGTGAAAATACTTATTCTAAAAGGAATGACAGTTGGTGTGAATTTAGTTGGAATGTTTGTCTTCTCAGGTATACCTGATATTCAGATGCAGGTAGGGAGGAGTGGAAAGTTTAGGATTATTTCCTGTGATCTAACCTGGAAATGTGGTTAAGAGGTTAAAACTCTGGACCAGATTAACTACATTTGAATTGCAACTACAGCCACTTACTTAACTGTGGATTTTGGGGGAGTAAATGAATCTCACCATTTCAGTTTTCTCATCTGTAAAATGAAATTAATGTTAGAAGTCATTTCACAGTATGCTTCTGAGTAAAATAATGTTCACATTAATTTCTGTGTACATGCACATGTATGTGTTATTTTGAATATTAAAAATAAAAACTAGCACATTAGCTAAATTTTTAGGTTTTCTAGCTCCTCAAAAATAATGAACAAATGGGGCATGCATGGTTTCTTTTCTTGAGAACTCTAATACCTTGATGGTGTAATAGGAGATTATACATTCTTAGGTCACTGGAGGTTTCCAAATCTTTTAATGATTATATAAACATTGCATTTATATTAAGGGATATTACCAATACTGCCACGCATTTTATCATTTGTCTTCTGGTTTGTAATTAGTTTTTTTATGTTTATAAAACCCAGAGTAAGATGAAGATTAATGTATTTTGAACAGCATAAACCATGATGATGTTTTGATATTGGAGTACTAAAAGTATGCCATGCTTGGCAAATAAATTTTGCAACTTAAACTTTATTTTCTCATTGTAATAAATCATTTGAAGTATCTTAAGCTTATAAATACAGTGGTAGTGCTTTTAAATTTCATTTTCTTGGTGTTTTAATTACATTTAACTTTTATAGCTTGGATTGCTTTTTATATTTGAATTATCCCAATATTTGAAATTTAAACATGTGAATGCTCACATTGAAACAAAGGATTCTCTCTGTGTGTGTATGTATGTATGTACTTATCTAACTTATCTATCTATCTCACACTGTTATTCCTCCCCCATCTTTAAAAGCTATTAGTGAATGAAAAGGGTCCAATGTGCTCTTATCAAGAAAATCACACATTAGTGTTAAGGATTCAAGGTGTTTGTGAAGGATAATCTTTAGTCAAAGCATTCTGAGTGAAAAGGTGTATTTAGTTTCTTTTCTGGAAGGAATAAAACGTATATGTCCCACTATGTTTTATATCTTTCTAATGCAGTAACAAATACCTTATCCTCTGCCCCAGACACACAGAGTATCTTGACATCTTTAGCATCATTCTCGGCTTCAGTGGAGCCATACCTGTGTATGGTACCAAGCCTCTGGAAGTACACACTGGCTGCATCTTAGCAGTTTCTTCCCCAGATTCAATGACATTGAATACTGGTCTGTTTCTTTTCTCCAAGTCATTTTGGCATGTGTGATTTTTTAATATCTTCAAGTTAGTGAAAGGTAAATATATGAACACATATGTTGAACACATCACATATGGCCCTAAATAATTGGCTACTTGGTGGCTTCCCATGTATAACCCTCCAGTTGGCAATGCAGGGCATGCACGTTCCATGCTCCTGGATCTTTATGTGGCTGAAGACCTAGTCATGTGTCAAGAACCAGATGTTTGTTCTTCATTTGAGCTGCCAATCTTAGAGGTTTCTACAAAGCTGCTCCTGTCTATAAATGTAGCACTTATATTTTCTGCACAGTATGTGCCTGTTGGTTATGTTTTTGTTTTTCTAGTTAAACATCCACTACCTACAGGAGTCATACACTGGAGTTAAGAAATAGACTTGACTGTTTAGTTTGCAACAATTTTGTCATTAAAAAATTCCCACATGGTAGACTTTGTTAAAACAAAGCAAAACAGGGCATGTAAAAAAGATTATCCTTCAGTGAGACTCATGAGCACTCAGAGCAAATTTAAATTGGAGGGACTTTGATTAAAATGTGCCAAATAGGGTGTAGGGCCTCTGTGTCTTGTTATGCCTCCCCTTCACTAATTTTTTCTTCTAACCCAACCATGACTCCAGTTGACTCATAAGACTGAGTCCAAAAGAATCACAGGGACATAACGCTTTAAATTTATCCTCTAGCCTTGCATCATGGTTTTTATGAAATTTTCACAGTTAAGGGCATTAGGAGAAAGGGGTGGATAAATCCAAGTGTATTCTTTGGCCACAATCATTGCCTTCAAACTCTAGAGTCAGAACTCTTTTTCTTATGACATGCTTTCTCCTTTTATCACTGCATGTGTTTCCAAAACCTCGGAACTTGCTCGTCACCAAGGACATTGAGCCAGAAGTATGAACTCTGCCTTACTTGTAGGATAGATATTACAAAGGCATTTTCTACACTCTCATCTCTTGTCCATTTATCTACTGTTGTCCATTTAAAAAGAAAAAAAAATAGATCTAGGCCTATTGCTCTTCACCTGACTAAATTAATGACAAAGCATAGATTTCTGTCTCTTTGATTTTTCTAATGGATTGATTGGCTCTTTGCCTGCTTGACTACATTAAGGGGAAAAAAAGCCCTCTTTAAAAATTACAGTCAGAAATATACCTGTGATGGCCTTTTAAAAGCTGTTTTATATTTAATAAGTGCAGGAGGCCCTATATATTTGAGACATTCTCTCCTCACTGCCACAACGCACCCCCTTAGTTAGTAAAAGAATCACATAGTTCTGTCTGCCTCTTGATGGATTAAAAGGCATCCTCCTTGGTCCTAACTTATGCCTTGCTTAGATATTTCTAACTGTAAGATGGACAGGCGTCTTACCACTTCTCCTGTTTTTAACATTTGTAACTAGCAGACAGTTTATGAGCACCTGGTGGGACTTTGAGAAGGTTGAGCCTGTAAGAGTTAAGATGATCAGCTATTCAGTCTCCCGGACGGGACTTCATTGTGGTGAGCACCTCTGCTCATCCAAAACCCTGCGGCTTCAGCACCTGTAGTGCCCACTGTGATCCTAAACATGCCCCTTGCCCCTTGTAGACTCTGTTCTTGCCCAGTGAATGTTGTTTTCTTTTGGTAACTATTTTGCCGCTCATTACTCAAATATTTTATGATTGATTTTTTTTTTTTTTTGTATGTGCATTTCCTTCCTTCCACTTGGTTCCTATTAAGAGTATGTTGTGTCTAAAAAAGCATTGCAGACTCTGGCCTCTTTGGCACCAAAGCTTTCAGGGGGTTAGGCCTGAGGAATTGTGCTGCTGTTGACGATTTTGACTAATGTTTATGTGACTGTGAATATGCAGTATTGTTTGTTTAGACAAGAATGTCTCAGTTTCTAATCATTTTTGGTCTATTTTTGTGTTTACCTGTTTGATGTGTTTAAGAGGAGAACTCTTAATAACATGGCATTAAAATTATATCTATTTTTTACATCATTGTTCATTTTTGTACAAAGTTTGCTTTCACCTCACACATGTAGTCCTTGTATAATTCTCGCCACCAGTTCACCCGTGAGCCGTCACCACAGTACCTTATGCTTTTGCTTTCCCCTGTTCTGCTCCCTGTCTCTCCCTCTCCCTTTCAAATGTCTGTGATTTATAGTTGCCTGTTACTTTTGTTTTAAATTTCTCATTATTTTTTTCCTGATCCCTTATTTGGTTCCCCTATATTCTGCCTATAAATGAAACCATCTGATAGTTTTCTTTTTCCTTCTGGCTAATTTCATTGAGCATAATCCCTTCCAGGTCCATCCAGAACATGACCTATTTTTAATTCAAAACCCTTATTTTCTCTTCTTCCAGGTAGGTCAATACAGGGTAAAAATGAAGTGCAGTGCTACCGAAACTTGCAACTTTTCACTTTAGTCGGTCAATTCATAACTAATTTTAAACTCTAGATAATTTGTAATTAAGTGTTTGGTAACTTAGATATAGGACTGAAGTTGAAAGACAAAGTCAGTATTTCATTTGGACTTTTCCTAAATTTTTGAGAGGTAGAAAACCTTAAGGTGGTTGTGTAGTGATAACAACCTTTCCCCCACGCCCACACCCTAACACCACACATCATTGCTATTTGCTTTGTTTTTTAACAGTTGGATCAAGTCTCTCGCGATAGCAAATTTTCAAAGATATATTGGCAATATATATTGGCTAGATATATTGGCTAAATATTTCTCCTTTGAAAAATCTGCATTTTATGTATTAACTTAAATTTTTTGGTGATAAATTTCTTTATAGCCATCAAGTTAGCATTTTCTTAGGTGATCTGTGTTCTAGGACAAAGTTAATGATACAAATTGAAAATGTTGCCTAAATTATATAACATATGAATGCTACTATGTTAATTTTTCATCCTGAACTTTATCTTAAATGTTCATTCTTCAACATATCAAACCTATAAGCACTCACAAAAATAGAAGAAATAAATGGTTTGAAACCAAGGCACTAATTATTGTCTAAACAAACAAGAATGCACATTCAAACTACATATAACAGGTGGTGTCCTTTTTGATGTTCTGTAAATGTTAATAGTGGTTATTCCTGGTTTTACATTTTTCTAGGTTTTCCATACTGTGTAACAATAGCAACAAGAAATGCATTGAATTGGTGAATGTGTTTAAAAATTAAATTATAAAAATACTTGTTATTTAAACATTTTTATTACAACATTTTTCATTTTGGAACCATATTTGATTACCCCCTGAGGTATAGTCCCACCATCACATCACCTGTGAGCTCTCACCATAGTGCTTTGTGCTTTTCCCTCCCCTGTTTTGATGCCTTCCCTTCCCATTCCCCTGCTAATGCCTTAAACCTACAGTTTGCCTGTGAGTTTGGCCTTTTTCTTGAGGGTCATTTCTTTTTGAGCAATATCTTGCAGATTTTTGCAAAGCATTACCATTATACCTCATTTTTATTATTGTACAGATTACAGGAAAACTGATAAGGTCAAAGCTTTTGATTGAAGACACATTTAGGGGACAATACTCTGTAGTTGAATTCAATTGTAAAAATAACTGTGATTAATTTGGTCATTTTTGTGGCATTTTGAATAGTGCTGCTTATCAATAGTGGATGTTTTGTGAATATTTTGGTTATTTAGTATAAACTAAAATTGAGGGATTCTTTTTGAAGCTTTCCTGTGAATCAGTAGTTTATGCAGCTTGATACATAGAAAGTATTGAAAGAATTTATTAAGAATATGAAAGGAGACTTCATATCATTCTCAAATTTTTTTGTTGTTCTGTTAATTACAACTTTATATATTGTATATTTGGAAATTATAGGATTACTGTTTTGCATATTACATATTGTGGACATTATAGAAATCGACAATTCGTGGCATACTTATAGAAATGGGTTGAAATTAATATTGTTAGTGAAAGTAAGAAAAGGGAAAAGCTAAAGGAGGCAAATAAGAAGTGAAACTTGATTTTTAGTGAGGAGGTTATAGAATGTGAGGGATTGCTAGCAGATGAAACATCAGTCAGTAGTTGACAAAGAATTCTGATGAAGACAAACATTGTGTGTGGAAGGGCAGAATTCAAATTTCAGCAATTAACTTAATGGCATATGAAATGTTGACTTTCTAGGCTTCACATATGAAACTTGTAATTTGTTATCATGCAATGCTAGCTTCAGTAAAATTTTTTAGTTAAAAATGGAGAAAAAAAGTAATGCTTAAAAAAGATCAAAAGAATACAAATTGAAAGGAAAATGTATTTGAAAAAGCAACTGTGTAGTGGATAGATGAGGAAAAAGTAAGGGGTGATGTGTCATTAAAAACTAAAAGCAAGACTAGATTATGCTTGGATTTTCCTTTTAGGGATAAAACTGGAGGTATCTAAGAATATAAATTAGGTGTATTCACATAAGCTTGGGTTATTTTATGCTATACATAAAAAGACATAATTCATCATTCATTCAAAATGTATAAACAGTTTTAAGGACTTTGAGATTGTGGCTGACTAAATACTGATTTATTTTAGTAATTTTTTCATGAAGATATTTACCTGCAGTTGTTCTGTAACTTGGCTATTGTAAATTGTGCTGCTATGAAGGTGGGAACGCTCACCTCTCCTCCTTCCAGTTAGTGCTTTTGCGTTCTTTGGATAAATACCAAGGAGTAGAATTAAATTACTGGTCATATTTAGTATTTTGAGGCACCGCTATATTGTTTTCCATAGTAGACCATCTATATTCCCAACCACAGTGTGTGAAGTTTCCCTTTTTTCCCACACCTTCCCAAACATTTGTTGTTCTAGTTATTTTTTTAGACCATTGTCCATTTTCACATGTATGAAGTGGTGTCTCATTGTGGTTTGATTTGTTCCCTTGCTGATAAATGATGCTGAACATTTTTTATGTTGCCTGTAGGCCCTCTGTATGTGTTCCATGGCAAAGAACTATGGGTGCTTACATGGTGGGTATGGTGTAACTTACATCCTAAATCATATACAGTGATGTAAACCAATGTTGCCTCAATGTGTATTTTAATGTGTGTGCATAAAATAAAACAATAAGTGAACTTTAAGAAAACAAAGTATGATTTTCTGAAGACTTTTCATATCTTGAAAGAAACTTGTTGAGTGTATTCTCTTTTATGTCGTCTAGGGACTGGCATGTATATTTTGGTCTAAATGCTGAAAAATTTCATATGTAAGTTGAGTGGAATATTTCCTAAGATACTTGGTAGAGTTTACATTTGGCATCCATTTTTGTTTTTATATAAAATTAAAATGCATATCTCAAATTCAAAGTTTGGTGACAACAGTTTTCATATTGAAATGTGTGTTCTACTCTTGAAAATTTTTACTAATGTAGTGAAATATAAGGATAACAATAGAGACCCAGTCTTTGTTACTTTCTGATCTGATCCTTCTTTATGTGTGAAACCAATTTATCTGAACAACTGTTTTTGGCATCTTTGTAGTTATTAGTCACAAAGCAAAATATGGCATTCTTCATTTTATAGGAATAATAACAAAAGCAAAAAGAAAATACCACCACTCCTTATACCACCTTTTCTGCCACCCACCATCCTTTTCTCCTCTGATAACCTGAGTTTGGTTATCACTGTCCACAGTTTAGTTGATCTACTTTGTTTCTTATATTG
Source organism: Condylura cristata (assembly GCF_000260355.1). Taxonomy (NCBI): domain Eukaryota; kingdom Metazoa; phylum Chordata; class Mammalia; order Eulipotyphla; family Talpidae; genus Condylura; species Condylura cristata. Next base: position 54,571,853 of record NW_004567107.1, on the reverse strand, counting down.
CCCATAGAGGTAAAAATTCTGTAGTATTGTAACTGGGTGGTCCCTAGGAGAAGGGAAGTTCCAGGTTCTCTGCCCCACCCAGAAGGAGGGTGGAACTGAGCAGAGAAAAAGGAGAGAGAAGAGAGAAGAAAGGCAGATGGAGAAGGAGACCTAAGGAAGCCACATGGAGCAGCAAACATGTGATGAAGAAACCGGGCTTGTTTCCTGACCCTGGACTGGTTAAGGCAGATGTGGGTGAGATACCTGTAGGAAGGTGACCATGGCAGTGTTTATATTGATTTTGATTTTGCTCTTTTCCTCCCAGACTTGTCTGGCCATTTCTGACCCTTTTCCATGGGTCCCGGCCAGAAGGTGCTTTAGTCTTGTGGCAGGCTTTCAGGCCTTGCTTTGGGCCAATCCCTTTTGGGTTGACTTTTGCCCACGAGGGGATGGGTAACTTCAGGTGTTTGATTTAGAAGTTACATTCCTTGTGTTTCATATTGTATATTCACTGTATTAAAGTCACTTTTCACTAAAGCTTTATATGTTTTGTCTTGTTGCGGCGGATGGCAGAACCCACTTAGAGCAGGCAGGTTTTGGGGCTTCAGGGGTGCCTCTCTCTGAATTGAGGTGCCCTATAACAGTATTTTGCTTTATCTTCCTGGCTGTTTGTTTTGCACAATCCCTTCAAGTGTCTTCCATTTTACTGAGTAGTATTCCATTGTGTATATTTATCCAGTCTTCTCTTAGTGGACACTTAGGTTGTTTCCATATCTTAGTTATTGTCTCTTAGTGGACACTTAGGTTGTTTCCATATCTTAGTTATTGTAAGTAATGGTGCAATATGCATGGGAAATGTATACTTTTTCTTGTTTTGCTGTGTTGACAACACCACACTGACAAATGGGAGTTGTGGAGCAGATTGCTAAAGAGCAAGATCTTGGTCTTTTTATTGGTAGAATAAACTTATAGCATCAGTTGTGAGCAAAAGGAGGACAAGTAAAGGGAGGGATGAGACTAGAAAATGTGCTCTGTTATCAATGGTATCAGCGGTTGTGAATCTGCCTCCAGGCACTTCTCATCTGCTTGGTGACCTGGTGTTGTAATTGAGATCACACCCTAGATCCCCAGCTGGGTTTCAATCTTATCAACAAGGCATTCCACTGATCACCTTCGAGGGTCTCTTGTCATATGTTGTTCCTCATCCCTTAGGCGTTCCTGTTCATACCTTGTGATACATTGGCCTTCCCAGAGTGATCAAGCTTTAAGTTTTTGGTTGATTTGAAAGGCACCTTGTAAAGTTTGGCTCCCAGAGCTGGGTAGTTCTGCCTTTTTATAGGAATGCAGATCTGCAGATAACAAAAAATGGTGGATGAACAGGCCACTTAGGATTAGCAGACCCACAAGTGTTGATGGCTTTGTATTCTTCAAATAGATACCCTGAAGTGGGGTTGCTGGTACTTATGACATTTCTAGTTTTTGTTTTTTAAGAATAACCACTTTTCAAAAATGGCTGCATCAATTGCATTCCCATTGACAGTGCTTAAGGATATTTTCCTCTTTCTACACATCTTCATTGAAAAGCATGGCATTTTAGAGCAAATCTTTGACAGTTATAGGCTTCCTTTGGCCTATTAAGAAACATTTAACAAATATACATTTAGAAATAGAGCCAACTGACTTTAGTCCCTTCTCTTTCTCTGTAGCAGAAAAGGTTAAAAAAAAAAACCAAACTGTAGGTAGATTGGATAAAATGGTAGTTTCAGGAAGAAGAGGAATCAGACATAAAAATAAAATTCACAGTTTGGTTAATTAGTCTGGGTGATAGAAATTTGGACTTACTATTTTTTAATCTTCACTATCATTTCTCATGCCTTAGTAGCGGTTCCCAATATAAAAATAAAATTGTGAAACAGTAAGTCTAGTTCTAAAATGATCTCAATATAGCATGAATACTTTCATGAGTTGCTTATTCTGAACAAACATTCCTTGACTGTCAGCACTGCATCAGTTAAACTAACCCAAAGTCCTTGTAGTCAAATTACACACTTACATTGCACTATTTCTTGATTGGTTTCCTGCTCACATATTCCAATTTAAAAATTTTACTTTCAGCATATTTTTAAATTAAATTAAGACTATGATTACCAAAGGGATCCACCCCTTGAAAGAGGGGAAAAAATGGTTCTATTAAATTTTTTATTAAAACAAAACAAAAAAATTCTTTCCCTGTGTTCTTAAGGCCCCCAACATGTTTATTTTCTTCTAGAGATTAGAGTTTTTCCACCTGAGGTTAAGAAACAAAACCCCCAAACCTAGGCTGCACATCCAGATTCTAATTTTAGTGGCCTCAGGTGGAGTCCCAGCATCAGTAATTGTAAAATGTTCCCAGGTGATTTTAATGTTTAGCCATAGTTGATAACCCTGTGCCAGAAACTTATTATAATGAACATCTGCGATGTGACACAGGTAAGTCTTTCATTTTTCTAGACATTGGACTTCAGTGCACCTTGAACTTTGACAGAAATTCTCTACACTTGGATACTTGGATCTTTTATATATTAACTGATGAGTTCTTTGAACAATCTAAAAGTAGGCTATTTCAGTGGAGTTGTTACAGGCAACCCAATTGGGTAGCCTGACTGTGGGTTTGGGGGAGGGGAGGCTTAAGATTCAAATGCAGGCACATACACACAAAATGGGCTATTTACAAGGGCAAGGGGAAATGAATACTCAGGGAAAGAGAGAGAGGTAAGTTAATTAACGGGTCCTACCAGTTCCACTGACTTGGAACCCCCAATAACATGCTGAAAACTGTAAGAGCTAAGGGACAAGCCACAAGCTACAAGGCCAAGAGACCCCCGAAGCCCACATGTCCAGTTTTGTATCCCAACCTGGCTGCTTAGTTCCACCCTAAGGTCCCAGCTGATTCTTTTTAGTATTGATGGGATTTGTAGTGCTAGTGTCAGGGGTGGTAGTGGAGTCCATAAAACTTGTATCTGTAGAGTTCGTTCAGGACATCCTTTCCCCCTTACAGAGTGAATGGTGGCTCAGTGATAGGAACCCAGGATAGGTTCCTCTTTGTCCATATCCTCATCAAAAAACATGACATTTTAGGGCCTTCCCTGGTGGCGCAGCTGGTTAAAGCACAGCACTAAAAAGTTTGGGCCACTTCCGCATGAAGGAAGTGGATCTCCTCCACCTGCCCCGGAGGAGATCACTTGGTGCAGCGGCAGACCCCTCCTGCCCACCCCCCCCCCCCCCCGCTGCTCCCCTCAGCAGTGTGCCTTGTCAGTCGGCCTGTTCTGCTCCCCCCTCTGTCCCTGGTGAGTCCTCTCACCCTCCACATCTCTGGCCTGTATGCCCCAGTTCTGTATGAATAAATAAATAAATCTTAAAACAAACAAACAAACATGACATTTTAAAGCAAACCTTTGATAATTATAGGTTTCCTTCGGTCTATTAAGAAACAGTAAACAAATATATATGTACTTTATGATATGTCCATTTACTGATCATTGGAAATTGCAAATGTTATCTTATTTGGAAAATCAGTATTTTGCAAGTATGATTAAGCAAGAATCTCCTGATGAAGAGATCTTCCTGCATTATCTAGGTTTTCCTGAAAACCCATCATACCTTTCTGAATGAGAGAAAGGAGATTGATAGACACACAGATAAGGTAGGGTAAAGAAAGAGGTATGGATAGGAACGATGTGGTCAGGAGTCAAGGAATGCCAGCAGCTACCATGAGTTGGAAGGAATATAGAACCTTTGAAGGGCATGCAGTTGTGCTGGCATATTAATTTCTACTTAATGAAATTGATTTTGTGCTTCTGACCTCTAGAACTGTGAGAGAAAAAATTCCTGTTTTAAGTCACTAAATTTATGGTGGTTTTTAACAGTAGTCTGGAAACTAATACAGCTGCCTTTTGCTTAACAGTTGGTTTTTGTGGCATGCTCTGCTAGTCTATACAATTGTGTATATTTGTGTAACAGATTAAATGTTTTATTGCTTTATCCCCATGTTAGAACAAGTTGAAATCACAGGGATTTATGTATGCATCTGAACACATGTGTATATTTATATACACAGTAGCGTAGCTTACAATCTTAATGTGATTGAGATAAAGATGGAAATCATTAGGATGGGTCTTTAACCTCAATTAGATGCTCATTAGATTTAAGCTGTGTTTAATGATGAAGCAAAAGAACACAATTAATGAACATGCACCAAATGCTGGAACTATTTTGTTGAAGATTGTTCTAAAAACGTGAGATAATTAGGGATTTTAATAAACTTCTGTTGCACTGGGAATAGATCAACTCTTATTACATTTATTGTGCTTGTTTGATTCAAAGGTGTACCACAATGTTCATTTCTAAAATCAGGATATCTGACTGTAAATATGTTCATTAGATGATTTTCCTCTCACACAAAGATTTAAAGAATTAACAATGTTATTCTTAAATAAAGGTATTTTAACTGTATTTCAGCAAGCCTGTCTGTTTGACCTTTCAGGTATTCAATTGAGAACATTTTCTGAAAAGCATTGTTATAAGGCAAGTGGTACCTACATACACTTTTGAAGTTCCTTAAATTCTAAATTAATTACTGTTTTTGACTTTAGTTCCCAGTAGCTACCATAGTAGATAGTAATTTTGTTTGTTTGAGGTATAGAATATGTAGTGAAAAAATCATAGGTCTCAATTCTTAGTGCAGTTCTACTGCTGATTAGCTCCTATATTAGGCGAGCCATTTAATTAGTTTCTTCATTGCCAAATGGGGGATAATACCTACATTGCAGACTGGGGTGATTAAATGAGGTAATGTATTTAAAGTGTTAAACAAGGCCTGCCCAGAATCCCATAGCGCTCCTTTATCTGCCTTCATTTTTATGTAACCTCCTTGATGCCCAGTAAAGTCTTGAACTTCAGGAAAAACATTAACCATTCACCATGAATAAGGTTCCTATGGATTGAATTTTGCTGCTGCTGTCTTTTTATTCGCCTGCTATGATTCTTCTATTTTCTAGTTAATGTGAATTCAGTCATTTCTTGATGGTCCACCTCTTATTCGCCCTTCTCTATGTATCTTTTATTCCCACAACAGCCTTGGATTCATCATTCCTTGAACACTAGTAGATTGATGATACAATCTTAGCCTTTGATCTTATACTATTCTCTCTTTTCCACATATGTGTGTAAATGCCATGCTTCAAAGTTTCTGCTTGAGCACTTGTCTCCAAAATATACAAAGGACTTTGGCAAATCAATGCAGAAAATATCCCTACCTGATAGAAAAAGTAGATAAGGTACTTCTGGAGAAACTTCATAAGAGTGTTCCTCTGTACAATGAACATATGAAAGTTGCTTAATCTTCTTAGTCATTATGGAAATGCAAAATAAACCATAGAATGATTCCTCTACACATCCATGAGAGTGGCTCAAATTAGGAAAGACAATAAAGTACTGACAGGAGTAGAGCACAATTGAGACTCACACTCTACTGGCAGGAATGGAAATTGGTACAGGCTTTGAGGAAAACTGCCAGTGAGCAGAAACACTCATAATCCAGCTATTCTACTTCTGTGAAGATATGTAGGTGCATCTCCACACATGGACAAGAACACTCAGCAGAGCTGTTCATAACAGCCTAGAACTGTCTATTAACAGCGTATTGGAGAGGCGCATCCCTGTGCCTAGGGGATGAGGGGTTGAGGGGTTGAGTCTCAGCACTGTCTCTGCTGTGGGCTCCATTCCCACAAGGGAGCTAGCGCACATGGTGCAGCAGACCTCTCCTGTATCACTCGCTGTGACCCTCCGCAGTGTGTTTAAGTGGATTTGCTTGCTCTGCTCCCCACTCTGTCTCTAGTGAGTCTTCTCACCTCCCACCTGTGGCTTAAAGTCCAGCTCTTCTACACAAAAATAAACAAAATCTTAAAAAAGCAACAAAAAAGTATATTGGGTAAATGTCATCAAATGTTCCTACATTAGAATAATATACATTCCTGAGAATGAGCTTTTATACATGTTACTGAATCACATAAAAATAGCCAGACACAATATGTATTTGATGGTTCTGTTAATATGAAGTTGAAAAAAGGATTGTGTTATCTTTGGGCATGTCCAATTTGGAGGAGATTTTACTGGTAGGAGGAACGGGGGCTGGTTTTTGAGAAATTTATGATGTACCATTTCTTGAACTGATTGATGGTTACTCTAGTTTGTTGATTTGGGGAAATCTTACCAACCTGTGTCTTTATAATTTGTTGACTTTTCTGTATGTGTATATACTAAACTTGGATTTGTTTATTTTTACAAAATGTTCGTTATTGTCAGGTAACAGAGGTTGGCAACTCACAGGTACCAAATTGCCTTAAAAAAAAAAACACCAAAAAACTTTGTTAATTTGACGAGATTTTATGTTTCTATTATGGGCTTTATGCTTCTTTTATGGATTTCTTGGCATGAAATGGTATAGTACTTTTAGATCTTAAACATTCATATCTTCACAGCAAACTTCCACCCCCGCCCACTGTCTTCCCTCCCTTCCTTCCCTTTTCAACCTCAAGTCTTCTTTCTTAGGCATAGTCAGAATTATAAAATATCTTGCTTATTTGGTCTCAGTACAAATGTCCTTGCTATGATTTTCAACAAATACCTTCAAAGAATGTCACAACATGTAAATTTAGAGGGTCGGTCTTCAAGCTAGGCTACTATGGGTCTTGTGAGACCAGTTATGAGTAATAGTTTGATGAAAGGTATTAAAAGACTGGACTGACACATTTAAAGAGCTAAAAAAAATCTTATGGCAATGAGATTGTATCCCAAACCTATTAAAGGGAGACGCCTGTGTGCCCAGTGACCTTGGGATTGACTAGACCTGCATTTGAGAGTTGACAGGAATGGTTTACAGATGAATGAAATAAGAAGCATGTGTAGTGCACATACTGTTAGATTTGATAGGAGGAATGAAAACAAGAACTTTAATTTCATTTAAAACCTCTGTACTTGAACAACAACAACAACAAAAAACCCTAGGAAATGAATTTGGTTTATTCTTTGTAGAACTTACAAATGTTAAGGAGCTGGGTCCTTTTTTCACTGCCCTTTTTGTCCAGGCTTTCTTCTGTGATTCTTCACATTCTTATCCATGTTCTTTCCCCTTTCTCCCTTTTTTTCCCAGTATAGCTTCTCTTCTTCCCAGCCCTCTTCCATTGTGTCTGTTTCTTTATTCACTCATATATTGTTAATCCCTTGGTTTGTTTCCAGGTCTTAGCTATTGTGACAAATGCTGCAATAAACATAGGTTCTGTATATTTTTTCAAATTACTGTTTTCATATAACCAGAAATGTGATTACTGGATCAGATGACAGTTTTAGATTTAAACTTTTTGAGATACTTCCATACTGCTTTCTATAGTGTCTGTGTCCATTTACATTCCCACCAATATTCTATGAAAATTTCTTTTTTCCCACATCTTAGCCAACATTTATTTCTTGACTGATAATAGCCATTCTAACCAGTGTAAGGTGAAATCTAATTGTGGTTGTGATTTATATTTTCTAATGGCAAGCAATGCTGAACATCTTTTCTTGTTTCTTTTGGCCATCTGCATAACTTCTTTGGTGAAGTTCAGTTTGAATCCTCTGCCCAAGTATTAATAGGGTTATATATTTTTGATGTTGCTGTTTGTGTGTGAGGTATTTATATATTTTGAATATTAGCCCCTTGTCTAATATATGGTTTGCAAATAAATACCTTGTTCCATTAAGTGGGGTGCCTTTTAAGGATGGTTCCTTTTGCTATGAAGAAGCTTTTTAGTTTGATGTCACATTTGATCATCTTCTCTTTTATTTCTTTTGCTGCTGGAGATCATGAAGGTGTCATGAAGACCAATGTAAAGGAACTTATTATGTGTGTTTTCTACTATGTATTTTATAGTTTCAGGTCTTATATCAATTCTCTAGTCCAGTTTGAATTGACATACAATATAATTGCAGTTTTCCTACTATCATTTATTGAAGACATTTTCCTTTCTCCATTGCATTCTCTTGGCTCATTTTTCATAAATTAGTTAGTTGCCCAGGTTCATGTGGTTTTTGGGATATTGATTTTGTAGCCTGCAACTTTAAAGGATTCATATATTATTTCTAGCAGTTATTTTTGTTGGTATCTTTAGGGTTCTATATATATAATACTACTACGTCTGCATGTAATAATAGTTTTACTTCTACTTTTTTGAATTTTTTTTTTTTTTTGTCCCTTGCCAGGACTTTCAGTACTACATTACACAATTCCTGGTGGGAGTGGGTACCCTTCTCTTGTTCCTGATCTGAGCGATAACGTCTTCAGTATTTCCCCACTGAATATGATAATGGCTAAGGATTTGGCATGTTTGATTTTTATTATATCTACATATTTTCCTTCTATACCCATTTTAAAACAAGTTTTTATCATAAATGGAGGCGGAATTTTAATGCCTTTCTGCATCTGTTGAAGTGATCATATGATTTTTATCTGTCATTTTATTGACTTGATCAATCACATTGTTTCATTTGTGTACATGGAACCGTCCTTGCATCCCTGAATCAGTCCCACTTCATCATAGCTGCTAATATTTTAATTGTATTATTGAGTTTGATCTAACATATTTTTAGAAGTTTTGCATCTAGCTGCATTAGAGAGAATGTTTGGTAATTTTCTTTTTTTGTTAGTTTCTGTTAGCCTATGAAGTTAGTGTATTTTTCCTTATACTCTTGTTTTTATGACCCATAAAATTTTGTAATCTTCTTTGTAGTTGTATTATGTTTTGGCAAATTTATATCTAAATATTTTTGTGGTTTTTGCTGATATGACTGGGATCATTTTTAAAAAATTGCATTTCTAAAACTTTGGAGACAATGTTAGACTCAATGAATATTTTCAAAATTAGGAAAACTAGGAGTGCATGACATCGAACGAATGGCTTTAACAGTCTGCTAAGTCTGGTAGGACTCTCCATTATAAAGTAATTATTTTTCTCTTTATGATTACTAAATGTTTACCAAGGAAGACTTTGAGACTGCATGGTATTTTGCTTCTGCTTTGATATTTGTGCAATATTTTAACATCCATACATGGATTTTCCTTGTAGCAGTCACCACCACAGTGTTCTAATGATTTTTCCCATTCCCTTTACTTCTTTTATATTATGAAAATTGGAATTCTCCTATAGAGAAAACTTGTCCTTTTTCCTTGTTTATCTAGTTATTCCTTTTGTTCTTTATTTATGTTAATATGCTGCATGGACATTTATTCTTTGGCTTATGTTATTATTTTGCATTGGATATTAAAATTGTTTTAACTTTGTCCAGTGAGATTTTCTGCAGTTTGTCTCCTGTGCTTTTCAATGTTTCCATCTCTTCCCTCCCCCTTTCTTATAAGTTTATTGAACTGCATCATATCACTACCCAGTCCTGGGTTCAATCAATTTCTGAAGGTGCCCTGGATCTTTTTATCTGGGTACTTTTTGTGATCATTGCTACTTGGATGCCTCTGCTTCTAGTCCTGATCTTAGTGGATAGAGCTATATAATATGTATATGAGATTCTCTTTTGATGTTGGCTTTAAACCTTTTATATTAGGAAGTAACTATTAACTTGTGTATTTTTTAAATTCCTCTATAATAATCTTTCCCCATTCTCTGTCAGTAAGAAAATTTGCCTGAGATTTTAATAACATTAGAATACTCAAAAGTATTACAAAACACTGGGTTGTGATCACTCTAAGCCTGAAAAATAATCTATACTAGCACATGAAAAGTAAATAGATGTTTATTATAAGTGTAGACTAACACAAAAACACTAATTCAAAAAGATATCCGCACCCCCATGTTTATTGCTGCTTTATCCACAATTGGAAAGACTTGGAAACAGCCCAAATTCCCAAAAAGGGATGACTGGATTAAAAAGATATGGTACATATAAACAATGGAATATTACTCAGCAACCAAAAAAAAAGAAACATGTCTTTTGCAACAACATGGATGGAGCTGGAAAAGATCATGCTTAGTGAAATAAGCCAGAAAGAAAAGGAAAAATACCAGATGGTTTCTCTCATAGCAGGAATATAATGGACCAGGTGAGAAAATAATGACAATGATGAACAGCCATATACCAGAGACATTTTGTGGGAGTGGAGTGGGGAATGGGATCAAAAGCAGTGAGGGGAAGGAAGTGTACTGGACAATGGTAATGGTACATGGGTTATTTGGTGATGGAAAACCCAAGGGGAGTGCAACTGAGATGGAAAATGCACAAAAATATGTAAAAAATATTAAAAATTAAAAAAGGTATAGACTAGTTAAAAAATATAAATACCATATAAATTATATAATTATTTCCTATAGCAAATTAATAAAGTGGAATATATATCCTTAATTTTGTTAGTTATTGTAAGAATATTACTGGTAATTTAGTTGGTACTTAAAATATGTGAATCAGGTTTATTAGAGCACATTTTAAATCTCATGATATTATAAAAATACTATACTCTTCTTGGAAAAGATTATACCTTGTAGCCAGACTAAAAAAGATATTTGGAAACAGTGTTTAGGTAAAAATCTGTTACTTATTCAAGATTTCCACATAATCTTTCTACATTATTGGGGCTTCTTGGTACCCTGTTAGTAAAAATGCAGATTGTTTTGGATCAAGTGTATCTGGAAATAATTCTAGATATTCTCTAGGCCAGATAGAGCGTTATAATAGGTTGTGACAAAAAAGAAATAGATGTTTCTTCTCAGCCTAGCAAATAAACTTTTATAGTAGTATGTGCCTTTTGGCCTGACAATTATTTAATAAAATAACATTCCTGAGACACATAAAGTGAGGAATAACAGGGGGCACCTGACAGGTAATGAAAGTTTTGGAGCTAAGCCAAGGAATGAGAACAGTAAGTCTGTTGAAGCTCTCTGATTAACCATAATTTAAAGCATTTGGGTGTGTATGTATGTAGAGTTTTATGGTTTTTTTTATATGTTTTTGTGAGGCTACTTATCAGATTGGATTAAGTATGATTTTTTAAAAAATAAAATTGCTGTATCTTTGTGTTGGTTGTGCTCAGAAGCATTGTTTCATGGAAACATTTGTTTCCAAGATTTTTTGAAGAAGATATGCTCTCCTTAGGTTGGATCATAAGTGGAGTTGGTGAAATCTTCCAGGAATTTGGAGATGTTATCTGAGGTAGAACTGTCATAAGCTAGAGCTGGGCGTGGGGTTTTATGGTTAACACCTTCTGGATATGTCTTTCTTATTGGCTTTGCTTCCATTTTGTATTTGTTAGCATTATTATGTTCTTGTGGCACATAATATATCTAATGACGCTTGTGTCTCATTTTGTGTGTGAAAGCTTCCACAATTACATGTTGCTCGGATGCAGAAAGTACACTAGCTCATTTTTTTCTTTGGACATCCACACATTCAAAAATATATCAGGGGGTTTATGCATGAACCACAATGGCCACAGCCCCCTGGTTTTAAAAAGGAGCGTGAGAGTATTTATGTTGCACATATACTTATGGACGGGTTATCTGAACATTTCATTGCTTTCAGGAGTCAATTAGAACTACGGCATTTTCAGTACACACTGACAGATTTTTGTGTAGAGCTAGAAGTTTCAGAATCCTGTTCTTTAGCTAGTTTGCAAATCTGTTGAAGTCAGGATCTTACTCCGTCTGGTTTTTATGGTGTCTTATCTGTAAGAGATGTTCTATCTTTTGTATTTGTTGCACTGTCCTGCACAGTGGAGTTTGTATGTATTTAGGTGAAGTCATTTCACAGCTGGTCATACAGAAGGTGATGTAGGTGTACTAGCCCTAAAGCAGGCACTCTAAGCTACATGCTCAGTGTGTGGAAGAATTTGGTCATGTCACAAGCTTGTGACAGTGAAGTTAGAAGTGTTTTGATGATAGTCATAGCTATTTTGGTAACTTCAGTTACTAACTTCTAGGAACAATGTTTCTTAAAAACAAAATCAGCTGCATTAAAAAAGAAAGCAAACAAATGCAACTTAACATTTTACATGTTATTGAAACAACATTGTTACTAGTAAATTTGGCAAGTGTGGATAGTTTGAAGAATTCTGAAACTTTAGTGGTTATCTGAATCAGAATAAAATGAAAGACTTGTTAAAAAATGAGTTGGACTCATGTACTAAAGTTTCTGATTCATTCATTTGGAAGTGAAGATTGAGAATTTGCACTTCCACCAAGTTTCCAAGTGTTGATATTGCTAGTGTTGAAGTCATAATTTGAGAGCCACTGATTTAATGTAAGGGGAACATACCAACTTGTCAGAAAGGGCAAGTATTGGCTATTGCCAATCTATGCTGGTATGTTGAAATATCACATCTCTAAGAAAAATCTGTTACAGACTGAAAAACATGTATGTTAATAGAATCTCATATCATTCACCAAATAGGGGACATCAATTCCACACTCCCTAAAACCACACCATTGCAGTCTTTTCTGGAGGCAGATCAAGAATGACTATTTCAGTAATTATTTATTGAAGGAATACTTTTGAGAGATTGTTCCTGAAGTGCTGGAGTAGAAAAGGCGAGGTGGAGGCAAGAGTCTCTCATTGGCTTAGACTTAGAATCTCGCCCCCCCACCCCCCCCATCAAGAGTCAGTCAATCTGCCATTCTGAGTTGGAAAAAGCAGATTGGTTTCTCTTGCTTTACAATTCTGAGGTGGCAGTGGAGTTCTGATGCTGCCGCAGAGAGAACTTCAGTGATTCCTAATGTCTGCCACGGCTCCTGTTCTCTTTCCCTGCCTTCAGCCTGAGCACTTACGTACCTCTCTCTGAACTTTGCCTCTTTTTTTCCTTCAGTGGATTGTCCACCTGTGAGCATTTGTGATATCTTTGTATCTATAAGTCATATGCTTAGTGGTGCTCTGTAGTGAAAATCTTTATCCACTTCTGGTAAATGCCTGGGATGAGGAATTATGAGAGAGTATATTATGAAACATCCACCATCGAATTTTACAGTTCTATACTTTTAACTTTCTTGGTAGATTTATTTTTTCCAATATAAAAAAAGGTGACTTTTTTCAAATATTGCTTTGTTTTTTTTAATTGCATTTTTGCATGTATTTGCAAAATGGGGTATGAGCAGTTTTGCTTGCTTGTAGTTATTTTTCACTTGACTTTTAAGATATTATAAAAATAACATTTAATTTTTAGAAATTAGTCACTCAAGGAATTAACATGTGACAGTTCTAGTGTCAACATCCCATGATTCTCCAACCTGAATATTTGGGACATATTTTGAGATATACACAATTCATCATTTTTAAATGTTAACTAATATTCCATAGAGAGAATCAGCTGTGATTTATTCAGTTTTTCTGCTGGTAATGGCAATTGTATTTCCAGTTTTTGTTACTATAAGCTATAATTTAAATTTAAAAGTTTTCATGAGTATGTATCTTTTTGTACTTTATGTTCAGTAGAATAAACAGTGAATATTGGGATTCCTTGATTATGAGATATAGGGCCTTAAAAATTTAAATAATAACATTTGCCATATATCTTTCCAAAAGATAATGTAGATTTTCATACATGTTCTCCACCCCCAAAGAAAATTTATATATGGGAATGACCATTTCCTTATAGTCTTACCAACTCTTTATGCTAACAGTTACCAATATTTGGCCAAGTTAATCTTTTATTTATATTTATCTGCCCACTGTTGAAGTTGAGCAACTTTTCATATCTTTTTCACTTACTTTTATATTTTCCACCCTTGCTCATTTTCCCCTTCAGTTTTATTGCTTATGGCATCTTTGAAATATTTTAGAGATATTAGTCCTTTATTGGATATATTGTAATTATTTTCTTGTAGCTTATTATTAGAATAATGGTTTATTTGCCTTTTGCCATACAGAAATTAATAAATGTTAAAAGTAGTACAATCCATATGGTTTCTTTATGATTTCTACAAGATTTTAGGGCATATAGAATATTTCCACATTTGATTCTCATAATTTATCAGAGATAAAAAGGGAATGATATCGATAGTCTCAGCTTTAAATGACAACTCTGATCATCAAAGAAGAAGCCAGTTGGCTCACTAATCTTCTTAAGTGGCTTGTATCAGATTCATATTAAATTGTTTTTTAAATTCTGTACCCTGATTATTACACTGCACTCTAATTGATAGCTCTTTTTAGAAAGTTACTCATCACTTAACAGAGTGTAAAACAAAAATCTGTAGTATTCGTGAAATATAATCTGTTTACAAGATGTATGTGATGTGAGATATAAATTATTTTAGTAAAAGATGCATTGATATATAATTAATAGAGTGATTTGCATGATGGTATAATTGCAGTCTTGAAGTGGTAATCTGTTTTTAATAAAGTATCACAGCATTTCAATTATTTAGGCTTAAAAACAACCAAAAACCTTAAGTATAGATAGTTATAAATATTTGCCTTGGGGAAAAAAAAAAGCAAGAGAAAAGAGAAACAAACCTCTGTCCAGGTAATGTCAGTAACTTACACCAGGCACTAGTGAAGAGTAATAAATACTTTTGTCTGAAAATAATGAATTATAATGAAAACAGTAAATAGTTCTTTCACTATATTTCATCTGAAATTTCAGCAGAGTAAATTTACCTTTCAGTTCACGTCTTCATGAGTACACTGTTCATAGTTAACATGCTTAAAAGACAGATCACCAGCTTAGGTAGGTGTCAGGGATTGTGGTACCAGATGTTAAGGGGGCCCTGTCTGGTCTTTGAATGGAGAGGGGTTTAAGAGTCCAAGCAGACCTGGTGTTCATTTTGATCCTCATGAAATGTAAGCTGTGTGGACTTTGTGCATACCTGGAAAATAGCCTGATACAATGGATATCTCTCTTGCATGAAAAGAACAGACCCCTAGTTTTTCTACTTCCCATTGTAATTCCCAGTCATTTTTTCAACATCCCTTTCCAAACACAAAATCACATGACTTGAAAATACTTGAACTGAAATCATATGCAATTTTCTTTTGGTTATTAATTAATTCTTTGAGGCTTTAGAGATGACAGCTATATGCCATAAAATAGAAATGATTTTAGTATAGTAAAATTGGGATCCATAGTTATATGTGTGTGTGTGTGTGTATTTGAACACACACATATACATATGTATATACATGTGTACATTTATACATCTACATGTATGTATATATAAAAATTTTGTGAGCCTATGTGGTTCATACACTTATTTTATGGTTATTTTAGTTAACATGCCAAATGGAGATTGCCATCTGGCATTCAAACATTAAAAAAAATTATTTCTGTTTTGCTTAGTTCTTTTTAATTCAAGAGGCTAGTCTCTGAACCTAAATTGTATGAAGTCTGACTTTATAAAGCTGTAGTTCGTGCTAATCTGTCTAATCCTTTCTTATAGTCTAAATCTTAACCATCTTTTGTCTTCTCCATTCTTTACCTCCAAGATTTACTTTCAGTGCCTAGCTAAAGCTATGACTGGGGTTTTGTTGACTAGAATTTCTTCTCTTTAGGTTTCTAGATTCCTGGACGATAGTGTTGGCTCTGGGGTAGTGTCTTCCCTTATCTCATTCTGCCATCTGTAAACACTTTCATTCTGCCTTTAGTGGATGGGCCTCCAGAGGATACATGATGCAGGGTGTTTGGAAAGGAAACTGATAAGACTGAAGACATTTTCCTTTATAAAAAGAGGAAGGGTGGAATATGGGGGAAAGGTAAGGGAATAAATCTATTGTTATTTTTATGTGTATATTTCAGGCATCCTGTGAGGTTTTTTTTTTTTTTTTAATTTACCTGGGATTTTGTGAGACCAATACAAATGGACTTTATGGTAGGAAAGTTGCAAGTATTTTAAATGTAGAATAGTTTTAAAAGTGTGGTTCCATGGTTCTTGTCAATGGTAGATCCTAAGATACATTATTAAGATAGATTGAAATGGAATGTTCTTTTTTGTATTTCATAGTAGGCACTGCAAATTTGGGTATCTTAATATTACTTATTTTTCCAGTTTAGTATGTTTACTAACATTAACCACTTTCTTTTATTCATTTTTAATGTGTTATATTTTAACACAGCCTAAATATTAGATACACTTAATCAAATTAGTTATGTTTTTTTATTGTAAAATATACCTTTTTAATTTTATTATGATTTCAGCATTTATCTAAAATGTTGAGTCTCTTGACTTATCTGTTGTCTTGGCTTGAGGGTTTTTTTCTAATTTTTGGAATAGACTGTATTGTATTATGTGATTGGTTCATTTTCTTCTACTGCCACTTTACCTTTGAAGAAGACAATGAACTTGCTATAATTCGTAAGCAAAACCTTGCATGTATGGGCAGGAGGAAATTGGGTAATCCTGAGAAGTCATCTGCTTGCTTTGAACACGGGATTAATTTTGGTTTTGAATACTATTATACCAGAAGTTTGGGAGGAGAGGAGGAAATTCATAAGGCTCTAGTTTTTAACTCAAGCTTAACATGTCTTTTTAAGGCATTTTACAAATGTCTTTTTGTAGTGATACCAGTGTCAGTGATAAAATGCATAGACCCTGGTTACTTGCAGCTGTCAATTTTAGGCTTAAGAAATACTCTCTCTGCTCTTTGTCAGATACTAATGTTTTTCTGGTACCTTGTAAAACAAGAAGTAGATGGATATATATATCCTACATATATTTCCACATACGAATGGAAAAACTGAACTGGATTCAGCTTGCTCCTATCCCATCTTTTAAAGATTTTTCAGCTGCTAATATGATATTTAAAGTAGATAATTGTCTTTAAAATTCACTACTCACTTTAGCATTAAGTTAGGGCCTACCTACTGATGATTTTATGGATGACTTGCACTCTTGCTACTGCCAGTTGAATAGTAAGTGTTGATTTGGAACAAAGAATTAATTTTATGTGTTTGAGGAGGATTCATTTCAAATGATATTCTTTCCATTTTTTTGAATAGCAAGTGATTAAATACTACTTTAATTTTCAATTAATCAAATTAGGTTTCTACTGGTAGATTTTGATTACATGCAGTTCTAACAGCTTCCAGATACACTTCTTTTTCCCATATGCTTACCATATGCTGGGTAAAACCAATGTAGAATAAATTAGTGTAAAAGTAAGAACACTTAGTTCTTTTGTAGAATTCATCTTGAATGACAGAAGACAGCTCAGCATCATTTTAGCTACGAGGCACCTTTTGAAAAGTGATATGGAAAAATAACCCATTTATGTGTGCCAGGGTCTGTTTTTATAAATGTAAATTTGAAAGTTCATTAAAATTTTGGCATGTGATTTGGAATGCATAATAATTGGAAATGATTCAAAGCCAGAGATCTGTATCCTTATACCAACAACATGTTTCACTGAAGACTGGCTTTGTATGGTTGTTTAATATTTAAAAGGAAAAAAAAATAGTATTTACTTGATGGTTATGGCTCTGGAAACTGCTCAGGATGGAGAGGCTATGGAGTCCAGGAAGAGTGAGCAGCCTAACCAGTGTTCCCAGAAAGCTCACCAGCCTTAAGCAATAGTCAGGCTTAAGAAATGTTCTCTCAGCTTTTGTCAGAGGCTGATACTCTGGGATGAGGGAAGGTGGCTTTGGAACTCTGAGCACTGTCAGTGATGACTTGCCCTCAGCGAGGACAAAACCGAAATGCATATTTTACTTCTATCTTTGGCAGTGTGAAGATGGGCCATGAAGGACATTTCAGTTCATATAAAAACAGCTGAAAAGCAGCTGACCTATGGTCAGAAGTGGAAGTAGAAGCTAATAATACTTGAAGATATTCTAGTGTTACACATAGGCCTACTGCTAACCTGTAACATAATCCTGCCAAGGTGAGGCTATAGCAGTGAGGAGAGAAAAAACCCACCTCCAATTGGTGCAAACAAGCCCATTTCTTGTCTGTGATGAGAGAAGTGAGGTGAGGCCTAGGAAGCAGTGCCATAGCTGAGGTAAGAGCAAATGAGGAGTTATTAGGACAGAACATTTTACTTGGGAGGCTAAACTCTGATAATTCCTATTCCACTTATTCTTTTTTTTGCTGTTATATGTGTATGTGCCTTGAACAGATTTCATTTTCATTCTATTAGTCCATGTTGACTTTGTTTTTAAATTTCTTTTCCTCAGACACTTTAGGTGCCTGGTTTCTACATTCTAGTATTGTCACAAGAGAGAAAAATGGTTTATCCAGTGAATAAAATGATCTCCAGAACCCTTGAATTTTTAATTATGTATTTAGCTCATATTCTGTCTCTTAGTATGCCATTTATGGATGTTGTTCTATAATTAGACAAGCTTCCTGCATTAAGTAAGTTGAAAATCAGGGTCGACTTGGTTTATTTCCTCTCTTAGCCTTTGATCTTCTTGACTTTGACACATGCTTCTCACCAACGTCTGTCGCTTCTCATTTAGACAGGATGCTTTGATTTTCCCACTGCCTACCCCATGGTCCTGGTTCAAGGCATCAGGCACCAGCTGAACATTCTTGTGTCATTTGTTCACTTTATTTGCATGACCTGTGTCCAGCCCTCCTTTCCTTTCACCTGAATTCAGTTTTTTTTTTTCCTGCTTCCAGCTTTCTTTCCTTCAGAGCGTCTTCCTCATTGTGAAACCTGGGTCTCATCAGATTTTTCTGCCTCTTAAAAGGATGCAGAGAACAACCATGCAGTAGCAGGTGAAGTGTCACACAATGGCACATGCCTACCTTCCTAGCCTTGAGGTTTGTCACAGGCAGCCAGGTGCAGAGACTGGGCTTCGGGTTCACTTGTGGTTTGTTATCCAGTCATGCATTCTCTGTACCCTGGATTTTTGCATATGTTTTCCCCTTTGCCTACAATGAATGCCCTTCATTTTCTTCTTGGCAAATACTGCTTTTCCTTAAAGATAATCTCCTGTGTGTATATGGTTTTAATGGAGTCTCCTAAGCCTTAATGAAGGTATCCCTGTGGTTAGGTGGTGTAGTGGTTGTTGGCAAATTTGCATTCATGGTTAGCAGCTTAGGTACACAAGGGAAGGCGAGTGTGCCTTATTCATCTCTGTGATCCAGTGCATCAGACAACACTTGGCATGTAGCATGTGTTCCGTAAATATTTATTGTATGGAATGTAGTTTCCTTTCCATTGCATTTTATAGAGAAAGGGGATCTTAAAGTAAATGAAGTGCCTAAAAATGATATATTTGAATGAAGATTTGTGAATCATGATTTATGGAAAGAGAAAGGAAACTATCACCGATCCTTAGCATTCAAATAAGTAAATAACTATCATTGACCATAATTGGTGACTCATCCAAGAAATACTCACATTTGGCTAAGCATTGTATTATGTGTTATGATGAGAGATTAACTTCAGACTAATAAGAGAATGTTTGAAACTATGAATTTATAAGCAGTTGTTAGTTACTGGTAGGACTAGAGTGGAACTTCGGGCCTTGATCCTAAGTGGGATGTTGGAGTAGAAGGAGTTGCAGGGGAGGCACCTGAGAGTCACCTGGTTGCCATCTGTTTCCCTGTACTACTGAGGGTAAGGATGTTTTTCTGAATTCATTTTCTATAACCCAGGACACTGGCAGTCTTAAATTAGTAGTGCATGCTGCATGGTAGTCATCAAGATGGAAAACCCACCGGCAGAAACAAGGATGAGGAAAATATGGAGCCCTAAGGGTTTCAGTATAGAGCTTGTCCTTTGTCTTTTCTTTTTAAAGATTCATTTATGCATATAGAACTGGGGTACAGGCCAGAAGTGAAGGTGTGGTGAGAGGATTCACCAGAGACAGAGTGGGGAGCAGAAAAGGCAGATCGATGAAGTACACTATAGAGGGGAGCAGTGCCATGCCATGTGGATCTCCTCAAGGTCAGGGATTGAACTCATGCTGAAGTGTGTTTAGCTTCTGAGTGCTGTGCTTTAACTTGTGCCCAGGGAGGGCCCGTCCTTTGTCTTTTCTTAGAATGGAGCCGACCACTGTTCTCGCAGCTTGAAGGAGACATAGGGTATGCCAAAGGGGCAGAGTCTTGTGTTTTAGAGATTTCTACATTTTCCACCCTGCGTGCTTTTCTTTCAATGTGATTCTGATACTTCTGTCAAGGAGTAGGATGATGAGCTTGGGTGGGCTTTGCAAACTGTTTAAGCCAAGAGAGTGCGGCAGTTAAGATGCTATGTGATTTCTGAGATTAGATCAGAGAAAGGTGATTCAGCGTCTCTGGTGAAATGCCATGCTCTGGTGTGAAATCTGCAACCACCAGGTAAGCAGTCCAGTTGGTTTGAGGCTTTTTTTGCGAGGCAGGGCTAGATGGAAATGCCCTTAAAAGACCAATGATCTTAGGAAAGATGTGCAGCCAGCCCTTTGCCCCCAAAGCCCCCTGCTCCAGCGCTCGACATCATTTTACCAGAGCCACAGGAGAACCTCTGAGCTAGATGTACAGTCAAATCTTTCTGAATCCATGAAACTATGACCCAGAAACCATAAACGATAGTACCGATGGCTGTTGTTCTTCTAAACTAAGTTTAGAATGATTTATTATGTGGCTATCAATAATTAGAACGTATTTCTTTGTATAAGCACTTTCTATTTTCTTCTAGGTGGTATTGAAGGAGAACAGGACTGGCACTGGTAGCCTCTCAGTGCAAATTTAGAGTCATCATAGTGTTAACCCTATTTCCTCCTACTTTCAGAGTCTAGTTGGGAGTGGATCACAAGGGGATCATAAAAAAGATGGTCACGCCACAAATTTCCTTTTCTTCTTTTTCATATACTAGTAGTTTATAGTTGGTGAAGAGGGGCTACTCAAGATTAGATGCTTAAAGTGTGCTGAATATATTGTAAGAAATCCTGCCAATGAGCTTACGGATCTCTCTCTGGGAACAATAATAAGTGCAAAGATTGATTCTTGTCCAGGAGGACAGATTTTATGTTGATTAATGTATTGTTCAGTCTTTTTTTTTATATTAAAATCTGATTGTCTACTGTGTAAAATGC
This sequence comes from Condylura cristata, assembly GCF_000260355.1. Lineage (NCBI taxonomy): Eukaryota > Metazoa > Chordata > Mammalia > Eulipotyphla > Talpidae > Condylura > Condylura cristata. Next base: position 54,550,852 of record NW_004567107.1, on the reverse strand, counting down.
ACCCTTCCAAAAAGATATCAACATGTCTAACCCCTGATACATGTACAAGTACATTGAAATAGGTCTTTTGTAGATGAAATGATATTAAAATTAGATCATAGCCATAAGTTCAATGACTGTTGCCAATACAAGAGGGCACTGTAAAGATAGAGGCTTGGATAGACACAGAGAAAAAGTCCTACACAAAAAAAAGTTATGCTGCCATAGAAATGAATACCAAAGATTTCTGCTGTGACCAGAAGTTGGAACAATCCACCTGGATCATCTTAATTTAAAGTGTCCAGTGTGAGAGATTAAATTCTGTTGTCTTAAGCCTCCCAGGTTGTGGCACTTTGTTATACAGCCCAGGCAGTTAAGACAGTGCATAGGTATAGAGAGAAAATGAAAAAATTTTGTTCTTTACAAATCATGAGAATAAGTGATAAGCCACAGGCTGAGAGAAGATATTTGCAGCATATATAGTTGATAATAGATGTGAATTTAGAATATATGAAGAATTTGTAATTCATTTATAAGAAGACAACCCAGTTAAAGAATGGGCAAAGGTTTTGAACAGACACATCACCAAAAGAAATACACAGATGTCAAGATGTCAGATAAACATGGACAATGATGTTCTGTATCATTAATCTTTAGAAGAATGCTGATTAAAATTATCACGAGATGTTGTTAACACAACCACAAGAAGAGCTAAGTTTAAAAAGGCTGAGGACACCAACTATTGATGAGGATTTGGAGCAATTGGAACTCTCATATGCTATTGATTAAAATGGTAAATCATTTTGGAAAATAGTATTTTAATCTCCTAAAACATTAAAGATACACCTACCTGGTTCTTCTTCTCACAGTTGTTTACTTAAGAGATTTTAAATCACACATCTAGACAAAAATTTTTTTTTTTTTTTTTTTAAGATTTATTTATTTATTCATACAGAACCGGGGTACAGGCCAGAGATGCGGAGGGTGAGAGGATTCACCAGAGACAGAGTGGGGAGCAGAACAGGCAGATCGACGAAGTACACTGCTGAGGGGAGCAGCGGGCGGGTCAGGAGAGGTCTGCCACACCATGTGGTCACCTCCGGGGCAGGCGGGAATCGAACTCATGAGGAAGCGGCTTTAGATTCTCAGTGCTGTGCTTTAACCCGCTGCGCCACCAGGGAGGGCCTAGACAAAAAATTTTATACTAGAATTGTAACAGCCTTATTTGTAATGACCCTATACTAGAAGCAACTCAAATCTCCACCAACAGGTTGCTGGATAAACAAATTGTGATGTAGCTGAAAAAAATAAAGTACATATTGCATGATTATGCACACGATAAAGTACACATACTGTAAGGTAATCATAGTGAGGGAAAGCAGACTAGATATTAACCTGGAGATAGGAAGTGGAGCAGAGCAGGGAAGGGGAAGAGTTTTTAAAGCAACTTGAGAAAACTGTAGAGTTTGATAGATTCATTATCTTCAGATGGTGATGGTTTCCTGGAGCTATGTTTATGTCAAAACATTCAATTATTATTCACTTTAAAAATGTGATTTTGATATATCAATTATCTCAAGCATGTTGGGATAGAGAGATTATATAGGAAAACATGTAGGTTTAAGTAGGGAATTTACACCTCATACTCTGTTCTAGTATTTTATCAGCTAAACTTCAGCAGGTGATGTTTGCTTTGCCATTTACTGTAGTATACGTCTTTAATAGCAAGAAAGCATTTAAACCTAGAGCCCAACAAGTACAACAAACTTTTAGAATGAATTGCAGCTTAACCATGTTAAAGTGCTGTGGATTATGGGGTAAGGTATTTATTATAGAAATCAAACTGTAAACATTCATGGTAGGAGTTTGGGAAATGGGAGTCTAGGAGGCAAATTGGAGGATTGGTGGATTTCCTAACTAGTTAGTCTGAGAAGCCAAACATGAGAAGGCTCATGGGAGGGTCTAGAGAAGGCTGTGCCTCCCACCTTTGTGAATTTGGTGGTGGCCCTGGAATAGCTGTTGTCCTTCAGGATCTGCCTGTGAAGTTGGACAGGGAACTGGGAGGAGCAAAGGTAAACTTGAATCCACTGTCAGACTTGTCTGGTCACGTTACTAATTGTGATAGCCGTGAAAGAGTACTAGTTTCCAAATCCATTCAGATTCTTCTAAAATGCTACAAATTCTGCTTTTGATTAACTTTAAGCTGGAACTATCCAGGGAAGAAGATTCCAGAAAATGCTGTTCTTGCTTAACCAAGATGATAATCCAAACCACCATAACATGCTAACTAATGAGGTTGGTAATTGAGTATGTACTAAAAGCCCAAACTCCCCTTTTCTTATGTGATGAGTCAGTTTTCGTAAACAAATACAGAATGTTTTTGAGAGTGATCTAGTGGGACCAAATGGAGTTAGAGGCCAGCCCTGAGGATCAAGGGTAGGTTTTTTTTTTTCCAGAGTCAGGGCTGATTACAATGTAAACAATGAGGATCCTGCATTCCCTCTTACAAGGAAGGTGTTTATAGCAACATAAACACCTTTTCAACACAGTAACATAAACAGTTTCTCAAGGAAACATTCTCAGGCATTCAGGAAATGTTTCTTTCTTTACAAACAAAAAAGTGTGTTTTCCTAAAGATTTAATTTACTTAAGGGCTCTGCGTAGAACAAGGATATGATTGTAGAGGGATAAAGTTATTCCCAGAGCACTTTGGTGGTGGGATAGAGATGAAGTCCTTATAGAAGCATCTTGTTTAAAAATCTATAGATGAATAGAGCACAGGTCAGTACAGGTGTACTGTGTTACATACTGGAGGCAATTCTGCAAAGTTGTATAAATTATATGTGTGAGTTAAATTTTATTACAAATTCCCACTAGCCGCAACTTGATTTTTTTCATATGAAAATACTTTTTGAAGCTGTGAGGACCTTTGTTACCGTACAATGTACTGATGATCTTTTGTGAAAGTAGGGGCTGTATACTTATTATTTTTTTTTTTTAAGATTTTTTATTTATGCATATAGAACTGGGGTACAGACCAGAGTTGCAGGGGCGGTGAGAGGCTTCACCAGAGACAGAGTGGGGAGCAGAACAGACAGATCAATGAAGCACACCGCTGAGGGGAGCAGCGGGCGGGCCAGGAGAGGTCTGCCACGCCATGTGGTCACCTCCAGAGGCGGGGATCGAACTCATGCGGAAGTGGTTTTCACTTCTTAGTGCTGTGCTTTAACCCGCTGTGCCACCAAGGAGGGCCCTGTATACTTATTTTTTAAAAAGATTTACTTATGCATACAAGAACTGGGTACAGGCCATTGGTGTAGGGGGTGAGAGGATTCATCAGAGACAGAGTGGGGAGCAGAACAGGCTGGTTGACTGAAATATACTGCTGAGGGGAGTAGGGGTGAAACAGGAATGATCTGCTGTACCATGTAGGTAGTTTCCTGGCAGGGGATCAAACTCGTGCTGCAGTGACTGTGGATAGCTTCATAGTGCGTGCTTAACCCTTGTGCCATGAGAGAGACCCTCAAAAGTGTGTATTTAATTCATTTGTAAAGTGAGTACATGTTTCCTAAAATTGGTCTATTAGGATTATTACATTAAGATTCCTAATTGTCTACGGACAGCTTCATGGCTCTGTGCTTTAACCTGTGGCGCCGCAAGGGAGGGCCCTATTTTGTGTATTTTAAAGATACCTAGTCCTGGTAGTGCAGTGAAAATGCTATTGATTGACACAAAGCATCAAACTTTAGCATTTTTAAATCATTTTGAAAAGACTTGAATTAATCAAAAGATTTACCAACAATCTCTAGAAATGATTTATTCATTGCTGATTATAGATTTTATGTAGCTTTCTATGACAAAGAATGTGCAAGTAGGAGAGTTTGTCATGCTGCCGTCTATCTTAAACTCTAGTGCTTCTCAAACTTTATTGTGCATACAGTGGCCTGGACATTCTTGTTAAATGCACACTTGATTCAGTAGGTCTGACAAATTCTTAGTTGATGCTGATGTCACTGATTTTCAGATCACATCCTGAGGAGCAAAGGAGGACAGTTTTTTTGGTTTATTTATTTGTTTTAAATATTTATTCATACAGAACTGGAGTACAAGCCAGAGGTGCAGGGTCAGTGAGAGGACTCACCAGAGACAGAGTAGGGAACAGAACAGGCAGATAGTCAAAGTACATTGCTGAGGGGAGCAGTGGGCAAATTAGGAGAGGTCTGCCGCACCAAGTGGTCACCTCCCAGGCAGGCGGGGATCAAACTCATGCGGAAGTGGCTTTCGATTCTTAGTGCTGCGCTTTAACCCGCTGCACCATCAGGGAGGGCCAAAGGAGAACAGTTTTACTTGAGTGTAATTTTTGGTATGATTACATGTAGTATTCAACATTTTGCAGTAAATGGGGTGGATACAGGCCCAGATTTTATTGAGGACTAAACATATATTTTATTGAGGGCTTAAATATATTAAGTAGCTTACTAGTAGTTTGGTAGGGATGCAGTGAGGAAAAGCTATTCAACTAGTTGTAAAAGGTTTACATTTATCATTTATTTTATTTTTAAAGACTTATTTATGCCTACAGTACTGGGGTGCAGGCCAGAGGTGCAGGGGTGGTGAGAGGATTCACCAGAGACAGAGTGGGGAGCAGAACAGGCAGATAGTCGAAGTACACTGCTGAGGGGAGCAGCGGGTGGGTCAGGGGAGGTCTGCTGTGCCATGTAGATCACCCCCAGGGTGGGGATCAAACTCATGCTGAAGTGGCTTTAGTTTCTGAGTGCTATGCTATAACCAGCTGCACCACCAGGAAATCTGAGGGTTACATTTTTTAATTTATGGAAGTGGACCAATTTAAAAGCTAACCTTTCACTGGGATCAGATTATTCTAAGTGGAAAATATACATACATACACATGCACGTATGTACATATATAGGGCACACACATGTACCTATATACATATATAGGATATATACATACATACACATAACATATATACATAATAATAGACATACCTAAATCTATACAGATATTTATCATATAGATAGAGATACTCACACAAACACACAATACATCTGTGGGTTTCTTGACCTGGAAAGATTGCTTTGGTATTTATAAAATTAACAATTTTTTAAATTATACATAAAATAAGGTTTTGTGGGCATTAAAATAAACTCATGGCCATTTTGACTGTTATTGAACATTTCAATATTGGGAAAATGTATGGTGGAAAAACTTGTTTGTTTAAAGGATAAAAATGGGTGAAATAATTTGAGAATGTTTTGAACTGATACCATTTTTTTTTTGACCTTTTAAGACTGGTAACCTGAAAATGCTGGTAAGTTTGTACCAAGAGCTGTTAAAATACTTTGATCTTGAATGCTTTCAATGCAAACTTCAGGTAGTTGATTTATCTGTAAAATATTGAAATATTAATTTGAGGTTGGCAAAAATGTTCAGAAAGGTAATCAAATACTTCAAGGAATTATTTGGTTGTCCCTTAGTAGTTTTTTCTTAATTTTGTTTAATCTTATAGTATAAATGAGTATATAAAAAAAGAAGGAAATGAACATCTATAAAAATGTTCTGGGTTGGTACATAAAACTGATCTTCTTTAAAGGAAGGAAAAAGATGTAGTCAAATAGTTACAGGTTTGAAGAGTGATGTGATGGATCCTAGAAATCACTCAAGCAATAGTGGCAGTTCCCCAGAATGCTGACATTGGTGGTAAAAAGAATCCTAAGAGATTTTGGAAGCCAAATGTTTTGATGCTATAATTAATAACCAAATTACTTTTAACTATGATAATTTCATAAACTCCAACGTGATTTTGTCATCTGGATATATATATGAACACTATCCCGAGTGTTTCTTTCAAAAAATCAAGGATGATAGTTTCTTTCTGAAAAATCTTCATCTGTGTTTCAGATGGTTGAGTATGCATTTTACAAAAGTAAGGAGGTGTGTGCACCATGGGTCTAAAGTTTTAACATGATAGTAATATATTTTTTTTTTTTTAAGATTTATTTATTTATGCATACAGAACTGGGGTACAGGCCAGAGGCTCAGGGGCGGCGAGAGGCTTCACCAGAGACAGAGCGGGGGGCAGAACAGGCAGATCGACGAAGTACACTGCTGAGGGGAGCAGCGGGCGGGTCAGGAGAGGTCTGCCACGCCATGTGGTCACCTCCGGGGCAGGCGGGAATCGAACTCATGCGGAGGCGGCTTTAGATTCTCGATGCTGTGCTTTAACCCGCTGCGCCACCAGGGAGGGCCCGATAGTAATATATTTTAAAGTCTGAGAAGGTGAATAATAATTGTGGTGTTATAAATAATACATACACATTTCATAACATTTAGGAAAAAGAGAATAAAGTTGAGAAAACACCAGTGTGTTTTGTAATCTTTTTTTATATGTAATTTAAAAACTTGAAATAGTAATTTTCTTCATATTTTCTGTAACATAAGCTGTTTCCCATGTAATTAATTTTGTGAGGTGCTTTATTTTTGACGACCACATAATATTCCATTGATATTTGGGCAGTGACTCATCTTGCTAGAAATGTGACTGGATTAGTATATTTTTCTAAGGCAAATAATGTAACAAACACCTATGTTAGTCAGAATTTTAGGCTTAGGTCAGGTAACTATAACTGAAATTCATTCTCTTTCAGGAAAGCTTTCCTTAAAACTTGATCAGTGAGTTGAGGGACTGCTTACAAAGAAATTCTTACTTCCTGAGTGTAAAAAGATAAGGATGTTATGACAAGGTGATAAAAGCTAAGCTGGGATTGGCAAGTTAGATTAACCTGGTTCTATCTTTGACACCTCTTTTTAACACCTGTTAAAAAGGGGAAAGTAATGCTAGAAACTTGTCATTTGATAAGTTTTGATATGTAGCATAGGTTCTAAGGAAATGAATTGTTTACATGGCAAATGCCTTCAAAAAATTTTAATAAGAGAAATAGGACTTGTGAAGATAAAGTTTTTAGTAAGAAGAACTAGTTTATAATGTTTAACTCCTAACTTTCTGAACTTTATATAGGGCAGAAGAATTGAGGTGGTTGTGATTCATTAAGCAAACAAATGAACAAACAAATAAACAAAAGGATGTGAATATAATACCCATTATAGAAAAAATAGAAAGCAGCTCACAGTCATATTACATACTTGTTCATCATTGTTACCCATGCCTTAGAGGTAAGTCATCCATTGAATTGGATGGGTCATGGATTCATCCTAGTTGTTCCATAGAGTTCAAAATAAGCCCTGATGTTTACAGTTAGCTAGCAGTATTTTGGCTGTCCTATTGTCTGCTAGCAATAGATTTTTTTTTAAAGATTTATTTATTTATTCGTACAGAACTGGGGTACAGGACAGAGGAGCAGGAGCGGCAAGAGGCTTTACCAAAGACAGAGTGGGAAGCAGAACAGGCAGATCAATAAAGTACTCTGCTGAGGGGAGCAGCAGATGAGTCAGGAGAGGTCTCCTACACCATGTGGATCAACTCCAGGGCTGAGATCAAACACACTGAAATGGCTGCGGTCAGCTTGCAGTGCTGAGTCCTAACCCATTGTGCCACCAGGGAGGGTCAGCAATAGATTTTTAACCAGAACAAAAGTTTTTTTTGTATCTATATGCTGTTTCTATGGATATTTTACAAAAGTTCTTAATTTTTATTTTTAAAAGGATTCTAACTTCTCTAGGTTGTAACACTTTGTGCTACCCCATAAAGTTAAAATATCTATAAAGATTTAAAAATTAAATTCACTGTACTAGTGTAGATACCCTTTGAAGTAATGAAATGTTTTTTTTTACCATTTTGTTTTTATAACTACATTTTGAATAAATCATATTGTTATAGGGCACCCCAATTCTGTTAGAGGGTAGGGGGAGAGGGGCACCCCTAAAGTCCCAAAAACCTGCCTGCTCTAAGTGGGTTCTGCCATCCGCCGCAACGAGACAAAACATTTAAAACTTTAATGAAAAGGGACTTTAATACAGTAAATATACAATACGGAACACAAAGAATATAACTTCTAAATCAAACACCTGAAGTTACCCATCCCCTCGTGGGCAAAAGTCAACCCAAAAGGGATTGGCCCAAAGCAAGGCCTGAAAGCCCTCCACAAGACTAAAGCACCTTCTGCCTGGGGCCCATAGAAAAAGGTCAGAAATGGCCAGACAAATCTGGGAGGAAAAGAGCAAAATCAAAATCAATATAAACACTGCCATAGTTGCCTCCCTCACCCACTTCTGCCTTAACCAGTCCAAGGTCAGGAAACAAACACGGTTTCTTCATCACATGCTTGCTGCTCCATGTGGCTTCCTCAGGTCTCCTGCTCCTTCTCCATCCTGCTTCATTCTCTCTTCTCCCTTTCTTCTCTCCTTTTTCTCTGCTCAGCTCCACCCTCCTTCTGGGCGGGGCAGGGAACCTGGAACTTCCCTTTTTCCTAGGGACCACCCTGTTACAATATCTTTTTGGGTTTTATTTACCTATGTATCACTTAGTGTACCAGGAAGCTACATATAAGTTGCATACCATGGTAAGACACAAAGCAGTATCATAAAAAGAATATCCAGCCTTCCCTGGTGGTGCAGCAGGTTAGGATGCAGCACTGCAAGATAGCTGCAGCCTCTTCAGTGCGAGTTCTATCCCCAGCCCTGGAAGTGATCTGGAGGTGATCCACATGGCGCGGCAGACCTCTCCTGACCCGACTGCTGCTCCCCTACCAGTGTACTTCATTAATCTGCCCTCTACTCCCCACTCTGTCTCTGGTGAAGCCTCTCACCACCCCTGAACCTCTGGCTGGTATCCCAGTTCTGTATGCACAAATAAATAAATCTTAAAAAAAAAAATGAATATCCTTGAAGTGACCAACCACTTTTGAGTTCCATTCCTAGTCTGCTCAGTTTTTCACACCTCATAGGTTAAAAAGACCTTACTTTTCTGAATTACAATTAGTATTAGTATACTGCTACTAATTACAATTAGTATACTGCTACCCTTGTAAGCTGAACAGGTACATGTAATTTACATTAGGAACATCTGCAAATTAATGATTGATATCAATGTATATATATAATTCATAGTGACAGTGTTGTACCAGGTTTATAAAAAGAACACATTGGTATTGAAAATGTTACGTGGATAGATTGAAATGTTTTCTATCAGTCTCAGATTAGAAAATTGTTTTTGTTTTTTTTGTAAATGGCTGTTTTAAAAAATCTGTGATTGTGGAAACTAAAAACAATAGGGAGTCCATTTTTTTACACCAAAATCACCAAATAAGCTTTCATTAAATAGCAGTGATTCCCTTAGCCTGTTAGATTCAAGGTTGGTTTACCTGGGAGGAAATTATCTCATTAGTGTAGGACCTCTCTGTTCACAGATCTTTGCCCTGTGCTGTGGGAATCAGTACTTCAAGGTTAAAAGTCACAAGAAAACAACTCTAGAGAAAAGTGCTATTAATTAAATCAGTTCAACGTCAGGTATATGGAGTCATTGAAAGGTTTCTTGATATTTCCCCCTACAAATATTATTTTTCCATTTGTGCTTTTTCTTATTTACTGTTCTGAAATGGAATGGTTCCTGATTTCTGCATTGATTTTTTTCATGTATGCTCAGAGAACAGAAACTCAAATTCTTTAAAAAAAATTTTTTGTTGTCTTTAGCAGCAACTCTTGAAGATTAGAAAACATGTTTTATTGGTCTTCTATAGTCACTGTAGGTGATTAGTTGATGACAAGTGATTGTCATTATAGGTAATGTTTTTTTTTCCTGTGGCTTTCATCAGCACTAGATTTTACTTTGGCTTGAATTTCCTCCAAGTTTACTGCTGTATTTTCATTCCCTTCTGATTTTGATGCTTCTTGGAGCAGGAGTTTAAGCATCTCAATAGTGTGGTACAAGTGATGCTGTTTCTCATTTTTCTTTTTCTTTGTAATCTCTGATGGCTCTACTAATCACTTTAACTTTTTTCTTCTAATGCCATATTTAAAATGGATTTGTAGAATAAGAATAAAACTGAATTTGCATTAAAATGTAAACTTTTGTTGAGTAAACATCTATTTTAATTTTTATTGTTGAGGAAGAAGTATGTAGTTAGAGATAGATTTGCATTTATTTGCAGCAGTATAGTTTTTCCTGACAGCTTGACTATATATGTTGTCATTAGGATGGTTAAAAAATTAATAATGAAAGTACCTGTTCCCCTTATGGAAAACTTTCATTTTAAATACTTAAAAATTAAAAACAAATTGGACCATTAAAAATAAGTTACTTTCTTGAGTGAGATTTAGTAATTTTTAAACTGGACTTTAAAACTCATCATATGGGGCCCTCCCTGGTGGCGCAGCGGGTTGAAGCACAGCACTGAGAAACTAGAGCCACTTCCTCATGAGTTCGATTCCCACCTGTCCCGGAGGTGACCACATGGCGTGGCAGACCTCTCCTGACCCGCCCACTGCTCCCCTCAGCAGTGTACTTGTCGATCTGCCTGTTCTGCTCCCCGCTCTGTGTGTGGTGAATCCTCTCACCCTCCTCATCTCTGGCCTGTACCCCAGTTCTGTATGAATAAATAAATAAATCTTTAAAAAAAAAAAACTCATCATATGGGACAATTAGCAATCTTGAATACAAGTAAATCACTAATCCCTAAGCAGATGTTCTTTGGCAGGTTATCTATCCTCTATTCCTCAGTTTCCTCACTCATAAGATGCAGACTGATGACTTTTCAAGGTCGTTTTGAGAACTGACAGAATTATTTGGCCGAGCACTTACATTTCTTAAGTGCTTGCATTTTTTGTTCTATCAATGCTAAAATTGACTCACGTAAATTTAGCTCCTGTAAACAATGCAAATTAATTATACCATGGTTCTGTAGGTCAGAAGATGGGATTGACTCATTTCATTTGTCTGCTCCAGGCTTCAGGTTTCAAAAGACTGAACTCTATGTGTTGGTAAACTGGACTGTGATTTAGAGGCTGGGGGAAGAAACTTAAAGAAAAAAAATGTATTTTGTACATCACTGTTCATTTTTGTACAGTGTTTGATTTCTCCTCCAAGGTGTACTCCCCATAAAATTACCACCACCAAGACACACATGAACTGTCACCATAGTCTGGTGCTTTTCCTTCCCCTGTTTTGATCCTTCTCCTCCCCCCCCCCCATGTCTTTGATTTATAGTTTGCTGGCTAGTTTTGTATTGTTCCCCTATATTTCTCCTATAAGTGAAACCACCAATAGTTTTCTTCTTTCTAGCTTATTTCACTGAGCATAATCCTTTCCAGCTCCATCCATTTTGCTGTGAATGACATGAGTTTATCTTTTTTGATTGTTGAGCTGTATTCTATTGCATGTATATATAGGAAAAATGGAAGTGATCAAATTTTTTCTATCCTCTCACCATTAGCATTTATGATGGACACCTGTGGTCTTGCATGTGTGCCTGCTGGTGGCACCTGGAGTGTGGCATGCATGTGTGCAAGGGGGCACACATAAGCCAGGGCCTGATCCTGTAAGAGCAGCAGCAGAGGCCACAGGGAGGCAGAAGTCTGTGACAGTGGTAACCAGTGGAAGACCGGACGAGAAGGCCAGAGAGCCCACAAATACCTTCCTGCCTGACCTGATCCTGGTTGTCTCACTACAAATTGTGTAGAAAACTCATTAAAAGCCTAAAAAAGACAGTGAGGGCTGCAGGGCTTCTCTTTTACCCATCTACCTGGATCACAGAAAACCTGCTCTGTGCCTTGCTGGCACTAGAGTATATCTACCACATCTTCTTGAACCACTCATCTGTTTGGACAATTTAGGTTGTTTCCTTATCTTGGAGGTTTCTTTTTGAGTTAATGTCTTCGTGTCTTTTGGGTAGACTCCTAGGAGTGGAATAGCTGGGTAAATGGTAGCTCCATTTTTAGTTATTTGAGGAACCTCCACACAGCTTTCCATAGTGGTTGGAGAAGTAAGCATTCCCACCAGCAATGTATAAAGGTTCCTTTTTCTCTACACCCTCACCAGCATTTGTTGTTGTTAGTTTGTTTGTTTTTATTGTGGGCCATTCTTGTTGGTGTGAGGTGATATCTCATTATGGTTTTGATTTACTTTTCCTGAGGGAAGAATCTACTCCCAGACTATTCAGGCTATTGGTGGAATCCTATTCTTTGTGACTGATTATAGGACTGAGGCCTCTATTTTTTTTGTGAACTGTTAGGGCCAATCTTTACCTCTTTGAGTTCTTTCTCCCATCCAAGGGTATGATTACCAACAAATTCTTCTATGCTGGGAATCTCTCTGACCTCTGTTACATCTTTCCTTTTCCTCTTGTACCACATCTCTCTACCTGCAGCTGCAGAAAGTTCTCTGTCTTTCCTATCTCTTGTTAATGGTTTGGGAACTACTTCTTCATAGTAGGTGGTTAATGCTTGATTGAATACAAGAGGTCAGGAATCTGGGGAACAAGCTTTAGAGTTATACCTATTTGAGCTCAGAAATCATAATGAGGTATAATGTTGGTGGGCACTGAGAGTGATGAAGGAAATTCATCTTTACCCAAGGATTGTAGAGTAAATTGTAAATTCTTTGTAGGTAGGCACTGTCTCCTACTTATTTTCATTCTTAGGATCTTACAGTTTTCCATGGATTTATTTAAATACCTGCTGCTGATTGCTAGCATGTACTTTCTCTTTCGATTTTACTCATTTTCATTCTCTGAATCAATAAAAGTCATAGGAGTTATGTTTAGTACTCTTGGTACCTCCTTGAAAAGATTAACTCCATTCCATTCCTCCTTACCTTTTCCCCCCCTGCTTTTGATTTTCATCAAATCACAGGATAAAATAATTTGTTCTTGTATGTAGGAAACTACCATGACAGACCGCTTATCATCAGAGCACAATTTTTAGGGTTCTTTAAGGGTTTGTTGACATTTTTATGTACTTTTAGTCATTTTCCCTGCTGGATCTTGAATTTAAAGTAAATCATGATGTTGATGGTTATGTAGAAAGTTGGCCAACTGCCTCAGCAGAGGGGTGCCCATACTACCTTCCTCAGGGTAGCATCCTTGACTACTGAACCTATGATGATAGATACTGACAAGGTGATAATCACCTAATGTTCCTCTTGCATATTGCAATTTTGGAATAACACATGTGACTTATTTTTCTTTAATGATTTTGTTAGACTTAGTTTTTAAAAACCTGCCAAGAAAGTAAGTATAAATCTTCACCTTTAAGATGCCAAGATCTTTGACAAGGGATTAAGCCTTCTAATACAGTATTTATAGGATATTTATGTAGACCTGTTTCTGTTTGTCTCATGAAAGCTTCTCATTAAAAATGTTTAAAGTTTATTTTTCTTAGACATTTTTCATCATATTGGTTTGTTCAGTCCCCTACTCTCCACAATCCCCTTCTATCCTGTCTTAGGCCAGGAAAATGAGTTTACTTAATATACTCTTTGTGGCATAACATTCACTGTGTTACTTCCTTTCATTCATATGTGTTTTGGAATCTTTCTTGTTTTTTCTGACACTTAGATGTTGTCCAAAAATATGTATCTATCCTCACCACCTAAAGAAAAGATGTATAAAATGAAATGGCTTCTTTATGCCAAGAAGTGCCCTGCTTACCTTGGTGCTTTGAACTTCCCAGCAAGAGCTGGCTGGCATTCATATAGGGAGCCCTTTCGAGAATGTCTTCCTGTCTAATCGAGGGACAATGGTGTCCCTTCTCCTTTTCTTCAATCTTTATGTTTTATAGACTCAAAAGCATTTAAGTTTCTCTCACAGAAAGCTGGACATTTACTGCTTTAACTATTTGAAAACTGAATTTTAGCCTGCTTCCCCAAATTTTATTTCAGGAAAACAAATCTTTTTGAAGCTTTTGGAAAAATTAGATTCTGTGCATTGCCATTTCATATCTATTTTTGAAAATAGTTTTCTAGCTTAGTGACTTTTTTGTCTTGTTCTGTTGGTATATACATCATTCAGTTTTATGTATCATCAGTTTGATTGTCAATTTTTTAAAACTGTGATAAAATATGTATACTGTTAAATTTACCATTTTCACCATTTTGAGGCAGTAAACACATTGACATTGCTGCACACCCTTCACCACCATCCATCTCTACAACCTTCCCTCCAGAATAAAAGTCTGTGTCTTAAACAGTGGCTCTTGATTCCCTTCTCCGAGCCCTGGTGATCACTGTTCTACTTTCTGTCTCGCAGAGTTTGACTTAATTGATTGATTTATAAAGTTTACCTTCAGCTTCCAAGGTCTGATGCTGAATGAAGCTTGGGTATAGAAGACTTGATTTATGGGTATCAGAGTTAACTTACTACTTTAGGAATTAATAAGTAAGTTTTATCTGTCTTGTGCATGTTGATTAGTTTTCATTGTAGGATTTGCTCCCTGGGAATGTAAGACTATAACTTGTCTTCAGAGTATTATGTCTGAAGAAAAATACAAAACTTTAATTTAGATATTGATCATCATCTTTCATACAGGTGTATATTTTCAATTTGATTTTTTCTCATTTTACTGGTCATCTTAAATGTTTAGTCTATGGCTATAAGAATTCAATGGGAATAAATCCATGTATTTTAAACAACTGGTGCCTTGTGTGTGTGTGGTTTTTTTTTTTTTTTAACATAGATGTGTCTCACATACCATATGGTTATTATGAAATTAGTTTGAGAAGAGTGAGATGTTCATAAATTAAACCATTTGGGCTGTGGATACTTTGATAACTGAATTTAGTAGATTGACTATTCTTGAATGCAATCAAATGATATTTCTCAGTCTAGAAAAGTGGGAATTTTCCCGATTAGTACTGATTAGGGAATATAAGAATATTTTCTGTTTTTCGGCATGGAAAAGTGTGACTATTAACTTGTCTTCTTAGAGTGGCTGTATACTTTTCCATGGCAGAACTATGGCTGCATTTGTTCATTAATTTTGCAACCAACTGAATTATATGCTGAACATAGATAGACTTTCATTTTAAAGTTAAAGTCTTATGATTTTACTTAACAGCCATAAGATTTTAGCATTGGACAGTTAAAATTGAAGATAACTAGAACACAAGATCAAGAAGCACTTTTAACCTTGGCTCTTCCCTACACCTAGTAGGACAGACCAAATAAAGAATTGGTGAGGAAGCTTTTAGCATTCATTACTAGCTCTGCCTTGCAACTTTTATGCATCAGCTTCAGAAACTTTTTAGTTAACGCCCTTTCTCCCAAAAATTTAGGTATAGATGAATAATATGTTTATACATACTTTATTTCATGGTATGATTAAATAATTCTGTTTTAGTAAAATGGACAATCACGATGCATTTCTGTGAAGGAGGCATTTGTGAATAGAGGGTGTTTTGCTATTACAAAATGTCTTGAGTAGCTAATTGTGTTTTAGTTCCTCCCAGATTCCTCTTTATTAACCATTTCCTTTTAATCAACAAGTGCTGAATAAAAAGTCAGTAAAACTTATGCCCCTTGACTTTGGGAAATGAACCAGGCTCATGGACTTTCACTGGAAGCAATTTCATGAGCACACAGGCATCTAATACAGTGAGGACAGTGCTGGAGGAGCAGCTCTGCTTGACAGCTTGAAGTTTCATAAGAGTGAACCCTAAGCTGGTGCTTGAAGAGTAAGTAAAAAATAGATATGCTTTATAGTGTGTGAGTGTGACCTTATCTTATTTAAAATTCTTTCCCAGTATTTTAGAAAATTGTCTTTCACATTCTTTGATACCAGCAAAGTAGAATATACCTTCATATATTTTCTAGCTGCTCTTTGGAGGGTTGCCAGTTAAATGTATTTTCCCTATTTCTCTCATTGTCAAAATTGCTTTATGTTAATGTTGGCCTATAGGGACAGGATATTTGTTGGAATTGTGATTAAAGGTATGAATTGATATATGAGAAGTTAATCTTTTTGTGATACTTCATCTTCCCAAAGCGCATGTTGTATTTTAAAATTTATTCAGTTCTTAGTTTATATCACTCAGTAAAGTAATAGCTTTATTTATTGGTAATCTCTGTTTCTTGAGTTCATTAAGTTTTGTTGCTTTTAAAAAAGGAGCCTTTTGTTCCATTACATTTTGGAGGTAGTTATTCCAGAAGTAGTTATTGTTGATATGTAGGAAAGCTATATATTTTTGTATCATACCATATTTCTGGAAATCCTTTGGGTTCTAATACTTGTTCAGTGGACTTTCCTTGCTTCTCTGGGTAGCACTAATCTATAAGCAAATATGTGTGGCTCTTTTTTAATATAATAGTCTCTAGGAATTTCAAAGCAATTTTGAATTATGGTGGTTTATTGATTATTCTTATTGAAGGCATACAAGAGTTCAGTGATAATATTTGGGCAAACAAAAAGGCAGAGCTCAACACTTGAATGTAATTGATAAAATAAATTCAGGAAATGTATATCTTGACCAAGATTTGCTTGTGAGGGGAGAGCTACTTTATGACTGAAGATTATAAAATTTGCATCTGTCCACAGTCATTCATTCTTATTATTTGACATTATTTTGATAATTTGTTAAGAAGCACTTTACAGATACAGTATACTTTTTAGAACTTTTTAGATACGGTATACTTTTTAGTGAAGTCTTTTACAATGAACAGTACAGATTTATTTAATACAGTAAAATTATAAAAAGCTCCCTTTATCCTCCAATCCCACTCCCAAGAGAAATCACTGTTAAGTTTATTTTGTAATCTTCGTGCCTTTTCTGTATGCCTATATTTATGCTTCATAAACACGGGATAGTTTAAAGCAGAAAGTTAGGTAACTTTTCAAATACTTAGCTATAAAATATATATTTTTCTATGTGATAAATAATTTTAACTGTTTTGGTTTATTGTTCTACACATTGTTATTATGGTGATGACGTATAATATGTCTGGAGCAGATGAGAAATAAACAGGTGAAAGTATATCACAGCAAATGACTTATTAGAAGATAAGTTATATTAAGTTATATTACTTTGGTTTTCATATATATATATATAAATAAATTATTCTAAGAACCAGTTAGCTAAAAACTGACTTAAAATCATGTGTAGGTTTTATATTTTCTAAGATAATTTTACTAATAAAAGAACAGATCTGTTTGCATTCAACAGGTATTTTATGTATAAAATCAAACCATTAATAGAATCTTTTGCTCTTGATTTAAAATATGATTAAAAAAATTGATTTTTCAGTAGAGACTTATTTAAGTTTGATTCACATTTACAAAGACCTTTGCCATACTCCTTATCTTTTGAAAATATTTAACTGTGGGCACAGCTATATAATGATTGTTTTCTGGGTCATATTATTGATGTGTTCATAATTTGTTTTGAGTATTTCAGCTAATATTTTTGAATACTTTTGTTAAGTACCATATTAGACCCTGATAAGGACAAGTGAAATAAAGGGAAAAAATTAGTTTTTCACAGATTTTATAAGTTATAGACTACAAGGGGGCCATGGAGAATCAAATTTCAGGCACAATAAAATGCTACTCATATATAGGACTCATTGAAGATTCTAGAGAAAAATTGGTAATTGAGGAAGATGCTAAGAAAGTTTTAATGGGGAAGGCAGGGAAGAGAAATAACCTAGATTGAGACTTGAAAGATGAGTGGCTTTTTCCACAGGTAATTGGGTAGTAGCGAGAATCTCATAGTGCTGAGGGCACCAAGTCCAAAAATATAGAATGCTTTCTAATTCTCGAAACTATAGGGAGCTGGCTGTGTCAGTTGAAGACATATTAAGCATTGGGGAATTCCTCCAACTCAACAGAATAGAATAATGTAGAGGAAAGGGTTAAAAGACATCCTAGAGAGTATTACAGAGTATAAGGTTTTTCATAATATTTTACATCAAATGTATTTCTTTGAAATTTCAAATAGACCTAAATGAAAAAATATAGTAACATTAGAAGGAAAATAAAACTTATTTGGCAAGAATTCTTTCCACTATTGACTTTGCTGGATTGACTTCTTTCTATATGCTATCTTCAGACAAGTTTCTTTTTGTGCCAACAAATAATCAACTGTAATTATATGACTATGTGTTTCTTAGGTTTTTAAGATTTACTTTTTAACACCTCTGGAAGTGGAGTAGTATATCTTCACAGATCAATACTGTTAGAACCTATACTAATTTAGAATTTCTCAGGTCATATTTTCTTGCAATTGTGACATCTTCTGCTTGAAATATATTACTTTGTTAGTTTTAAATTGCTTGAGTATAAATGTTTGTAAGTTATAAAATTATAATTATTTTCAGTGATACGATGAAAATCCATAGTAGTCATGAGCATAGATGATCATTGCCTTAATATGGGATTGTTGTTTCACTTTTTTTTTTTTTTTAAAGATTTATTTATTTATTCATACAGAACTGGGGTACAGGCCAGAGGCTCAGGGACGGTGAGAGGCTTCACCAGAGACAGAGTGGGGAGCAGAACAGGCAGATTGACGAAGTACACTGCTGAGGGGAGCAGCGGGCGGGTCAGGAGAGGTCTGGCTCGCCATGTGGTCTCCTCCGGGGCAGGCGGCAGGCGGGAATCGAACTCATGCGGAAGTGGCTTCAGACTCCCAGTGCTGTGCTTTAACCCGCTGCGCCACCAGGGAGGGCCTGCTGTTTCACTTTTAATTGTCTGAAATGATTCACAATTGTTGTGTCTAGTTGTCTTTTTTGATTTTTGAAATTGAAGTTTCCAGGGTTATTGTCAATTGTCATTTCTAGTTCTTAAGAGCTGAATAATCAGATATAATTCTAAAGACATTTGGAAATGGGGTAAGAAAGGAAGGTGGAGTATCTGTCTTTAGGATGTAAACAGTCACCTAATGGGTTAGGAGATAGTGTGCTAAACTCATGATTTATATAAGAAACAGTGAAGTAAGTAAATGGCAAGATGAATGTGTGGGCATCCTCTATCATGAGAGGAATTCATTACCTGAGAAATCAGTGTGTACTCATTTGAGCTCTTCATGGATAAAATGAAATAAAATAAAATAAAATCAGTCTATTAATACCTCTTACACCAATTATGTGAACCAGTGTGCATTATTTTCTTCATTAGTTCTCTTTATTTTTATGGTTCTCTATTGTTAAACATTCTGACTTGTAATAAGTACGAATTCCTAGTAGTATAAATTGTATATGTCCTAGTGGTGTATGTTATAGGTGATATCACCATTTAGTTTTTCAAATTCAAGCATGACTGACACAGAGACATAGGGGATGTGATGATGAGTCTAGCTGTTTTGACTGACTGACTTGAGTTGGGAGATGTCTAAAAAGGCATCTACAAGAATCTTTAGGAATAGTGAGGTGAAGAAATCATAATTGGAATTTGTCTAATTCAGTCATTACTTAAATTTCTTTTTTTAAGAAAAAAGATTTTATTTTTGTGTAGAATTACTGGGGTGCAGGCCAGAGGTTCAGGGGGTGTGAGGATTCACCAGAGACATAGTGGAGTGCAGAACAGGCAGATCTATTGAAATATACTGCTGAGGGGAACAGCATACTAGAGAGGAGAGGTCTGTTGCACACCATGTGGGTTAGCTCCCTGGCAAAGAATTGAACTCAGGCCACCATGGTGGTAATATGGAGACAACTGCTAGGCCAGCAGGGGAGCTTTTTTATTTAAAATTTTAAGAAAAAAAAAGCAATAAGATGTATATTGCTGAAAGCTGTAGGAAATATTGAAACAATTTCTTGACTTGAAAATGAAGAGCTTGAAATACTTGCAGTATTTAAAAATTGTATTATATGATCGATGATAGCTTGTAATAATAGAATAAGAATTATCTATAGCAGAAGGGACTTAGGTGAACAGTAAGTATTTCATGAAATACTGAATCCTGGAAATGAATACTGATCTACCAAGACTTTTAAAAATGCCTGAATACTTTTAAAGAAAGTTCTTATTTATTTAGGATGACTGTAATATGTGCCATCTTGAATTAGAGAGAGGTGTTTTGAATGACTTCCCTGTTCCTTGTGGCCCTATAGCTTAATACTCTAATGACCATTTGCCAATGGATTCTAGTGGTGAAATTCTAGAAAAGTTAACCAAATGAAGTTGTGGTTGAAAATAGCATGTAATGAGGATTTGGTCTGCCACAGTTATTTTAATAAATGGCCAACTCTTTTCCCATTCCAATTGCTTTGTAGTATTCATATCTTCTTTGTGAATCATGTCCTCATGTGGATAATACGGTCTTTTAGGTCGTGTGCTTTTGTATTTATACTGGGACTAAATAGAAAACCATCTACTACCTTTGCAGAGGTGGGAGGAAGTTAAGTCCAGGTTCTCTGAAGTTTTTACTACTCAGGCAACCACTAGTGTAGTTTTGACCAAAATCAACAGCAATGCCTATTTTTTAGTGTTAAGGACGAAACTTTCCTTTTTGTTTGATTAAAAAATATGCTGTTTTAGCTTCTCAGATATAATCTTGACTCCTGATAAGTATCTTATAACCTCTTCCAAGTATGTGTGAAGTAATTGAATTTTCTTCATGCCTAAGAATTGGAAGGAATTTGTAACTGGTGATATATTGATATTATGGAAAGGATCTATGTGGTGAGAGGGAGGGATTGTGGGAAGACAGAGTATAAAAAGCACTTTGTTTCCTAACTACTAGTAGATACTCTGTGGTCACTAAACCAGAAAACCATGGAGCTACCCCTTTAAATGTTTCTTAAATTGTTCTGGCTCTGAGGTACTTCAGGTTCCTGAGGAAAATGTTGGTTTTTGGGACCTCAGCTGTGAAATTAAATCATTATTTGGCCAAGAATCAAAATGAAAGATTTAACAACTCAATTGTCTGACTGAAATATATAGCTTGAACATTAGGAAAAAGTATATTAATATTCAGTTTCCAAAAATTGTTCTGAGAGAACAATTTTTAAGGAGACTGGGCTTGGTGGGATAATTGACATAATTTGCTTAATTTTATTCTCTTTCTTCAGGTTCTTGAATCTTAAGTCTTTATTGACAATACTTATTTTTCGAAGGTCAGCTTTAGGAAATGACTCTTTAAATACCCACCACAAAGCCCACCTTACTGACCCTTCCATTTTTTGATGATTTCACCGCACTTTGCCATTACTACTAACATGCCATTTCTTACATTATAACCGTTAGATTGCACTTTTGTCTGTTGTTCACCTCTGGACAGGGTCCTTCTGCTGTACTTATTGTTTTTGTAACACCTAGCACATAATAGGTGCTCAGTAAGGATCTAATTGAATTTACACTGTGTGCCCATCATTGCACAAGGCACTCAGATATTAAAATAAATGGATTCTTAGTGGATGACCCTGTCTGGTTTCCAAAAGGGCTGGGAGGCTTGCTCAAAAGTCAGGACATGAGTGTTTCATGAATTCATTGCTTACCTTCCTGACTCTGTCAGGCTATACAAAAGCATAACTGTCTTGGAGAGCAAAATTGCTCTAACGTGTGCAGCCAGGAAGAGAAAGTCATCTTTGAACACATGGAAGAAAAGGAATCCTGACCTTCTTGTGTAGAAACAGCTTTGAAATAGGCCAGCAGCTCAGTCTCCATATGAAACTGTCAACTCACCATGTTGTTTCCATATTGAAATTTGCCTTTGCCCAGATCAGCCTAGTGAGTACTCAAATGGATCTGTCTGCGTGAAGAAAAAATTCCAGAACTAGTCATCATCTGAAAGAGTGAAGCCATCCATAAGGAGCCAGGAGTGAATGCAGTATTAAGAGTTAGTTCACATGCGTATTTATTTCCAGGCTGTTCTCTTTTGAAGAGGGAGGAAGAGTTGACTTGGTAAGGCCCCAGGTATGCTCCAAAAATTTTGTGGCATTTAATTTGACTATCAAGGAGACAGCATTAGCTTTTCTAATTTTCATTTTAGTTCTCAATTTTTACTTCTACATTTTGCTTACTTGTTGTCTTAAATCTTTTTTCCCAAAGACCAAGGCAGTTGCAGAATGGATACATGATTTAGCAAAGGAAAGGAGCAGATAAAATTCCTCCTTTATACAAGGACTGTGCTTGGTTTGGGGCTGTGACATTTTCACATTGTACATTTTTAAGGACACCAGAAGCTTAACTCATCATGAAAACACTGTGTTGCAATCGTTTAGAGCATGTACTTTAGGTAATTCTAATTGCTTGTAATCCAGCCTGTTGCATTTATATAGTCTGATGACATTATGGAAATTGAACCATGTCTGGTGCCTTATTTCCATGAAAAATAGTTTTCAGTTTTTATTCAAATTTGATTATATCCGCAAGTATATATGTGACATTCCAAATGGTGATTTTTATACTTTATATTTCTAGAACGCTTTTTAAAAAAGATTCTTACTTATATTATCATTGGAGAGAGTTTGATAATCTGTATGACTAAAGAAACTGAGTCTCAGGGAAAATGCAGCTTAACTTGAAATATCATAGTTACCCAATTAGTGGTGACCCAGAATCCCAAACTGTAGTGCTGGAGTTCTCCAGGCTTCCTTATTCTCTGTTCTCTGACCTGCTTACATTAAGTCAAATGGGTTAGCCCTTCCCAGGGGAAGGTTTCAGTTTAGAACTGGCTACTAACTTGAAAATGTCTGTTTTGTTCAGAGTTTGTTTGAAGCACATTTCTTTCTTCTTGTTCAAAATAAGCTTTAAGATGGTGATGGCACATGGATGATTTGGTGATGGGAAGTCCACGGTGATTACAACTAAGATGCAAAAAGGCACAAAATGATATAAAAATAAACTATTATATTATTTAAAAAATAAGCTATAAGAAAAAAAGGCAAATGGTTTGCTTTAAATGTAAAGCAACAACAGTAACAATATAAAAAACTAATAAATTATTCTCATGCTTAATTGCCTTGTGGCAAAATCACAAACTTAAATACTTTCATAAGAAACATAAATGCACAAAAACAGGAAGCATGGCCCTTACCCATGCCCCTAGTCTCAAAAAAAAAAAAAAAAAGAATTTCCCCAGTGCTTAATTGCCTTGTGGCAAAATCACAAACTTAAATACTTTCATAAGAAACATAAATGCACAAAAACAGGAAGCATGGCCCTTACCCATGCCCCTAGTCTCAAAAAAAAAAAAAAAAAAGAATTTCCCAAAAATCCAGCCTGCACCAGCTTTGTCATATTAGAACATTAAGTGTATAAAGGAAACCATTTTAAGCAGTTGCTTCTAAATTACCATCCCTCATAATGAAAGAATTATCCTGTGAGGAGTGAGGGAACGAATTCAGGCCCTGCCAGATGAGGGCAGACCAGGCTCTCTTGAATCGAGAGCCTTCAAACCCAAACTGTCATCAGGCCTTGTCAGTCTCTTCATCGTCTCCTAAGTACACTCTCGCAGCTGCTGTTCTGCGGGAGCCATCTATGGAAAGTTCTGCTTTTAGTTTCTAGAGATGAAGGTTTACCTCTGCCAAAGCTGGGCCCTACCTCCCTCTCCTTTCCTCCTCTTCTTCCCTTCAGGTGCTTTCCCAGACATGGCCTTGTTTCTGAACACAACTAGACTGTGAAGTGAATAGTATTCCCTGGTTACCCTTGAGGAGAGCTGAGAGGTTAAAATGACTTGCCCCAGGTCGTAGCTATTAAACAGTGGATTTAGACTCTGAAACCAGGTCATCCTATTCCCAGCCTTGTGCTCTTTTCACCCTGCCCTAGCTGTCTCTCCCACCTACACTGCAGTGAGTTTCCAGAGGAGCCTAGATTTTAGGGCTTTACAAGAGCAGGGCTGATTGTTGGACAGGGTGCCGTATCCTACTCTGCAGTTCACCAGCCGTATTTCTGGGTTCTCTTTCAAATATACTTTCAAGAGGAGTGTCTGCCCATCAGCATGTGGTTGTTGCACAGCTATTCTGGGCTAGATATTGCGGTCAACACTGAGGCAAAATGCAAGACAAGACAGAACTCCTGTATTCACAGATTACATCTCCTCTTGTTGGTGAATTTCTTCACTGAGAGCCAGCATGTCTGTCTAGCCTGTGGACACTGCAAGGTCTTGTCATATTAGACTTCAGAGCACATGTTAGAGAGGAAATAGCAGAGCTTGAGGAACAGATGCTGCTCCCAGAGCAGCTAAGATGCAAGATCTGATGGATCTTTAATGGATGATACAAAGCCTTCCTCGCCACACTGGGACAAGGCTACAGCACATGGTCAAAATCATATTTCATTATAATATTCATGAAAAGAAAACTTTATCTCCAGCCAGGCTACTGCCTGTGTGGTGTTGCATGTCCATCCCCACTTATGCATGGGTTTCTCTGGTTTCCTCCCACATCTGAAATATGTGCACACTAGGTTCATAGGCATGTCTAATTGTCCAGTCTGAGTGACTGAGTGCTTAGGCCCGGGGTGGGT
>NW_004567107.1:54516235-54526400 GCF_000260355.1 Condylura cristata | reverse complement strand
AACATTTACACATACATGAAATACAGTAAGATGCTGGAAAACATCTCAACCTAATTCAGTGACATCAACAGAGTTTCAATTGCCTTCTTTTCTATGGTGAAGAAGACAAGTTATCAATATCTTGTATGAAAAAATGAACACAAGTAAAATCCTACTGATACAAATAAGGACCATTTCCTAGAGTTTTAGGAAATTATTTCTCTAAGAATAAAATTAAATTCAATCCCCCGGGATGCTGGTTTTTTTTTTTTTTTTTATTTTTTTTTATTTCAGATTAGAGGGGAGGTGTAGGGAGCAGGCGAGATGTTCACAGTGAGGGGGTGGGGAGGTGGGGGTGGGATGCTGGTTTTTTTTTTTCTAGGATTGGTTTCTACCCTGTGCTTTGAGCTTCTGCTGTACCCATTAAAGGTGTTGTTTCCAAGAACCCATGGACTATGTTAAGTGAGGGCTTACTGCACACTGACCTGTAGGCAGAGCTTTAGGAACCTAGTATGTGAACATGTCAGTGTTTTTTCTTTTCTTTTTTTAAATCTAGTTCAAGTGAGTATTGTACTTCTCACTTTGCTAGTTGTAAATCTGGCATGAAGTTGCAAAGTATGGAATAGTACTTCCTAGGTATCAGTGAGACCTCCCTCAAAACAAACAAACAAATATAATCAAATTCTAAAGACTTTTAAAATAGTTTATTGGGCAGTAATTTATGTAAAGGAGTCATAGATTTCTTCTTCTTCTTTCTTTTTTAAAAGATTTTATTTATTTATGCATACAGAGCTGGGATACAGGCCAGAGGAGCAGGGGCGGTGAGAGGATTCACCAGAGACAGAGTGGGGAGCAGAACAGGCAGATGGACGAAGTACATTGCTGAGGGGAGCAGCGGGAGGTTCAGAAGAGGTCTGCCAGCCATGTGGATCACCTTCAGGGTGGGGATCAAACTCATGCTGAGTTGGCTTTAAAGGTGGCTCCTTTTTTTAAGTGATTTTCTTTATATCCCAGAGATTGCTCCTCTGGTTAATGTGTGATGAAGGGGTAACCCAAACACCCCAGACTGGTAAAGGATGCCCACTCTAAAAGTGGTCATGCCATCTGCATGCACAAAAATAAAGGAAGTATATGTTTCCTTTGTATATGAAAGATTTTTAATTAAATTGGTGTGTAGGGAAAGAGAAGAAGGATTTCAAATAACATTTTCCCAATAAAATCTCAATTATCTATCCCTTTTGGACTGATTCAAAACCAAACAGACTCAACCAGAAGCAGGGCTACTGAGGCCCAAAAGATTGCCACAAGTCTAAAGTACTTCTGGCAAGGAACCACAGAAAGTGGTTTAGGCAGGTCCCAGAGAGCTGGGATAGGAGAGACTCAGAATTTAAAATGTACCACATCACATATATACTCTATGGAATATTACTGAGCAATCAAAAATTATAAACCCCTGCCATTTGCAGCAACGTGAATGGAAGGATCATACTTAGTGAAATGAGTCAGAAAGACAAAAATAACACGGGAAGATTTCACTCAAAGCATGAGTGTAAAGGATTGGGGGTGGGGGCAAGCAATTATAATAAAGTAAAAACAAAAATCAACAGAGACATTCTAGGGGTGGAGAGGGTAATAGGATCAAAACGAGGGTGGGAAGAACACATAGGATTATGGTGATGGCACGTGGGTGAATTGGTGATGGGATAGTCCATAGGGATTGCAACCAAGATGAAAAAATGTACAAAATGAAGAATGGTGCTTAATATATATGTGTAGACCAGTAGCATCCTCACCAGAAAGAGACACATGTGTCTTTTTCAAGCATGTTTTCTACATGCCTCTACATGTCTCTCCTCTACTGATGTCCCTGAAGTTCCTTCCCAGTATTATTTTCCCCCTGTTTTGGTTCATCTCCATTTATTTATTTTTTTACTAATCAGTTTTTCTATTTGTTTCATTGAAGTCCCTATAGTTCTCCTGCCACCTTATCACCTGTGAACCATCACCATATTCTTTTGCTGTATGCCTCAGTTCGATGGCCAGCTGCTGGTTTGGTTTCTTTATATTCCACATGTGAGTGAGACCATTTGACATTTATCTTTTTCCTTCTGACTAATTTAGGCTAGTATAATCCTTCCAGTTCCACCTGTGTTGCCACAAATGGCAAGAATTTGTCTTTTTTGATCACTGAATAATATTCCATTGTATAAATATATCATAACTTGTTGATCCATTCATCTTTTGGGGGTATTTAGGTTGTTTCCATATCTTGGCTATTGTAAATGGTTCTGCAATAAAATAAGAGTGCAGGTTTCCTTTGAATTAGTGTTTTTGTGTCCTTTGGGTTGATTCCTTGATGTAGAATTGATGAATCATAAGGTAGAACCATGTTTAGTGTGCTGAGGCTTCTCCACACACAGCTTTCCATAGTGCCTGGACCAGTTTGCATTCCCACCAACAGTATAAAGTGTCCCTTTATCTCCACACCTTCCTCAGCATTCATTGTTTCTGGTTTTGTTTGTTTGTTTTTGATGTGGACCATTCTTACTGGAGTGAAGTGCATCTCATTGTGGTTATGATTTGCACTTCTTTGATAACTAGTGATGCTGAACAGTTTTTCATAAGCCTGTTGGCCAGTTGCCTTTCTTCTTTGGAGAAGTGTCTTTTGCCCACTATTTTGACTGGGTTGTTTGCTTTGTTTTTGTTGTGTTTGTAAATTCCTTATAGATCTTTGATGTCTGTCCCTTTTCTGTTGTATGGTGTGCAAATATTCTCCCTATTCAGTAGGATGTCTCTTTGTTTTGATTATTGTCTCTTGATATAAGAAGCATTTTAGTTTGATGTAGTCTCAGCTGTTTATCTTGTCCTTTGTTTTCCTTGCTTCTCAATGTTTCTGAAGGTCTATGTCATGGAGTGTTTTGCTTATTTTTTCTTCTATATACTTTTTTGGTTCACCTCCATTAATATATCCCCTTTGCTTCTTCCCAGCTGCTCCCCATCTTGGAAGTCTGGTTTATGGCATGCTGGAATTTGCAATCCAAGGCAACTGCATGTAATAGGAGCAGGGGAAAATGGTTCCTGTTCAGTGTTCAGTGCTCTGCAGTGCTTCTTCCCTTTTCATGGAGATGTCTCAGTAACAATCTCAATAAAGTGAATTTTCAAACATAATTCTTATCCCTGGGATAGTTTCCCTCAGTCTCTGGAAGACAAGGACTGTGGCACCTGAAAGGGCCAGCATGAATTAAGCGACTCTACGTGGATTTAGTACCAGACTTCCTAGGCCCTGGTTGGGTCAGAGAGGAGAGATTTGCTGCAGGGCTTTCCTGTTCAGTTTTATCATCCTTCTGGGTGACAGGAAAACATGTTCACATAAAGCAATATTGATGTTTAGCTTTAGGTTCAGGTTGCAGTTTGACTTTATATTTGGAGGAGGAGTGTCTACTTTCAAAGATTTTCACTAGGGATGCTAGCCGGTATCACGATTTGCTAGCCAAATGCCACTGTAAATCAGCCTTTAATTGTTTCACTCTTCTCTCTAAAATGCTACTTAAAAACAAAGGACATAAGCAACTTGTCTAGTTTATTGCCTTAGAAAGAAAACAAAAAGCCTTAAAATTTCCTATCATCACTGATAGAACAAACCTTGAAGTTAACACATTAGTTTTTTTTTGTTTGTTTCAGTTTTCTCCTGCAAATAGAAGAATTTAATAAGAAAGGAACTCATGGTTCCAAAACAAATAGGGTCTAAGTCCAAGACATCTAAAGCTTGTGTGGAATCCCTTCGGCATTTATCCCACTGGGCCCCAGGGAAGGGAGGAGACAAAAGTCCATATCCCTGTTCTAGTCAGAGTTGGTTCAATTAAAGGTGAAACTGTCTGTCAAACTATTTATAGCATGTTTATAGCATGATGGAAAAAACAAAAGACCATTGGTTTGAAAGCCTGACCCTTATTCACAGATGGTGAAGATTGTTTTGCTTTGAAGGATAGATTTCTTAACCTATTCTACAGTATTGACAGGGATTTAAACTATGTCATTTTAACCAATGCATGATTTCTTTTTATCATAGTCATTGCTAGCAATTCATGTTTAATGTTGATAAACCAATGAATTGTCAGTCTTTATGATGAAGACACCACTCATTTTTTTTTTTAAAGATTTATTTATTTATTCATACAGAACTGGGGTACAGGTCAGAGATGCAGAGGGTGAGAGGATTCACCAGAGACAGAGTGGGGTACAGAACAGGGAGATCGACGAAGTACACTGCTGAGGGGAGCAGCGGGCGGGTCAGGAGAGGTCTGCCTCGCCATGTGAATCTCCTCCGGGGCAGGCGGAATCGAACTAAGAGGCAGTGGTTTAAGCTTCTTTGTGTTGTGCTTTAACCCGCTGCGCCACCAGGTAGGGCCCGACACCACTCATTTTTAAATAGGCTTAAAAAGGTTTAAGGTATCTAAGAATATAAAGTTTTTCATTTCATTTTATTTTAAAGATTCATTTCTTATTTAATTACACATACAAGATTAGGATGTAGGCCAGAAGTGTAGGGAGTGGGGAAAGAAGATTCACCAGAGACGGAGTGGGGAGCAAGACAGGCAGATTTACTGAAATACACTGCTGTGGGGAGCAGCAGGTGAGACAGGAGAGGTCTGTTGCACCATTGTAGGTCAGCTGTCTGGCTGGGGATTGAATTCATGCTGTAGTGGCTGCTGATAGCTTGATAGTGCTGAGACTTTAATCCCTGTGCCACCCAGGAGGACCCATATTTTTCATTTTAAAGGCTTAGATGATTGGGTTTTATTGGCATTTCCAAGGAATTTTAACCATGTAGGACATAGTTAATTTACTTTCCAGTGTAATTTTGGAAACAGTTAAAAAATTTTGGCTTAAAAAAAATAAACACATGCCTTTTGCAGCAACATGGATGGAGCTGGAAAAGATAATGCTTCGTGAAATAAGCCAGAAAGAAAAGGAAAAATACTGGATGGTTTCACTCATAGCAGTGTTACAGGGCACCCCAATGTGAATTGGGTTGGTACAGGTTTCATGGACTCCGCCCCCACTCCAGATACTGGAACTACTAATCCCATCAATAACAAGGAGAAGCATGCTGGGACATGAGGGCGGAGTCCATGAAACCTGTACCTGTTACAGCAGGAGCATAAAGGACCAGGGGAGAAAATAATAATAATAATAATGAACAACTATGTATCAAAGACATTTTATGGGAGTGGAATGGGGAATGGGATCAAAAGTGGGAGAGGGAAGTCCACTGGACTATGTTGATGGCACCCAGGTGATTTGATGATGGGAAGCCCACGGGGATCACCACTGAGATGGAAAAAGGCACAAAGTGATGTCAAAATAAACTATTATTAAAAAAATTTTGGTTTATAATTTTATTATAGTAAATTACCATTTCCTCAAATATCTGGCTCTCCATCACTTTTGACTTAAGGTGCTATTACATTTTTGTTTCAAGGATATTCTTTGATTTTTTTGGGGGTCCTGTTTCAGAAGTGATTGCTATAAATTATACTTGCATAATATAATAAAGAAGGAAAGTGTGTGTGTGGCTTATGGAAATCTAGGAGGAACCTTCGTTTGCCTCTGGGATGTGTCCATTAATTAATGTGCTGTCTCAGGGACCTGTATAATTCTAAATCAGAGAAATATTTCTCTAGCTTGCTTAGAAAACAAACCTCTGAATTGCTTCTTTAGTTCTTACAGAGAAAATGCACTAAAAAAAAATGTTTACTAAAATGCTGCTAGTTTCTTCCCTGTTTTGTTAGCCTTATTTATCATAAAACATTTTATCCGGAAATGTCTTCATCAGACAGAAGCATTAAGTTGGAACATTTCATTGCTGTTTTGGATCAAGTAACTTTTGCAGTGGGGGAAATCTTTAGATAGCTTGCTCATACTTAATATTTCAGGAGAGTACACTTTAGCAAAATGTGTAGTTTGCACTAGTAGGATCGTTTGTGTCTAGTTGAAAGATATCCTGGCTAACAATTTACTATCCTCTTTTTATATGCTATCCTCTTTTTAAAATTTCTTTTCTGTTTTTTTTTACACCATAAATATATTTTTTACATCATTCTTTATTTTGTGCATTTTTCCAGCTCAGTTGTAATTGATTGCTATCTTCAGCAAAAAATAAATATTCGTGTTTTGAAAGAAGACTCAACTTTGGTAGGTCAATAATCCTAATATTTAGAGTATACCCAGTTCCTGGAAAAGGTATGTAATGTAAATAAAAATAATGAAAGGCAAATGTGATTTTTACCTCCAGGAAACCAATGTGAAAGTCAAGGCTTACATTCTTAACCCTAGGTTGGGCTAGCTTTTTATTTTTTAAACAAAGGAGCTAAGCACCATATTAAGACAGTTGTAAGTGATACATTTCTGATCCTGTTGGATTGCCATGACTCATATATATGCATAACTCATCTCAGTATAGCAGCATAATAGTAGCAAGTTACATGAAACTGTTTAATATATGTTAACATATTCTTACATATTTCTGAAACGAAGGTGATTTGTGCCTTCTTTTTAGTAGCAGATCAGAATTTGAAATTATCCTATCAAGTTAATAAAATGCAGGATAGCTTCTAGGAGAAGACATTTGATGGGTATCTTTGTGAAATTTGTTAAGACTAAGAGTATGTGATGTGCTTTTTAAAGTAAATTACTGAGGGATATCTGTTTAGCTGCCCCCTTTCACGTTTCCAAAATTTACAGGAAAAAGCATAATTGTTAACAATCAAGTTGCTGGCATTTTTGCTGTGTTTGAATTTCTGCTTTTCTAGACTGCCTTCCCATCAGCACAAATAACTTTGCCTTGAGCCTTAAGGCTGTATAAATCATACTGACCTTTAAAACGCATGAATCAACTTTGAAGGCAATGGATTTTTCATTCTTTCTTTTCCTTTTCTCTTACCATTTCTTCATACCGCCAACTAGCCTCAAAGCTTTGGCTTGGAGTCTATTGTAGCTGCATAGTCCTTTGGTGAATTCATAGAATTAAGTTATTCTAGTTCTGCCATGAGATTAAGATATGCCGATAAAGTCTTCCATCAATTAGAACACATTTTTTGCACTTATCAGTCACAGGACATATTCTTGCAGGTGAGTATGTTTACTGAAAGTGCTTTCCATAGATGTTGTTTTCAAAATCAGTTTACAAAGCTGTGGGAGAGAACTGACTTTATTAAATTATAGTGTTTGGACTCTTGGTCTGCCTTTTTCTCCTTTTCGGTTAAATTGCACGTGGGATATTATCTTCTGGAGCGAAGAGCTAGAGCAGAGATGATTCTAGAAGGATGAAGTCAAATCAGGTTGTAATGGAAACAAAGATGTGGTATTTAATGTGCAGAATGAAGGCAGAGGCTTGGAGGGGGCAGTAGACTGAGTCTGGTAATATATGGGTGAAGGGATTCAAGTCCAGAAGCAGATAGATAAGACAGGGTAGCCTATTTATAAGCAGTATCTTGAGAGTAATTGACTTAGCACAATGAATATTAATGGGCCAGTGAGTCACTGAAAGTGAAATTACTCACTTGGACATTAGTGTCTACCAAACCTGGTTTTCGAGGTGTTGTCTTCAAAATTTAGCTGACATTTAGATTATAACAGATGTAAACTCTTTATCACTAAGCCAGCCCTCTATAATCAACTCAATTCACTTATGTAGACATTATAATAGTTTCTTGTGGTCATAAGCTGAAATTATTGAAAAATCTTTTGTTTGAAATAAGTCTAATAACCAAAGAGTTATAGAAAATAGCACCAAGCTTCTTAGAAATGATATATTGTAAATTTGGGAGCTAAAGACAGAAAAAGATACTTCCAGCTGACACTTGCAAATCAGAAGCAGCTGCAGCAAGGTCAGAGTCCCTGTGTGTCAAGGGGCTGGTTATTTTATCATTGGTTGAGGGAGTTGACTATTCCATGTCTCTAGGCATTTGCCACTTATTTTGGGCATTATCGCTCACCTTCTAGGGACAGATGTCAAACAAGCGTGTGGTACAATAAAGTCTATTTGTGCATTGACTAGAAAGTACAGTTGGAACTTGCAAGTTGCACAATAATTATATTTATATATTATGCTTCATTGTATGTGGGCCGGGCTTTAAGTTCATTAGTGTTAAACAGCCTGCAGCTACTTTGTTCTTTTAGTTTATTTGCACAGTTGGGCTTTTTGCCTTTTTTTCCTTTCTTATGGTTTATGGTTTTCATAGCAGTGATATTATAGGATTACTCTGTTCTTGACTTTTCTTATGGGAAAAATTTAAGTATCATCTGGTGGATTAAGCTTGAATTTGGATGCCTTACCAACCAATGAGAAGCAAGTGTTGGTCAGCCTCAGATGTTCAGGGATTTCCTTCTGTACCAATCTCTGTCTTTCTGCGGGACTGCTTAAGCAGTAAACAGACATACTCCTATGTTGTCTCAGTAAGAATCGTAAGCTTACTCTTGAGCATCTTGCTTTTTACTGTTTTTGAAAGTTACCTTTGGTGAAATTGAATGTTCGTATTATTAAAAGAGTATTACAAAAGGAGACGATGATGTACACAATCCTCTCATCCTTTTAAAAAATGGTGTTTTAGATAAAATTTATGGGATAAAGGAAGTCACTTTATCCAGCTGGTGGAAGAAATGAAGCAATGAGAAAACCTGGTTCACAGAGATAAAAAGTGTCTCTGCTCATTAGACGGAGTGTGTTAGAGCATCTCCAGGACAGTGGCTTTTATACTTGAACAAGTATCAGACCTCCTAGAAGGTTTAGAACTACAGGTCACTTGGGCCTATTCCAGATTTTCTAATTCAAAATGTCTGGGGTAGGGACTGTGAATTGACAGTTTTTTTTTTTTTTTTTTTTTTTTTTTTTTTTTTTTTTAAAGATTTATTTATTTATTCATACAGAACTGGGGTACAGGCCAGAGGCTCAGGGGCGGTGAGAGGCTTCACCAGAGACAGAGCGGGGAGCAGAACAGGCAGATCGACGAAGTACACTGCTGAGGGGAGCAGCGGGCGGGTCAGGAGAGGTCTGGCTCGCCATGTGGTCTCCTCCGGGGCAGGCGGCAGGCGGGAATCGAACTCACACGGAAGTGGCCTCAGATTCTCAGTGCTGCGCTTTAACCCGCTGCGCCACCAGGGAGGGCCTGAATTGACAGTTTTTAACAAGTTTCCCAGGTGATGCTGAGTTTGCTGATCCAGAGACTACTGCTCTGATGAAATGAAATGAAAGGAGACATAACTAAGGGGTGGGGGTGGGGGGGAGTGTTTATTTTTTTCTTTTTTAAGTGTAGCATGAGCATGAGTTACATTACAGAAAATGGAAAGAATGGAAATTAAAATTTGTTAGGGTAATTGGCTTGCTGAGTAGGGGAAGATTGAATTATAACCACATTGCTGAACCAATATGATTAAGGAAATGATAGGGTTTAGAACTTAATATGTTTCTACATTTTTTAACATGGTATTTGTTATTATGGCTTATAGCTTAGGTATTACTTTATTAATATGATTTTTTTCCATTAAAAACATGCATGTACTACATATGTGGTTGGTTTCATACCCTCATGAAGTTAGTTTCATCCAGAGTGTTCAACTATGGCTAGAGACTGACACTCTCATCTAATGTTGCAAGGTGGAAAGTTGAAATTCTTAATGGGGATCTAAAATGCCTACAGTTTAATAGAGGTTAAGTCGTCATCATTTTATTCATGTTTACATCCTTATTGCTGGTGTGTAATCAGGGTACAGTGCTTGGAAAAGAGTGGCCAGCAAAATACCTGTTTTAAGTGACTAGGTGTTGGTGGTGATGGTGCAAACCATCCCAGATTAACCCACTCTAGGAAATCCATTGGAAACTTGAAATTTTGTCTACTAGCTTATTAATAGAGTCTGTGTTACTTCAGTAAATTTAAGGAAAATGAAAATCCTAGTAGAGTTAAATAATATCTGGGTTTAAAATATGAAGACAAATCTCTAGAAGCATATCTTTTGATAGCCATAACACATTATCTAGATGCAGTTAGGATTAAAACAAGAGAGAGCCAAAAGCATTTTATTTTTAAAGATTATTTATTTGTGCTTACAGAACTGGGGTACAGGCCAGAGGCTCAGGGGCGGCGAGAGGCTTCACCAGAGACAGAGTGGGGAGCATAACAGGCAGATC
>NW_004567107.1:54463434-54515050 GCF_000260355.1 Condylura cristata | reverse complement strand
GGGCGGGTCAGGAGAGGTCTGCCACGCCATGTGGTCACCTCCGGGGCAGGCGGGAATCGAACTCATGTGGAGGTGGCTTTAGATTCTCAGTGCAGTGCTTTAACCCGCTGCGCCACCAGGGAGGGCCCTCTCCTCCTCCCTTTTAACCTCAAAAGCCTCTGTCATTAATGACTACTAGGTTTTTTTTAATTGCATTGTATGCTTAGTGAGGTAAGCCAGAAAGAAAAGGAAAAATACTGGATGGTTTCACTCATAGCAGGAGTATAACGGACCAGGCGAGAAAATAATAATGATGAACAGCTATAGACCAGAGACATTTTATGGGGGTGGAGTGGGGAATGGGATCAAAAGCAGTAGGTGAGGGGGAGGAAATACACTGGACTATGGTGATGGCACATGGGTGACTTAGTGTTGGGAAGCCTAGTGGGATTACAACTGAGATGGAAAAATGCACAAAATGATGTAAAAATACACTATTATATAAAAAAATTAGGAACATGGGAAAAGAATTGCATTTTATGTTTTTATATTGAGGTGGTGATTTACAACACTGCGATTTAGTGGTACTGGTTCACGCCTCTTCAGATGTGTGTTACCATATCACACCTACCACCAAATCACTCATAACCTATACCATAGACAGCTGAACCTCCCTCCCCACTTTGCTCCTTACTCTCCCTCTTCTCTTCTGGAAGCCTCATTTTTTTTTTTTAAAGATTTATTTATTCATATAGTACTGTGGTACAAGCCAGAGGCACAGGGGCGGTGAAAGGCTTTACCAGAGACAAAGTAGGGAGCAGAACAGGCAGATCGACAAAGTACACTGCTGAGGGGAGCAGCAGGCGGGCCAGGAGAGGTCTGCCATGCCATGTGGGTCACCTCCGGAGCTGGGGATCAAACCTGCACTGAAGCAGCTGCAGCCAGCTTGCAGTGCTGCATCCTAACCCGTTGCGCCGCCAGGGAGGGCCCGGAAGCCTCATTTCTATAGGCAGATGTCCACATTTGTTTTTGGTTTAGCTTTGTTCCTTAGTTTTGTTTCTTTACATTCAGCATATGAGTGAGGCAATTTGGTATTAGTCTTTTTCATTTTTTTTTCTGTTGCTATATTCTTTTTAAAAAAATTTAAATTTCTTTCTTTGTATATATTTTGTATCAGGTGTAGTTCCCGTAGAATTTCTACCACCAATTCACCCATGTACCATCATCTTATGTCTTTTTCCTGTAGTATTTCACTTCATATAATCCCCTCTACTTCCATCTATGCTATCTCAAATGGCAAGATTTCATTTTTTTCTTTTTCTTTGTTGAGGTAACATTGGTTTCTTTTTCTTTATTGAAGTAATATTGTATATGATTTAGATGAGTATGTTCACACCTCATCTGATGTGTGTTATCACACAACCCCAACATCAAAGTACATACAGTCCTTCATCCAAGGCCATTGGGGCCCTGTCCCTCCTTTCTTCCTACCTACACACCTCCTTTTAGCTAGTAGTCTCAATTCTACAGTCATATTTCTGGTTTTGTTTGTTTAGTTTTGTGAGTTCTTTTTCCTTTTATAGTCTACATATGATTAAAGTTATCTAGTTTTTGTCTTTATTTGTCTGACTTATTTTCATTTAGCATAATTCCCTCCAGTTTCATCCATGTTGTTGGCAATCGGCAAGCGTTGATCTCTTTTCATGGCTGAGTGGTATTCCATCGTATATATGCACCACATCTTTTTTTTTTTTTTTTAAGATTTATTTTATTTGTACATACAGAATTGGGGTACAGGCCAGAGACTCAGGGGCGGTGAGAGACTTCACCAAAGATAGAGTGGGGAGCAGAGACAGAGTGGGGAGCAGATCTACGAAGTACACTGCTGAGGGGAGCAGCGGGCGGGTCAGGAGAGGTCTGCCACGCCATGTGGTCACCTCCGGGGCAGGCGGGAATTGAACTCATGCAGAAGTGGCTTTAGCTTCTCAGTGCAGTGCTTTAACCCGCCGCACCACCAGGGAGGGCTGCACCACATCTTCTTAATCCATTCACTTGTCAGTGGACACTTAGGTTGTTTCCATAACTTGGCTATTGTGAATGGTGCTGCAATGAACACAGAGTGTTCATCGGTTAGTGTTTTTGCATTGTTCAGGTAGATATCTGAGTGGAATTGCTGGGTTTTATGTTGTATCTGTTTTGAATATTGTGAGATCCCTCCATATTGTTTTCTATAGGAGTGGGACCAGGCTACATTCCCATCTACAGTGTGTGAAGGTTGCTTCTTTGCCATACCTTCCTCAATACTCACTGTTTCTGATCTTTTTGACAAGGGGTATTGTGACAGTTATGAGATAGTATCTCACTGTAGTTTTGATTTACATTTTCCTGATGAGAAGTGGTAACAAGGGTTTATTATTATGCTTGTTGGACATTTATGTATCTTCATTAGAGAAGTGTCTATTGAGCTATTTTCTCTTTTATTTCTTGTATTCTGTGGGAGTTTCTTGTAGATCTCAAATATTACTCCTGCTTAGATATGTGATGTGCAAATATTTTCACCTGCCCAGTATCATGACTTTTTATTTTAATGATAGTTTTACTGTTCTGAAGCTTTTAGTTTAATTTAGTCCCATTTCCTTTTTTATGCTTTTGTTTACTTTACCATTGCAGTGGGGTCCCCAAGATATTCCTGAAGCCAATGTCTTGGAATGTTTTGCCTAAGTTTCCTTCCGCGTATTTTGTGGCTTCAGGACTTACCTATCATCAACCCCATTTTGAACTAACATTTGTGTATGGCATTTTATGGTGGTATAGTTTTATTCTTTTGCGTGTGCCTGTCTAGTTTTTCCAGCATCATTTGTTCAAGGGATTTTCCTTTGTTCTTTGTATATTCTGCTTGGCACTGTGACTGATTCATCCCCTATATAAGTATGGTTTTATTTCTGAGCTATCAGTTCTATTCCATTGGTCTGAGTGTGTATTTTATTCCATTCCATATGTTTTTTGATTACTATAGTTTTGTAGTATAGTTTGAAGTTTGGGAGTATGATACCTGTTCTTTTTGTAAGAATTCCTTTGACTATATTGAGTCTTTTGTTGTTCCATATAAATTTCAGCAATGTTTGCTTTATTTGTTTGAAGAATGCCCTTGAAACTTTAATAGGGATTATACTGGAACTGTATATTTATTTAAGTAAGATGACCATTTTAACAACATCTGTCTTTCCAATCCATCATTACAGAAGGTTTTTCCATTTCTTTGTGTCTTATATATTTTTTAACAATGTCTTACAATTTTTTTTTTTAGATTTATTTATTTATGCATACAGAGCTGGGGTACAGGCCAGAGGCTCGGGGCGGTGAGAGGCTTCACCAGAGACAGAGTGGGGAGCAGAACAGGCAGATCGACGAAGTACACTGCTGAGGGTAGCAGCGGGCGGGTCAGGAGAGGTCTGCCACGCCATGTGGTCACCTCCGGGGCAGGCGGGAATCGAACTCATGCGGAAGTGGCTTTAGCTTCTCAGTGCAGTGCTTTAACCCGCTGCGCCACCAGGGAGGGCCTGTCTTACAATTTTTATTGTGCATGTCTTTAACCAAATTTGTTAAGTTTATTTCTAGGTGTTTAATTCTTTTAACACTTGCAAATGGTATTGTTTTCTTGAGTTCTTTCTCTCCTAGTTTTGTTATTTGAACATCACAGCTGATTTTTATATATTGATTTTGTAGCTTGTCACTGTACTATACTGATTTATTGTTTCTAATTGTTTTTTAGTGGAGTATTAGGATTTTCTATGTTTGTGATCATGTCATCTATAAATAGTGACAGTTTTACTTCTTTCCCAATTTAGAACCCTTTTATCTTTCTCTTGAGTAATTGTTGTAGCTATTCCTTCCAAAAGTATGTTGAATAGCAGTTGGTGAATAATGGTAGTGGTATTGGTTTATATAATTATTCTTCTTTTTTGAATCATCTGCTTTTGTAAACATCCAGATTATTATTTGTCATTATGACTTTATTGCTAAACTCCTTCTATTTTGCTATAAATAGCAACATTTCATCTTTCCTTATACTAGATCAATAGTATACTGCTCTGGGTCTCACTTCTTGACTTTCAGATATTTCAAACTATAGAAATATTTCTCTTCTGTGAACTTCTCTTTGAATTCATTTGGTATCACATTATTGTTTGAAATTCTTGTCTTTTATCATACAATAAGGATTTTTTTTGTTTTTACAGAAAACTGAGAAGATACAAATAAGCAATAGGAAGGAAATATGTTTCATCCAAGCATCCAGCACAGAGAGCTGGGCATAGAAGCCATTAATACATATCTATTGATTGAATGCCAGGAATTAGTTCCCTGACCTCTGGGTAAATTGCTTAAGTTGTCATATTCCATCTGTAAAAAGGGGTGGCTGGCAGGGTTCTAGGGCTACTTATTTCCTTATGTTATGGATTTATGTGACACCAGCTGTCTTTCAGGGACTTGGCAAAAAAGGTGTTAAATAAATCATACCTTTTATTATCTCTAAGGAAGAAATTATTTGAAATATGCTTTCTTTAAATATCTTACTGCTTTTTATCATAAGTAGGAAATAAAATGATTTATTTGCACTATATCTATGTGTTTGTTTGGAGAGTGGGTGTATGTGTGAGAGGAAATGCATTTATTTATAAATAAATCATCATTATAAAATATTAAAAACTCCTTCCTGTGATATTTCAGGTTCTATTGTTTAGTCCCCACCAACTTGACCCTAACATACATTTTGATAGATTTATATTTTATGTACTAGCATTTCTTCATGAAAGTAGATAATTTTTTTTTATTTTATAACAGTTTATTTTTACATCATTTTGTACATTTTTTTCCCCATCTCAATTGCAATCCCCGCGGGTTTCCCATCACCAAGTCACCCGTGTGCAATCACCATAATCCCGTGCACTTCCCTCCCCACCGCCCCGTTTTTGATCCCATTCCCCACTCCACCCCCGCAAAATGTCTCTGGTATATGGTTGTTCATTGTTTTTGTTATTTTCTCTCCTGGTCCATTATACTGCTATGAGTGAAACCATCCAGTATTTTCTCTTTCTGGTTTATCTCACTAAGCATGATCTTTTCCAGCTCCATCCAAGTTGCTGCAAAAGACATGTGTTTCTCTTTTTTGGTTGCTGAGTAATATTCCATTGTATATATGTACCACATCTTTTTAATCCAGTTATCTGAAAGTAGATAAATTTTCATGAAAATAAAGAACACAAAAAGAATGGACTAGGAAAATTTTATTTGATTTCTTGATATTCTTTTGGTTGATTGTATTTGTTTTATGGGCATCTAGGAGTTTGTATATGTTAATTTACATGTTTTTACTTAGTTCATTAGGTGGCAGTCATGTCATTATTCTCAAATATGATGATTTGGAAGAGAAAGTAAATTAGATAGTTGTTTTCAATATAGGTTGTGACATGAGATGATTTTTATAAAGCATGCTGTTACCTGTTGTCCCATGAAAAACTTTAATAATCCAGCCCAATATCTCTAGCATGTTAACTAGCATGATAAGCAATTTTTTTCTCCTATTGTTTTAGCACTATTTTTTTCCTTCCAAGAACTTCTTAAAACTGTATTTTTGGTAATAAGAATAATGAACAGCCATATACCAGAGACATTTTATGGGGGTGGAGTGGGGAATGGGATCTAAAACGGTGAGGGGAGGGAAGTGCATGGGACTATGGTGATGGCACATGGGTAACTTGGTGATGGGAAACACACAGGAATTACAATTGAG
The DNA here is from genome assembly GCF_000260355.1 of Condylura cristata. Taxonomy (NCBI): domain Eukaryota; kingdom Metazoa; phylum Chordata; class Mammalia; order Eulipotyphla; family Talpidae; genus Condylura; species Condylura cristata. Next base: position 54,509,280 of record NW_004567107.1, on the reverse strand, counting down.
ATTTTTTTTAAAAAGTACAAAATGATGTAAAAATAAACTATTATATTATTAAAAAACAAACAAAAACTATTTGTGTTTCCATTTCTATAGATACTATGTGTATGTAGAGAGAGAAATATGTTCATCCATTTGGTTAAACCACCTGTCAAGATGTGTTGGCACTGGTAATTGGACATTTAAGTTAACAAATGAAAAAATAACCTGGAAACAGAAATTGCTGGTTTATTCTTAGTAAATTTCCTTTTCCTTTCATAGAAATGAATCAAATGATAATAGAATGCTACAAAAAAATTAACTGAAAGGCTCTTAGTAGAATTTCTGTTTATATTAATATTTGATATTTAATAAATCTAGAATTAATTTGAAAGTATGATACAGCAATAAGATTTTAATATGAAATTTTGCCATGAAAAGTAATAGTTTCTTAATAGAAGTGGCCCTTAAAGGCTATCTTGGAACTTTTATAGTTTTATAATTTATCTTTTGAAACAGACTATGAAAGTTATTATGTTCACACTCAAAAAGGAAGAATTTTTCTTCTGATTTACATTGAATGAGTGAGCGTTAGTTGGCTCTTCAAGTGAGAGTCTTAATTATTCTCTTGTTTGACCTTTGCCTGTAACATTTGGTTTGAGTTGTGTTCTTCTCTTTGACTTTAAGATTCAGCCACTGGCAGGAGCCTTATTTAATCTTTCTATTGAGCTGTTTCATCTCCTTGAATAGGGCATAAACCTATTCATCAACCTATCTTTCATATGGGCATGTTGTTCTGGAATACTATTAAGATTGAGTGCATTGTGGCAGAGTGCATTCTATTTAAAAAGCAATGTAATATGTTTCAATGTGATTAAGAACAAGGGTGTTACAAGTGCAATATATAGTAAAATCATAACACTCAAGGGCTTTTTACATAATGTTCTATGCCTAATGTGCAAACAGTTGATTTAATTTTTAACTTTAGCTTTTTAAAAGCATGGTGTTTTTCATAAATGCTGCCAGTATGTTCTGATGTTTCATTCCTTAATACTTGAGTTGATATGCTACTATAAATAAATTATATCAAGTTCCTGCAGAATCAAATTTCTAGTTTGATTTATACATGCAGAATAGGGTCTCACTCAGTAGATTTAACTTGACTTCATAATCAGAACGAAAACAAGAAAATGAAAATCAAATTTAGAATTTTTTGGTGTGAGCAACCTCAAAGAAATTCAGCATTCATTGATTATCTGATTAATAGAAATAAATTTCTTTCCTAATTAAGAAAAGAGTTTTACCAAGAAACATTATAAAAATTCAAATGTGACTTTGAATCTTTGCTTTGTTTCTGCTTTATGTTATATCAATTTCCTGATTGTATAATAGCAAATGTGGTACTTAGCTGATAGATGTTTTATGCTTAAATAAAAATACCGAAAAGCAAAATAATCTTTGCCTCCACATTGGAATGGAAGTAGCACTTATTACTCTTCTTTGGAATAATAGAATTTTAGACCTAGAAGCAATTTCTGAAATGGAAGCTGGCTCCTTAGCTGACAGAGGAGGTCTGGGGTGAGTGGTTAAAAGGACTCTCCAAAGGTCAGATAGTGAATTTGTGGTAGAAGTGGAGCCAGAACTCTGTCTCTTGACTAATTTTTCTTTCACTATATTGCAGGACTCAAATTCAGATTACAATGAGATTTTTCTATTCCTTTGTCTCACTGAATTATTTCAGAAAGATGCCTTTGTAATATATATACTTGGAAGCTCTAGGTGTCTTTTCACAACATGTGCTAATTGGGGTTTATGAGTTTGAAGGTCAACTGACAGTAGGAACTGGCTGCTAGTATGTCAGTGGTGTATAGAGCCAAATGAATCTGACATGAAGGATATTTTTTTTTTTTACATATGCCCAACATTCTATGACATCAAAAATAAAAACAGCTGTAATAATGTTACATGAAACGGATTGAAATGTATGTATTTAAATGTTTTTTGGATGATTTTGGGCAAGTCTAAAGTAAGTTCTCTAATGATTTTGGTTTGCTTTCAAAATAACTGGGTGATTTCTGGTTTCCTGAAAGTGTTTAAAGCTTTAAAGGAATTGTCTCATTTATACATCTAGTGTGAATCATCTCTTAAAGCTTATTGGCATTGTATGATGTAGATAATAGCATTAGCTCCATTTTTATGACGTAGAGAACATGATATATTATGTGGATGTCAAAGGCGGTGTCTGAACCAAAGGTTTTTCTCAAAGTCTCCAGCTTTTGACCACTAAGTTCTTTTGCTTCCACATTACATATAATTTCTTCTGCTACAAAATGCCACTTGTTGCTAAACTGAGGTTCTCAATAGCCATTAACTTAAGTTGAACACTTTTACAAGTCTTATAAGTTTCTCCAGTATACTTGAGATTTCTCATGCTTATATTTGGAATACAGTAACAATTTCTGGTGATATCTTTACCTTCAGTCTCACTTTTCTTTCCCTTTAACATAGTCAATGTGCCTTGTGCTTGTTTTTGTTTTTTGTTTTTTTTTGGAGAACTTCATTTCTGTTACTCAAAGGAGTAAGTGATTTTTTATTGCTCCCAACTAAGATTAAAATTTCTTGTTGTTAGCTCCGTAGTTCTAAGTTCTTAGCTTCCTTTTAGAAAACTTATTTTCATAGTATTTCAAGATTGAAAGAACCATGAAGGAATACCAACCAGTTACCCACCAGTGTTTTTTTTTTTTTTAAGCTTTTTCTAGAATTATTACTACTCATTAAAATTTTATTTTATTCCTCTTTTTGGCCATGTCATACCTGCTTTCTTTAACTAGACTAAAATTAAACCTGGTTTGTTCCTTAAGTTTTTCAATATTATAAATGAGTATCCATTTATAATATTGACTGTCAATAGTTGTCTTATTTCTCTTTTATTTTACATTTGTAAATAATTTTACAAATATATATATATATTTATTTATTTAAAGATTTATTTATTTATTCATACACCACTGGGGTATAGGCCAGAGATACGGAGGGTGAGAGGATTCATCAGAGACAGAGCAGGGATCTCAAGGAAGTACACTGCTGAGAGGAGCAGCAGGCGGGTCAGGAGAGGTCTGCAGCGCCATGTGGATCTCCTTTGGGGCAGGCGAGGATCGAACTCCTGCGGAAGTGGCTTAAGCTTCTTAGTGCAGTGCTTTAATCCACTGAGCCACCAGTGAGGGCCCACAAATATATTTTTTTAAAGATTTATTTATTTATGCATACGGAACTGGGGTACAGGCCAGAGGTGCAGGGATGGTGAGCAGATTCATCAGAAGCAGAGTGGGGATCAGAAAGTCCTACTGACATGTACACTGCTGAGGCGAGCAGCGGGCAGGTCAGGAGAGGTCTGCCGCGCCATGTGGGTCACCTCTGGGGTGGGGATCGAACAGGTGCCTAAGTGACTTTAGCTTCTTAGTCTGTGCTTTAACCCTCTGCGCCACCAGGGAGGGCCCTTACAAATATTTTTAAAAATATTTATTTACTTATGCAAATAAGAACCAGGGTATAGGCCAGAGGTGAAGGGGGGTAAGAGGATTCACCAGAGACAAAGTGGGGAACAGAACAGGCAGGTGTGCTAAAATAGACTGCTGAAGGGAGCATGCTGCAGGTTAGGCAGGAGAGGTCTCCTGTGCCATGTGGGTCACCTGCCTGGCCAAGGATCAACTCATGGTGCAGTGGCTGTAGATAGCTTCATATTGCTGTACTTTAATCCCTTGTGCCATCAGGAAGGGACCTATTTTTACAAAATAATTCCTGGAATTGACAAACCATACAGTTAGCTTTGCATTTAGTAATTAGAAGGTATATTGTAAAATATTGCCTGAAAAATAAAAAAGCAAAAGCAAAAGCTGATTTATTTAGTGCTCCTTTTTATCTCTTTTAGTTCCCAAAATATGCCAGAGCCACAAATCTGGGAAATCAGATCACAAATCACAAATCTGGGAAATCTCACTTTTGTAGTCAAAAGAAACAGAAACAAATCATTATGGTTTCCAGTAGGAACAAGCAAAATAATCATACTCTGTAAAATTAGTTTTATTTTAATGATACGAGTAAATTTTTATAATGTACTCTGAACAGTGGCTTCAGATTTTATTTTAGCACGACTTGCTTGTATTCCTCATAATCTTATTGGACACAAATACTGTATCTACAACTCTGGACTGACTTTTTGGCTATTTCAATTTTCATCGTTTAGGGCAAACACTTTTTTGCTTTTATGAAAGTTAATACTTACTGTAGGGAGCAGTGTTTCCTGAAACACACTTTGAATATTCTTGCTTTGGAAGGGTGGAGAAAGAGGATTGTTCCTGGTTTATTTGAGAAGACTGAAAGATGGTAGCCTAAACAGGGCCCACATTCCTGCATCCACATGCATAAACAGTTGTCATCATTTTAGTGTCACCATCATTCAGTCTTCATTTGAACTATCTAATGGGGCTTAAATCAATTAGGATACTTAGAGTAGGCTTTCTCTCTGCCAAATGCTAATCAGAAAAATAAAGCAGAATCTACAAGATGCCAAAAGAAAAAGAAATCTTGATCTTAAGCCTTTCTCTAAAGTTAAAACTGTTTTGATTCCTTCCCTGGAAACACTGTTTTTTTTTTTTTTCCTACTAAAAGGGAATAAAGTAAAAATTAATGGAAAAGAGAATAATTGAACTAATGTTTTATTTTTGTGGGGGAGGGAGGGAGTCATTATCTCGGTGTGTTTATGAATTTAGGTGGTGGTGATTTCCTAGGCTTTTTTTTTTATATATATATACATACAGAAATGAACCTGAGCTTTAATTTATTATGTCTGGTAACACATTGCTGCCTTTATCACCCTAATGCTGTTGATAGCTCTTTGTATATCACATATTTCATTTTGTCTTCATTGGTAGAGTATAATAAAGGGCAAATATTGGAAATGGAATTGCATGCTATATAAGAAAAAAGGCACATTTAAAATGGTTCCTATACACTGGGCACATACCAAAAGAAAAAAAGTTTTATTTCCGTGTAAAACCTTTTTAATATGAGTATATGTTGACAAAATTGCGATTTCTGTTTGTATTTGATTATAGCTCTAGTATTCTTCCTTTCTTTCCTGAACTACGTAATTTCCCACTCCACCCCTGCCCTGTGGCTCTGTCTCCTTTCCCTTGAGTAAACAGTTTTTCTCAAATCATACATAAGATCTGCTGTCTTTTTAAATTGATGTTCCCTAGACCACATGCTTCCTTCTGTACTGTGCTTGGGAATTCTAAAATATCAAGGGGGTGGCATACTTTAAAAACTTTTGGCATTTAAGATGAGGTTATGCAACTCCCAAGAATGAGCTCTACCTATAAACCCTCATCATAAAGACTTTATAAGTAGATGGATGTATTTGCTTTCTTGGGAGTTGCTACTTGTTGGAAAATTTAAGATTGAGAGGTAGGATTGTGGATTCGTAATAGCAATACTCTTGTGGGTGTTAAATGGTGAATTCAGGACAGAAGAGAAGTACAAATGGGAAATGTTCAGAAAGAAAGTAGCCTTCACCTCAGTTAGAGGCAGAATCACATAAGCAGCTAAGCAGCTCTGGAGGTTGATATAAGGACAGGCTTTCTTTAGATGGTTCACACGTCTTCCTTTGTAAGGAACATAAATAGCAGCCCTCTCCCCCCAACACACACCCTGATCCATTTTTTTTTTCTTGCAGACCTCCACTTAAATGTCACCTCCTCAGAGGAACACTAATTGAAAATAAAAAAGAGCTCCCCAGTCTCCTCACATCAGTGTGCTTTATTTCATCAAAGCATCAACTACTCAGTACTTCCTTTCTCAATATTTTCTTGTTTGCATATTCCCCTTCTCCTCCCCTGCCTCTTTGCTCTCCCTGCTTCCCCACAGTGGGTATCAGTAAGACAGTTCAGTAAGAGGAGAGTCACATTAGCTGTGCTCACTGCTCCGTGGCAAGTCCCTACAATGAAACCTGTGCTCATAGGACAGTGCCTGGCTGGACTGGAGAATAGAACTCCCCCTTATTTTTGCATGATGACATCGTGTCTGTTGAGTTGAATAAATTAGGCTAATATTGAGGAAAAAATATTTGTATTAATGAGAAAATAGAATACAATTTCAAGTGAAGACATTAAGTTCCCTTTTTTCCCCTCTAAAAAAATGCAGCACCAGTCTTCACATCGCTACACAAGAGTAAAATTTGGGGTAAATATTTGATGCTAAAGGGCTGTCTCAAGGATTGTTTTCTGCGATACCCAGAAACCATTAGGTAATTATTTTAAAAAATGAGATCCACAATGACCTTTAATGTCTTTGATTAAATGATAAAAACACACAGAGGAGCTATGTTTCAGATGACACGCAGAAATTAACACACAGTTGTCAAGTGCTGAGTGGTTCTTAGTTACTCCTTTAGAAGATCATTTTTCATGTAGTTAATGTTGCTTTTCTAGATGGACCTTTTGAAAGACAGTATTCTGAAAAACATTTTCCCAAACCTTAACTAAAAAATCCAAACAAACAAACAAAAAAACATAACCATTCTTAAGATAGAATTTGCAGGATTTTTTTCAGTTGAGTAATTCCAGGTAAAACATGTAAGTCATTCTCTGGGTTGAACTCTCTCTAGAGATGAAGTTTTACTATTTCCTATCAAACTAGCCTAGGTATATACTTTTCCACTAGGCCAAGCATTTGAATAATCCCATATATTTATTGATACGAAGGGAACTTTGGGTAGATTGGTGACAGATATAAGTTGAGGATTTATATTTAATATCTTCTTTTTAAAAGATTTATTCATTCATACAGAACTGGGGTACAAGCCAGAGGTGCAGGGGTGGTGAGAGGCTTCACCAGAGACCAAATGGGGAACAGAACAGGCAGATTAATGAAGTGCACTGCTGTGGGGAATAGCAGGCAGGTCAGGAAAGGTCTGCCATGCCATGTGGATCACCTCTTGGGCTGGTGATCAAACTCTCATTGAAGCGGCTACAAGTAGCTTGACATGCCACCAGGGAAGGCCTAGATTTAATATTTTCTAACAATTCATATTATCCGATTTTTAGACAATTTCTGTATTTATGTGTTTCTGGGAGAATGGATTGTCAGTCTTATTTTAATTTGCAGTTATATTCCCTCATGATAAATATATTGATTTAACCACAGCTAGATGGGTTTTACTAATTCTAATGATAAAATTCTTCCCCAAACTAAACATGTACATATGATAACTCCCCTTGACCCACACATGTTTTTTCTTCCCCTCTGAATAGAGGTTAGAAATATTCTCTGACTTAAGTAGATTCCAAGTTACTAATAAATGAAGTCATTTTTGGGTGTCATGACTAAGAATTTTTCAGTATGGCTAATTTGAAGTCTTGAACTCTCATTCCAAATCTTGGAGTTTTCTTTACCATTCCAAAATTAAATGATCCTATTTTGACCCACTTAAATTGATGAGAATTTCTGGGTCTTCTGAGTTTTATCCATATTATCTATTTATTTCCTCACGGCTCCCAGCATTTTTCCTTATACTGACTATTCCATAATGCTTTTTCACTTACTACACCATCACTCAATACTTTCTGCTTGCCATATAAACCTTGCTTCTGTCTCTTCCTTTAATCCCATAATAAAGGTATGTTTCATTAGTTCAATCTCAATTTCATAAGTAGTAGGCTGAGTTCAGAGGTGAGAAGAGATACTACCTTAATCCAGGAAAGTACAGAATTTAATTGGGATGAGGATGAGGTTAATAATAGTACATATACATTAGAAGTAGCTACTATGATGATATGAGAAAAAAGGATAAACCTATAGAAAGGAAACTTCCATTTTTGTTTTTGAAGTTTGGGAAAGGACTCTCCAGAGGAAGCTCTATTTGAGTTGGTCCTTGAGTGGTGAGTCCTGAAGAGGTGGAGGAATGTACATTATCTTCCTAGCTAAATAGTTGTATCTAGCTTATTTCTTCAAAACTTTATGAAATTTAATTTATTATCTTGTGCGGTCACATTTCTTTATCACATAGGAAACAAGAAAGTTTTTAGCATGACATTCATATTTGAAAAGTCAATATGCTAAAAACAATTCAAAAATATAACTCAAAGTTCCCTAGTGTTATCTTTAACCCTTTTGCAGGGAAATGGAAGAAGTGACACAAAGAGGAAACAGTTCGATGTTTAGAAATACTCAAATTTGAAATGTGCTAAGATTGAAGCAGTGGTGGTGGTGTGTATGTGTGTCTATGCTTTCAAAGGCAGACTGTTGATTTTTGTTCTTTTTAAAATGTCACAAGTGTTCATTTTATTTTTGTTGAGTTTCATCAGCTCTGTCTATACCTTTGTGATCAGTCCATTGTCATTAGTATTGTGTGCAAATATTTTCTCCCATTGGGGTGTCTCTTTCAGTGGGCGTCTCTTTGTTTTGTATAGTGTCTCTTTTGCTGTACAGAAGCTCTTTAACTTATAGTCCCAGCTGTTTATCCTTGCCTTTACTATCCTTGCTTTGGGTGATTTATCTTTAAAGATGTTATTGAGGTGTGTGTCATGTAGCATTTCACCCATCTTTTCTTCTAGATATTTCATGGTTTCGTGTCTTATGTCTATTTCAAGTTGGTTTTTGTGCATGGTGTGAGGTAGTAATCTAGCTTCATTTTTTTGCATGTAGCAGCCCAGTTTTCCCAGCACCATGTGTTGAACAAACTTTCTTTGTTCCATTGTATATTCTTTGCTCCTTTGTCAAAAATTAGCTGCCATAGACCTGTAGGCAGGTCTGGGTTTTCTATTCAAATCCACTGGTCTGTATGTCTATTCTTGTTCTAGTACCATGCAGTTTTGATTATTGTGGCTTTGTAGTATAGCTTGAAATCTGGCAGTGTGAAGTCTCCATTCTTTTTCATTTTAGTCAGGAGAGTTTTGGCTCTTTGAGGTTTTTTTTGTTGTTCCATATATATCTCAATATTTATTCTATTTCTTTGAAGAATGTCATTGAGATATTTATTGGAATAGCATTAAATTTGTATATTGCTTTTGGTAGGATGGCCATTTTACTGACATTAATTCTTCCAATCCATGAGCAGGGGATGTCTTTCCATTTCTTTGTGTCTTGTATTTCTTTTAACAATGTCTTGTAATTTTCTTTGTATAGGTCTTTTACCTCTTTTGTTAGGTTTATTCCCAAGTATTGATTCTTTCTGTTTCAATTGTAAAGAGGATGGTTTTGCTGATTTCCACTTCTTCATCAAAAAATGGGTGAAGAGCTAAAAAGAGGAAATGCAGATGGCCAACAGGCATATAAGGGGAATGCAAATTAAGACCACAATGAGATACCATCTCACATCAGTGAGAATGGCACACATTAAAACACCTAGCAACAACAAATGTTGGTGAGGATGTGGGGAAAATGGAACTTACCTACACTGCTGGTAGGAATGCAAACCGATCCAACCACTACAGAAAGCTGTTTGGAGGCTTCTCAAACTGCTAAAAATGGAGCTTCTGTATGAACCACCAATCCCACTCCTAGGTATCTACTCAGTGGACACAAAAACACTGATTCAAAAGGACACCTGCACCCTGATGTTTATTGCTGCTCTATTTACAATAGGGAAGATGTGGAATCAACCCAAAAGCCCAAAAATAATTGACAGGATTAAAAAGATGTGGTATATATACACAGTGGAGTATTACTCAGCAGTCAAAAAAGATAAGCTCATGCCTTTGCAGCAACATGGATGGAGCTAGAAGGGATCACCTTAGTGAAATAAACCAGAAAGAAAAAGGAAAATACCATATGGCTTCACACATGGTAGGAGTGTTGGGGATCCAAAAAAAAAGCAATTATAATAAAGTAAAGACAAACAACAACTGTAAACCAGAGACATTCTATGGGGCTGGAGAAGGGAATAGGTTCACACTGGGATGGAAAAAGTGCATGTGACTGTTATGATAGCACATGGGTGAATTGGTGGGTAGAAGTCCACTGGGTTGACAACTGAGATGAAAAAAAATGCACAAAATGAAGAATGATGTAAAAAAAAAAGTATAAAAGTATAAAAGGCTACCAGTATAAAAGGCTTTGCAATGCTTATTAGCAGTACAGTGCTCATTCTGTTACATGTTAGCCCTGGACTTCCAAATGTTCTACAGAACAGTTGTGGACCAAGAGATAGACCATATAGTACCCTTTTTGACTGTCCTTGGCAGGAAGGGAAGAAGTCCAAAGTGCTCAAGCTGGAAGGAGCTTTGGCATAAAGCAGTGATAGTAACTAGTTTGGGTAGAGTTTGATGTGTTTCCTTCCTGAGGGCTCTGTGAAGTAAATAAAGTAAAACCAATAGTTATCAATGGGTAACTGGACCATATCCTTAGCGAAAGTGTTCTGATGGTGTCTAAGCAAATACACTGGAGAGGGGCTTTGGAGAAGAATCTACCAACCGTTTTCCTCTGGTTTAGGAAAAATCTGTTGCCCAATGATTTAATACACACGCACACACACACATGCATATCTATATATGTATTTATAGATATATAAGATATATATATATCTTACAGAGCTGAAAGATTGTTTATTTTGGGGGGTGTCAAAATTGGATGTGTAGTTAAATTTATTCATTGCATATGTATTATAATTTAGTATGTTAGCATGAGTTTATTCATTTAAGGAGTGTTCATTTATCTGTACTGAACATAGTCTTTCTCTTCTGAAAGAAAGAATATTAGAATCTCAAGTAATAAGAATTTGACATATTCTAGGTTAACCAAACCAAGGTCTTTTTTTCCTTTTCATGAGCTTTTCTTGCTTTTATACATTTTCTGCTCAGTTTCAAAATTAATCATGTTAATGGTCAGTGTAAGCATCACACTACATACTATGTATATGTACTTTTCCGCTATTATTTTGAAAAGTATATTAAGGGGGAGAAAAACTCACTTATAAAAACTTTCATCTATTCCTCTCATGCATGAGGTTTGGGTGTTGGCTGCTGGTAGACCTGCATGTTACATCTGGTTATTTGGACAGAGAGTTTTGAAGCTCTCCTAGTTAGTCTTGGAGTGTAAGGGTAGTGATATGGAAGGAGAGGAGAAGGGAAATGATACTTATTTAAAAATGACGTTGGAGGTCTTCTGGTCTGATTTGTTAACTGTTTTTAAAAATTTGGAACCACCAGCCTTAGGACCAGTTTGATCTTGGATGTTCAGCTTGCAAGAGTAGACTCCTTTGTGGCAATACTTGAATCTCACCAATACTGATTTTTAAAAGTTTTAAGTTTATGTAAGGACTTTGGAAGACAATTTGACTGTCAATTCATCATTGTCCTTGTAAAGTGACTTCTTTAGCAGGGCTAAATTAGTGAAGGGTAGTGGCATGATTGTTAAAGTAATTCAGTTCAGGAACATTTGGTAAGCACCTATTCTTTGATTCACTGTTTAATGCCAAGAGTTACAGATACGAATAATGATGAGTGTTGACCTTAAGGGACTTATTCTAGTGAATGAGTCAAGAGGTGAATGAATGTTACCCACCGACTTGATAAGTGTAAACAGAGAAATCTGGAAGAGTAGCTTCTAAAGGAGCTAACATCTGGAATAGATTTGATAGGAAGAACTTCTAGTGATTTCTCCTAAATTAATACCCAGTTTCAAAAATGAATATTAATCTCCCCATTTTATTGTCACCTAAAAAAACCAGATCACTTTCTAAAGATGAATGTTCCTTCAGTAGCTTCTGAAACTTAACCTTTGTTACATAGACCTTAGGGATTAATTTGATTCTTGAACGGCCTAAAGGGAAGTAAAGGGCTTAGGGTGTTTAGATTTTATAAAGGTTATATAATGGTCACTCATCATCAAAATCATCTAATGAACTAAGGATTCTTAGGTGTTACTGAGTGACATCTCAATGTTCTAATTAGTTTAAAATTAATTGCATTAATTTTAAAGTACTATCCCTATTTTCTAAAATGTTTAATCTCCTGTTTCTTGTTAAGAACAAGGTTAGAAACTCGTGTTAATGATGCTGACTATAAAGTTCTCAAATAAATAAACTACCTCTGCTAATTTGACTTTCTTCAAGTTAGCATCTGCTCAGAAATCTATTCTTCAAATTGGGGTTTGAACTAACAGAGAATAACGCATAGCACTTAGAATTATAAGTCTGTATTGTGTTGCTACTGATTTCTGTCATGTTGTATGTAACATTTTTCCCACTGTTTGCTTCTAATTAAGAATAGAGGGTGCTCAATAGGAGTTGCTCACTGTTATTTATGAAGATAATTGCATTAAAAATAATTGAGGTATGATATGCTGAGACTTCTATGGAATATTAACACATATCAGATCATTTCCTTTAGTGGGTGGGCAAAAAAAAATTCAAGACCTTCAACTATAAGATGTGCTCACTAACAGCTGTTTCCTATAATAGGAGTGATTTGCATGCAGAACAGAGAAAATGAATTATACAATAGGGTGTATAGAGAAACAGCTATAACTTCTCTGGCATGTGCAGCAGCCCACAGAATAAACTTCCTTCAAATGACATTGGCATGATTTATCCCAAACAACCTGGACACTGAGGCTGCTGTTCTGAGAAGGAGCTCTGCAGCCTGGATATGTTGTGGGTGTAATTCTAGCCTTCAAGGAGGGATGGAATGTGGGGGAGCCCGTTGCTTTCAGGGGCCCACCCCTACCAGTTTCAGGGTATTTGAATATTCATGTCAGGTTGGCAGGTGGTCAGTGGACATAGGATTGAAGCCATCCTGAGTTCTTCTGCTGTTTCAGTTTATAGTAGGAAAATGTAGTAGTGTAAGGTCAGGTGAGATGTCTCATTTCTGATTTCCTTCTGATGTCAGTTTGGAGGAGTTTTTCCTAACATGGGCTAAAGAAAACTGCCAAGTATTAAAGTCCTACATTTAGTTTACTCTTTGTCACCATATTTGTACTCATGAAATGTCTGACCAGTTTTCATGTACATCATCATCTGTTAAAAGAGATGTTTCACACTTAGTTTCTTCATATCTGCTTAGATCACGATGGTCATGTTTACAGATGTGTAGATGGTGTTTCCCTTTTCTTTTTTAAGATTTATTTATTTATGCATACAGTACTTGGGGTACAGGTCAGAGGTGCAGGGACGGTAAGAGGATTCACCAGAGACAGAGTGGGGAGCAGAACAGGCAAATTGATGAAGTACACTGCTGAGAGAAGCAATGGGTGAGACAGGAGAGGTCTGCTGTGCCATGTGGGTCATCTCCCTGCTGGGGATCAAACTCTGCTGAAGTGGCTTTGGCTAGCTTTGAAGTGCTGTGCTTTAACCCATTGTGCCACCAGGGAGAACCCTGTTCTTTCTTTTAAACAGAAAGAAATGCGAGCTGTCTAGAGAGTCCTTACTTTAGGGCTATTGACCTGAGTCTTCTCCTTTAAATCTAGACTGCTTTACTTGCTGCTCCTTCTATTTTCAGTTGAAAAAGTTCTATGACTATTGGGTATTTTTAAAAATATTTTATTTTTACATCATTTTGTGCCTTTTTTTCATCTCAGCTGTAATCCCCATGGACTTCCCATCACTAAATCACCCATGTGCTATCACCATAGTCCAGTGCATTTCCTTCCCTCCCACTTTTTTGATCCCATTTCCCACTTCACCCCCACAAAAACATCTCTGGTCTATAGTTGTTCATTATTATTATTATTTTCTCGCCTGGTCTGTTATAGTCCTGCTATGAGTGAAACGATCCAGTATTTTTCCTTTTCTTTCTTGATTATTTCACTAAGCATGATCTTTTCCAGCTCTATTCATGTTGCTGCAAAAGGCATGTGCTTATTTTTTTTTTGGTTGCTGAGTAATATTCCACTGTGTATATGTACCACATCTTTTTAATCCAGTCATCTACTTTTGGGCATTTGGGCTGTTTCCAGGTCTTTCTAATTGTAAATAAAGCAGCAATAAACATGGGGGTGCAGTTATCTTTTTGAATCAGTGTTTTTGTGTTTTTTGGATAGATAACTAGGAGTGGGATTGCTGAGTATTCATAATAGAAGCTCCATGTTTAGCAGTTTGAGGAAACTCCAAAGAGTTTTCCATAGTGGTTGTGACTATTGGGTATTTTATGGGCTAGAGTTCTTGCTTCATCATAGCCACTTATTGAGAACTTACACATGCCAAAATCTGTGCTTTATCTTTTCCATACGTCATCCTGTTTAATCCTCACACTGTCTGGAAGAGGAATCTAATGTTCAGAGACAGGAGTAATTTTGCAGATAACCTTGCTAGTCTGAGGCTGGGCTCAGATGGGCACCCAGGTGTTTGGGTGACATAATTTGAATCCTAATGATCTCTATTTTCTTCAGGTAAATAGAATGTTTAAGGAATGAAAGGAAATTGCAGAATAGATTTCTGAGCAGATGGTAATTAGAACTCAGTTGAGTGTCTAACCAGTGAATCAGACAGTTGATGCTTTGAGATGGTCAAAGAAGAGATAGTAGTACTATATAGTTTGGAAAGATCTTGTAAAGAAATTGGGGTTTGAACTAGCAGAATATAATGCATAGCACTAGGTGTGATAAAAGGGGTAACAAAAAGGGCACTGGTGGGAAAGGCTGTGCATACTGGGGGGAATTGATGCCTTTGAGTGAAGCACAGCAGCTTTGGTGGATCACAAAGTAGGACGGCTGAAAAAAATAGGCTGGAGTTTTGCTGAAGAAGACTTGGGTTATCTCCTGATATAGTTTTGACAATGTGTACAGTTTTACTCCTTTGTCATACTAACAAGTGCACTCTCACCTGGAATAATTTCAGTGGACTTGTGACAAGCTTGATTGACTGGAAATTGCAGTGGGATGCAAGTTAGCCTCCCAAGAGCTTACCTAATGTTCCCACATAAAAATGACAAAAGCCTTTGCATTGCTTACATATTTTTATGATGTGAATAAATTTTAAGTGGGTTTACTTTTTTGTATTTGTACGGTATTTTAATAAACATTCTTTCGGATGAAAGAGAGGAACAGTGAGTATTAGTGGGGCCAATAACTTTGGGCAACTGTGGGATTGGGGTTTTCTAAGCAAGAAAGGTAGTCCTGCCAGCCTTTAGCTTGGAAACCCTTCCTCCAGCAAAGTGATTTAGGAGTGGGGTGATTCACATCAAAGACTAGATACATTTAGTATTTTGTGAAGAAATGCATAGATGTTTCTGTGTTTTCAGTTTCTCTGAAACTTTAGGAGAGTGTGGTAACCCTGAAGACAAATCGCTAACAATCATGGTTGGTGGTGATGAACTACCCATCTTCAAGATTCAAATAAATAATTTATATATTTGCCTCATGTGGTATAAAAAATAGAAAAAAAGATTTAGATGGGGGCGTGGCAAAGGGCTATGAAAACTGAGGGTGGTCTAGGTGGTAGAACTGGGTTTTCTTTCTTTCTTTAAGAAAGAATATATTTTTGTCTATTATTTTCAACTTACCTCTTTTCTCTTTTAATATTGCAGTGTGCAAAGACCCACCTTACAAAGTAGAAGAATCTGGGTATGCTGGTTTCATTTTGCCAATTGAGGTTTATTTTAAAAACAAGGTATGTAATCTTTATCTATTAATGTTTGCCTAGAAAATCCTCTTTTAGCCAAATGATGTTTAAATTAATCTGGATTCATAAGTACTTTTATTGCTAGGTGATGTAAAAATAAAAGTTATATTTTTCTCAGGAATTTTGGTTACCTTTAATTATAGAGGAGTGGCTAGCAGAAGATAATTTCAATTAAATAAAGTCAGATTATGTAGAATTCACTAAATATTTCTTGTAAAAGAATAATTACCATTTTGAAAAAGTGGATTAATATGTTTGTAAAATAGAAATAATAAATTATGTTTTTTCAGTAATATGCTTTTTACTCATTTTCCTATTTCTAGAATTTTGGGGACCTCCAAAGAACAGTCCCTCATCTTTCATTGACACACTTGCTGCTCATATCCATTAGTATCAAAATGAGATATTATGGGTTCTACTGCATTTAAAAGTTTTCAATAATGTATATGTGGCAGAACATATAAGCTATATAATATTGAACAATTGTTCAACATCAGTAAGTTTCACTTTTCATTGTAAAATGCAGATAGGAAAAGAGTTATTGCTCATGGCAGCTTAGAGAGGATTGGATAAAACAAATCAGTGTATTTTGAAAATGCCACATTTATAAGTAAGCACTTAATAAACACTCACTATCAACATACTTTCTAAAAGTTGCTCCCAATTGAAATAAATACCTATTTGTATTAAAGGAACGGAGTAAATTAAAAGTCATGTCACCCAAACAAGTACTTGATAAAATGTTGTCTGTGGACAACAGGATCATTATCACCTAAGAGCTGTTTAGAAATGAGTTTTACTGTAAGCCAGTGTAAACTCAGAAAAAAAGGAGCAAATAATGCATTATAAAAAATTAATAAGCATTACTTATAAATCATGAAGAAAAAAATATCAGAGAAAGAACTGAGATTGGCAAGCTCCACCCCAGAACTAAATCAGAACCTTGGAGGTGAGGCTTAGAACTGCTCATTTACAATCCTTCCAGGTTTTTCTCAGAAAAGTGTGAGAACCACAGATAAGTCAGTCTTCAATGTCCGATGGCTTTCATTGGCACAGTATCCTGGTGACTATTCTCAATGTATAGAAGGCCCCGCCTTTAATTAAAAAAAATCTTTATCATTAAGGGATAATTCACTTCCAATTTAACTGTAATAAACCTACTTATAGATTAGGTTTAGATGCAGGAGTGGGATAGATTTTATTTTCCACATTTCTTGTTTCTTTCTGAGCCTGTCTCTTCACACACCACATTCTTGCTACTACCAGCTCCCTCCCAACCTGTTACCCTATTACCTTTATAAAAAGTTATATTTTATAAGTCTATTTGGCAGTAATCTATTTCTGTGGAGCTAAATATTTTAATGCTTACTCTGTCCCTGGAATTCCACTGAACCCCTTAAATATGTTATTTCATTCTGTAGGTTTATAAGAAGTTTTGAGGGGTAAGTAATATTATTCTTACTTTGCAAGAAAGGAGACTGAGTCATAGAGAAGTTGAACAGCTCATCTAAGGTCAAACACATGTGGAAATAGTTCAAACCACATACTCAATGTAGATATTTTTATTAGTCAATCTCTTAAATTCTGTTTCTTATGAGTAATAGCTCTTGGCTTACTTTTCTCAGCAGTGATATCACTGAATTCATGATTTTCATCAGGCAGTTCACTGGGTGTGCATTTATGTAATATGCTTTTACATTGATCTGTTGATTTTCTTTTTGTCTCATTTCAAGCTTTATTTTCTTTAAAACACTAAGTTGTAGCTCTTTGCCTCCTTCATTGAAAAATTGAGATATAATTTATATACCATAAAACTATTTTAAAGTGTACAACTTGGGGTGTCAATATAATGTGTCACCACCACCACTAATTCTAAGACATTTTTATTACCCTACAAAGGAACACTATACCTATTGCAACTGCAGAAGCTCTTAGTTCTCTTAGCATTGAACTTCTTTTCTCTATGGGGTTTTCTGTTCCTGTCACTCCAGATACATAGAATCATACAATAGGGAGTTTTATGTGTTGGATATCTTTTCACTTAAAACTTAGCATGTTTTAAAAGTTCATTCATTTTATAGGATGTGTTAATACTTACTCCTTTTTATGATATTTTTATGCTCTTCCTTTTACATACATAACATTTTGTTTATTCATTTATAAAATTTAATGGGCATTTGGCTTGTTTACACTTTTGGCTGTTCTGAATAGTGCTGCTGTGAATACACATATACAAGTTTTTGTGTGATATGTTTTCAACTTTCCTGGTTATTTATCTAGCTGATGTTTTGTGGTTAATGATAACTTTATGTTTAACTTTTGAAGAACTGTCAAGCTGTTCCCTCAATGACTGCACTGGTATTGAAAGCAACATAGGAAGGTTCCAGTTTCTCATTTCTTTTTGACCATAGGTATTGTGAAGAAGTGGTATCTCCTTTCAGTTTGATTTGTGTTTGCTTGATCACCTAGGCTATTGAGCATCTTTTCGTAACTTATAGTTCATTTATTTTCTTTGGAAAAATGACTGTTCATATCCTTGGCCAATTTTTGACATATTGTTACATCTTGTAAATGATTGTATCCATGGAAGGGGTTTAGGGCCTATCTCCTTACCTCTCCTTTCTTCCCCTTCAATATCATAAAATATCCTTCTTGTCATACTCTTCATATCTTGTGTTTTATTTTATTTAGGCATGCCACAGTCCTATAAAAAGTGTTGAAGCTTTTAGGACAGAAAAAGGTCTTGGCCCAAAGAAATTAGGGCTTCGTCTATTATACGATCCTATGAGAGCCCATACTGGTTTTACTACTTTACTCCCATCACCAAAGTTAATATGACATTGCATTGGCATCACTGTGGAAAACAGTGCTCCAGTGAGAGATCTTCCATCCATTGTTTTTTTAACTTTTCTGGTTATTTTTACAAAACTTCAGTTGAGCAGAGAAATATTTTCTGAATTGCTCACTTTTCTTTACAGATAATGGGCTCTCACTGTAGATAAGATTTTAAAGGAGCACAAATGAAGGATGAAGAGGCAGCGTGTGTTGCCCAAATGTGTGTACTACAAATTCAGTCTTCTCATACTTATGAGTGAAAGTATTGTTTGTTTCTTTTGTGAGGAATTTTAATTTCTTAGGATATGAAAAAAGATACAGGCATGTAAGATAAAAACAATGACTCCTTTAAGACCATAAAAAAAAAACAAACAACAGACTCTTGGGCTGAGCACTGTAACATAGATTCCATTTAATCTCCAAATTAGCTTATTTCTATTTTTTATTTTTTGATTTTATACTTAACAGTGTCCCCCCCCACCACCACTTATATGCATATATATTAGTATATATAATGAGTATCTATGTGTTTATAATATGCAAAAGTAGGATATACCTAATTGGTCACAAGCAGAAAAATGGATTAGTAAATGGTGAGTTAATAATTCTTAGGATGCTCCATAGCTGTGAATATGGTAACATGGATGTCTCAAGAAAAAGTCACAACATCTTAAATGTTGTAGAAGTGTATATATGTGAATATGATTCATGTATATCATTCACAATGATATCATGTATGATAACATGCACAGTGGTTTTTATAAGCCATGAAGTCAAGAATCAGTGATACCATAGCAACTCATGTGTACAGTAGGGACATGAGTTGAAAGGGCATTGTTTTCTGGGGGAAAGCAATAGAATAGCTTATATTTATAAAATTTCATTTCTTAAAAAAGGTAAAGAAACATGGTTATAATGTTACTGTTGGGTTTAATCTCAATGGAAAGTACACAGATATGTCTTCAGTATTTTCATTAAAATCATAAACTATCACTTTGTCTTCTAATTTAACTTGCTAGAACATCCTAGAGACCAAGGTTTTGTTATCATTCAATGTGGATTTCTGAGCTAGATATATTCCTTGTTTTTCTTCCTATTGAAATGATCCATGGGTAAAAAATTTACTAGGTCTAGGCTGTTGCTCCAGAATGCACACTTTATTCTTTTCACAATTTATTATTTTATTCTGCCCTGGAGTTTGTTCAACTCTGTTTTGAAATAGGATAGTTCATGCAGTAATGGTTTGTGAAAAAGTATTATCCAGAGATTTTGTAGGAACAGAGATTTTGCAGGAGATGTCCGTATGGCATTGGAAGAGTCCTACTCTATGTATTGCGATGCCATCCTGCTCTGGGCCCCATGGCCATTCTTGAACTCTCCTGGCTTCTAATAAGCTTTTAGTTCTGCTCACTTGAGAGTTAAGAGTCAAGAGAGTGTTGAAGTGTCAATGCTTCTTTTAGTTCCAATATGTTTATTCTGCCTTATTTTGTATTTGTGTTCAACAAAGCAAACCTGTCTTTGAGAATCATTTGTGTTTCAGAAACTCTAAACCAACAGACACACTAAAACATAACTGACTATAGCACTTTAGCTTTGAAAGGATCCCTCACTTCTCTCTTTCATGCTGTCCTCAGAAAAAGGACATGAGTAAATGTCAAGGACTGAAACAGAATGAGAAGGGTAATTTAATGTTGCCCAAAACATATTTCCACCTCTAGGAAATTTTCTGCCTTATATGTAGAATAAATGTATGCTTTCTTCTTTGAACTTGGAGAAACATCTTTTCTGAGACATATAGATTGATATAATACTGATGTCTGCCTTCTAAGAATCTAACCTATGAAAGCCTGCCCTCTAATTTAGTTGACTACCACATGACTTTTTTATGATTGCTTTTCTCTTTCTTAAAAAAAAATCTTTAAAAGAAAATTGCACTGCTCAAAAGATAACCACGATGGCCCTTAGTTTGATTTTTTTTTAACTTATTATGGTCTATAAAGTGATGTTACTGCCTTCTTTTCTACTGGTAATTAATTATACTATCAAAACATTTTTCTCTTCAAAAAAGTATGCAGAAGTATACTCCTAGTAAAATATATAGAATAAAACTTGAGTTAGTTCCTTACCTACCCTTTTAATTATTAACTATTAAATAGTCTTTGCTGATTTCTCCCCATGCATTTGCATAGATAAAATTATGTCAACATAGGTATTGGCATGGACACAATATATCATACTTTAATATTGTTCCTTGAGTTGTCTTTTATTCACTTAGCAATTTGCCTTTCCAAATCAGGTTTCATAATTAATTGAGTGGCATTCCACAATAATGAAAGACTCACATACAGATCATACTTTTTTTCTTTTAATTATAAACAATGTTGCCATGAATGTATTCTTTTGCACATATATTGAATATTCCTTTGAAATGATTTTTAAAGTAAAACTTTTAGATCAAGCTTCATATGCATTAAGTATGTGGATAGATATCACCACAATGTTTCCGAAAGGCTTTCAATTTACACAACCAATTACAAGGCAGAAACTGTCATCCTTCTGTCTTTAATCACTTCTACACTTTGTCTAACCCATCTACAATTTAGAGAAAAGGCCGATACTTTACAAAATGATCAGAATTCAATGGGATAATTACATTAATAAAAAAATATGACAGGAGGGACATCTAATTCAGTCTGGATTGGGAGGGTTAGTCAGAATTGCCAGAGGAATTCATACCTTTGTGGGTTCTCAAATGAGTTTAAACTAACGAGGTAAGAGAGGGAGGTATTTTGGAAGGGAAGACGTTTTACTAATGGGGAACACTAGATGTGAAGGTAAAATAAATGAGGTAATATTAAGTAATAGAAAGTGTAAATACTTCAAAACTGTGGAAGGGTAGGTGGTAAGTAAGAAAACAAAGGAAATGCAAAGAAAAGTGTGATGGTGAACCAAGGAAATGGGCTCTCGTTTGATAGAAAGTTCTGAGCCATTAAAGGTTTTTGTATTAATGGAATGGTGTACCGTGTATGTGTGTGTGCGTGCGTGTGCGTGTGCGTGCGTGCGCACGTGCGCACGTTCGCGCTCTATATCTCTTATCGTGGGAGGTAGAATGGAGTATTTCAAAACTAGGAGGAAACTAAGTAGGGGATAAAGAAGGTATAGGAGAATAGTTATGTTGACTAGAAAAAAGGAGATAGATGTGGGAGTTCCTAGGGAGGAAAACTAAATTAAATTTGGAAACAATTTGACCTTACTGAGTAAGGGAGAAGGAAGCTTTATGTATACTTCTTGTGTTTTAACCTCTGAAAACAATTATAATTTCTTTTCGCCAAGAAAAAGAATGTAGGAGAAAAGACTGAAGAATGAGTGAATGAATGAAATCTTCAGTTAAGCTAATGCATGGACTTGATGTTAATGTGGATTCACTTAGTGAAGATGTGAGTACAGTATGGAACACATTTCCATGTCAAGTGAGAGTTAGGCTGGATGAAACTTTCTCCGTGCGAATGCACGTGTTGTTTTGTTGTTGTTGTTGTTGTTTTTTTTTTGGGGGGGTGACTTTGAAAAAAGATAAAAGTTATTTAATGTGAATGAAGAAAGAAGAGAAGTCTATGAAGAAGACAGAAGAAATGCTTTAAATGTGTGGGTGGGTGTGGGGGGGGCAACAGGAGATAATGGTATCCTGATAAAAGAGGGAAGGAGCAAGTTTCGTGCCAGATAAGCAGTAGAAATAAATTAATGAACAAATAAGTGAGTTGGAGAAGTCTTCATGAGAAAGAGGCTGCCATGGATTTGTAGATGATATTTACATACTGACAGTATCAGGTGCTAAGAATTTTGAGTCAGAATAACTACGTTCAAATCACTTCATTTAATCATGTGTTAGTAATATAATAGATTTTTTTAAGGAAACATTTTAAGACTATAAATTTTTAAAAAATATACTAGATAACTTCTTGGGTAGATTTTAAAATGTAGCCTCTCTGAAAAAAAGTAATGCAGTTCCTAAAGATGTTAAACATAGAATTATCATATAACCCAGAAATTCTTCTCCTTGGTATATGTCCAAGAGAAATGAAAATATGTGTCCAAACAAAAGCTTTTATATGACCAGTCATAGCAACATTATTCACAATAACCAAAAAGTTGAAACAACCTACATGTCTATTCATAAATGGATTAACATAACCTGATATATACATGCAATTGACCCACCAAAAGGAACCAAGTATGGAATGCAGAAAATATGCCAGGTGAAAAGACTCCATCACAGGAAGTCCACAGACTGTGTGTCTTCTGTGTGTGCTCCTGTGATTACATGAAATGTCTGAAATAGGCGATTCCACAGAAACAGAAATAGAACTTGCCCAGGGATATAGGGAATGGGTTAGGGACAGGGAATGATTACTGATGAATTTGAGGTTTCCTTTTGGAATGAGGGAAAATGTTCTGAAATTTGATGATTGGTTATGGTCTCTTACTCTATGAATAGACTAAAAATTACTACATTGGATACTTTAAGAGTGACTTTTCTCATTAATGAATTATTTCCCAATAAAGATGTTATTAAAGATGTAAACAGCATCGCTTAAAAAAACAAGATGACAAGTTAATAACAAATTGAAAAAATGATAACTGATCAGAGTTGGTTAATATCCATAGTACATGAGGAATTTTTATAAAACATAGTACAATAAATTCTGAATGACTTAATTTTCTAACTGACCCAAGGAAGTGCATGACAACTAAATGAGATGACTGTTAAAGTTAATGTTATTGTTGTTCTCAGTCTCCATTTTACCTTGAATGCTTAAGAATTACCAAGAGTTGATTAAGTGTTTTGTCACCAAAAATAATGTCTCATGATTAAAATTTTAGGGATCATGAGATTATTGTTTTCTTAGATGTGAGATACTTTTATCCTCCTGGTTCAGAATTCAGAAAATATCTTTTAAAAAAATTTTTTCACAGATAGTTGTTGCCTTTTATACTATGTGTATGCACTAAAGTGATTTGTTGAGAGTACAGTGGTCATTCAGCCATTGTTTTTTACTTTCAAGATTCTGTGATTGTCCCAGTGTAAAGGGAAATAGTAAGAATATGCTATTCTAAGATAAAGCAAAAAGATGGGAGACGCATAGAGAGCAGAGGAGACAAGAGAGACTAGGATTCAAGGGATGCTTCCCAAAGTGAAACCTGAATGGAGAAGGATGAGTAGAGGTTATCTAGATAAAACAGAACATAGAGGAATGAAAATACTCAAATAAGGTAAGGGTAAAACTCCACGCTAACCTACAATGTGTGTGATACCAGAAGCAGCCAACAGCAGTGGGCCATCAGGTGGGTTGGAGAATATGGGCTGCTATGAAGTCAAAAGCCAGATTACAAAATCCCTTATTGTAACATTCAGTTTACATTTTAACCTAATGAGAATTGGGAACTGTTGCCATTTTGATTAAGCAGTGAATTTTTGTTTCATATAGAACATTTTGTGCTGTTAAGAGTATTGAAGATAATTTATCCTGGAATAAGAAGACCTACTAGAGAAGAGAGTTCTTAGTAGTTGGGACAATGAGTAATGGTTTAGAGGATTTATGCAAAAAAAAATTCTAGGGTGCATTCAGGAGAAGGAATGGCAATCCTTGATGTGACATGAAGTAGGGTAGAGTAAGAAAGGGAGGGAATAGCTGTGAGGGTATCTTAGATCTCTAGTTGGATATCTGTGCTGTTATTGTCATGCCATCCAAATGTTGCAGGGAAAAATCATGAGTTTATTCTTTTAGATTTTTCTCTGGCACATGAAACTCACTTATCAGCTATTTCCATTTTGCTTCTTGACATGACAGCTTTTAAATGTTTGTATTTTCTGTTCATTGGGAGGAATAAACCATAGCTTTCTCCATTTCCATTTGTGTCTAACTCTTTCCTCTTTCACTTTTGTAACCTCTAGGAAGAACCTAAGAAAGTCCGCTTTGATTATGACTTATTCCTGCATCTTGAAGGCCATCCACCAGTGAATCACCTCCGCTGTGAAAAGCTGACTTTCAACAACCCCACAGAGGATTTTAGAAGAAAGTTGCTGAAGGCAGGAGGGGTAAGCCACACTGCCTTGTGGAAAGCATTCCCATAGGAAGTTAATTGCTAGTGTGTTCAGTGAGATGATGTTTTGAAAAAGATAAAGTATCATAATGGGTTAGCTGTAGACACATCTGATTTAAGATGAAGAGATAAGCTAATATTTTACGTAGCATGAGTTTGAAATTACACTGTTGGTTAGTCCTTAGTCTACACAGTTCAAAGTTATTTTCAATGAGTGTTGAGGGCCCAAACCAATCCAACAGATGACCCTCAATTAAGAAAAGAACAACATCTGGACTTTCTTATATTGGTTGAGAGAAACTGGGTAAAATTGAAAGTCACATTAAAAATCATGTAAAAATGAGTCCAAATTTTTGTGGTCAAAATTTACAGAAAAGGGGTACTCACCATTCATATTATATATTTGGGTTACTTAAGTATATTTTTGTTTGAACATAGATAGAAGATTTTTTTTTTTTTACTTTATAAATTTCTTGTCCATGTGATTTGGTGAGAATGGGGAAAGATTTTTGCAAACATAAATAAATGGAATATATACTTGCAACTAAGTGAGCTATACAGCTTAGACAAACACTACTGACTGATTGAAATCTACTTAACAGTGGGTGCCATTTGTCTTCACCTCAGGTGGACTTTCTGTGTCATCTTATCTGGGCACTTCAGATGCCATAAAATATTAAAGCATGTTCTCTACTCTAGAATCATGTTCACTCAGTTTTACTGGCAGATTTTTGCTAGTTTTGCATTTATGGACTGATCATTCCATGTAAGCATGTGTAGACATTCCTCAAGATACTCCAGGCCACTGATAAACTTCATCTGAGGATTTTATAGGAAAAGCTGGATTTGATATTATATAGACATTCTTTCCCTTGATGGTGTTATGGACAGCCCTTTGAGAACCTCAGGAAAGCAGTGGACTATCTCTTAATAAATCACCTATGTATATGTAAAGTTGTATGAACAGCTTGGCTTATGTAGTACCTCTGTTTTTTGGCATCCTGTTTGGCTAGGCTCCTATCCTTTCAGTGGAATTACTGACTATTGGAAGCATTGCAGGTCTCTAACACATTACATTTCATACTGTAATTTGTAACAGTAAATAAAGGTTGAGTAGGTATTGGTGGGCTAGATTTGGAAATGAGCCATCATTTATGGTATTTTATGGGGAATGCATCTTAATAAAGAAATGAGATTGTGTAATGTGACTCATTTTAAAGTTAGGGATTTATTATGTATTTATTAAGGAAGTGGTTTTAAAAAAAATACCCTATTTCACTCTTTTTATGAATATCAAGAGCACAGTGTCAATGCTATTTGCCTTTGACTACGCCCTTAAAAATGAAGTGGTCCATTTTATATCCCAATTATTCTCATTATTTTTCTTTTTATGAAGGTGGCATTTATGTTTCTGGTTATTCCTCTTGGGCATGTAGTTAGTAGGTAATTGGAGCATGTGAATTTGAATGCATTAGACTTCTGATAAGGGTCTTAGGATAAAGTAAATATGACACAAGAACTTTTTAAAACAAGCATTTAGTCCCAGAGTATTCATGGGTTTCTTGTGAGCAGTAGGCAAGGGTACAGTCAGTGAGAATGTGGCAGAGTGCAGTGCTATAACTTGATAGAGTCTCTAGGACATGTCTGTCTTCTGCAGCACTCAGCCTTTATCTCAGAATTAGTCTCCTTGAGGGCCCTCCCTAGTGGCCCAATAGGTTAGGACTCAGCACTGCAAGCTGGCTGCAGCTGCTTCAGTGTGAGTTTGATCCCAACACAGGAGGTGATCTACAAGGTGCAGCTGACCTCTCCTGACCCACCCATCGCTCCCTCAATAGTGTATTTCAGAGTTGATCTACCTGTTCTCCCCACTCTGCCTCTGGTGAATCCTCTCACTGCCCCTGCAACTCTGGCCTGTACCCTAAGTTCTGTATGCATGAATAAATAAATCTTTAAAAATAAAAAGAATTAGTCTCCTTGACTGCTAGCTTTCCTTCTTTGTGTTTCTTTAAGTGTTGTGTGAAACCTGCTGATTTTTTTCTATTGGATTGTGTCTTGACAACACTACAATAATATGTTGAAAAGTTAATTATTCAGGCACACCAGTTATTTCACTTAAGTATTTTAAGGGCCTGGTTCCAGTGAATTTCTTAGTAAAATTAAAATTTAAAACTCCACTTGAAATAATAGTCCATAGACTATTAATTTCTTATAACAAGATTAATTATTTATGGGCATGTGCAAATCTGTAGACTAAGTACACTTTTTTTGTCTAAATCTAGACTTTAGGCAACCTTGTACTATTTTTTTTTTTCAAAGATTTATTTATTTATTCATACAGAACTGGGGTACAGGCCAGAGATGCGGAGGGTGAGAGGATTCACCAGAGACAGAGTGGGGAGCAGAACAGGCAGATCGACGAAGTACACTGCTGAGGGGAGCAGCGGGCGAGTCAGGAGAGGTCTGCCACGCCATGTGGTCACCTCCGGGGCAGGCGGGAATCGAACTCATGCGGAAGCGGCTTTAGATTCTCAGTGCTGTGCTTTAACCTGCTGCGCCACCAGGGAGGGCCAACCTTGTACTATTTTTACCAGACATTTAAACATTTATCATTGCCTTAGTAGTCATTCGTTATCATGGTGCTACAAACTTATGAATCATTTTAAAATTTTAGCAATATTTTTTTTCAGCTTTATTGAGATATAATTGACATATTATATTGTGTAAGTTTAAAGGGTACAACTTGTTAATTTGATATACTTATATACTGCAAAATGATTGCTACCATAGCATTAGCTAACACCTGCATAATTGCCATTTCTTTTTTGTGGTGAGAACATTTAAGATTTACTCTCAGAAACTTTCAAGTATATAATTCACTATTATTAACTTTAATCACCATGCTGATCCCAAGAACTTTTTCATTTAAAACTGCAAGTCCATACTCTTTCATATGCATCTCCTTTCCCCCACCCTGACAATTTCCAGTCTTTCTACAAATTTGGACTTTTTTTGATTCTCCATATAAGTGATAATGTGTCATATTTTCTTTGTGTGATTTAGCTTGCTTATCTTTTTTTTTAAAGATTTATTTATTTGTGCATACAGAACTGGGTACAGGCCAGAGGCTCAGGGGTGGCGAGAGGCCTCACCAGAGACAGAGTGGGGAGCAGAACAGGCAGATGACGAAGTACACTGCTGAGGGGAGCAGTGGGTGCGTCAGGAGAGGTCTGCCACGCCATGTGGTCACCTCTGGGGCAGGCGGGAGTCAAACTCATGCCGAAGTGGCTTCACCTTCTTAGTGCTGTGCTTTAACCTGCTGCGCCATCAGGGAGGGCCAGCTTGCTTATCTTAATGCCCTCAAGGCTCTATCCATGTCATCGCAGATGACCAAATCACATTCACATTATATAGTATGTAATTGTACATAATATAGACATTATATATAATATGTATCATTATATGGGATACATACGTACTCCTTTTTATCCATTCATCTGTTGGTGAGCATTTAGTTTTTCCCATATCTTGACTATTTTGAGTAATGTTTTAGTAAACGTGGGAATGCAGATATTTATTGGAAATTGTCCTCCTCCCCCCTCTTTTTTACACATTTCCTTTGGATTTATTGGATTGTTGGATCATTTGGTAATTCTATTTTTAAGATTTGAGGAACTACTATATTGTTTTATAGAGTACAATCTCACTGATCTCCACATTCTCTTCCATACTTGTAATCACTTTTCTTTTAAATGCTAGCCTCTAACAGAAACGAGGTGCTGTCTCATTGTGGTTTGATTTGTGTTTCCCTGACTATTAGAAATACTGAGTCCTTTACATGTACTTGACAGACATCTTGTCATGTTGGAAAAATATCTATGCAGATATTCAATACATTTTAAAACTGGATTATTTTTGTTGTTGAGTTGTTTCAGGTATTTACCTATTTTTGATATTGAATTCATATTAGATACATGACTTTCTCCTACTCGTTTTGCTGATGATTTCTTTTCTTGTGATGTTCTGGCTTCTGTGTGTATTGTGGTTCTGTTTGTTTATTTTTGTTTTTGTGGCCTTTGCTTTTGGTAGCTATTAGAAGTGTTATGTTTATGATTGTTTCTCTTTAGGCAAACTTTTATAAAAACTGGGTTTAGGGGCCCTCCCTTGTGGTGCAACTGGTTAGGACGCAGCACTGCAAGCTAGCCTCACCCCTTCAGTGCTAGTTTGATCCCAGGCCCTGGAGATGACCACATGGCACAGCAATACCTCTCCTGTCTTGCCCGCTGCTCCGCTCAGCAGTGTACTTCACTGATCTGCCTGTCCTGCTCCCAGCTCTTTCTGGTGATTCCACTCACTGCCCCTGCATGTCTGGCCTGTACCCTAATACTATATACATAAATAAATAAATCTTTAAAAAACAACAACAACTGGGTTTTGGAGTAAGAAAGGGAGTACTGTATTCCTCTTTCTATAACATTACCTGTGTGACATAGTTGGGAATGTTCCACCTGTAAAGTAAAAAATTGGTTGCTTCTTCCTATGTGCAGTGTGCAGTGTGTACGTGCAAAAGTGTTATGAGTGGAGTAACTCATTTTGTGGGCAATGTTTTCTTCTCTTTCACTTTTTTTCTTTGAAACCAAAAGTACACAGCATCATTAAAAGTTGAATTTGGCTTTCAAGAAACCAGAAAGGTTGTTTTTAGAGTTGGCAGTATTGTAGAAAAGTACTTTTCAGTTCCTAGAAGAAAATGGTTCCAAAGAACTTTTTGCCAGAAGAATCATGAAAAATAGGAGATTTTTTTCTATTTCATAATCTATAAACCTATAACTACACAACAACTTTTTTTTTTTTTTGCCAG
This sequence comes from Condylura cristata, assembly GCF_000260355.1. Taxonomy (NCBI): domain Eukaryota; kingdom Metazoa; phylum Chordata; class Mammalia; order Eulipotyphla; family Talpidae; genus Condylura; species Condylura cristata. The sequence continues at coordinate 54,479,905 of NW_004567107.1, read as the reverse complement.
TGGCGCTCTTTTCCTCATTGATTTCTCTTTAACTCTCTCTCACTCTGTCTCTCACATAGCAACTCCTTCTGAACAATGTCAAAGATGTCTTGCTGTATTCCCCCTTCTAAGAAATGCACCCAGTCTTCTGTTGAATAGTTCTCTAATCTTAAGGATAGCTTTGCTTTAAGAGAAAAACAGTTGCAGGAAAGTCATATTTGTATTTATTTTCTGATATTATTAAAATGCAAAATAATTTCATTTATAAAGTTTTCAAAGTAGTTTCCTCAAAATGAGAGATTTCTTTGGAGAGTATTAGGAAAATTGTGAGTTTGGCTTAGAACCTAGGTAAAATCAATCCTGAGATCAGGAAAAGATAATAGATAAGGATCAGAATTTGGAAAAGAATTACTCAAGAGTTTCTAGGAGGATATGGCCTTTATTTTTTTATATAAATTTTGAGATTTATTTATTCTTTGGTTGTGGAGGTAGAGGACAGTGAGCAATAAACTTCTGAGAGTTGTTTCTGTGTCCTAAAATTTTAAGCAAAATGGCCATTTTACCCCTTTGAGAAGCACTCTCAATTCCGTATTTCTATTTTTTCCCATTAGAAAAAAAATGCGTATATTTTTTAAAGATTTATTTACTTATGCATACAGAACTGGAGTACAGGCCAGAGGCGCAGGAGTGGTGAGAGGATTCACCAGAGACAGAGTGGGGAGCAGAACAGACAGGTCAACGAAGTACATTGCTGAGGGGAGCAGTGGGTGAGACAGGAGAGATCTGCTGCACCATGTGGATCACCTCCGGGGCCGGGGATTGAACCCACACTGAAGCAGCTGCAGCTAGCTTGCAGTGCTGCATCCTTACCTGTTGCACCACCAGAGAGGGCCCCAATGCTTATCTTTTGGGTGATTTTCAGATATGCTCTTCAGGATATCAGGATTTTTTTTTTTTTTTTTTTTTTTAGGGCTTGTGGTCACTGTGGATGAGTATCTTTCAGTTTACTTGATCCCCTTCTTAGTAGCTGGAATTCAGCCACAGTGCTAAGCTGCAGAATTGTTTGACCTTCCTTATGCTGGGGTTGGAGTTAAGGTTTGACTTCCATTATGTCTGATTGAAAGAAGAGAAGTATGTCTTTTGGGTACTGCCAAAGTAAAGACATATTGGCTAATGTATGTTCTATGACTAAAACTTGTTTTTCTACCTCTGTTCTCTGAATTATTTGTTGCAAAGGAATGTGATACAAATGGGAAAATTTTGAAATCAGGCAGATTTACATAAAAACCTCAACTCTAGGTCTTCTTCTAACAGAATTACTCCAGTAAAAATATTAAATTTTTTTTAACTCTCAGTTAATAATATATGAAAAGAATGAGATGGTGTTTTCCTCATTGGTAATGTGTCCATGATGTATGGTACAGAGCACAAACAGCCCCCTAATTCCTTTGTTAGCTTGTTTAGAAGATCAAAAGACATTTGGCCATTTATATATCAAGCTTTTAAAAGTACAATGAAAAAGGCTTATTATTGATGATAAATTACCTAGGTTTATTGGTAGGAAAACTTACCACCAGTATAAGCAGTCCATTGATGGACTTAAGTAGTTCCCATGATGTCTTTAATGAAGAAGTTTACATTCTGCATTTTACTTGCAATGAAGAGATCATCAGTTTTTAAGATGTGAGTCTTCATTAAGAAACTTATCAGTTCTTATCATCAACCTTAATTCTAAATTTGTAGTATATTAAAGGTTTCACAAAGTCCTTGAAGGATTTCCTAACTAGAATGCTCAGGAAGCTTGCTTCATCCTTGTGCTTCTATGACGAGATCACAAAAGGGACAGATATCTTTGGACAACTGAGTTTATTTTATAACTGCTCCTTTTTTTGGCCTAGAAATCAAGTGGTCTGCTTTGGTTCTGCTATTCTTTATGGGTTGGTGATATGATGTTGGTGGGTATTTTTTCTTTCTTTCCTCAATTAAACAGGGCAAAGTCTAAACATGTTGTTCTGTCTATTTCTGAATCACTGGCAAGCAGTTAATTTTGGGGACTGAAAATTAAAACTAACTACAGTTGTTAAAGCTAGGGTTTCTATAGGCAGAAATCCAATTCTGTTCAGACACCACCTGTTTCAGTGGGACATTTCAGACGCCCATTTGGCAAGATTTTCTGGAGAAGACATGGGGAACATGCTTTCAGTCTGTGTTAGTCTGCAGCATAAAGCAGCCCTGTTCTTGAGAGTGACAGCTTCGTGTGTGTGTGTGTGTGTGTGTGTGCACGCACATGTATGAGTGATAAATTTTTGCAAGGATAAAGTGAATTCATTCAGAAACCCTGCTTTTTGGGAAGTGGGACTCATGTCCACCATGGACATGAGTCCACCATGTCCCCAACAAAGAGTTTTAGTTGTTATATGACCAAAGGGATCTTAATGATAAGAAACTTTCACTAATGCAGCCACATCAAGCCACCTCAACTTAATATGTTTTCATTGGGTTCTGGAATGAGTCTCCATAGCATAGTTTGTTATTTGCTTTTCTTTTCTTGGTGGATTTAAAACATCCTCAAACTCTAATTTTTTGGTAATAGGTAAGTGTGTAAAAGATGCAAAATGACGTAGAGGGAGTCCCCGGCCACTAAGGAAGCTGTAGGGAATAACCTTTTGTGTAGTTCCTTGTGCACACCAATAATGTGTATTTGTAGAATAAATTCCTAGGAGTGAACCATGTCTCTAAGGCAGAAGGGAATCTAAATTTTGATACGCATTTACAAATTGCTTGCCAAAGAGGTTCTACTATTCTATGCTTGCATCAACAATGGGCCAAAGTACCTATATCTCCACATATTGATTTATTAAACATTTTCCCCAAAAACTGATGAGTGAAAATGGCATCTCATTTTCATTCACATTTCTCTTTTGTGTGATGATGAGCATCTTTTCATGTTTAAAAGTCATTTTCATTTCCTTTCAAAGACCACATTTTAATGTATTTTAAATTGGAAATATTCTAAGTGTTTCAGTTTCAACTTAAATTTATGGGTACTCTTCCCACATACTTACATTTGGAAAGGTTACAAAAAGATACGGAAGCCTCTCTAACCAAAGTCTGTGTTTTCAGGCTTTCTCCAATGTGTAACAAATTATGTTCTTAGGAACTGATTTGTCAAGACTCTGGCTTCTAAAAATATAAGTGGCTTTTGTGGTAAATTCATCTCAACAGTGCCCAGAGATGGGTAGTTGACTGCTTATTTTAAAAATTAATTAAAGAAAATAACACAGAGAAAATTATTTTAGTGGCTGTAACTGGACAGCTTCATTGGATTTTTGGATATTCATTTTGGAACGTGTGTCTTTTTGTTGTTTTCTGATTCCATATCATCTTGTAATCATCAGCCTAGAAGGATAAAAGGACACTGGTCTTTTTCTACCAGCACTGATAAAGTGTAATTTATTTAAATAAATGTAGGATCAAGCAGGCTGTGTCACTCCGTTTCTCAGAATTGAGGTTAATTTTCTGTCATGTTTGTGTTTTCTCCTTTTTTGTGTTTTTTACCACCCCTGCCCCCACCACCCGACTCTGGAACATTAAATCATAAAAGTACAACATACATATCAATGATGGATAGAATGTTCAAGTTGTGAGTCTTAATTCCAAATGTAACAATGATCTCATAAATTTTTAGGGAAAGCCTGGTCACGATAGAAAGTTATTTATGTCCCCCAGCATATTTAGTGGTTTTGTGGTTTAATGTCTTCTGAAAGTTGCATAAGTTGGTTGCAGAATAGTTAGACTTTTGAAAGTACAAACAAAGAATGTCTGTGGTATAAAATAATCTTATTGTCTTCTACATTGCTGTTTACCTGTTAGCAGGGAGGGAAAAATATGTGCACACTTTTCACACAGGCCAAAGCTCAAATACTCTACATTGCCTGTTTACCTTGTCAGCAGGGAGGGAAAAATAGGTTGCATACCTTGAGCAAAGGCTAATGCAAAAGAAATTTAACAGACAGATGTCCCCAGAAGGAAGACTAGGCAGAGTTCTGTCCTGTCAGGGTTAAGCTGTCAATATTGGATGGTACCCCATGTGTTCTTCCACAGACCTCCCAGGAGAGCAGTTTAGCTGACTTTAAGTAGGAGCCTCAGTTTAGGCTTGAATGGAAATGCTGTAATATCGGAAACAAAATCATTATTTAACCCTGCCTCTAACTCTAACCCCAAATGCAGAGAATACCAAGAACTTAAGAAATGAATAGAAAAAGAAAAACAAATCAGTGCATGGGGATCTTGGTGAATTTCAAATAAAAAAAAATTGAGCAGTTCTTTTTAAATATCAAAATATTACCATTAACTTCTGTTGGTTGAACTTCTTTCTCCTGTTTAGGCTCAGGTAGTTCATCATGTATCTGTTTCAAAACTACATAAAAAGTTTAATATATTGAGTCTGTCCCATAATTCTAGGATGGTAAAGAAGTTGCTTATGAGAGCAACTGTTTATTTTATTGTCCCATTGGATATATATAGATATATATATTGGTTCATACTCTGTAATATGAAGTAGAAACAATTTACATTCTGAATTTTTACATTCTGTAAGTTGAAAGAAAACTTGACAGTGATAGGAATCTGAAAGTAGCACTTTAAAAAAGAAATGCCTGAGCAAAGGACAGAATCATTGATGCTGCTATGGTGGGTGTGGGGTAGGGTCCTGCCTCTGAAGAGGTCTGAACCTATACCTCTAAGTCATACACAGTGCCGCACACCAATGTTCGTCAATAAGAATAATACAATTAAAAAAAATAAATGCCTATCAGATATTTGCAATTTTTTTTTTTTGAAGAGTGAGGATAAATGGTAGGTGGCTTAATATAACTTTTGTTACCACAGGGAACATAGCCATGTTGTGATAGAATGTTTGATTTGAATTCTGATGACACACATTCAGTTCTTGGATCTGCTGAGTTAGGTTGGTGTAAATTTAAAGAAATATAGTATCTCCTTGCTCCAATTTGAGATTATTAAATAAAATGTAACATGTCGTTAAATAGTAAGCAAATGATTGTTTCATTTATCAAAATGACTTTTGTTCCTACAGGTTTTATTATGCTTTGGTTTTGAACTATGGTTTGTGTTACCTAGAGAGTATTTCTATTTCAAGATTTTGCATTATAATCATGTTCCACTAGAAAGAACATGTTTTAGCCACAAGAAGGAATCTAATTTTTGCCTGATTTAAAAATAATGCGATGTTTATATGTTGATTTTGATACATTAGTTATAAGTTGCATAGGGTTTAAACCACGTGGTTTTTTCTTATTTCTTCAAAAACCTATCTTCACACTTAAAAGGACAAATGTAAAAATTTGGGTTGGTTTTTAAGATGTTTCCAGTAATGTGTTCTTTGTGGTTTGGTTTTTCTTTCTTGTTGTTATTTTCTCCTTATGACTCTCTGCTTCTCAAAGTGAAAGGTACTAGCCTAGTACATTGAGACTGTAGACAACATTAAGAACAAAAGAACTGTTTTTTCACCTATTTCAGATCCTTTCTTAATCTGATCTGGTTTTTCTGTGATTGATAATATTAGCATTTCAATGATTATAGATGTAGGTTACATAATTTGTGTTTAGATGTCATCCCCTTACAGGATAGATTGAGAGCCTGCATGTAGTATGAAATGGTTAACTGGTTAAGATTTAATTAATGGAAAGGTTGACTAAAATAAGGAAGCCCTAACCATAAAACAAACTGGCCATTCCACTATAGTTAGAGTGAACATGGAATATAATAAAAATCTGGTTCACCTCATAAATTTCAATCTTAATGTGAATGCATGGTGATTTAGGACCTGGATTGGGTAGGTTATATAGATAGAAGTCTATCATATTTTATATATATTCTGTCTTTGCACACATTAGAATTAAGTGCCCCTTGCCTTTAAAGCCCTCTCTAAGGCACATGGCATGGATTTCAGCTAGTCCTCATCCCATCCTTGTGCAGGGAACCATCTGGACAACCATTTATAGTGGTGACATTATTTACAGGTCTAGACAAAGAGCTGATTTGGTTTTTAAAGACAAAGCTATCTCGTTTGAAAGTCTGGACAAGAGTAATCTGGGAAAACAATAAGCTTTTTAAAAAATTTGATCTTAGAGTATTCGACTTTTGAATAGCCATGTCCTTTCAAACTTACAGTCTGTAGCCTCTTATTCCCCCACTCTGTTTTGTGTTAACTTACTACATTCTTATCCAACATTATAGTTATTTATAAAGATCTGGTTTCAGGGAGCAAGAGGACTTTTGATAAGAACATTGTGCTAAACTGGAGCTTCAAAGATCAGTGACTAGGGGACCACACTTACTATCTGAAAAAAAGAGAGGCCACCTTCACTACTGGGAATTTTACCCACTGGAGAGTGATTTATTATTTTTTAAAGTAAATATTAAAGTAGAATTTCCTTTCTGATAATTCTGAGTTCTGAGTGCTTTGGTAAATAACATCAGTGAATTCCAGATTGTGAGCGTACTGTAGGTCTTAGTAACAGTCACCATTAACAACAATGCCTTCCACTCTATTCCAGTATGTTATCTAATATATTTTATCTAATTTGACTCTTCAATTCAAAGCTGGATCTGGAAACTTGTTCTGAGTCTTATTTTCTATGTCCTCATCTGTACTTTTTCTTCTGAAATTTTACTCCTACTCTTGATAAAGAAGTGATTGATTTTTTTTGCTCACCCCAGCTCTCTCCCAGGATTAAGTTTCTTGAGTTTCTGTTCCTTTCCATCCATCCTATGCCTAGGTATCATCTTGTCTGAATCCTGCTCTTGCCTCTTAATTTTCTACTAAGGGATAGTTTGTGGTTTACAAAACACCCTTCCTTATTGTTTCAGTTCTTTTTTTTTTTAGTTAAAAATATGATATAGGTCAATCTTTATTCTCATTTATCTTTTCTAGATGAAAATACATTGTGGTTAAAGATACATGTGCCTCTACTTCAGAGCAACACTAGGTGTGAAAGTCTCACAGGCACAAATTTAAATTCAATATTTGATTAATCAGCTCAAAGGTAATAACAGAATCTGTATGAATTATTGAGATTGTAGTAGCTTTTTCCCTGCTCAATTTTCTGAACACCAATCCTGATTTTCTTGGGAAAGAAAAGGGCACAGCTAAAAGGGCATACTTTGCTAAGAAATGGACCCTTTTATCAGATCTTGACATTGATGCCTGGGAGTTCTACTACTTGGAACAAATTGCTATTTTCTACCGCTTCATTTCCTCACTTATAAAATGAGGAAAATATACCTATACCTACAGTTTTTAAAATCAAATTTTATCGATTTGCCATTCATTTTCATAGGTTTCATAGGCTTTTGTGTTCAGCTTTATACCTCAAATGTGCACACTGCTTCACTCACCCTTTACCAAAGTGCTAGTGCCAATGCCTTGTTGTCACCCTACCCACAATCCTTCTTCTATGCTCCCCAGCCCTCTGGTAACCACTGTATTTGTCATAGTTTATTTTTGTTGTGCTATGCTGTTTTATTTTTCTTTGGTTAATTATAGTTCACAAATGAATCAAACCATCTGGTAATTATCTTTCTATTTCTGACTCATTCCACTTATTGTCATTACTTCAAGATCCATCCATTTTGTCCCAAAAGGCACCTTCCATCACTTTAAAAAGCTAAATAGTATTTGATTGAGTATACATTATAAAAATTCTATGTCCAGTTATCTGTCCATTGACATTTAAGTTGATGCAATCACTTGACAATAATAAATGTAATTAGGAACATAAGAGCATATAAAATTTTATATCAGTGTTTTCATGTTCTTTGGGTAAAATACATACCAATGGAATTGCTGAGTCATATGGTATTTCCATTTTCAATTCTTTAAGAAATTTCCATACCATTTTCAAAATATATGCTGTACCAATTTACATTCCTTTCACTCCACATCTTTGCCAATATTTATTGTTTCCAGTCTTTTTAATATAGGCTTTTCTCACATTGGTGAGATGATACCTCTTTGTGGTTTTGATTTGTGTTTTTATAAAAGTGACATTGAATATTTTTTCATATGCCTGTAGGCCATCTGTATGTCTTGGAAGCAGTATCTAATTAGGTGTTTTGCCCATTTCTAAATTGGGTTATTTAATTTTTTATTGTTAAGTTCTTTAAACAATTTGGAAATTAGCCCCTAGTTGTAATCTGCAAATATCTTCTCCCAGTCTGTAAGTTACCATTTAATTTTTGTGGTAGTTTCCTTTATTGTCAGGTTTTTTGATTTGATGTAATCCATTTGTATGGTCATTGTACTTTTGTCAAAGAAAACTGTCCATATTTTCTATGAGTTTATTTCTGGGATTTCTGTTCTGTGTTTCTGTTTTTTTTTTTGTTGTTGTTGTCATTGTTATTGTTTCAATGCCATACAGTTTTTATTACTGTCATCTTGTGGTATAGTTTGAAACCCACGCACATAATACCATTTTTTCCCCCAGGATTGTTTTGATTTCTGTGTTTCTTGTGGTTCCATAAAATTTTTATAATTTTTCTATATCCTTTAAAAATAGCTTTCGGATTCTGATAGATCTTGATTTAGGCAATATGATTATTATAATAATGTTGTGCTCTTCCAATCCATGAACATAGAATAGCTTTTGATTTCTTTGTGACTTCTTTTATTTTTTTTTGACAGTGACTACAGTTTCTTTTTATAGGTCCTTTACCTCCTTTACTAAGTTTACTCTGACATTTTTCATCCTTTTGGTGTAATGTAAATGGGAATATTTTCTTAAATTTTTTCCACTAATCCATTGTTTATATACAAAAGCACAACAGATTTTATGTGTGGACTTTGTATCCTGATATTGTACTTTATTAACTTTTTTTTTAGCTGTTTTTGTAAATCTTTTGTTCTTTTCTGTGTATATCATCATGTTATCTGCAAAAGTGGTCGTTTCATTTCTTCTTTTCCAGCTTGGATGACTTTTATATGTTTGTGTTAGTTGCTCTGACTAGGACTTCCAAAACTGTGTTGCCCTGTAGTAGTAAGAGTGGACATCTTTGTTTTTTTCCTGATCACACAGAAAATGCTTTCAGTTTTTCACCATCGAGCTGAGGGTTTGTCATACACAACCTTTATTATGTTAGTTGTGTTCCTTTAATTCCCAATTTTTTTCAGAGTTTTTATCATATGTGAAGTGTGCCAAGATTTTCTTTGGTGTCTATTGAAATTATCATGTGATTTTTAGCTTACATTTTGTTGATGTGATGTTCAGTGATATATATATCTTGAACTGACTTTGCATCTCTGGAATAAATCCCACTTAGTCATGCTGAATCATTCTCTTAATTTTTTACTGGATTCAATTTGCCAAGATTTTGTTGAGGATTTTTGCATATATGTTCACCTGTGATATTAGCCATTGGTTTTCTTGTATGCATATGGTGTTCTTATCTAGTTTAGGGATTGATGTAATGTTACCCGTCAAATGTTTAGAAGATTCTCCCCACTTCAATATTTTTAAGAGTTGGAAAGAATAGGTATAGATCTTTGAATGTTTGGTAGATTACAATAATGAAGCCATCTGGTCCTGCATTTTTGTTCTTAGGGAGTCTTCTGTTTATTCTTTTGATTTCTGTGTTTGTGATCAGTCATTTTGAACTGTCTGTTTCATCCTGATTAAATCTTTGGAGGTTGTATGATCCTAAAAATGTCTTCAGTTCTTCTAGATTGTCCAATTTGCTGTATATTAATATTCCTAGCAGTCTCTTAATATTTTCTGTATCTTTGTGTTAACTGTTATAATTTCAACCCTTTCATTTTTAAAAATATTTTATTTTTTTTATTCTTACACAACATTCTTTATTTTGTGCCTTTTTTCATCTCAGTTGTAACCCTATGGGCTTCCCACCACCAATTCACCTGCGTGCCATCACCACAGTGCAGTGCACTCTTCCCATCCCAGTTCTGATCCCATTCTCCCTTTCACCCCTGTAAATGTCTCTGGTTTATAGTTGTTCATTGTTTTCATTTTTACTCTACTACCTTTGTTTGTCTCCCCCTCCTCCCCCCAATCCCTTATGCTCCTGCTATGAGTGAAACCATCCAGTATTTTTCTTTTACTTTCTGGCTTATTTCACTAAGTACAATCCCTTCCAGCTCCATCTATGTTGCTGCAAAAGGCATAACTTTTTCTTTTCTGATTTCTGAATAATATTTCATTGTGTATGTGTACCACATCTTTTTAATACAGTCTTCTATTTTGGGGCATTTGGGTTGATTCCATGTCTTCCCTATTGTAAATAGAGCAGCAATAAACATGGGAGTGCAGGTGTCCTTTTGAATCAATGTTTTTGCGTATTTGGGTAGATACCTAGGAGTGGGATTGCTGGGTCATATGGAAGCTCTATTTTTAGCCTTTTGAGAAACCTCCAAACAACTTTACATAATGGTTGTATCAGTTTGTACTCCCACCAGCAGTGTAGGAGAGTTCCTTTTTCTCCACATTCTTGCCAACATTTGTTGTTGCTAGTTGTTTTAATATATGCCATTCTCACTGGTGTGAGATGGTATCTCATTGTGGTTTTAATCTGCATTTCCCTTATTACAAGTGATGCTGAATATTTTTTCATATGCCTACTGGCCATATGCATTTCTTCTTTGGAGAAGTGTCTTTTTAGTGCTTCTGCCTATTTTTTGATAGGATTGTTCACTTTATTTTTGTTGAGTTTCATCAGTTCTTTGTATCTTTGTGATCAGTCCCTTATCATTAGTATTGTGTGCAAATATTTTCTCCCAATCAGTGGGGTGTCTCTTTGTTTTGTGCAGTGTCTCTCTTGCTGTACAGATGCTCTATAACTTGATGTGGTCCCAGCTGTTTATTCTTTCCTTCACTATATTTGCTTTGACACCCCTTTCATTTTTGATTCTTCTCATTAGTTTTCTCTTTTTCTTAATGAGCCTAGCCAAGGATTTATAAGCTTTGTTTCTCTTTTAAATAAATATCTCTTGGTTTCAGTTATCTTTTGTATCATCTTTTTGGTTTCCCTTTTATTTCCATGCTTACTTTTATTATTTCCTTCTGTTTGCTGATTTTTTTTTTTGTTGTTTTTCCCTTTGTTCTTTTCTAGTTGATTCAGATGTAAAGTTAGATTGTTTGAACTTTTTTTGTTTATTTGTGTGGACTTATATTACTATGCACTTTCCTTTAGTACCACCTTTGCTACATCCTATAGGTGATGCTTGAATTCTGTCAATAGTTGTTTTATTTACCTGGATATACCTGTGTTAAGTGTGTAAACTTTGATGACAGTTATGTTATTGATGAATTGTCTTTTTGATCTTGGTAACTATCTTTATTGGTTGAAAATCTTTTATCAGATATGACTAGAGATTCCTCCTTTTGTCTCTGTTGACTTGAAATATATTGTTCCAGTTTTTCAGTTTCAGTCTCTGTTTGCCTATAGAGCTGATGTATGCATATGTATGCATATAGATGGGTCACGAATTTTACAATCTGCCACTTTTTGTCTTTTGATTAACGAGTTAGGCCATTTACATTTAAGGTGAATATTGATATCTGAGGCATATTTATAGCCATTCTGGCTTTGGTTTTGGTTGTTTTATCTTCCTGTTGTTTCTTTTCTCATCTATTTTTGCTTCTTCAATTGGGTGACTTTCCATATTTGCCCTCTTAGTTTTTTCATTTCTTCTTCCAAGGGTATGCTCTAGATTTGTGTGTGTGTGTGTGTGTGTGTGTGTGGTGGGGGGGGGGGGAGAGGGGTGGCGGGGTTACCCTTAAGTTTATAGCATTCTATATCTAAGATATTCATTTTTTGTGCTAGTATCATCTCACCATCTTACTATACAGATTCTGTCCCTTTTTTCCTCCTTAAATATATTATCATTCTGCATTTGTTCTTGTTTATATTTTTTGTATCTATGCTTCTATTTTTACATTGCTCAGAGTCTTGGTTTTTACTTTCTCTCCTCATGTAGAATGACTTCTTCTATCATTTCATGTAGGTCAGGTCTGGTTATGGTAAACTTTATTAGCTTTTGTTTGTCTGGGAAAACTTTTATTCTCCATCATAACTGAATAATTTTGCAGGATAAAGAATTCTTGGCTGGCATTTTTTATTTGATATAGTTGTGAATATGTGTACATATAGTCTTCTACCTGAAGGGATTTTTTGATATAATAGTTCAAGCTCCCCATTTTTCAGATAAGTAAATAAAAGCATTAGCTACAAAAATGACTAGTCAATTAAAGGTTAGCTGAGTTTGTTCATTGTCCTTTCTATTCTGTAATAAAGCTGTGTAATATTGGTATTCTTTTGGAAATGCAATTCAAAGAGAAAAGGAATGTGAAACAACCTAGCTCAGGCCTCCCTGGTGGCATAGGGGTTATGTCTCAGCATTATCAAATTATTGCCAGCCACTGGGGGATGAGTTCAAACCTTAGCCAGGGAGCTGATCTACATTGCATAGCAGAGTTCTCATCTCTTGCCCACTGCTCCCCTCAGCAGTGCATCTAAGGAAGTCCGACTGCTCTGCTCTCTACTCTGTCTCTGGGGAATCCTCTTAACTCCCCACACCTCTGGCTTACATCCCAGTTATTGTATGCATAAATAAATAATATAAATCTTTAAAAATTAAAAAACAGTAAAAACAGACTAGACTACTTCTCTTAGGCACCTTAGAACTGCTAAAGCAACCTTGGTTGGTTCCCCTTACTGAAGACAAGTGGGAGAAGTTCTCAAAATGGTGCTATTCAGATAATGTTGGCAGCAGACTTTTATCTTTTTGTTTCTTGCTTCATAGACTGTTGTTGCCTGTATTTCTTTTCCTTCTGAAATGCAGTTTGCATGAAGAGAATAAGAATTAGGAATCTACTCCTCACCACCCAAACTTTCTTAGGTCAGCACCAACCTCTGTGGAGATTGGTTATGTTTTCATTTTTCTTAAATTAGAGGCAAGCATGATTTTGAGTAATTTATTTTTCAGTTGAACAGCAAGGGTATGCATGACTTTAGAAGTGGTTTTCCTTGGCATTAACCAGCATATGAAAAAACCTATAACAAAGTCAACAAATAACTTTGTAATCTACCAGGTTTTGAAAGTGGAGATGCAAATAAGTCATGGGATAGTGGTGATTTTTGAGGGCTTAGATATTAAAGAACTTTTCTCCTCAGGGTTGGAAAGTTGAATAGTAATAATTTTATTAGAATCAGCTTACTGTGGCTGGCTTGCCACCTCTTCTGTGGGAAAGCTGCTTTGATTTCTTGATATTTTCCTTGTCCCTCCAAAATCAGTATCTATGACCTAAAAATGGTGCAAAGTATTTGAATTTAAGACAAAAAGTTCAGGATGCTTTTTTTTTTTTTTTTTAAAGATTTATTTATTTGTGCATACAGAACTGGGGTACAGGCCAGAGGCTCAGGGGCGGTGAGAGGCTTCACCAGAGACAGAGTGGGGAGCAGAACAGGCAGATCAACGAAGCACACTGCTGAGGGGAGCAGTGGGCGGGTCAGGAGAGGTCTGTCACGCCATGTGGTCTCCTCCGGGGCAGGCGGGAATCGAACTCATGCGGAAGCGGCTTTGGATTCTCAGTGCTGTGCTTTAACCCGCTGCGCCACCAGGGAGGGCCTCAGGATGCTTTTTAAGACCTCAAAGACATTGGCAGATGATCTTTTGTTTCTTGCTTCATATATTAAAATTCCCTGAAGAAAACAAATTTCTGTTGCTTCTGAAAATCAATGTTTGAGAGGATCTCCTTAAGTCTTACCTGATCTGTTCTTGTCTCAGATATCTATCTTTATTCCTCCTACTTTTCTGCCCAAGTAGCTCCAAGTGTTTAAAATAATAAAAATAAAAAATTCCCTCTGGGAGATTTTGTTAAAGTTCAGTGCTTACCTTACTTGGAGAAAATATACGAACTTTGAAAAAACTTAAGTACAGCCCTTCCTGATGGTGCAATGGGTTAGGACACAGCACTGTTTAAGCTGGTGGCAGCCACTTCACCGAGAGTTCAATCCTCCACCCCGGAAGTAATTCACATGGCTTGGCAGACCTCTCCTGACCTGCTCGCTTCTCCCCACAGCAGTGTACTTCGTCACTCTGCCTGTTCTGCTTCCCAAACTGTCTCTGGTGAAGTCTCTCACCGCCCCACACCTCTGGCTTGTACCCCAGTTCTGTATGAATAAATAAATAAATCTTAAAAAAAAATACCTAAGTACCTATTGTGTGCTACATTTAATGCCAGATGCTGCATATACAATGAAGGGACACTAGCTTTTTAAAAATATATATTATTTGCTTTGCTTTCCACCAAACTCTGTCAATCAATTTTCAGTGTATAATATGACATCTTTATCTTCTCAGGCCCTAAAATAACCTCGATCAATTACTTTTAAAAAAGAGAGAGAGAAAAGAGAAATTTCCAGCTATCAGTCCAGGCTGCTGTGTTGTGTTTTCAGAAGGAAAAGCTGCAGTACTTTAAGGCTCCATTTCTTTCAGTGCTGTGTCAGTAGGGACCCCAAGCCAGTTATGACAGCTTCTGGGTACAAGGATGGTAAAACAGTTTTCTTTCATGAATCTGTTAAATGGTTCGAGTTAATTTATATAAAATTTTTGTGTGAATCTGTTAAATGGTTAAAGTTAATATATATAAAATTGCCTGTTTCTTCAAGTCATCCTAGTAAGTGGAAGAGTTTCTCCCAAATGAGCTGCAGGTAGTTTGTTTCCAAATACATTTTTGAATTTATAAGTTTTCTCCCTTTCTCTTCAACAAAAACTACTGGTTTTAATTGACAAGAGATGTGAAGACATATCCATATGGTTTTTGTTTTTGTATGTGATATAAAAATATACCCTCGTTTGGTATTTTTGAAATGAAACCACTGCACTTCCTTATATTAGGAATGCTTTGATTTAGTTGACAAATCTAATTTGTAAAAGGAAGCCTTGGTTCCTTTTGGAATGGTATTTATATGCCTCTTAGAAAGATGTGATGAAATTTAGTCTGCTGACTATGATGTGTTTCCTCGAAGAGAGAGCACCAAGTGGAGTCAGTTACACAGAGGTAGGATCCTTTATGGACACCCTCTGATTTCAAGCCCTTCCCAGGGTCTCTTAATCAATTGTGTGTAGAGTTATGCTTCTTGTACAAATACATTTATTTATTTTCTTTACAGTTTTCTTTTAAAATAATCCATGATTGTAGAAAAATTGCAGGCATAAAACTCTTCTTTCCTGAACCATTTGAGAGGAATTTACCAATTTAATGCCTATCAGCTTTGAATAATTATTTCCTGCAAACAGGGACATTGTATTGCCTGACCAAGATGCACCCCATCAAAGTAGGGAATTAGCATTGATACTTTACAAACCTCTAGAGTTCAAATCTTGATCAAATTGTGCAGATTTTTCCAGTAATGTCCTTTGCTGTTGTAGCAAAAGAATTCAGTCTGGAGTCATAGGTGACATTTGACCATCCTATGAGAATAGTGCCTTGGCTTTTTACTTTCATAAATTTAAAATTTTGAAAGATCTCAGGACAATATTTAGTAAATAGTCCTCAATATTTAGTAAATATATCAACATGATATACCCTCAGGACTAAATTCAGGTTATGTGTTTCTGGCAGGACTGTTACTGATGTCATACCCTCTTCTGGAACATCACACCTCCTCACATGACCATCATTTCTATTGCCACAGCATTGTTGCTACCCTGATATTATTCCAAACTTTGATTCACATGTTATCAGCCAGACTTTTTGACCGAAATTATTTTTTTGGGGGAGGTACTTTGAGAAAATACAAATGTCTCATTCTCTCCAAACTTAAGTTTATGCTTGTATTTACATCATCATCATAAACTCCTGAAGAGATTGAATATGCATCTTCCACCACCTATTTGTAGTCTATTACTATCATTATTAACTTTAATGCTTAAATTGCTTTGATTTGGCCACCAAGACCCCGTACAGTTTGGGTTCTGAGTCTTCTTGTCACATTCTGAGCACGTCTCCTTACTTGGCTACAAAAAAGATATTTCAGGTTCATTTTCTACTTTCCTTAGCCCTCAGTTCAGCCATTTCATCAAGAGAGTGGACCCTTCTTGGCACAGAGAGTGGCTCCAAACCTTGGCACAGGCATCTGCTCCTCTTCACGTCACTGCCCTCCCCTACTGTTGTCTGTGCTAAGAACTGTAAAATATAAATATATAGGGCTCTCCCTGGTGGCACAGCAGATTGGAGGGTAGTACGAAGCTGGCTGTGGCAGTTTCAGTGTGAGTTTGATCCCCACCCCAGAGGTGACCCACATGGTGCAGCAGACCTCTCCTGTCTCACCTGTTGCTTCCCTCAGCAGTGCATTTTGTCTATCTGCCTGCTCTGCTCCCCACTCTGTCTTTGGTGAATCCTCTTACTGCCCCTGCACCTCTGACCGATACTCCAGTTCCATAAGCATAGAT
>NW_004567107.1:54458085-54463114 GCF_000260355.1 Condylura cristata | reverse complement strand
AGAGAGAGAGAGAGAGAGAGAGAGAGAAATGATTTTGTGTATATAAATACAAAAGCTAAAAGCTAATTTTTGAGGGGGAGAGAATTGCAAAAAAAAAGCTAATAGATTTTGGACTGGATTGTTCAGGAAGAAGAAGGGTATATTTGATTTAGTCACTTATGTTAGTTTAGCTCTGTGTGAGTGGGGACTGCAAGCTATTTGAGCTGGCATCCCCTATTATCCAGTGCCTATTAGATAATAAATAATAAGTATATAAATTCACTCAAAGACAAATTATTATTATGATTCTGTTAGGAGTATGTCATTATTCCAAGCACATGGGTATACAGAAATGGACTAAAATTTAAAAACAAAAGAAAAGGCATAACTTGCAGGACTCCTGTAAAGGGAGATTGTTTTATAAAGGGTGGAAATAATTTTTTAGGCAGCCATTTCCCCAAGTGTGTTTATTTACATGACTATATATTTGATGAACAAAAGGTTTTGACTTTGCACTTGTTAAAATGTATTTATTAGAGCGCAAACTAAATGTGCAATTATTTTTTCTTCTATTTTAGTTTTGATAATTTCTCTTCTTGTGTGCTGCAGTTTGATTTTTGTCCCACCATCAAGAGTACTGATGCCACATGTCAAGCTAAATCTGCTTTTAAGAGCAAAATGGAAATCCTAGTAATACAGAAATCCTACATTACACTCAGTAACTTGTTAGTTTTTATACCTTGGAGAAATGATTTTTCTAGAGAAAAAAAGGCGATTTCTTATAGTTTTGTGTGACTTGCTTTAGTGGTAATAAGTAATAGAATGTAGAAACAGTAAGAATAAATCATAAGCTCCTTTCTATTAATAGAGTTAATCATCTTTGTTGTTAATTTAACTCCTGTGGGGTAGAATTACAGTACACAGCATATAATCAAACTCTTTCTCTTTTTGGATTATAAAATTACTCAAGCATTTATTCACCCAACTCATATTTGATTGCCTATTCTTTGTGAAGTACCAACATCCACAGGGCTCTTAGAAGGATTCAGTGATGCTTTGCTCCTAGCAGCCAGTATTAAGCATCCTTTATATCTGAATGTGAGCTTGCCTTGCTAGACTATAAGATTCTGACATCAGGTATTGCGAGTTTTCCTTAAGGTAAAAATATTACGATGTTATATTTTATTTATATGAGGCTCATATGCATTTTACATATAAATTATAGAACAAATACCATAATCCTCTTTCAATTTTTTTTTAAAGATTTATTTATTTGTACATACAGAACTGGGGTACAGGCCAGAGGCGGTGAGAGGCTTCACCAGAGACAGAGTGGGGAGCAGAACAGGCAGATCGATGAAGTACACTGCTGAGGGGAGCAGCGGGCGAGTCAGGAGAGGTCTGCCACGCCATGTGGTCACCTCCGGGCAGGTGGGAATCGAACTCATGCGGAAGCGGCTTTAGCTTCTCAGTGCTGTGCTTTAACCCGCTGCACCACCAGGGAGGGCCCAATCCTCTTTCAATTTAAGAACAAGAAACAGAGCATAACTACTGTCATTAATACTAACTTTGCATACCTTTGCAGCCCATCCCTCTGCCTCCTCCTAAATTTTCCTGAACTTTAACAATTGTGGTTTTACAACAGGTATATATATTCTTCTGATTTTTCAGCTTTGCTTAATTTTGGTCAGTGAAATAGTATAATGGCATAGTTAATTTTCTGTGACTTGACTGATTTGTCTTGTTACTGAATACTTTTTGTTTCACACTCTGGGATGAGTTCATAGCTTGACTGCATAATGGTTTGTGTATCTATTCTCTTGTTATCTAGGTATCTAGACTAACCTTTTTATTTTGTTTTATTTTTACTGCAGTGAATAATGCAACTGTGAATCTTCTAGCGCTTGTGTCCAGTACACATTGCCAAAGTTTCTCTAGGGTAGTAAAAATTCAAACTTTTATGACTGTGAGCTATAGTTAGAAATATGTTTTCCATTATGATTACGTAGTGATATATATAAGTGCACATAGACGAATGAGACAAATATTTTGCAAGTCGAGGCTTATTTTACTACATGAGAGTCAATCTGTTTTATTTTACTGGCTGACTTACAAGTAGTGCAACTCACTGTATTTCCAGTATTACTAACAGGTTCTGTTTAATTAACATTCGATGTTAGTGGTTCTTGAATGCTGGAGTCTGTGAGAATCATTTGGAAAGTTAGTAATCATGAGGATTCCTGGGCCTACTACAGAGATTCTTATGTAGTAGGTCTGGGGTGGGAGTAAGCATAAAAGTAATATATTGATGTTGCTGGTTCATTGGTCATATTTGTCAAAATAGAGTTATGCCTACTGATGGGTCTGATAACTAATAGCTTATTACTTTATATAGTAAAACAGCTTTTTATGATTTTATATAGCAGCTGGAATAATTTGAAACTTTATATCAGCAACATGCTCTCTATTTCCTCGTCAGACTTGGTCATCTATATCTATTTGGTAGACACAAAACTGTATTTTATTTTTGTCTTTTGCATGCCAGTGATTAGAAGCCTTACATTTCAGTGGCCATTCATATTTATTTCTCTGTGAAATGTTTTTCTTATCTTTTTGTTTAGGAGACTTTTTATATTTTGGATATATGAATTCATTGCTGATTTTGTGTGTGTGTGTGTGTATAGCGTTTCCTGCTTTGCCCCATTAGTGGCATTTTTATTCTTTTTACAATATCTTGATGGATAGAAATTCTTAATTTTATGTGGTCAGATTTCTTTATGGTTAGTTTTATGTCCTGCTTAATATGTTCTTCTATACTTCAAGGTCATATAGATAATCTTCTGTATTTTTTTTACTAACACATTTGAGAAATTTTGTCTAACATTTAAATATTTTCAAACATCTGGGATTGATTTTATGTGTGGTATGAGGTAACAGTCTAATTTAAATTTCCCCTATAGTGAAAATAGGTCCTGGCACATTTTGTTGAGTTGCCTATGCTTTACTTGATCTATAGTGCCTACCCTCTCAACTGTCAGATTTTCATATGTGTGTGTGAGTACTGGGGGAATTGGATTCATTTCTGTTCCATTGGTCAGTTTGTGAATCCCTATAGCAAGACTACAATGTTGTAATTGTTAGTTTTATAGATGAGATTTACTATATGATGTGACATGTTCTAATACATCTCTTTTTTTTTTTGCATTTAAAATTGTAGTCAACTTAAGTTCTTTCAAAATCTTTGTTAGGATTTAGATAGAAATTGCACTGAATCATGATTAAGTATCCTTAATCATGCATTTAGTCTATCAGTTTATTTAGGCTTTCTGTAATGTTGTTGAAGCATTAAGGTATTTTTAATAAAGGTCTAATCTAGTTTTATGCTTTGTTTACTTATGGCTGTATTATCTTTTTATTGTGATTATAAATGAAGTATTAAGTGAGTCTTGTTTGTTGCTAATGTGGAAATATGCAGTTTCTCTTTGCATATTGATATTATGTCTAATCATCTTATTTAATTTATGAGCATCATTAATTTTTCTATATAGATCCTTGGTTTTTCTATGTGAACAATTTGGTCATAACTGAATATGATACATATTCTGTCTTTTCAGTTTTTCTATACTTCTCTCCCAGGCTTTTGGGGTCCTGAATAGGAACATCAAGTAACATCCTAACTAACAAAAGCGAGTTTCTGATTGTAAAGGGAATAATTCTATTGATTCACAATTTAAAATGCTTTTTCTTTGCATGGCATTTTGGTAATTACCCTCAAGCTAAAGAATTTATCTCTAAGTCCTCTTTTATTATGAGTTTTGGTTGTTTTCTTTTTAAAGCATGCATGGATTTTGATTTAATCATACAATTTTCAGAATCATTGGAGATAACATTTGATTTTGTTCTTTAATCTTTTAGCATGGCACTTGACAAGCATTTTTCCATGCCTACTTACTCTTGAATTCTTAAGATAAATGCAGCTCTTGGTTTTTGCTCTATTAAGTTTGAATTCCTTGCAGTGGCATCAATTATGATAACATTTTATTAAGTAATTTTTTTATCCATATTCTTGAGTTAAATTGGCCTATGTTTCTTTATCTTAGTCTTCTTGGTAAGCTTAGTTATTTGATAATATTCACTGCATAAATTGAGAAATGCTTTCTTTCTACATATTTTGATATTGAAATTATTTTTTCAAAAACATACTTTTAAAAACTATGAGTCTGGTATTTGTAGGGCTATTTAAAAACTAATTAACAAGGAATTGTTCTTAGTTTTAATTTATTTTTTGAGTCTGTTTTGGTGTGTTACATTTGCCTGAAAATTTACTTTTGAATCTGTGGGAAAAATTATAACAGTTATTATCTGTTTAATGTATATTGTTTTTGCAGATATTATCCTGATTTCCTTCCTATTGGCTATTTTTGCTTTTATTTTTCATTTTTAACAATCTTTCATAGAGAAGTCTGAATTTTATTAATTCTGATAAGTTTTGTTTAATTTTTTGTTATAGTTAAAACAAATTTTAACAAATTTTAAGTCTTCCTTTTACATTAGTTTGCTCATTCAAAGACAATAGTTAATCAAAACTCATCACTTACTATTTTCCTACATAACATTTGTCATTCGTTTCCCCAAATTTTCTGTCAATTTTTCAAATATACATATTAAGGGCTGAATAGTTTTCTCCAAGTACTATTTTAGCTATATTCTACAAGTATTACATGTATCATTTTTTTATCCAATATGATGAATTTGAAATTTTCCATTTTAATTTCATTTCCATTTGAATTATTTTGAAGTATTTCTTTGTAATTCCAAATATGTGTAAGATTTTAAACTAGATTTTATTTTTAACTTTTAGCTTAACTACAGTATTATCATCATTTCTTCTGGAATTCATTTTCCTTCTTCCTGAAGTAAATCCTATGAATATCCTTTTAGTGAAAGTTCCCTATTAGTGCACTCTCTCAGTATTTTTAGTATATAAAACACTGTTGATATAGTATATAAAATATTATATATATATATATTTTTAAAGATTTATTCATTT
>NW_004567107.1:54444572-54457650 GCF_000260355.1 Condylura cristata | reverse complement strand
GCTGCGCCACCAGGGAGGGCCCAAATATTATATTTTTGACTGTTGACCTTATCATAAAAAGCGGACTTGCTGCCTATACAATTCTAGGTTAGCATTTACTTCCAGTACTTTGAAAGTATTTTCCTTTTGTTTTTGTGAAATCTGATGTCAGTTTAATTTAGGATGATACTAGTAGATGATTAGTAACTGTCTTTTTAGAAGGAAAATCCCTGAGTTTTAGTATTTGCTTACATTTTCACCATGTTATGTTAGTGAATATAGAACTTAGAAGAGATGTGCAGTAGCACAATCATGAAGTATTCCACCATCCTGATTAATAGACATAAATGATTACTCCCTGAACATAATAATGTTATATAGTAAAATAATAAGTGATGAGTTTTGCTTACCTATTGTCTTTGCTTTTAATATCTTCCCATGTGTACATTTACATAATTTAAATTTTAATAATGAGCTTATTTCAAAACTGGCTCAAAAAATTTACAGAAATTTGATAATTGGCTCTTAAGAGCTTTTACTAGCTTTTGTAGCATACCAATAGTTACTTTTTTTTTTCAGTAAATTAGCTAATATTTCTTACTACTTTTATACTCTTTGTCTCTAATATTTTTTTAAAATTTTTTTAAAGATTTATTTATTCATACAGAACTGGGGTACAGGCCAGAGATGCGGAGGGTGAGAGGATTCACCAGAGACAGAGTGGGTAGCAGAACAGGCAGATCAATGAAGTACACTGCTGAGGGGAGCAGCGGACAGGAGAGGTCTCCCGCGCCATGTGGATTTCCTCCGGGGCAGGCTGGGATCGAACTCTTGCAGAATTTGCAGAATCGGCTTAAGCTTCTTAGTGCAGTGCTTTAACCCTTTGCGCCACCAGGGAGGGCCCTGTCTCTAATATTTTTAATGTTTAGTACAATGTGTTTAAGAGTAAATTGCTTTAATTTATGTTATCATTTTTATATTATACTTTCTCTTTTGTGCATTCATGACTTTTGTCTTTTTGGAAAGGCCTTTATTAGATACTTGCTTTTTTCTCAGTACTTTACAATTGTCCATTTTCTCATATTTTTGTGTATATTTATTTGCATACTCATATCTGTTTTTTGTTATGTTTGAGCTGCTGTTTAATACATTAAGATTTTAATTAACAGCAATTTTCTTTTTTCCTCATTGTTTTTCACTGGTCTGGTTATTTTTATCTCTTACAGCTTGATCATTTCTTTAATTACAGCTATTATCTTTTCCACACTTTACATAAATAGTTAATTTATATTCTGCATTTGATGATTTTAATATCTGAACTCTTTCAGGCCCTTTTACAGAGTCTTAGATCACAGTGGCTTGTTTCTTTGTGTTGTTGGCAGAGTTTTATAGTGTGAGTTCATATTTGATTTAGCTGAACTTTGAGAATCTTAAGGCCTGAATACAGAGTACTTTTCCTTAAAAAGTACTCTGTTTCATAAAGGTATCTTCTGAGTTTCTGAGAGACTCAAAGGTCTCTGTCCTTTGTAGGTGCCAGGTTTAAGCTGTGGAAGCCCACATGTGTCTTGTAGACAACCTTATCTCTCACGCATGACTGTAGCTCACTATTCATGATTCAAATCCTTCCTTCTCCCATTTTTCCTTTCTCATTATATCTCTTCCACATATGGTTAACTCATGGGAGTTTCTTTCTTTCTTTTTTTTAATAAGTGCAGCAATGAAGGATTTTCTAATTATTCAATATCAGTTAAGTATATGTATATACTGAGTGTTTTATATAGATACACTGGGTATAACATATATCTAGATAGATATAGATATAGATACAATATAGCAAGAGTTCCCAAAAAATATTTTGCAATTGTCAAAATTAGAAAGTTTTTTTTCCCTTTGAAGCCATAGTTTGGCAGTTTTGTTTGTTTATCTATTTATTTATGCATACAGAATTGGGGTACAGGCCAGAGATGCAGGGGTAGTGAGAGGATTCACTAGAGACAGAGTGGAGAGCAAAACAGGCCGACTGACAAAGTACACTGCTGTCGGGAGCAGCAGGTGGGTCAGGAGAGGTCTGCCGTGCCCTGTGGATCAGATCTGGGGCAGGGATCGAACTCATACTGAAGTGGCTTTTGCTTCTTAGTGCTGTGCTTTAACCCACTGTGCCACCAGGGAGGACCCAGTTTGGCAGATTTATCATAGCTCTTTGCGAATGTGAGACATAATAAGTATGTATTAAATAACCATTGAGAAAAGGTGACAAGGTGTATAATCTGATTATATTTTCCCATTGTTGTATTTTATCTTTGAATTTTGATGTGTCAACTCTAAGATTTCATCTTCACTAAGCACATTTCATTGTATTTAGTAATATATATTGAAGATAGACTATTTTCTCTCTAATAATTACTTATTGAGTCTCATAATCAGAAATTCAGCTAGTACTAAAAAAAAAAAAAGACTAAAAAGACCTGGTCAATATATTTTAAAGCATGTTGAAAAAACAAATCGTACAGAGCTAAATATATATAAACCTAGAAAGAGAAGTGATATAATTATTACTTCCAGTTTCTAGCTTCAAACCACAAAAGTAAACAGATGTTTGCTTAAGTTCTAAATAGAACTTACTGTTAACAATGTTTAATTGTAAGTTAGAATGTTCACTATAACAAGTCAGGGAATAGTGTATAAAAAGGAGCCTATTAAATAAGAGTTTATTCTGAAACAAAAATTATTTTATAATACACAAAACACAGTGAAATTAATCATTAGAGAAAGGAAGAACATTTAAATTTTGTCTGCTTGAAATGTTTTGTAAAATATTGAATATTTTGTTAAATAAAAATAATATATAAAAATACTTATTTGGGGTCCTCTGTGGTGGCATTGTGAAGTTTGCTGCAGCCACTTCAGTACAATTTTGATCCCTGGCCAGGGAGGTGACCCACATGGCATGACATAACTCTCCCGATCCACCCACTGCTCTCCTCAGCAGTATACTTCGTTGATCTATCTGCCTGTTCTGCTCCCCACTCTATCTCTGGTGAATCCTCTCACCACTTCTGCACCTCTGGCCTGTACCCCAGTTCTGTATGTATAAATAAGTAAATCTTTTTTTTAAGATTTACTTATTTATTTATTACTTATTTATTCATACAGAACTGGGGTACAGGCCAGAGATAACAGAGGGTGAGAGGATTCATCAGAGACAGAGTGGGGAGAACAGGCAGATTGATGAAGTACACTGCTGAGGGGAGCAGTGAGCAAGCCAGGAGAGGTCTGCAACGCCATGTGGATCTCCTCCGGGACAGGCGGGGATCGAAGTCATGTGGAAGTGGCTTAAGTTTCTTAGTACAGTGCTTTAACCCGCTGCGCCACCAGGGAGGGCCTAAATAAGAAAATCTTTAAGAAAAAATACTTATTTGGTTTGATTGTAATGTTTTGTGTAGAAGACTAGGAAAATGAAAATTTAATTGCTACTTAATCTATGAACTTCAGTGATGAAATAAATGTTTTTCAGTTTTTTTATTTCTCAATTGTAAATATCATTTAAATATTCACTGTGGTTTAAGGAGAATAAATAAAATTTTAAATGTGATCTGAGTATCTTAAATTAGATCTCTTGACTGTAGTTTGCCCTCCCCACCCCAGAATAGTCAAATCACATCAGAAGGAAAATTTATTTTCTTTTAAATTCTAAAAGATTAGCTACCACATGGTTGAATAGTTTCTTTTTTATTTTTCTAATGGAATTTTTTCCCCACAAAATCTGAAATGCAAATTATACATAAAAGAAGACAGACTTGAGAACTTGAAGAAACATAATGCATCAAAATAATGCATGTTATGATTTAAAAGAATTAAACAACAGTGAAGGTATGTAACAAAATACAAAGTCCTCATTTGAGTTGTCACTATGTCTGTCCTACATTCTGTTAGGAATCAGTTCAACTATTTCTATTCTTTTGTTTTTAATTTTTAGGATTATGAAAAAAGTTTCCAACTATTTTTCTACATAAGAACTTAACCCATTGCTCCATCTTCATGTCTTCCCATTATGACATCATTTTTAAGTAGTAGTCTTCATTTATCTAAAAAAGATTATGATTTTTGTTTTGGGAAAAAAAACTTAAATATTGAACATAGAAGTCTTCATTTTTTTGTACCACCAACTATAGACAGTACCTCGATTCCTTCAGGGTATCCTAGAGTTTCTTTCATTTCTCTGTTCCTGTTTCTATCTTCCATATTTGTCCTCCAACCATTTACTTTTGCAGTGTCTCAGCTGATAACATTGTGGTATGTTATACACATTTCAATTTTCTGTACTTGTCTACAGTAGTAGTAACAGTAGTGTTTGTAACCAAAAGCACTTTATGTGGTTTCTCATATGTATAATATTTATTATATACATATCTATATTAAACTTATTTCGTTATCAGGTTCACCTTAATTATACAGGTAATAGTGTTATCCCCATTTTATAGACATGAACATTTAAGTCACTTAGCAAGTGGTAGAGATGAACAGGTTAATTTCTATAAGCTGAAAACCAGTAGATATTGTTTGCAGTTATGATTATTTAAAATGTTTATTTACAACTAAGATGTGTACTGTTATCTTTATTATATGATGATAAAGAGCCATTTATTATTGCGGTTTTAAAATTGTTGCTTTTCTCTATTGCATACTTATTGTTGTGGTAAATCACATTCCCTCTCTTTCCAAATACTTTCTGCAGAGGCTCTAGAATCCTCCACTTTTCTTACTCAGTGAACTCTCTGACCCAGTCCTTTTGGAGGTCATCATTTGTTTGATTTGAGCACTCTACATTTTCGTAATTTAAAGGTTTATAGTTAGGCAGATTTTCCTATTGCTTTATGAAAACGTGTTATTGTGAGACAAGATAGAGCTTACAGTTTTGTGATACTCTTGGAGACTTGTTATACCAGAGACATGATAGGAGAAGTTGATTTTCCAATAGCACATAAGCTCCCTGAATGTAACTATTTTAATCAGCCCATCAACTTTAAAATATTTATTTGGTAATAAAAGACTCAAAATTGAAGCCATTTGAAATGAATACAGGAAGAGTATCTCATTTCAAAAAGATTTTTGTCACCTACCAAAAAATAGTATGTTGTACCCCCTCTACTGGAATTAAATAGAACTTCAATTTATGTAGTTTGCCTAAAGACCAGCATGTGCAATGTGTTTGTTTGTTTTGTTTTTTTTTTTTTGAAGTTGTTAAGCCCCTCTCCTTACTACCCATTCTTTTATTTCCAGCTCAGAGTATGTTGTCAAGAATAATGGTTGAGACGATGAGCTTTGGAGTCAGACGTTGGGCTTTAATCTCAGTTATATATACATACATGCATGCATACATACATATCTTTGGGCACACTGACTTTTGTCTCAGTGTCTTTCATTTGTGATATTGGACTAATAACAGCTACTTGATAAGATTGTTGAGTTAATTAAACCCAACAATTATACAACCTATATGACAGTCTGGACTAGTAAGCATTCAATGTGTGGTTACCACTACCACCACCACAATTTCACAAGTGGTCCTTCTTCTATGTGGTCTTTTTTTTCTTTACCCTCTATCCAATGCAGTTCCTTTCCTCTATCTGCTACCAGATGAGCTTCCTGAAATGAGTAATGCTTCATGCTAACTTCCTCCTTGAAGTCCTCAGTGCTCCTCTCTTGTTTCCCCATTATAGCTGTTCTTTCTTGGCAGAATTCATAGCCAGACCTGGCTTCAGGGTGCTTACTATTCTTGTCTAGATTTCTCTTTTTGAATGATCGGCACCATCTTTGATCCTCTTTCATGTTACTTGTTAGTTCATGCTTAACTGTTACCGTGTTTGTTACATCTTTTATCATTTGTGGAAATTCAAGACTTAATATGTCCATTTATAGGTATAGTTATTATCAGTATTGGTGGATTGTTATACAGATGCAGGCAAATTGAAATATTTAAGGATATGACTTTCTGTTCACTAAAATTGTCTACTACCTCTTCCTAGTTAAGTCTAGAACTGACTTTTGTTATTTTTCCCCTGAGTGATGGGGATATATTGTGTAATTACCTATAATCTTGGTTGAATGCAGCCCCTCAAAAATGGTATAACCTTATTAAAAAATGAAAACACATGAAACTTTCCAATTTTATTTCTTATACAGACTTTTCTTTTCAAACTTGTGTATATAAATATCTCACATTTTTTAAGCTCTGGCAGTCTAGATTGTTATTGAATGATCCACCCCCGATTTCTAATTCTCAAGTGCCATTTCTAGTCCTATATTCATTGACTGATAAACGTTAAATTCGGAGTCTTGTTTCCTATATTTAGCCTCAGTATTTAATAAGGTTATTTTTTTTTACTAGTCCTGCCATTATTGTTGAAATATTTTCTGCTTCACAATCTTATTGCCTTAGAATATTCATTTTTAATAAAACATTTATATAAAGTTAAATGATGCTAAAAAAAAGCATAAAAATCATTATCAGTATGTTTTGCTCCACTGCTTCCCTGTCTATACACACACATACTTATACACACATACACACAACCATTGTGAACTCTTTGTTCTTTTTGGTATTTATCTACCTACTTTGAAATATTTATAAATTGCTACTGTCCATTAATTTTATTTTCTTCAAGGTGGGTCATGAATTTAAATTCAAGAAATTTTGAATCTAATAAGTTTTAAGTTCAAGAAGCCATATCTCATTTAGTTATTTGAAAAGTAGATTGTAGATTTTCATTCATTTTTCTTTTTATCTTTGGCATCCCTTCACTGATTTCTCTCTTCCCACCCATCCTGACTCTGGCAATCATCAGTGTGTTCTGTGTGTAAGTCTCCTTAAATTAAAATTAAGTTGGTAGTTATCTCATTATAATTTGAACCTTCCCTATAAAGTCATTTTTTTTGAAGTATAAATGTTGGTAAAGTTAGTTTCTTTTATTTTCTTTATTATATTGAGTTAGATCTAATACCTAATATAACTAATGTCTAATTTTATTTGAGTATGAGCCACCAATGTAATCTATTTAAACATTTTAAAACAAGTATTTTTATGTTTTATGATACTTTATGATGCCTTTGTGAGTGATTTTTGTCAGTGTTCTGTGGACACATAGGAATTTAAGTTTTATTTGACATAGAAAATTCTATATATAAGTATTGAATGAAGTTTATAGGTTGTTTTAGTCAATTTCACTCTCTGTACTCATTTTATTTTATTATATCTGCCCATTCTGGAAAAAAAAAAGATATACTGATACCCCATTTCAGTGAAATATTTTCAAATTTGTTTTCTTTTGTACATTCAACATCTTTGGTTTATTCAATTTAGTTTTCACATTTTTTTTTTTTAAAGATTTATTTATTTGTACATACAGAACTGGGGTACAGGCCAGAGGCTCAGAGGCAGTGAGAGACTTCACCAGAGACAGAGTGGGGAGCAGAACAGGCAGATCAACGAAGTACACTGCTGAGGGGAGCAGCGGGCGGGTCAGGAGAGGTCTGCCACGCCATGTGGTCTCCTCCAGGGGCAGGCGGGGATCGAACTCATGCGGAAGTGGCTTTAGCTTCTCAGTGCAGTGCTTTAACCCGCTGCGCCACCAGGGAGGGCCAGTTTTCACATTTTTATGCTGTTTGGTTCTCTTAATCTTGAATCACATTGTGTGATTGTTAATATTGCATCCATATCTTTTGTCTTGGTGTGTGTGTGGGGGGGTGGCTTAGTTGGTATTTCTTGGTTCCATTCCTTTTTTTTCAGTTTTCTCCCATTAAATTTGGTTTTATGTTTCTTACACTTTTTATATAGTCTTTGTGTTTTATTTTTAACCCAGATTTCCTTTTTATTCTATGAGTGAGACTTAATTTTGTCTTTCTTGAGCTGTTTCTGTGTGTGTTCTTTTTTGATACTATTGTGTTTATTGAGGTATCGATTTATTTTTTAAGATTTATTAATTTATGCATACAGAACTGGGGTAGGCCAGATGTATGGGAGGGATATCAATGGTTTGAAACACTGTATGTGTTTTATAGTTATAGATTCCTGTCTTTCCAGATTTTTTTTTTTCTTATCACACCTACCTCCATAGTCCCATCCATTGAGCCCCTTCCCTCCTTTGCTCCCACCCCACTGAGTATCCTCAGTTTTGTAGTCAAAGTTCTGAGGTTTGTTTTGGTTACCTTTGTCTGTTCCCTTGTTTTGTCACTTTATATTCCACATGAGTGAAATCACCCAGCATTTGTCTTCTTTTTTTTTTTTTTTTTTTTAGCATTTGTCTTCTTTTATCAGACCATTTC
Source organism: Condylura cristata (assembly GCF_000260355.1). Taxonomy (NCBI): domain Eukaryota; kingdom Metazoa; phylum Chordata; class Mammalia; order Eulipotyphla; family Talpidae; genus Condylura; species Condylura cristata. Next base: position 54,449,349 of record NW_004567107.1, on the reverse strand, counting down.
TCTTAGGGTAACCCCCTCCAATTCTACCCATGTTGTTACAAATGACAAGAGTTTGTCTTATTTAATAGCTAAGTAGTATGCCTGTGTGCATGTGTGTATGTTTTTAATGGGCGTGTGTATAGGCAAAAAGTGGCTGCATAGGCAAAGGATTGCTGAATCGTATGGCAGATCTATTTTTATGTTTTGAGAACTGCTATCCTTTTTTTGAGTTGATATTCATTTCTCAGTTTTCCCTGGTCTATGTGGCAGTCCTTCTGTACTTTTCCATTTTATTATTGGCCACCTTCCATTTCAATTGCTCATAATCCCATTTTTTCCTACTTTAACATGAAAAATGATACTAACATTTTCCTTCACCTTGCCACTCTAATTCTCTCCTCTAATGCTCCTAAATTCTCTGGAGATAATTTAATTTTTAGTCCAAAATTTTGTTTGTTAGACTTTTCTATGTCCAAGCACTTATATTTTATGTAGTTTATTATCCTTTGAGATTTAATTCTGTGTAAGGGAAGGTATATTATGCTCCAGTTCCCTCTTTCTATAGTCCCACACATAATTTCTGATTCACTTACTGTTTGGTAAAAAGCCCTTACGTCCTTTCCTTAGAGGGGCAGTAGGCAATGTTCTCTTTAAATCCTTCAATTTCAGCAAACATTTCTTTACACTGAACATCTGTGTAAGGTGTTCGGTTTACACTGCTTTTTCTCTCAGCAGTCTAGATGCTATAGTTCTTTCTTCTAGATTCCAGTGTTACACATGAGATGTTTCAATCTTGATTAGATTTTTGGTAACTTGAAGGTTTTTCATTTTAATTCCTAAAATTGAGGAAGTTAGTGTGATATCCTTGAGTCTGTGTCTCTTTCTCAGAAGTCATATCTGGAGCTTAGTGTGCCTGCAGGGCACACATCAGTCTTTTCTCTATTTCATGTTTTTCCCCCCCTTGTTATTTTAATTACTATCTGCCTTGTATCTGTTCATTTCCTCCTTCCAGAGAGGCTTTTCTGGAATTCTTCCTGTGACTGGCATGTTAGTGAGGTTGTATTAATATGTTGTTCAAGTCTCTTATCTCTTTCCATTATAATTTTTTATCTTTGAATTTGTGCTTTATACTTTGAGATTTATTCTACTTGATCTTAGCAATTAAAGGCCATTTTCTCTTTTGATTTGTCTAATAAAATAAGTTACTTAAGGATTTTTTGAAATTATTTTTTTATTCTGCATAAGTATGTATTCTAGCTTTTCCTTAATTAGCTATTCTGCTTTGACCTCATTATGTCATCTCTGACCTTCAGAAGATCTTTGGGCCTGTTTTCTCCAACACTTAAGATACTTCACTTGTATGCCTGTTGGGGTTCAGTTGAATTATTAGGAGATCCTAGATTGTTGTGATCTTGTGAAACACCCAGCATCCCAGCCTGTACTGTAGCAGCAGGCACATAGTCTGTTTTGGGTGCCTTACTTCTGGTTTCCCTGCACCCCTTAGCTTTGGGAAGAGACAGGAGTCAGCCCCCTATTGAGTGCCTCCTGAGCACCAGCCACACTGGTGCAGTTATCTCTGTGCAAGATCCTTCTGGGTGGTGCTTAGAGTTCAGAGCAGACCAAGCCTGCACCTACTCTTTCAAGGTGCTTATAATCCCCTTACCACAACCTTCAGTCTCTACTCACTGAACCCTAGAACCTACTAGTTCAAGTGAGGTAAAAGGTTGAATTTGTTAATGAAGTGGAGGAGAGTAAATCAAATTCAGGGTTGTTCCTCCCTCCTTCCTGTGGAATCCTGAATGTGTACACTTTATTCATAGCTCCAAATGGCTTTTCATCCCTCAGTATCATTTGACATTTGTTTAATGACATTAGAAAGACTTCTATTTTGAAAAACTATCTTTTTCAAAAAAGATTTATTTATTTATTTATGAATAAAAGAACAGGCCAGAAGTGTGGGGATGGGTGAGGGGAGGGTGTGAGAGGATTCACCAGAGAAAGAGCAGGGAATAGAACAGGCAGATCTACTGAAATACATTGCTGAGGGGAACAGCTGGCAAGACAGGAGAGGTCTGCTGCTCCCTGGCTGTGGATGGAACACTGCAGTGGCTGTGAAAAGTGACATAATGCTGAGACTTAACCCTTTGTGCTACCAAGGAGGCTTAGAAATCCTATCATTGAACATGGTTTCTCACTCTTTTATATGAATAACCTCAGTCTATACTACAGTTTCTAGAAAGTGGGTTTTTAAGATTCATTTTGGACAAATAAACTCTTTAAGTAGGGTTTATTGGTTTTGAAAAACAACTTTTCTTGGGAGACTGTGCGTATGCAAATTTCATTGAACAACATGTAAATGATTTCAAAATCTTGTACAACACAGAAGCCAATTAAAATAGTACAGAGTCTAAAAATAAAGAGATTAGGTAGGGGAAAATAGGTAGCTGAAAATCAACTTTGAGTTATCATTACTGTTGGGGAGAAGATATGATGATAACATGGAAATTGAAAACCACATACGATTAGAAAACCTTATTCTGACCAATAGTTATAACCTCTTTATTTTTAAGCCATTACTAGAATGCTGACAAGTGGCATTAGAAGAGATTATACATTAAAGGCCCTATTCTGTTCCAGAAAATTCAAACAAGGAAGCATTCAGTAGAATATGAGTAGATGAAAGCAAATATTGTACCTTAGATTCACGGGTTGTAAAGTTACTGCAAATATATGTATATTTTTGTTTAAACAGTCATTTGCCTTAAATATTTGAGATTTTAATTATGCACACATGCTCTGCTTAATATTGATATTCAGTTTGTCCTAATCAGTCTTAGGCAAAGAAAATTTGAATTATACAACATGTGTCAACTTCACATTGAATAGTAATTAGTCTGTGCTACTTAGTGGCACTTATTGTTAAGGTTAATAGTTTTGAAAAGTTTTAAAAAGCCAGTGACTTGACCCTGGATATATATAGGATAGATACAGAAGCAGTGAAAGCTTTTATTTTGTGTAACTAGCAGCACAGAAAAATGTTTTTTTTTTTTTTTTTTAAGATTATTTATTTATGCATACAGAACTGGGGCGGTGAGAGTATTCACTAGAAACAGAGTGGGGAGCAGAACAGGCAGATTGACAAAGTATACTGCTGAGGGGAGCAGCGGGCGGGTCAGGAGAGGTCTGCCGTGCCATGTGGGGTACCCCCATGGCTGGCAACTGAACTTGTGCTGAAACAGCTGCTGCTAGCTTTGTAGGGCTGCACTCCACAGAGGGCCCAAAAAATCTCTGTTTTACTTTTATTACATGTCCAAGTGTGGAATCAGATGACATACACTTGAACTTTGTCATTTATTGAAGATCCAGGCAAAGGAAAATGTAGCCCAGTTTGATAGAGACTGTTTCTCACCTTTTTGTTGTTCTGTGTCTATAGCCTTGTTGTGGAACTTCTTAGCTCTGAGTTGTGTTAGTTTAAAGGAACTGTACGGTGAAGGAGAAGGAATTTGAATGACTGAGTCACTTGCTTGTACCAAGATTTGCTGGTTGTTTGAAAAGGAGGCAGCTAAATATAGTACTTTTAATATCTAGACCAATACATGGAGTAAAAAATTGTAAAATTTCTGCATCTTTGTGCTTAACTTCATTGCTTTGTAATTAAAAGAACTTAAAACTTTCATAACACTATGTGCATTGTGCTAAAAATACTAGTTTATCTTAAAAAAGGATTTTAAAAGTAAATCATGAAAATATGCCTATGGAATTAGCCCTTTAAAAACACGCACACAAAATATTACTATATAGTTCTAGAGATACAAAATGAATTCATTAGGGCAAAATTAGAGCATCAGAGCTCTGTATTCTTTCTGGAGGAAGACTATTTCTAGAAAAGAATCTATGTTCCTGCCTCTTCCATCTTCCTGAGGCTGCTTACATTCTTTTGAGTTGTGATCTCTTCCTCCTTCAAGGCACCCTACTCTAACCTCTACTTCAGTCATCACTTCTCATCTTCTGGAAGTTGCCTTCCATTTGAGGGTGCTGGAATGTTACTATTTTTAATACGTACTATTAGAAAACATGGTGGTAGGTTAAAAGGTACATTCATAAAAGTATGTGTAAAATACTCAGTTTAGATGTGTTTAGGACTTGGAAAATATATGTGTAATACCCTATGTGGGCTAGATGTTAAATAGCAAGGCTTGGATAGTCTAGAATCATAATTAGAAAACTGACTGTAAATTGCCAAAATTCAGTGAGTCAACAAACCAATTAAAAAAAAACCCTCAAGGATATTATATTTCAAAATGTTCTTCCTTAATTTAGTTTGTCCATTATACTTTACTTTAATTATTCATAGTATTGCTTAACATGCCAGGAAATGTCTTGTAATAGAATTTATAAAATAATGTTGTTTCAATAATGAATACTATATTTAGCTGTCTCCTTTTAAATCTCAGATTAAAATGTTTTGTAAGGACTTTATCTAGTCTGACGTATAAAAGCATGTCTTTGCTTTGTAACATTTTTCATTTTAGAATTTTGAAACCAAATGCTCACTTGAGAAAATAAATGGAATAATTGATGTGTCATATTTTTATTGTTGAACAAATAAAACAAAACAATGTAAGAAAGAAGTACATAATCCCACTAGAACAGTTATTTTTAATTTTGGGTATGATTTCCTAATGCTTTTCCATATACATGGCCTTTCCCCTTCCTTCCTTCCTTCCTTCCTTCCTTCCTTCCTTCCTTCCTTCCTTCCTTCCTTCCTTCCTTCCTTCCTTCCTTCCTTCCTTCCTTC
>NW_004567107.1:54433092-54444211 GCF_000260355.1 Condylura cristata | reverse complement strand
TTATTCTTTGTATTAACAAGTGTAGCCTCTGCTTACTATTTATCCTGTATCATTCTAGATATTTAGGATTATAGGATTGACTTTAAATAGGGTGAGTTAAAAATTAAAACTAATGAACCTATAGATATAAATTCTAGTTGAAAATTTGGGCATTCCTTTCTTCATTTAACTTTGCTTCTACCAGGGTTTTAGTATTGATGTGGATTTTGATATGTCCAAGATCTACTTCTGTATCTTTTTCTTACAAATAATGCTAAAATTTCACAAATATGGCTAGTAGGTCCTTAGACTTGTTCCTAACAGAAAGGCCATATTTAGGTTTATGTTCTAAGGTGTTTATATGGATAAAATGAAATAAGCATCTATTAACTCTTCATGATTACACATAAGAGTTTTCAGCTAATCTGATAACTAGGTAATACCTTTGCTAGTAGAGGGGTGACATAGTCCTCAGCTGATGAAGTTTGGACAGCAAATACTAATGGTTTTATAATAATGTATTTTGTATTCAACTGTTAATATTTTACATCTGTGTTTGTTTGTTTATTTACATTATAGGTTTCCCCCTCTTTCGCCTCTCCCCCACTCAGGTGTGATCACCATAGTTCTTCTACCACCAAAGCAGCCATCATCCTCTACCATAGTCCATTGTGCTCTGTACCACATTCCCCCCACTCTTGCTCACCTTCCCCTTCTGGAAACTTTAGATCTACAGGTCAGCTTTCAAGGATTGGTTTTAAATTTATCTCTGACTTTGTTTGGTTTCTCTATATCTCATCTATAAGTGAAGCCATCTAGTATTTATCTTTCTCTTTCTGGCTTATTTCACTTAGGGCTATGCCTTCTAGCTTCTTGCTGCAAATGATCTGAATTTATCTGTTGCTAATCAATGTGTAATATTCCATTGTATGTATCTATACCACACCATCTTGAGTCACTCTTCTGTTCTGGGGCATTTAGGTTGTTTCCTTATCTTGGCTATTGTAAGTAGCGCTGCTGTAAACGTGGGGGTATATGTCTTCTTTCAAATGATTTTGTGTTCTTTGGGTAGATACCTAGGAGTGGAATAGCTGGGTTGCATGATGGACCCATTTTTAGTCTTTTGAGAAACCTCCATACTACTTTCCATAGGGGCTGGGCAAGTTTACATTCTGACCAACTGTATAATAGGGCTTCTTTTCCTCTATACACTGGTGGGGTTTTTTTGTTTGTTTGTTTGTTTGTTTTTAAAAAATCTCAATTTGAGAATTATTTCATTTCTCTTTATCTTGTGTTTCTTTTTAGTGGAAACCATTTAAAATATAATATCTGCCCTTGCTATGTGACCATGGGCTACTTTCTATCTGTTTCTCAACATTTTCTATAGTCGGATGTTTCTGCCCAAATGTAACCTGTGTTTCGATCCTTCATTGTTTTAGTTCACCCTGACCCTGGTCCTCAAGGATTTTTTCATGTTCTCTTTCTAGGTAATTATCTGCTTATCTTTCAGAACCTAATTCATGTGTTAATTCTCTATCCATTTCTAAATTCTTCTTCCCCAAATTAATTACCGCCCTCCTCTTTGTTGTCATATAAATCTATAGATGGGTCTTACAACAACTGTGAAGCGTAGACACGTCTCAGTTATTCAGAGCAGGCCATGTGTTACCCATCTTTGGATCTTCTGGGACAAGGATCTAGTGAACATTTGTTGAGCTGAAATGTTTAGAACGCCATGCTTCTCACGATTCCGAAAGCAGCTCGCCACCAAATTCCTTGGTCAGAGTAGCCCTCATTCCCTGTGTCTCGCAAACCCCACCTGTTAGATTGTGGCTGTTGGCTTCTGTTAAAATTAATTTGAGAGCAGGCAAGGAAGCATGCTGTTGTATACGCTAAATATGTGAACTGCCTTTGGACTCTGCGGTGAGAAGTAACTTGGGGCCTGCCATGTTTGTGTCCCCTTCTGCAGGACCCCAACAGGAGCATTCATACCAGCAGCAGCAGCAGCAGCAGCAGCAGCAGCAGCAGCTGCAGCAGCAGCAGCAGCAGCAGCAGTAGCAGCAGCAGCAGCAGCAGCAGCAGCAGCAGTAGCAGCAGCAGCAGCAGCAGCAGCAGCAGCAGCAGCAGCAGCACCAGTTTTTCAAAGCCTCACAAATTAATGAAGGAGCACAAGGAAAAACCTTCTAAAGACTCCAGAGAATATAAAAGTGCCTTCAAAGAACCTTCCAGGGATCACAACAAATCTTCCAAAGAATCTTCTAAGAAACCCAAAGAAAACAAACCACTGAAAGAAGAAAAAATAGTTCCTAAGATGGCCTTCAAGGAACCGAAACCCATGTCAAAAGAGCCAAAACCAGACAGTAACTTACTCACTATCACCAGTGGACAGCAAGATAAGAAGGCTCCTAGTAAACGGCCCCCCATTTCAGATTCCGAAGAACTCTCAGCCAAAAAAAGGAAAAAGAGTAGCTCAGAGGCTTTATTTAAAAGTTTTTCTAGTGCCCCACCACTGATACTCACTTGTTCTGCTGACAAAAAACAGATAAAAGATAAATCTCATGTCAAGATGGGAAAGGTCAAAATTGAAAATGAGACCTCAGAGAAGAAGAAATCAACTTTACCACCGTTTGATGATATCGTGGATCCCAACGATTCTGACGTGGAGGAGAATGTGTCCTCTAAATCTGATGTGAGTAGTCACGCTGGCTTCCCTCTTTTCGTAATTTGTTTCTAAACTGTATTTCAGACAACCTTCTGAATAAAGAATGAGAGAAATAAATGGCCACTGAACCATAAGATGGTGGTGTGGAAGTGGATGTGGCCTGGAAATGAATTTCCTTGGTTAATGGCAAGAAGGAAATGAAATCATTAAGGAATCTGCAGAATTTAGCCCTGGTTGAAATTGTCAAAGGGGAGTTATCGTCTGTAGTATAATAATGGATCGTTTGAATACGAGCAGTTCAATTGAGCTTAGTTACTTGTGATTTTTGATGATTATTGATTGAAGAACTTGAGAAGAAAGCAATAGAACTTGAATGCATTAATTAATTTAAAAGAGAAATATGTTAGAATGCAGCTGTAATGTTAATCTTCTTGGTCAATGGATATATATATACACACACATATATGTATGGATGTGTATATGTATATGTATGTATGTGTGTATATATATATATGTATGTATATCTGTGAAACCAGATAGTAGAATCTTTTTTATTTATTTTTGAAATTTTTTAATGATATAATAGGTTATTTTTACATCATTTTGTGCCTTCCAGATAGTAGAATCTTAAAAAGATTTTTTTTATTGTTTAGCCACTGATTTGGAAGGGATGGGATATGTGATTCTCATTTCAGGTTTTTATTGGTAGGAGTCTTTTTTTGTGGGTGCTTAAAAGACCATATGACTCACTAATAACCTCAAAATGTTATTTGATATTGAGATTTAAGTTTGTGATTACAGATTTTTCTCTTCAGCTGTAAGGGATTTTCAGGTTATTTATTCTAACCTAGCAATGTAAGAAATCTTCACATCTAGTGGCAGAGCTGTTAGTAATTCAAAAGAGATTCAATTCTACTTCTGGAGAGTGAACATTATTTACTATGGCATTATCACCTCCTTACTTTTCCCTTTTCTCTAACTTTGATTTCTTCAGTTACTAATCAGTCCTGATCAATTCTACTAATCTTCTTCCTTTGGTTTTTTGATATGCCTAGACTAGTCAAGGTAGCTGAAAATTGTTCATAATACTTCTCTTTCTGTACCACATTGTTGCCCCACAATTGTTCTTTTTAAAATTAAGAATCTTCTAGCAGGTTCTCTGGTCTGCATTACTTTGTTCAGAGTAGAAAGCGAGTCAGGATTAGGACATGCCATTAACATCAACCCCTAGTTATTCAGAGCCATCCACTTCTTAACCACCTACTTTCTATAACTAATCTAACAATTTTAACAGAAAGTTATATTGGGAGGATAGTGGCATATAAACTATGGGAAACTGGGCAATTTATTCTAGTGTTGGATAAAGGTTTTCTAGTAATAGTTTGGGAACTATAGGTGAGGGCTAATGGATTTGCTCCAATACCTCAAATATTTGTTTTTCCATCTGTGCTTTTCCCTCTTCTTTAAATGTAGGTGTTACACTACATCTGTATGTTTAACTTTTCTTTTAAATCACCTGGGATGTTTATTGATGCTGTTGGGGTGTGATTCATCTATCAAGGTTGTTGAGTTTAATAACTTCTTTCCATATTATGACATGTTGCCATTCTTCTAGAACAGAGGTTTTCAAGTTGCAGGTTGTGGTTCACTGGTGAACCTTAAAAATCAATTTAGCATGCCAGTCACCAGTATTAAAAAAATCAGAATACACTGTAACTAGTATGGGTAAGCAATGGTTTCAAAAAATTTATTTCAGGGGTTGTGTGTACAGCAGATTGTTATAAAATTTTGAAAGGTACCTTTCTTGAATATTTGCTGAGTTTCGAGGCAACCTGTGGCATTCATAAAGTATAATCGATGTTCTTTTTACAGATGATATTCCTCTTTAGATAATTCTGAGTGCCTCCTCTTCTTGCTTGACTTTCCCTTTGGCTCTCCCTTATTCACTGATAAATGTCTAGGTAGGTAGCTAGATAATTCCATCTACAGGTCAAGCTATCAGGAGTCTGTGCTCTGGAGTCACACATGCTCTTTTTGTATCCCAGCTTGGTTAATGATCTTGGGCAAATGAGTTGAGTCTGTATTTGACTCCTTTTTTGTAAAATGGACATCATAATACAAACTGCTACATGGGATTACTGTGAAAATAATTAGACTAGGCAAAGAATTTAGCTCACTCATGAAAAAATGTTAGTTTTTTACTTGGCTTGTGCGACCTTTATATTCTGTATCTTTGAAATGGCATTATTATTATTTTAATATTCAAAAATGCTGTAGATTCTAGAGTCCTTTTTCAAGAATGGTGGTTACATACTCTGAGGGGGCAAGAAGTCATTGGAATGGATGTCCTCTTGTTCTAAAATTTAACATGAGGATGTGTATAACCCTGATATTGACATACATCTTTTGCATGATAAATGGAAAAATCCAGAACAAAAAATCTAAATTTTAAATAAAATTAAATCAGTGTTTCCCAGGACCTTTTAGTTTTTTAATGGAACGTGATAAAGGATGAGAACCTACCCAAGAATGCATTGCCAGGCATTTGGTGGTTTTGTTGTTGTTGTGGCTACAGTTGTTATTATAAGAAGATTTCCTAAGAAATGGTTTATCTTTGGGTTACTATTAATAGGTCCCAAAGACTAATTTTTAAGTATATTTTGTGATTTCTGAACTGTTTCTAATCTTAAAAAAATGTCTAATATGGTCACATGAAAGTCCATCAGTAAATTTTCGCTACAGAAAAATTCAGCAGAGAATGGGGTTTCAAAGTCTGTTTCATAGTAAGGAAGCATTTAACAAACACAGAAACATGTTAAGGGCATGTATTTGTCATATACTTAAAGTTAACACTCAGAGTATTTTTTTGTTGTTGAAGAAGGTCATTCCTATCAGAGTTGTTGGCCTCAAACAGAGATAGTTACTCCAAAAACAAAGTGGGTTTGTTCAGAAACACACAACAAAAGAAATGGCAGAGAATGCGTTCAAAAGAAAACTCACATGTATTCTCCAAATGGAAGGCTAGCAACCCCCACTAAACAACGCCCAAAGGGCAGCAGCATTTTTGGGGGGAGCTACAGAGTGTGGAAGTTACTGTAGTTTGTCGATTTGCATAGGCATGTCATGCCAGCCTCCTAAACTTATTAAAGTAGGGCTCTAAATATCAGCGCTAGGAGCTCCCTGGTGCCACAGTGGTTAAAGATGCAGCATTATCAAACGATTGCCACTGCAACATGAGCTCCATCCCAGGCCAGGGTGCTAATCCACATAGCACAGCAGACCTTTCCTATCATGCCTGCCGCTCCCCTCAGCACTGTATTTCAGTGGATCCTCCTATTCTGCTCCTTACTCTGTCTCTGGCGAATCCTCTTACCCAATGTATCTCTGACCTATACCCTAGTTCTTTATGCATAAATAAATAAACCTTAAAAAAATAAATATCAGTGCTCAGTGGGCTTCTCAATTCGCAGCCCTACACCAAAGAGACTATTGTAATTAGGGACTGGCACTAACTAGCACCTGTATAGGAGGAGGCTCTACAGATATCCGAGTCAACCAGAAGTTGATCACTGCTTTTTTTTACTCATTTAAACTTTAACCAACAAGAAAAAAAGAATCCAAATTTCTTTTACTCCCTCCTTTAATTCCCTAGCTTTTATTTTTCAGATCATTCTGTTTCTATAGAGAAGTCTAATAAATGGATCATGTTTTGTGAATACCACCAAGTTTGGTTTTCATAGCAGAGAAGGGGGGGGAAATGATCCAGTTTGGTTATGGCAATAATTTTCATATCATTACCATTACTTTTTTTTGAGTCTTGTTTTGTAGAGATTTCATGATAACTTACAAATGAAGCCGTTAAAAAGTTTTTATTATTTGGTGATGGGAAACCCGCGGGGATTACAATCGAGATGGAAAAAAAAATGTGCAAAATGATGTAAAAGTAAACTTTGTAATAAATAAAATAAAAAAAAGTTTTTATTATCTTTCCTTGAAAGTGAATAGGTTGAGAGGGCTAGAGAGGGGGGCCGAATGGGCAATTACATTTGGCAAAATATCACACACTTCAACCTGAAGTGTGAGAAATGAGATTTTAATCATATCTTTTGATAGTTTTGGCATACCAAAGTGTTTTCTTGAATAAAATCTACTGGAGAGAGACAAGATCCCCTCAAAAGGTAGCATTTTCCCAAGGCTGGGTGGTGGTTCACTTACAGGACAAATACTTCAAACAACCTGAGTGGAATTTTCTCCAAAAGAAAAAAAGGGAAAAGGAGGAAAAGAAACTTCCCTTCTTTTGTTGTGCCGCATTTCCTCCGCCCCACCCAGCTCCTGCCCTGCTTAAACTGTCTGGCGCTAGCAGTAAATGTCCCGCTGTTGAGGCATTGGCCTTAGGTTTTTATGTGATGGAAGGTTGTCACAGTCAGAGAAGAAGGTCTTTATTGTGTTTTCAAAGTGGCTTTTTAATGACTTGTAATTCCAGCACATGCAAGAGCTGTAAAATCTCTAAGTACAGCGAGTGAGCAGCTGGAGAGACTATTCATTAAAGGGCTGCCCTGGCTCTCCAGGGGGGGACTCTCATTCTGGACTCCTGTTCTCTGTAGTTTATAACTGGAGGTAAAAATACCTGAAGGGTTGCAATTCTTCCTCTGCTGGATCCAGCTCAGGGTGGAACATTAATTGAAACAATTGGAAAGTTAATTTGGGGGGGGGGGTAGCTGGAGATACATCACCTGACCTTGTTTTCTAATAATCTGTGTCTGCTTTTGTGTCAAAGGATCAGAAGGAGGAGGGGCAGTGGAAGCATTTGGCTGTTCCTCTATTCATCCATCTACTTGACTTTTTCCAAAAATAGATTTGAAGTCATTAAAGGAGACATTTAAAAAACAAACAACCAGCCATGTTAGAGTGTCTTTCTTTTCCTTTTTTGGGTATCACAGGAAGCCTATGTGGATGCTCAGTTTTAAGTTAAAGAATTCCTTAGGAACCCTTACGTGACAGAGGGTTGTGAACTGCTGTGGCCATGACCTTTGCAGAGTGTCTTGTCCTCAGTTGTCAAAACTCAGCATTTCCGCTTATTAGTACTGAGTTGTCCTCAGTAAGTGCCAACAGTCACCTTCAGGACTTAAGTCAGTGCATTACTACTGTTTCTTCCTGTACAGCCCTGATTTTATATAGTTAGTCTCAGCTGTCATCTTAGGACATAAAGTTGTAGATGGGACTCAACATGGTCTTCTCTTGAATAGCTTTACCATATCATAGGGGTACCTTATAGGGGCAGCTTATAGGGAAAGCTTTCACATGCTGTTCGCCCCTTTGAGGAGTTGATTTGTTCTAATTCATTTAGCCATCAGAACAAGTCCCTGATGGTTGTATAGTTAGGGAAATTGACGCTCAAGTTAAGACACTTGCCCGATATTGCCATATTTAAAAGTGGAGTTAGGATTTGATCCCATTTGGAAGAAGGTTACTTGATAGGAGATTTGGGGAAAAACAAATCTTATTTTGACATGAATCCTTATTACAATTGTAGAGATGTACTTTATGAAATTGATGTCACAGCTGCCAAAACCTTGGGTGTCATATTCTTGAAGTTCCATTTGTAAATCAATTTCTTTGCCTTTGGTTTGTATTTTACCAGCAGCCTTCAGGAGGTGACAGACAGGTTGTCTTCATGGATGGATCTGGCATTCAGCCAGGACTGAGAAAGATGGGTGAAATATCTTCTAACTTTTTACACATTCTTGCTTTAACTAAAACAGACAACCACGGATGTGGATTTCACGTTATTACAATATATCATTGGCACTATTTCCTCACTCTCAGGATTTTTCCCATTTGCTTTTATATGGGAATTTATGTTTATCAGAGCTGAGCTGTAATATCAAGCTTTCCCAGAAGGTGCCACCAAATAACAAATGGTGTCTTCTGGCTTGAAGACTCCTTTTGAATCTTCTTGTTACATTTTGTAATTTCATTTCTTTCATATCTCTTAAGTTATTAAAAATGTGAGCTGTGTTTTCTTTGAATTAGGAGACAAGATAATGTCGTGGTCTAGGTAGAAGCTAGTTTTCTTTTCATGTCTGTGTAATTATTTCACCACGACTGAGAAATTGTTCTCAGTGGGTAATAATTTATGACTATAAACTTTCAAGGCAGGGTCAAGGTCCACAAAGAAAAATCACCCCTAAGAGGCTTCTTTAGGTCACTAAAGGTGACAGCACAGTGAGATGTGCCCAGATAAAGTCAAAGATCCTTCTATTAGGCAAGAGAAAATGGAAAAGCATTTACTCAAGTGTTTGGAGACAACAGACTTTTGCCTTTGAATTCTGAAGACATAGGGGATGTGGCGCTGTGGGGGGAGGGTTGGGATAGGGACAAATATTCAGAGTCAGTGATGCAGATGAAAGGAAGCAGCTTTGCTTTTGGGGAAGAAAATGTGTGTGGGGGGGCTCTCCGATGTTATCGTAAATAAATATGTAAGGTGATCACTGGAATGCCCTGGTTTGGGGTCTCAAGTGGTTAGAATCATAATACTGTTTCTTATTTTTTAATTTAAATTGCTGACCTTTGCTTCATTATGTGATTCTTGTTTTGCTTTTTCTTTTTTTTTTTTTTCTTCAATATAAGCCATCCTATCCCCTGGACCAATTAAAAACGTTTTCTTTTCAACATGTTTGTTTGTAATATTTTTTGGTTACTTTAGTGCTGGTCAATAATTGAAGCTATTAGCGTGGCACTCATTACATGGTGCCAAATTCGGATTTAGGCTGAGCTTTGAAGGCAAGCAGGCATGAATTCTTGGAGATGAGGGGCAGGTGGGCAAGAGAAGGCATCTTGATTGGAGCAAACGGTTTGAATAAAAAGAACTGATGGCAATTATAGACAAGCTTGTGTGTATATATTGAAAAAGAAGAGAGATCTTAAATAAATTCTTGCACATAGTTTATCAAACTGGTTTATCAGGAGTGCAGGAAGCCTTATTGACCTCAACAACATGCTGGGCGTGTGGTGGCCACTGCCCACCTAACATCTCTTATTTAATCCACACGACGTATCCCAGAGCATCATTTGTTCTTCCCTTTCAGCATCAGAGTCTGAATTTGAATCCAGGTCTCACTAGTGCCAAACCCCATGCTTTTTGGTACTGTACCACTGAGTAAGCCTTGTTGAGAAAGAAACCATACCACATTAAAGCCAGTGTGGTACTGATAAAACCTTTTTGAGGAAAAAAATCTAGTTGTCATAGAGACTTCCTCTCTGGAAGACTCTCTGGTTGTAGTACCACAATTAGTGATGGGGGTGGGGGTGGTAATTGAGAAATGAAATGTGGCTACAATATGCTTAGAAACTTGGTTATGAATAATGGGTGCAGGAGACCTGGGCTTGATTTCCAAAGTGCTGATCAACATAGGCTTTATATGCCCAGGTACCTATTGTTCTCAGGTTATTTCCTGTAGCTACCAGGGACAGAGACAATAACCAGTGTCCAGTGTATTACATTTCTAAATGTGGTACTCGTGAACACTGAAGGAATGAAATCAGTCTCCTTGCTTGGGCATGGCCACCTCTAATTAATATCACTTGTCTTCCTGGTTCCAGAAGGGGTGGTTGAATACCAGGTGCTAGAAGTCTAGATTAGCTCATGAGCTTAGCTTATTAGTTGTGAACTATATAATGTGGATTTTAATGATAATTCCTGCCTCATAAGATTATAGAGGTGAACTGTCACTGAAGTATTATTCCAGCAAAGTATTAATTAAGATATAGACAAACACTTGGCTTTTTGTTTGGTGATTTATGATGTTGGCAGCTGTTCTGGTTCTTATAAAGATGGAACAGCAATTTGCAGTCTAGGAATCTGGTGATTTGTAATTCACGGCACATAATTCAAAAATATCATATTCATTTGGCCTAACCTTAGATTGTATTGGGAGTCAACGAAGCTCATTGTAGTTTAAAATGTTTAGTTACTAAATATTAGTTACTGACAAATTCTACTCAAGATGACCTCACATATTTTCAGCATTATAAAGGTCTCCCTGTTGTTTCAAGCTTCTGATACTTCCTCGTTATTGTCCAGGACTGTTCTAAATAAAGGTGAATGTCAAACTGTTGCTGATCTCATGATGGGTTATCTGATAATCTTCAATCAGAGTCAGGCAGGCCTAGGGTGCCCACTCTTACTTCCAGCTTGTGTCCATTGTCCAGCAACTTTCAGAGACTTGCAGCAAGCCCCTTCCCTCTTTTAAAGACAAGTCATACATATTTCTTCTTATTTTGGGGGGTGGGGTGGGAGGGTGGTAAAACCAATGAGTGTCATAGTTTATTCTTAAAAATGAAGGTTTGGTGCACTCCCTGGTGGTGCAGCGGGTTAAAGCGCTGCACTAAGAAGCTTAAGTCACTTCCACATGAGTTCGATTCCCGCCTGCCCCGGAGGAGATCCACATGGCCAGGCAGACCTCTCCTGACCCGCCC
>NW_004567107.1:54330371-54432787 GCF_000260355.1 Condylura cristata | reverse complement strand
AAAAATGAAGGTTTGAAGGAAGGAGGTGCTATATTCCCTATTTTCTGTATCTTTATCCTCATCATTTTAATAGTTATGTTGTCATTCATTCTCACCCTGCCCCACCCTATCCCACAAGGATTTATTTCAGGAATTGAAAGGTGGTTTCATTTTCAAAGGTTGATTACATTAATAACTCACATGATCACCTCACTCAACATAAAAAGGCATTTGACTCAATTTGATTCATTTCTCTCCTTAGAAAACCTTTTAATGAATACAGTGTACTCTGACTTTTAAACACTTTAGATCAAGTTTAGAAACCACGAACAAGTATCTTTTATACAGCACTTCTTCATCAAGTAGACAAATCATAGGAATTTTAAAGCAGGAAGAAAATTCAGAAATTTGCTTTAACAACTTAGATTTTAACAGAAAACTTGAGACCATGGTTCACAACTTTCCCAGGAACACAGAGGTCTAACTGCTGGGAAAAAGAGGTCTAGAAAGAAGGCCCCAAATTGGCACACCATTATCTTTTCTAGCTGCAACAATATACAGTCCTTCACATGTCCCTCACTCTCTTTCCCAAATTCTCCCCTACTTGAACATTTAAAAAGTGATCCTTTTTTATTTATTAATTTTCACATTGTTCATTTTTGTATAATACTTGATTTTGCCCATCAAGTATAGTCCCCATAAAACTCCCACCACCACATTTCTTCTGAACCGTCACCACAGTCCCTTGTGTTTTTATTTCCCCTGTACAAAGTGATTCTCAGTGAGCTGTTTATATCCATCAGGCACATAGCTGGTATCTCTTCTTGGCCTCACATCTCATTCTGTACCGTTTGGTTGAATGAGTGAACTTTATCATTTCTTACCCTCACCAGAATCCCACCTGAAATGCCTCTGTCACACCTAAGGAAGGTAGGCTGTATGGATAAGACAGTATTTCAGAAATTCGTTGGTGAAGTACTTGATAAACTCTGTATTACACTTACCCTTAATCATCTCTGGGAAATCACCACCCAAAATAGCCATAACTTGATATGTTAGTAGTCAAACCAGGCAAAACAGAAAATACACCTTAGGCGTCTTGCAAATCAAACATCTTCACAATCTAACTATGGAAAGAATATTACAAACCTCCAGAAAAAAATAAAGCTTTCATTTGGAGAAAGTGATATTCTTAATCTGAATCCTATCCTTCCTAGTCTCTAGTGTCTCATATTGGCCTCTGTCCTCCTTGTCCCCTTTATTCTCACTACATCCTTGAGTCAAACAACCAGTCTCTTCTATCTACACTCACCTCCCCTGCTCTTCAGACTTCATTTCTTTTCCTTCACTGACAGACATCTTAAAAGCACCATTATTTTTTTTTAAGCCACTGCAGTTAAAAAACAGTTGCAATCGGACTTTTGCTCTCAAAACTGTTCTTAGAACTACCATTGGAGAGATCACCAGTGCCTTGCAGATCCAGTATACAAACTGCCTCCTACGCCTTGGATTTGATCTTTCTGGCACCTACAACTTGCATTCCTGTTCTGTTCCTTCATCCTATTACACTGACCCTGAGCTCTTGTCATTCCTGAGAGTCTCCTTTGCCAAACAATCTTACACTACTACCATCCTTAAGTTAGCTATTATTGCCAGTCACCATTTCTATTCTACAATCTTGCCCAAGACAATCACCTCTTACCAATTTATGTCTTAGATCTTTTATGTCTTGACCTCCAGTTCTGACCAACAGGTACTTAAGGAACAACATATTCTAAATTTAAGTATGTATTTCAGTTCTGGTGGTTACCCATTATATAGTCATTCTCACCTTGTTCTTACTAATAAAATTTTTATTTTGTTGGGAAATTGTACATAAGAATATTTTCCTAGGCAGATAGATGTGATCATTTGCATAGGTCTGGTTAATTAAATAGAAATTATTAGGTGGGAATTATAGTGAAGGGCCTAAAAAAAGGAGCTGACTCAGTTGGTGTATAGCCTTTTTGTTTATTCTTTCCCTTCAACTCATTCTTCCTTAGAACTTGGATGTAGTGACTGATGTTCTACAGCCATGTCCTGAGAAGCCTAGGGTGGTGGTGCACAAAGTACAGAAGAGCCTGGATTTCTGATGAGACTATAGACCTGCTATATTGATCTTGTTTATAACATGGAATTTCTCTTTCAGTGAAAGAAAAGCAAACCCCTCTTTTAGTTCATTTTTTCAGGTGTTGATTACTCCCAACTGAATACAACCCCAACTGACTCAGATCCCTCCATTATATCCCCATGTTTCCTATTTAATATGTATTCCATCTACTAAACCAGGTGGAAATATCAGTTATTATTGAAAATATATTCTTTAAAGATTTGTTTTATTTATGCATGCAAGAACTGGGATATAGGCTAGAGGTGCAGATGGTGAGAGGATTCACCAGAGACAGAGTGGGGAGCAGAACAAGCAGATCTACTGAAATACACTCCTGAGGGTGCTCGAGCAGTGGGCAAGACAGGAAAGGTCTGCTTGCACCATGTGGGTCACCTCCCTGGCCGGGGATTGAACTTGTGTTGCAGTGGCTGCGGATTTCTTCATAGTGCTGTGCTTTAACCCCTTGCAACACCAGGGAGGGCCCTATTAGTGAATGTATTATTTCAACAAAGACTGTTATATGTTGATGGCCACTGGAGATAAGTCAATGATTAAATAGCACACAACTTACTTTTTAGTAGGAAGAGAAACCATTTTAGGTAGTGATCGGTGCTGTGAAAATTACTTCTCTCTCAATTCTCATTTCACTGGTTACAATACCTTGTCAGGTTTACATCTAAAATGTGAATCCTATGAATCCAGGCCTTCCTGACCTTCTGCTTCTCTTTGACATTCACCCAGCTTGACTAAGTTGGGAGACCAAGTTCCTTTTTGTCACCTGTCAGTTCCTTTTCATAGGCCTCTTTATATGTAATTATCTTGGGCACAGACGATTTCTGGAAGTAAATATGCAAAAGTATATAAAATAACTAGTTAAAATGGCCCTGTGAGACATTTTCAATTACCATCTTTGATATTGCAATTTTTGTAGCTTGTTTTAAAATCTCAAATATATGGATGAAATATTAAATTCTCTTGAGCACCACATTTTTATTTTTACAGTCTATATTATGAAGAATTTAAAATATATACAAATATGCAGAATAGTACAGTGACCCATTTATCTCTCACTTCCTTTTAATAGTTACTAACTGATGTACAATCTTGTTTAAACTTTAGTACTACATTTTCTTCAGCATAATTTGTAATAAAATCCAAGATGTCATATTCTCTTGTTCAGAGTTATTGCTATGTGAATATCTAACAAGGCCTTAAAAAAACAACTAAAACATTTCATCTGAATAAATTAATAATTCTTAATGTCATCAAAGATCTAGCTACTGGGCAAATATCCAATAAAATAAAAATGTCAAATTTTTTTTGCAATTTGTTTCAGTCAGGATTCAATTCAGGTCCACATTTCATAATTAAAAAAATACCATTGAAGTCTTTTTTACAGGACATGAAGGTTTTCCCTCATCTATCTTTTTTTTTTTTTTAGATAGAATTTCTGTTTACATTTTGCTGATAGGATCTTTGTGATATATTTCCTGTAAGTTAGAGGCATGGCCTGATTTAGGTTAGGGATAGGGTTTTGGTTTTGATTGAATTTAGGGGAAAGACACTTGTAGGGTAGAGTTCTCTCTTTTGTGAGATAACTTGTTGGGTGATGTTCAGTGCTAAATATATGAATTGGTAACAATTTTATACCATCATTTATCTGTTACAATTCACCTATAAAGGAAACCACCCCCACTTCTAGTTAAACCAGTAAGACAGTTTGTACAGGGAAATAGAGCATAGTGTGGATTCTTTTATTTACCACTTTTCAAAAGAATGGCTAAATTTCTCAAATTTTCTTTAATGCTAGTTTGAAAGGATACTTGCACTCCCAGGTGTATTATAGTGCTTTTTTTTTAATTACAAAAGTTTATTTTTACATCATTTTGTACATTTTTTTTTCTATCTCAACTGTAATCCCCGCAGGTTTCCCATCACCAAGTCACCCATGTGCCATCACCATAATCCCGTGCATTTCCCTCCCCACACCCCGTTTTTGATCCTAATCCCCACTTCACCCCCACAAAATGTCTCTGGTATATGGTTGTTCATTATTTTTGTTATTTTCTCGCCTGGTCCATTATACTCCTGCTAAGAGTGAAACCATCTGGTATTTTTCTTTCTCTTTCTGGCTTATCTCACTAAGCATGATCTTTTCCAGTTCCATCCAAGTTGCTGCAAAAGACATGTGTTTCTCTTTTTTGGTTGCTGAGTAATATTCCATTGTATATATGTACCACATCTTTTTTATTCAGTCATCTACTTTTGGGCATTTGGGCTGCTTCCATGTTTTTCCAATAGTAAATAAAGCAGCAGTAAACATGGGGGTACAGGTATCTTTTTCAATCAGTGTTTTTGTGTCTTTTGGGTAGATACTTAGGAGTGGGATTGCTGGGTCGTAGGGAAGCTCCATGTTTAGCAGTTTGAGGAACCTCCAAACAGTTTTCCATAGTGGTTGTACTAGTTTGCATTCCCACCAGCAGTGCAGGAGAGTTCCTTTTTCACCACATCCTCGCCAACATTTGTTGTTGCTAGTTTTTTTGAAGATGTGCCATTCTCACTGGGGTGAGGTGGTATCTCATTGTGGTTTTAATTTGCATCTCCCTTATTACGAGTGATTATAGTGCTTTTTACTATTGTCAATTTCTGGAAACAACCTAGGTGCCCCAGAACAGATGATCTGTTCAAGAAGATATGGTATTTATACACAATGGACGATTACTCAGTGATCAAGGAAGATAAACTCACGTTATTTGCAGCAATGGATGGAACTTAAAGGGATAATGCAAATGAAATAATTCAGAAGGAGAAAGATAATACTGGATGGTGTTACTACTATGTGGAATATAAAGTAATTAAACTAAGAGTCAGATGAAGATAAGCTTAAAAACTAGCCCTTGAGAGTTGACTGCATAAATAAAGCATCAAGGTGGAAGGAGGTGGGGGTAGTGGTAGGAAGGAAGCACAGTGGTCCATGATGGTGAAATATGGGTGAGTTGGTGGTGGGTGCACTATGGTGGTCATACTGATGGGGGTAGCCCATATTACCTCAATTCAAAAAAAGTAAAATGTGACCCCTCCCTGGTGGCACAGTGGGTGTAATGGCCAGCACTGTAAGGTGGCCACAGCCGTTTCAGTCCAAATTCGATCCCGGCCTTAGAGGTGACCCACATGGCCTGGAAGACCTCTCCTGACCTGCCCGCTGCTCCCCTCAGCAGTGTACTTCATCCATCTGCCTGTTCCGCTACCCTCTCTGTCTCTGTTGAAGCCTCTTACCGCCCTGTGCCTCTGGCCTGTACCCCAGTTCTGTATGAATAAATAAATAGTAAATCTTAAAACGTACACACACATACACACTTGGAAGTAAATACTATAAAAAATAAAACAAAATGCAAAATAAAATTATAGAAAAAAAATTAAGACTCTTCATCCCAATCTGCAATCCTCACCTTTTATTTCTCTTCTTTAGACTTTAATCATCCCAAAATGGTAGCAATCTTTGATTTCTTGGTATCCCATGCTATTTATGTCCCAGTGCAATACACTTGTTCCTTTATGACCTGGTTAAGATTACCTTTTCCTTGAAGCTCTTTTTAATAAACTGTTCTGCCTAAATTATCCCCTCCCTCATTTGTGCTTCCTTCATGCCTATATTGGTGATCCTCATATATTAAAGTGTTTTTCTCCTCATCAGTAGATTATTTTGAAGGTGGGCACTCTTAATTGTCTGATTTCTTGACTCTTTACACCATTCCTGGTGCTCAATGAATGTTGAGTTAAGTAGCACAAAGATACAGTGGTATCCAAATTTATGCACTTAAGATTTCTTATAGTTTATTTCTGCTTTTATAGTTGAAGAATCTTAACTGTAAGAATATTCTGGAAGTGCAGGTTTTGGCTCTTCCCCTTTATAGAGGTGGAGTGGACAGGTCACAAGTAAGAGAGTTCGCTGTCTAAACAAGAAAATTGTCGTTCTCCCAGAGGCTTAAGGTTCAGGAATAAGCCATCTTTGAACAAATAACATCTTTGAAACAAAATCCAGGCACAAGTGGAAGGCCGAAGGCCCAGGTTGTATAAACTAGGTTGCTCTTTACCTGCCTTCTAGCACTTGCCTTTGACTTGCAGCACACAAATTAGCCAGTGGGTGTGGAACTCTTGAAAACTCCCAAACCATGGTATTTGTTTAACCAATTCTACCATGAAGAGAGTATCATCAAATATCTAGCCCCTGGGCAAATTTCCAACAGAATCAAAATGTCATAAATTTTCTTTTTGTTTTTACAAAAGCAACAAAGGGAGGCAAAAACCACAAATTAATCTTTTATTGAGACAGCAAAGGGATGGCAGAGTCTAAAATCCCAAAACATTTGCTTCTGTATTTTAAAAAAGCAAATAGTTTTCAGAGATATTTCAATAACAGGATGTTGAAGTGAAAGAAATTTCTGCCTCCCTGTTTCCTATAGAGTCTGTGCAGAAGCACGATAACATGAAAGTTATATGACCACCTTGTTTTTGCTGTCTTTATGCTCATGAAATATGATTATATTCCCTTTAATGTTTATATGTGCTCGTGAAATTATTGGAACTGGTAAAATATCACTTGTATACTGTGTAAAAGGCACTATCTCCCCCCTTCTATTTCCTCAGGTTGCATAATTGCCACAACAGATTAGCAATAAATTGATAACCACAATTTGGCTCTCAAATACTTATTAAACCATCACATTTGAGTATGTGCAAGTATGCAATTAAATGTTTATTGCATATGGGGGAAAATGGATGAAAATACACAAAAGATTTTAGTTCCTGAACATGGGGACAAGTGTTGTGTCACACTGAATAATAACATTTATGCTAAAAAAAAGGGTACACTTTTAGCTATCCTACAGAATCTTCATCTTAGTTCTCAAATATATATTTAATTATACTTATTGGAGACTGTTAGCATTTTGAAGTGTGGTTTTAAAGGAATCATAATAAAACCATAAAACTACAATAATAACCAAGTATGATTTTTCACTGTGGGAGATTGATCACTTTTTTTTTTTAAAGATTTATTTCTGTATTTATGCATACAGAACTAGCGTGCAGGCCACAGGTGCAGGCGCAGTGAGAGAATTCACCAGAGACAGAGTGGGGAGTAGAACAGGCAGATCAATGAAGTACACTGCTAAGGGGAGTGGGAGAGACAGGAGAGGTCTGCCGTGCCATGTGGGTCACCTCCAGGACCAGGAATCAAACTGGTTTGCAGTGCTGCATCCTAACCCATTGGACCACTAGAGAGGGCCTGGGACATTGATCTATTAAGGGAAAAGAATGAACTGAAGACAGCAGCCATCATTTTGGAATGAGAATGTTATCCAACCATCTTCTCTTAAGAAAAGACATCACCCCAGCATATGTACTTCAAAGCCTGATTAAGGTATCCTAAAACTTACATAAACATAAATTGATGGATTCCCTCTGTCTTCAGTGCTGGGAATTCCCTAAGTTGGAATTTGCATGCTCATAGGTCCTGAACAGCTGCCCTTCTACCAAGCACTCATGACCTACAGATTTGCAACCAAGAACAGCATGAAGAATGGGCCTACACTAAAAATAGCACTCTACAGCTCTCCATTCCCCTCATAAATACACTCTTTATGGCCCATCACTGGTGGGTCTCTTCTTACACTTTGCCTTTCTGCTCCCATAGTTTGAACTGCTCAGTCAGTAAGATGTCGGTCTACTTATAGATATGTTAGTTCATTAAATGTTACATAAACCAGCAATACACACAAAAAGAATAGTTGTTTTTGTGAAAACTTACTCGAAACCTAAAGGAGAGGTCCTGGAAAAATTACTGCTCTCAGATTAGATATGAAACAACAGAAAAAGTCAAAAGAATCTGTAAGTTCTTAGCATTCTAAGCTGTACCACTCTCTGACTCCTGCCATGTAGATGGTGATCAGAATGTATGGAGTATGTTTTATGTCAGAAAGCTTTTTCAGACTTCAATCAAAGAAAACTCCTTCATCCTAAATCAAAAGATTGACTAATATATGTTGTTATACTTTAAATGAAATATTTAAGGAGTGTGTACATGTTTACTTTACACTGTTCCTAGACTCTTCCTCCTAACAAATGTCTGCTAGTCCAAAATCTTGATTGCACCTCACCCACAATTCTAATACTTAACTCCCCTTCATCCTTGAGCCAGGAGGAAGCTTCCTTCTGCACTAGCAGTGTACTGGCTTTCTTTTCTCCCTTTCTAACAACAGGATCTTATTCATATCTCTCCAGTTGAGTTCATGGGTTTGGTCAACTTTGGCAGTGTCTACACCCACCAGCATTTCCTTTCAGTGTTTGTATACTCATGTAAATATACTCTGGACACAGGGATCTGTTTGTAGCCATAGTGTGTTGGCCTCAGGAAAGCAAACTAACCATAATTTTGCGTAGAACACAGACCTTGTATTTTAATAATCCAAGTGAAAAAGGTGTTCCAGAAAGTGTCTTGAGGCCTGGAAAAAGGCTACAGTTCTGACATTGGTACTAGTTTTGTGATATAGGGCAAAATACTTAACATTTTGTATTTAAATTTCATAATCTGAAGTGTGAATAATATTTCCCCAATTTTTTTTTGTGACTCAAGAGTGAACAGAAAGCAATACCTCACACTTAGTTGGTATTTTGTAAATGTTCATAGAATCTGACAGTTTCGAAACCAGTTCCTCCTCTCCTGTTCAAAAAATAAATAAAATGGTGTTCCTGGCAACCCCCCCATCATAGATTGTTAGAATTATGTGTATAAAGGACTTTTTGAATTTTCAAATGCTGCCCGAAAGGAATTATTGAAGAAATGACTTTAAAAATAACAAGGTGAAAACAATCTATGCTAAACATTTCATTCTTCTACTCATTAGATTTCCTTTTGCTTTGGCGTGCAATTGCCATGGTGGATTCTTTGTTCATGTGCACTACCTAGCTTTGGTCCAGTATGCTTGTCTTGTCTCCTGATTAGAATCGTGCATTTTATAAGCTCTGCTTTCAGAGACAACAAACCTCTCTCTGTACCAACCCTCAAGCAGAGTTACCAGTGGTTTCCTTTATCCTTACTTAACCTGTTTTTAGTTCATTGTCACTATTTCTGACAGCTTTTTAGGAGCCTGAAGCCTATAAAAATGCAGACTTGGCTCGTACACTGTAATCCATCTAAAGGCACAGGGCGTACCACAAAGGAAGATTTATTTTGCTTTCATTGAATGTGGTTGTGAACCGTGTCTGTAAGTTAGAAGAAAAGCTTTTAATTGTTACAGAAAGGACAATTAAAAGGTGTTTAACCTAAATTTCTTTCCTGAATGCCAAATATATTTCCAGGGGAGAAAGATACTAAGTCTTTTCTGATTAGTTCATTACAGAATCATCAACATACAGCCAAGATCAAAAAGCCACACAGATTTGCATTAGATTCATAGCTGCACGTTTTAAAGTAGCTTTAAAAGTTACCTCATGACTACCTTTTAAAGCTACCCATAAAATGCCACTTTACATCTGGCATCAGATCTATTAATTTAACTATTATGAATATGTAGGAATATTTTTGAAAACTCCTGTGGTCTTGTAAAGCCCCCAGGCCCTTATTAGCAGAAAAATCTTGCCTTCTGCCAGGGCATGGAGCCAAGGTAAGATCCTTAAGTAGATAACATTTAGCATTTGAAATAATAATAATGAAAGAGAAGTCCACGCGGAGCTTTCAAGTTGTTATCCATTTGAAATATCCAGTATGGAGTTGGAGTCCGAGGGAGAAGATTAAGCAGATGTCAGGCTTTTTTCAGCAGGATGTGCTGCTTAACCATCTTCCCTCCAAAGTACTTTATGCTCAGCATCCTGGGAAGGGCAGTGACTAATTCATTTGATCCATCTGTTGCCTTGGGAGACTCTCTGGGTTTGTTCCTCCAACTATTAGCTTCACAGGTGGTGACCAATGAGCTAGGAGAGATTATGGCCTTTCAGTACTCTTGTGGGGCCTTCCCTTCACCTGCCCTTCTGTCACACAGGTCACCTTGGACTGGAACCCCACACCCCAGGGAAAAAAAAAAATCAGGACACAGCATTTTTAATACCCCCACTGAAAATGTTAAAATAGTCCAGGACTCTGAATGAATTTTTCTCTGGAAGCCTTATTTCTCCACACTTATCTGACATTTACTCCTGACTTCTTGTCTTCTCTAAGGAGAAAACTAACTACACCCTTCATGTCTGCTACAAGTCTAACTTATAGCAATGTCTTTCACATTTTATGAATAAAGGTAACCCTCAGTTAAGGTGATATCATGTAGCAGTGGAGGAAAACAAAACTGGGTAGTTACAGGTTGAGTAGAGCAGCTCTTTTCTTCAAGTGATAGCTATGCACCTAGACACAGAGCTGGCATCTTCTCTGTGGACCCCAAATTTGTTTATTCAGTGTGTTCAATCAGTTTCCCTCCTTACCCACTCCTCACTAAGCCTCTGTAGTAATCTTGGACTATTCATTCCCAAACTCAGAGCCAAGTTTGGGTGTCAGGGTTGGAAGAACCATAACTTGGTGTCTGAAAGCTGCTCACACATCACCTTGTTTGGGAGTCATATTTTGTGTTCAGGTTGGGATGCAAATCCTGACATCATACCTCCATAGTTGGCAAACACCGGAAGCCTTAACTCCAACTCTGGAAGTTATCCCCCCATATTTTTTGGGGAAAGAGGGTAGGTCCCTGGTTTTTAGTCCCTCAACTAGCAGCAGCAGTGCCTGTGGGCATTTAGCCAGCTCCATGCTGTGTTGTACTGGTGAAATTCTATAAACTATGTATGAGTCATTTTCCTCATCTGGAAAGAAGCAGGCATGGTGGCACTGAATGATTTGATAGTGTGTTGTAAGGGGTAATTAAAATGACTATAAATCTATTTAGATGTGAAGTTTTGTAAGAATGATAACACCTATGAATCAATGTTGAAATGCTTTGAAGTGAAGCACCAAATAATCAGAATCAATTTATTATATATGTTTAAATATCGATAATGTCAGTTATATCTCAAGTTAGATTATCATTTCTCTTGTTACTTTAATTTTTTGTGGTCTTAAAATAGATTACAGGGCCCTTCCTGGTGGCCCAGCGGGTTAAAGCACTGCACTAAGAAGCTAAAGCCACTTCCGCATGGGTTCGAGTTCGATTTCCGCCTGCCCCGGAGGCAACCACATGGCGAGGCAGACCTCTCCTGACCCACCCACTGCTCTCCTCAGCAGTGTACTTCGTAGATCTGTTCTGCTCCCCACTCTGTCTCTGGTGAAGCCTCTCGCCGGCCCTGAGCCTCTGACCTGTACCCTAGTTCTGTATGCACAAATAAATCTTTTTTAAAAAAAAATAGACTACATATTTCTTTTACCTGACTTGGACTCTTTTAAAAAGACATGACTAATTAGAACCAATAATGACTTTTCTTCTTCTCATTAGCATTTGCCAGGGAACTTAAAGTAGTTGTATCAGACATAACTGTTCTAAGAACCACTGTACAAATTTACTGTCTTGAGTTATTGCCTTTTCTTAGCAAATAACTTGAAAATTCAGACCTCCATTTAATTATGTCATTGAAATTGAGGGGAAGTCTTTATAGAAAGTCTACTGAAGATAATATATTACCTTGAATACAGTGTTTTGATGAATAATATAACTATTTAGCTTTGGAAATGTAATGATCAAACTCAGTGATAAAGTGAACACTATCTTCTCTGCTCTCCTAAGACTGAATAGTCTTCACAAATCCTTAGATTCCAGAAATGGCAATTGGTCCCTCCCATATTATTTGCTAATAAACTCTAAAATTGAGGAATGCATTGAAGGAACATTTGAGAAAGACTGTGGCTGTCACTAAGTGCATATGGCTCATTGCATCTAACTGACTTAATTTCCTCATGATAACATCAACCAGAGAATGCAGGTATTCATCAGTCAGTCTTTTTTATTTATTTATTTGAGATAGCATTGTTTACGACACTGTCAATTTCAAGAACACAGCTTCACACTTCAACAGTTGTATACTCCACACCAGGTCCACCAGCAAAGGTCTTGTTACCAGCTACCATCATCCAAACAATCTTCTGTATCTGTTCCGTTCATCCCGACCCCTTCTGCTCTGGTAACCACATTCTATTGTCTGAGAAACTAAGACAATAGTTTGGTTTGGTTGTTGTCTTTCATTCTTCATAGTCTTCATATAAGTGAAATCATATAACATTTGTCTTTCTCTTTGTGACTCATGAACTTAGCATGATATTTTCAAGGTCTAGCCATGTTGTTGCTAATGTCAAGATTTCATCTTTTTAGTATAACTGACTTTAGGATAAAGTGGAGGGGATTCCTCAGGTGAATGGATTTGTATTGGCTGCATATGTATGTTTAAAGAGGCTATGTCAGCCTGTAAAAGGACCTCTTATAGAGCTTTCCCTTTTTCCTGTCTGATTTGTTACTTATAGAATGAGTTGCATAAAGATATGGAAGATATGTTCACTGGTGACCCAAGGCTGAGAAATACATACTATCACAGTACTATGGTTAAAATTTTTTATCAGTAGAAATGCTAGTCTAAACCCAAGGAAGTGAAATTTAACAGAGAAAGTGTAAGTTTCTTTGTTTGGGATCAAATAGCAGAGGAAAGGAAGACTGACCTTAAAGAGAGATTTCTATGGAAGGAAATGGTCTTGGAGATTTTACTGGCTTGTTGGTACTATATGAACTAATTTAATCTGAGACAGTATTAATAGAAAAATAGTATGGCAGCCGTGCAAAATTACTATTTCGTTCCCTTCTGCCCCCATGAGATTGCATCTGGGTCTTGTGTTTGGTGCCACAACTTAAAGATGTTGACAAAACAGAGATGTGGTCCTTAGAGGGCAATCTCTGGATCCTGATGGAGCTGAGAATCACCATGCATGATTTAAGGAAATGAACTGAGAGACATTTTCCCAGTAATTATCTTTAATTCTTGAAATAGTGTTCCTAGAAGTTTCTCAGAGTGCTCTGATCAACAGGATTTGGCTTGTTGACAACTCAAAGTGCTAAGGCAGAATAAAGCAGCTTGGGAGAAGCAGAAGGTAAACAGGCTGAATGATATTTATCCTGTGGGGTTCCTTCTAACCCATGAGGTGCACTGATCGTGTCAAGCTGCTGTGAAATGCCCAACCTCGGGCCACCTATTGAATTCCATGTAGTTTTCTATATTCAAGTTTCTGTAGCACCTGTATAGTGTATCAAAGTAATCAAATCAAATCAAATCAAATAATAAAGTAGAATAAAAAACATATCAGCACAGGTAGATATAATGAACTCCTAGTGTTTGCTAACTTGTATAATTTTTAGTTGTTCATCAGACACCTATGTCATACTTTTCTTCCTCTGATCAGCTTGAGTTTTTAGGCACTAACTTTGGTAGTGACAAGGAATTTTATGTTTACCTTGTTTTAGGCAAAATAGTGTATGCAGCTTATAGAAATAATACTTACATGCAACAGTACATGATTAGATGTGGAAAATGGATCAAAGCACAGATAAATATCAAGTTCCAGGCTGGCATATATTCTGACATAATGCTAAATAAATGTATGGATAAGTGAGATGTAACAGTTATTTTGTTTTAAGTCGCTCTTTGATCTAACTAGTCTTCCTTCTTACATTGAGTTTGATGTCTTTTGATTCCATACCTTACAATAACAATTTCCTCATTTTGTCTATTTTGCTTGTGAAATAAATATGGAGAGAAACAACATCGTTTCCCCCACATAAAATCTTCCCTTATTTCCCAATTACATTGGTCCTATCAGCAGGAAGCAAATCTGCTTCCTTTTTTTCTTCCCTCTTCTTTTCCATTTCCCAGAAATTAGCTAAGATTTTCAACACAGAGATGATCAGTTATCTAGGTGTGATTTTATGTTTACAAAATAATTAACCAGTATTAGTTCACTGCCTTTTACAAAATCTTTGATCAAGTTCCTTAGGACAGTTGCTAGACCAAGCAAGCAATCAGTATCATCACCAAGCAAACCATTGTCTGAGTTGTTATCCCAATGTATCTTGATCTGGGAGCATTCATATTGCCTGCACAAAAGGTAATTGAACTGTACACCTAGATTTGTATACTGCATTGATCTAAGTTCCATCTCAATTTAACCTGGTAAATATATCATTTGTCTTGCTATTATAAGAAGGAAATTATGTTTCCTAGGTGGTGATTGTTCTAACTTTGATTTTAGAAAAGAAACTTTAATTATACTATTTTACATCAGTATTTTAGAGATGTTTGTTTTCATATTTGAATACTCATGTCACTTTGCCAGAATTCTTTAAATATGTGAAACATTAAAGTAAAAAACACTGAAACATTAAATCATAAACTAAAGCCTCTGGGTCAGGGATTATATCCGGATTGTTCAGCACTGCTTCCTCAGAGTGCTTATACATTTTCAGATATATTATAGGCACACAGAAGTCAATAAAACACAATTATGGTATGAAAAAAGTCGCTGATATGTTTTACACAATGGAATTTGATTGTTTTGGAATCAATACTTTGATTTTTGAATACTTTATATATCTCTATTTTCATTTTACCTAATGCTGTTTTTTTTTTTTTTTTCTTTTCCAGTAAATAGATCTTAGTCTCTGCAATTGTTACAATTTGGGGGAAAATTAATGGCTTACTTTTTAGTTTTCTATTTAAACTTACCACCTTTTACCTCCAAATAGCTGGAGCTCAACATATTTTTCTAATTTATATCCTTTTTAATGTAACACTATCAAATCTGCTACTATTTTCTTTGGCTAATGTTTCACATTTTATCTGTAGTTCCTTGGAAAGATTACTGCCAAACTCACCATTAAATTCTCTAGATTGATTCTCATAACATTTCCATTTTAGGAACTTCTATAGTAATCTGATGGGCTAACTGTCCCCAAAGTATACATACCTTAATTAAGTTTTAATCTGTGAAAACACAGCAATTGAATCAAATTGCCATACTGGACAGACTAAGAAAAGGAAAAGTGAATTAGCAGTTGTCAGTGTAGATTCCATAGAATTTTCTAAAAACAAATTTATTAAAGTATAATTCACAATTATACAATTTAAAGACTAGAAATCAGTGGCTTTTCATATATTTTCTCAGTTAAGCCACCATTGCCACAATCAGTTTTAGAACCTTCATATTTTGCTGTCACCTTCCAATTCCCTAATCACTCCCTGATCATAGGTTAATGTTCTGATCTGTCTACTCTGGACATGGCCTGTTATGACTGGGTTCTTCACTTAGCATGTTTTCAAGGTGCATCTGTTTTGTATTGCATATCAGAATGTTGTTTTTATGAATGAGTATTGTTCCACTGTGTTGATGTACCACATTTTGCTTATCTGCTTTTTACCTTTCATAGGTCTACCATGAATAGTTTGGCATAAATTTTTGTATAGAGACAGTATAGTTTTATATAATGTATTGTTGGAACCTCCTGATCCTAAAAGCAGCATTCCTGGCTCCTGGCATTCTTGGTGGTGTAATTGATTTTCCTTAAATCTGAGCATTTTGAGAAGATCTGGAAAATTTTGATAG
Organism: Condylura cristata; assembly: GCF_000260355.1. Lineage (NCBI taxonomy): Eukaryota > Metazoa > Chordata > Mammalia > Eulipotyphla > Talpidae > Condylura > Condylura cristata. Next base: position 54,417,047 of record NW_004567107.1, on the reverse strand, counting down.
GTGCTGGGGGAGAGTTTATTTTTTTCTCCAGTGGGAATTCCCATAGATTAATCATTGCCAGTATCCTCAGTATAAATAACAGGTTAAACTCTATGTTCCTTTCCATATCTTTTCTTGCTATAAGAATTACGTTTTTGTAGTGATAGAACTTTTTAGAAAAATGAGGACATTTTTAAAATTTGCAGTTTGTTTTGAATAATTACCTTATTATAATTGCTCTTTAAAATGAGAAATTCTTTGGAGGAAGCACTGCTTTTTTGAAGAAGACAAAGAAGAAAAGAGACAGATTCTGCCATCTTCTTCCAGAAACTTTGATTTTTTTTTTTCCTTTCAACAAATGATGTGGTTTTGTTGTTGATTAGATTAAATAGTCAAAAGAAGCAAGCAAGTACAAATTTCCTTACTCATCTAGTACTTGATTTAACGTTTGGTTTTGACAGTTACACAAGAATCAATGTGGGAAATTTTTTCTAGATGAAAATCAAAACAATGAACTTCAAAAAAATGTGAATTTGAACTTAAAACACACATGTTTATTTTACTTGGTTAGATATTACTTTGAGCAACTGTGACATTTTAACCCCCAACCCCACTCCCAGTGACCCAGTTCTGTATTTCTGTTTACAGAATTTCTACATCTATATATCTAAAACCTATCCATTTTAAAATATTTGAAATTTCTATTCAATTAATGAATTGCTCTTGCTAAATGAATGACCTTTGGATCACCTTCTTGCAAGGTTCTCAGTGGCTTTGGAATTCTGAGTTTGTAACTTTTTTCCAACTGTCTTTTCCAAGATGTTGCTGTGTCAGAACTGTTTGTCTGGTAAAGAGTACTTTATTTTATTGATGAGGCTTTTATTTGTATACATTCAACAATATAATTGGCATGAAAACTCGCTCTTTAGAACAATATATCACAGTTATGTCTTCCACAGTGACTCTGAGAGACCTGGACAAAGTCAGAACATTGCTCTTTCATGGATAATGCTGTTTAGTTGCCATAGGATGGAGTTTCTTAAAGGAGCTGAAAACCACCTGACTAGTGAATAAGGTCATTAAGCTCTTTTTTACTTTTGCAAAAAAAGAAAAGTATGTATACAAACAGAAATAGACCAACAGAAATAATACGTAAATTATATCAGAGAAACTTGGTTTAACCCACCATCAACATGAAGGTTGTACTAGGCACTCATAGGATAGGGATATGCAAATCAAGCACATTACTTGTTTTTAGTAATAAAGTTTTATTTATGGGCACAGCCTGCCCATTTGTTTATATGCAGTCTATGAGCTAAATAGCTAGTGCAAGTATTCAGGTAACACAGAACAACAACAACAAAAGAAAATAGATTACTTGTTATGGCAAGAATATAAAAGGGATAATATATAAAAAACTTAAGTAACAATTTATATGTTGGAAAGTAATGTATATATGGGTGAAACAGTATTATTTGGCATAGAGTTCATTTTCTAGGTGCAATACAGAATAGTTTGGCATTTTATATATATCCAGAAAATAGTATGGCTGTCATCATCAAAGCAGAGTGGCCAATAATAATAATCATGAAAAGCAGTTGGTTTTTCTTACTGGGAATTCTCTGGGGTATGGAATATTCAGTGTGGTCATATATTCCTTTGTGGTCATCTATTCCAGGATATCTTTAGAACAGAAGCTTGGGGAATCCATGGAATGGGGTCTGTCATCTCCAATGATGTCTGTGGCAGCTGAGAGCTCTATTAATAGGCTTTGTCCATTCTTGTAAGGTTCATTACTCCTGTGATTGTGCCTCCAAACAAATCTTGATGACAGGAATCAGACCAGCTCCTTCTTGATCTTTCTTTAGCAAAGCAATAGCCTCGAAGAAGAAAACCAAGCAAATATCAGAGATTAACTTGTCATACTTGGGGTTTATTAGCTTTTACAGAAGTAGAGAGCTCTTGACTGACTAAAGAGGCATTTGAATGATCCCTCTCCTTACTCTTTGACCTGCCATGTCTTGGAAACTCTTTCCAAATATTATTTGGTGTTATTTCAGACATAGAATTGACTTTCTCTAAAAGTAAACTGACTGATAGTACCACTCTTATATTCATTGATTGTAATGGCAAACTTTATTACAGATAACACTATGTAAAGTGTATCTTCACATGGTGCTCTTCAGACTGTTCACCAAATGGCATATGGATGCTCATGGATGGCAATGGAATATGGCAATGGCAGTGCCAATTGCAAATGGAAATGTGGTGGCAGTCTTAAGAACTGTAGTGTTTCCTACCTGAAATATAGGCCAGGTCACTAAGGGAGTGTTTGGGCACAATTAACACAGAAGAGAGAAATTCTAGCATATTCCAAACTGCATCTTTGCAACAGTGACAGAGAAAGGCCATTGAAGTTATCTTATCTTGCCACATGAAAAGCATCATTCCATGATGGTATTAGAATCTGATCTTTATTAAAATGGATTTTGCCAATTAGTGGTACATGATTATATGAAACTATATAGGTATCTTTTTAGGAAACATTAGCCTAGGATAGTGGTTCTCACTCGAGGGTGATTTTTGTCATCGACTCCCCCAACACCTGAGTAGATTTAGCATTGTCTGGAGATATTTTTACTTGTCACAACCTGAGTGTGTGTATGTGTATACCTGGGGGTGGGGTTGGGAGGTTATGTTGGCATCTGTGATAGTAGGAGTCAGAGGTGCTAACAAATATCCTACAGTGCATAGGACCCCCCCTCCCACCACACGCACAAAGAATTATCCACTCTCAAGGTGCCAACCTTGAGAAACATTGGCTAAAAATTCTTAGCTGAGATGCCAATTTATGAGGACAAATTATTAAACTTTTTGAATTCATTTTGGACATAGAAAGGGAATATTTTTACACTTTTACAAGGGTCTCAATTGTGCCAAGGAAATTTATTTTGTAGTTTTGTTTACATATTACAAACATAATTATTGTAAGAAAAATTAAGTGCAGAATCATTTAAGAAAGAAAAGAGAACACAGCATGATCTCACCATCCATGTGTACATTTCCTTCAAGATTGGATATACCATGGAATAGAGTAGTTTATTCAGCAGAATATCTTCTTTAAAGACACCACTTGAAAGGTAGTGACATTTTTCCTGGATTTTTATCCTGCTTATATTATCTTTCTCGAACCCCTTTACTTCATGAAATGCTGCAATCACATAAAGCTCAGGATCAGTTTACCAGAAAGTGATTAATTAGACTGGAAATACCTGCATAGAATTCCCAGCATCAGGAATTCTAACTAATATTTAAGGAAAATGAGGAGAAGATTTTGTGGATGATTTTATTATCTTTGGTGTTCAATGAATTAAAGGTTATTAAGTACTTTTATTCACTTTTAAGTTTCATCAGCAAATAAAAAGTATCTTGTAACTTTTCAGTCTGAATCGATGGTTAAATTTTGACTTCTCTAGATACAGTTTTAGTTGATTTTGAGACCTGTGAAGTCATGGAGAGGAATGACCAGACATGCTAGCCCATCATACCATAGTATCCTGAACTTCAAAAGCCCCAGGAGGGTGCAGCTGGGGAGTACTATATTTTCTGTACTCTTGGTGAGCTAAATTTGGTTTGGCAGACAATTTTTAAGAGTAGATAAGACTTTGTAAGTAAAACTTTGCAGTTTTAGCCAAAGAAAACAGACTATAGATTTGATGACTGTATTTGATTTATTAGTGCCATATGTAGGGCCTTTTGATCTCAGAATTCAGTAAACCAACGAATTGATATTTATCAGAACTCCATCACATGGGAAGAAATCTTAATTTGCCTGTAGTGTTGATACTAATATAATTACCCCACACCTGCATCCCATTGATGATAATTGTGTTAGGTTATATTAAAATTTAACAATAGGTACAGATGAACATTTAAAACAGTTTTGGAATAACATTAATGTTGGAAATAATCTTATTTCTCAACTACATTCAATTTACTTCAGTATATAATAAAATCTCACTGGGAGTGTAGAAACTGCATGTTGTGATTGTGGATTTTAAAGACAAAAGGGAAATAACTTGCCATTGATGATACCACATGAGCAGATATTATATAAGAAGGAATCTTAAAATCTTATTTGTCAGACAAATAAATGAGTTTCAATGAAGTTTGAAATTTCACTCCATGCTGAATTCCTTTGTCATACTTTCATAAAGTGGCAGAAAACCACAGGACAAATATTTCTGCCATTAAGCCATCAGTATCCATCTGTTTTAGTCCTTTTTACTATGAAGCCAAGTTGACATAAGACAGGAGTATGTGTATCTGCAAAATTGAGATGACATGTCAAGAGTAGTATCATACTATTTGTATTTTCTTTACATGGATTTTTATCTTCATTCTCTTAGAGGAGGAAAAGCTTCTGGTTCCAAATCAATGGAAACCCTAAATGAATCTCACTTTCTTTTTTCTGTGAATTCTCAGTTATCATCTGACTAGAAAATTCCTGTCTATAGGTAATTTAAGCTTAACTATCATTTTTTAATTCTTATCTTTATTTATGCTGTTTGTATAGAAGTCCCTTCTAGCATGTCCTGTATATATTAGTTATTGAGATTGACCTGTTATCAGCTTTCTGGAATAAGACACTGTGTGAGGGGAAATAAAATTTGGCTCAGTCTAAAGGAGATTGCTTTGTTTCTTGAAGTGTCAACCATAGAGAAAATTAACAGAGAAAAAGGGGAACAAGCCAAAGGACTCTTCTTTATATCATACTTTCACTTATAGCAGGAGCTAATTCTTGCTAATAATTTAGTTATCACTTACTTCATACTCTGTGCTAAATGTTTTACTTGCACTATTTGTATCTTCACACTAATTATGTAAGTTAGTGCCTTGCATTCCACTTCCCTACTTTAGAGATGAAAAAATGAAGACCTGCAGAGTTAATGTATTTTGTTGGGACCACACAGCCAGAAAGTGGTAGAATTGGGGTTAAACCAGGTCTGATGTTTCTAGAACCTGAGCCTTGAGTCATTATATTTCACATTCTTTTCACCGTTAACCTCTAATTAATCTAGAGTTTTTAAAGTATCTGACACTTAAAGTATAAAATTCATGTCAAAAGTAAAATATAATTATTTTAAAATTGTTTGCCAGTTTTTATAACCTGCCTATCTATCACAGAGCAAATAATCGCATTTTACTTTTCTGCATCTAACACATCTTACTACATATGAAATTCACTATATGTGTATATATACATATGAACGTATATCCAACATAACAGTGTTGAAAAGTACAGTTAGTTCAATGGTGCCTGAAAATAGTGCTTTCTGTTCTTATTTCCTGGAAATTGTTTCTCCAGCCCTAGTTGTTAATAGGAACATGAAGTTCATATTTACATCTCCACTTTGTAAATCTATCACTCTTGTTTGCATAGAAAATATGACCTCGGCCCTCCCTGGTGGTGCAATGGTTAGAACACAGCACTGCAAGCTAGCCACAGCAGCTTCAGTGTGAGTTTGATCCCTGGCCCCAGAGATGCTACACATGGTACGGCAGACCTCTCCTGTTTCACCCGCTGCTCCCCTTAGCAGTGTACTTCGTCAGTCTTGCTGTTCTGCTCCCCACTCTGTCTTTGGTGAATGCTCCTGCACCTCTGGTCTGTACCCCAGTTCTGTATGTATAAATTAAAAAATCTTTTAAAAAAAGGAAAATATGATCCTCTATGGTGATTCTGCCCTGTTTCTGGAATGGGAGTGTGTGTTATTACTGGTAGGATGTAGGTCTTAACAGTTAAAATACTCGTAAGACAAATAGATCTTAGAGCTTTATATAATCCTTTTTTTTTAACTCTATACTTTATGAAAGTCTGTTGGCTGGAGCAAGGAGTTCATTCCAGTCAGTAAGTCGAACTTATTTAGAGAAATGTACTGGAACACTAAAACAATGTGATTCAAGATCCTGGTGAGTAGGGAAAGTAGTTAAGTGTTTGACATCTGATCTCTAGCAGAATGTATGTTTACTGCACATACGGTAGTGTCAGATGGTGGAAACTAGTTTCTAAAACAGTTTGAGGTAGATGTTTGCTTCTGATTAGTGTGTGTGTGTGTGTGTGTGTGTGTGTGTTGGATGAATGAGCAACTGGGAAGTCATGACCATGTGTTTGCTGTCATTTAAACTGCCAATCTAATCTAAATATACATGTGGGTGTCTAAGAAGACTTCTTTCTTTTCAAGAGGATCATTCTTAATAGCTCTCAACTCCTTGCTGACACACATGAACTTGGGGCACTTCTGTTTTCCTGAGGGCTTCTCTGTTTTCTTTAAAAAGAGGTGAGGATGAATTTCTTTGTTTGTTGTATTTCTGATTTTTAAAAACCAGCTGTATGTAAAGTTTATTTACTACAAGCAGTCACTTTATAGGAAAGATTGCTCCTGGGATGTTATACAAGGTAACAAGGGAGAGGGTAAGGGTGATAGGATGAGTAAAAGATAACAGAGAATTTCAATTTATAGAAGAATTCAGGAAAACTTTATCAGTTGTAGATCATAATTTGCATAAACTGCATTAATCTAATTGAGAAAAATTAGGGAGAAAGTTTTTAGAAAGCAGGAGGTATTATTTTATATCTTTTGTATAATAGAACCCAATGTGAATTTCCCCCCAGAGTGATTTAATACAGGAAGAAAAAAGATATCCTTCTTGTCTGACTTCAAGGCATATGCACATATTTTATCTACCCAGGGATTATTAAAATACCTTTAAAGAAATTGAAGATTTTTATACTCATGATTGTAATATTATAGACTTCCTTTTATTTTCTCAGAGAAGCTAAGTATTAGACTTTTAAGTCCCTTACTAATCTGAAATGAATCTTTTCACACAGAAAAGAATAATACTGTTCCTCCATTTTTTGATAATGATATAGCTTATTAAGTCTTACAAAGTGATATATCCAAAGTATTCTTCTTTCCCTAGTCACATAATTTTAGGTGTAAAAGCAAATAGTGTAAAATTTAACTTACTAAAAAGTAACAGACTATCTCTTGTCATTTAGCCACTAAAGTGTTTGATAATAATTAGTTATCACTTAATGCACATTCAAATGTTTCCTTAATATTTTTTGATAATCTGAGAGAATGTTTTTTAAAAATGTACTACTATGTAAATTATTACACAAGTATCTATATTTAATTTTTAATTTTTTAATAGTTGTACTTTATGCCTATTTGAATGAATTTTATTATGTATGTCATATAAATTCAGAAAACTAGTAACGAAATTTAAGGCACCTAGTATTCATTCAGAGTTAGGCAGATTTTACACATGGGCCATAAGGTCTACCTGTTTTTTCCCTCAATAAATATAAGAGTTCTATAGTTATACATTTGAAATATCATAATACATGCATATTCATTGGTAGAAATATTTTCCTCGAATTGTATTCAAGGAGAATTTACTGTATGGGTAACTATAAGTTAAGTGCAATTGCTTAATGTACAAATTGTTAATATTATACATAATGGACCAATTAATTTCATGTAAACATTTTCTGATGGAGTAGAGTATATTGTTTCTACCCCAACATGGGAATATCTAAAGGCTTAAGAAACTTTTCTTTGAACATTTCCTTTTTAAATATTTTAATTCCAGCATAATTTTGAGAAAACAGAGGCTGATCATAAGAAATCCCTTTCACTCCGGAAGAGACAAAACTAGCAGGTACTATACTATAGCAATAACTGGTGTTCCTTCAGGGTTAGCTCCAATCCTTCCCTTTCTCTCCTCCTCTCCCGTTGCTCAGCCCACATTCGGGAAATTATATTATTTACTCAGTCGTTAGGAAGATTATGTGGCTAATAATGCCAGCTTTTTAGTTTCTCTTTAGATTTGTAATTTATAAGAGAACTTAACTGTGCAGATTAATGTGACATTGAGGTTTCTAGAAGCCAGCTGGTAAAGAGGATTTAATTCTTACATGTTTCACAGATAAAAACAAAAAACAAAAAAACAATGTTTTAAGAGATGGATAAGTCAAATGTAATTATATAGAAAGAAAAGCCTGTGTTTTCTCCTTGTTCTTTCAAGTGTAGTGGCTAAAAAGAAAGCTTTTGCTGTGTAGAAAGAAATTGGAATGCCATAGAATAAACTAAATATGCTCAGTTACACTTAAACTATGAATTATACTTTCGAAACATTCATGCACGTGTGTGTATAATAAAGTTTTTAAATTGAGTTTTTTCCTGAATAATGATTCCATGAGACATAAATGCACTTTCATGAAGATTAAAAACAAGGTTAGGCCTTTAAATCATCCTTGAAATATTGAAATTGAATGAGTTTCTGAGGATCAATTCAGAAATGTTTCCAAACTATCCTCTAAGAATGCCATAAATCATTTGTGCTGTGGCTCTAATTGAACGGTGGGGATCTAAACCCTCATTAACTTGTCTGGGAGGAAGAGAAAATTGTGGAGAGCGAGGAAGAGGCTGAGGAGAAGACCTTTAGCCGGTGCTGTTCAGAGCAGCCATTACTGTAGGACATCCTTTGAGCTAATTTCAGTCTCATGGAAAAAAAATCTATTTAGTGATTAGTAACCAGTGGATAAGAGCAGAAAGCTCAAGTGAATAAAGGCCATAAATACTGAAGTCCCTGGGATAACAGCCTGTAAAACTGTCAGAGAGCATTGCCTAAGTGACAAAAGATAGCCTGGAGCAATAAGGAGTGTGAGCTCACTAGGCGATACTCCATATTCATGGACAAAAGACATAATTTAGTTTTCTTCAAAAATAGAAGTTGCTCTTGAATCCACTCCCTGCCCTGCTTTATTTGTTTTGGATGGTGTCTATTTGTTTTTCATTTACAGTTGATTGCATTAGTCAGTAGGAATAATGGTACCTATTTAAAGATAGTTTGTGTTTCCAAAAGTAGAACTATGATTACTGAAACTTCTGTTTAGATCCATCAAGATTTACTTACTTGCTAGGAATGTTTAGCCTAACTGGAATGGGTGAGTGAGTGAGTGAGTGAGTGAGTGAGTGAGTGAGTGTGTGTGTGTGTGTGTGTGTGTGTGTGTGTGTTCAAAAGGCAGATGGTTAGGAATTAGATGCTGACAAGTGCTTTACTCTTGTTTTTAAATTAAAGTCTAAAGTTCACAGTTCTTAAATATTTCTCCCTAAGGGGGGAAAAATAAGTTAAATAAAAACAGAAGTAAGTACATTTACATTAGAAGCTATTTTGTTATTGCACATTATTAAGATAACACATTATTTAAGTCTCACTAGTCAATACTGTAGATTTGTTTTCAGGGTTAGAGAAAATGTAAGATGATAGAATCAAAGGTTTTTATTCAAAACTCCTATTGTTCTAACTATGATTATGGTTTTTATGGCATTCGAATTACAGTGTTAGCAATCAAAATGATATGTTTTGCAGTTATACAGTATAACCTTCAAATCGCAAATGTGTATTTTAGAGATGTGTCTTCAGTATATTTAAAGTACCGTGCTTCCTCAAGTTTGAGAAATTTATCAACTTATGGGTATTTGCTTTTCAGCATCCTGGCTGTGAGAACTCGAGGTGTCATTCACTTGAAGGGAGCAGATGTTAAAGGTTCCTGCCCCTGCCTCCCTAATCCCAAATACCCTTGAAGAAGAGAAACGTTCTATTACCCAAATAGGCATCTTTCTGATGGTGAGAAAAGGCGGTAAAAGGCAGTAAATCTGCCTTCTCATTATGAAGTGCAACAATAGATTGATTTATGAAGAAAAGCAACTGTTAGGCTTATGTAAGATGTGCATGGAAATGCAGGTTCCTTTGGAACCTTGTAAGTAGAGGCCTCATTCCTCCTATTCTTGACAAGAATCTATGCATTGGCTCGAAATATCACACTGTTAAAAGGGTATACTGTGAAAAAAAATCCATCTTCTAATGTTTACACATTAGAATCGTCTCTAACATGATCTAGTTTTGTTATTTTAGTTCTTTTTTAGTGAGAAGGAAATTTTTCAAGTGTCTTTTATGGACTTTTTTGTTAGTACTTAACATTTTTAAACAGAAGTGAATGTAAGTTACCATATTTAGACATAACACTGTTTATAAAAGTTTAAGTTTCACTTAATAATGTATCATTTTAGCAAATATTACAAAATTGGAATTTTAAATACAGCCAAGATGAAGATAATTTCAAATTTTAGGAGATAGTATCTTGTGTTGCATTTTGTTATAAGAGACTGTATATAGACTTTGAAATATTTTTAAATAAGTTCATACTACCTTTTATTTAATAAGGAATTCTTTACAGTTTTTCTCTTTAACTTAAATAAAAATTAAAATTTTAAACTCTGTTAAGTTTAAGTATAAGACACTATAAAATACAAAAATCTGTATAGTCGCTACAGTTCTTGTCATAACAATGTCCTGTAAATTTAATACATATCACTCCAGAATTTAAAATCTACATGAGATATAATTAAGATTTAATCAGGTAAAGAGATATACAGCTTTAAACTGATAATTAGCTATAAATTTGATATTACATAAATATGCAAACATTTTTATACAGTAAATATGTATCCCCAATATTTTTAATTTCCCAAATTGTAGTAATAGCCATGCTAACATATCATATACAAGACAGCATGTACAGAATTCTGAAAAGTTTAAAGGTAAAAACAGAAAATACATTTGAATAAAAATTCAAATCTCTGTGGATTATCTTAGTTACATCCATATGCAACTACTTCTAAGGAACTTGGAGTGTCCTAACCTAATCTGAAAGGGCTCCAGTGTTGCTCATAATATGCTCTGTCATTCTAATTAGGAAGGTAGATAGTTTATAAAGAAATAATCCTTGTAGTTATCAATATTTTTTTGTTGTATACGCTGATAATAAGAAATGTCACATTTTTAACCTGGGGATGTTTGGAAAATTTTTTCCTCACGGATTTTAGTTATTTTGGAAGTCTAAAGTACCCTAGAAATAAGGGCTTACTAAATAAAATGCTATGACATGATAGTTGCTGTATGATAGTAAATGTAAGCTTTAGATTTAACAGGAAAAATCTCTCTAAAATAGTCTAAAGATTGGGATTAATAAACCTTCTTGATGTTTGCGTAAGAGTCTATTTATATCCAGATACTCTAGGTTCATTTTTACATAAGATCTAAACTTTAAGACCATTTCTCAAAGGGTCTAAAGTTAATAAGGAAATGAAGTTTAATGTCTTATCAAAAATTTTTCAAGTATATATATATATATATATATATATATATATATAATTTCAATTACCATCTTTATGATATTCTGGGTTAACTCTATTTAATTTAATATTTTAAATTTTATCATCCAACACTGAGGGCTACAATCACATATAACATACTTTTTAGGGCTTAGTTTACTTCAACACTGCCCTTACATAGAGACTATGACAATTACTTTTCCATTACTTTCAAGCTGCTTCTTGCACAGGTGAGTTATTTTAGAGGTGCCTGGTTATTCTGACAACAGTTTCAGGATCTTATTTTTAGCTAGCAAGCCATTGAGTGGTGTTTTGGTGTTCAGTTAGTCAGCTTCAATAACATTTAATTATGGGGCATTCTATCAAGAAACTTTTTTTCTTCCTATTTCTTTTTCATAAGGCATTATAGCTCTAAACTCTCTCACTTGTAGCTTTTTTCTTTCTCTCCCCTCCACCCCCAAAAGAAAAAAAAGACCAGATAAAAGATAAGTCTTGGCATTGCAACTACATGGTGAATTTAATAGCCAGATATGAAACTCAACCAGCCTTCATGCATCCAGTCTTTATTCAAGGATATAGTAATGTACTAATAAATAGTGCAATGGTAAACAGTCTGTTTCCAGATGATTTCTCATTCCTAAAGCTCTTAACAGTGATCTCTGAGTACACATCTGGTATACACCATCTTGCAACAACTGGATTTTTTGAAAGATCACATGATCTGGCCATAATAGTCAGTAGCAGCCTTCAAAGTATAACTGGTGATGAGAGATAAAAGACTTGAGGCTCTTCTGTTTAAAAGAGAGGAAGCTAAAAGAAAATTATAGCCATCTCTTAAGTGTGGAAAAGGGTCTTATGGAAAGATTTATAGACCCTCTTCCCCAAGGCCATTTCATTTCCTAATAGGATTTTGTGTTCTCAGACAGGGAGTGATGGGTACAAAGATGACAGCATTTAATGATAATAGGGAAGATGACGATAATGCTGAAGAAAGCAAATGCAATTGAAAAAACAGAGGCACCTCAGTGTAAAGTCAATTATCTTGGCATCTAGAATGATTTTGTCTGTAAGTTGAAAATATAACAGAAATAAGTACCTTCCCTGTTTTTGCCAGCTATAGAGAGTAATTCCTACGATCTTGCTCTATTACCAGAAAATGATGAATGTAACAATAGCTTTTGATGATATAAGTGCCCAAGAGGCAAAATAATAATTGTAATTTAACATGAAGTTATTCAACTTATCATAATACTTACAAATAGAGAGGGCTTGACAAAAAGAGGTTGGGGTCTTCAACATGCAGCTTCATATTTGGTGTCCTTCCAAAATCATTTTCATTTTATTTCTAAGAAAGAGCTATTGTTTTAAAGCATTAAATCCATTTTTCCTTCTGGAAGTTATGAAGATTATAGGAGTTGAGAAGAGTATAGATCACCTTTGAAGGCAAATAAATTGTACTGTGTTACCTGATGTGCTTGTCTGTCTTCTTGATCAATGTCAAGAGTATCAACAATTCAGAGGGAAAATTCCTGGCATTCTTTTTAATAAAATGTATTGAACTAGTGGAGTGAATATTTAGGATCTATTGCAGTACTGATTGGACAAATGTTAGAAGCAATTGATAAAGATACATTAGGCCCTGGGGCAAAGTGTTTTTGCTTTATCATTAACTGGTTTTGGGTGCTGATCATAGATATCCCTTGTGAATGGAAGAATAGTCATTCAGTGATATACAAAATTGTGTTCCTTGACACCATTATTATGAAATAGTGTTTTAATTTCATATTGCCAATGATAATAGTTGTAGTAGAAAGACAACTGATTAGGGGCCTTTCCTGGTGGCGCAGTGGGCTAAAGCACAGCACTGCAAGCTAGCCTCAGCCACTTCAGTGCAAGTTCCATCCCCGGGCCCTAGAAGTGCCCTACATGGTTCAGCAGACCTCTCCTGTCTCGCCCACTGCTCCCCTCAGCAGTGTACTTCACTGATCTGCCTGTTCTGCTCCCCACTCTGTCTCTGGTGAATCCTCTCACCACCCCTGTACCTCTGGCCTGCACTCCAGTTCTGTAGGCATAAATAAATAAATAAGTCCTAAAAAAAAAAAAAAAGACTACTGATTATACTGATTAGATACCAGAATGCCTTATTATTACTGACTCAATCTTATTATACTTCAGTGTCATCAGTAAAATTTGCTCTGTTTTCTTAGTCATCTTGGGCTGTCATAACATAATACCATAGACTACATGGGTTAAGCGACAGGGATTTATTTTTCACAGTTCTAGAGACTGGAAAGTCCAAGATCAAGGTATTGACTGATTCAGTTTCCTATGAAGGTCCTCTTTTTGACTTAGAACTGGCTGCCTTCTTACTTTGTCTTCATATGACACAGTAGGTGGGAGGGAGGAAGAAAGCTCTTTGGTGTCTCTTCTACATAAGGGCACTGATCCTGTCAGAAGTTTCCACCCTGTGGCCACATCTAACCCTAATTCTAAAAGTTCCCATCTCCAAGTAACATCACATGGAGACTGAAACTTAAATATAAGTATGTTGTTATATACATTTCAGTCCATGGGACTTGCTTTTATTAAGGTAGGGCAAATTAAGTAAAGTATATGCTAGAACTACACAAAAAGATGCACTAGGAGACTAGAATTACTGACTGATGTTCATCCAAACTCATGTTCATGAATCTTTCTATGTAATAAAGTTTCTTCTCTTAGCATATTTATTTTAAAGTAATTATTAATTTAAAACAAATACACAAGGAAAAGTTTTGTTTCTGGCATATGACAATTCACTCTTGCATTATCTAGTTAAATGTTATAACTTTCTGTACTTCTTCCTTAACTTTAATCTTACCTTTTATTGACAAAACTATCACAATATATTACTTATTAATGGGAATTGGCAAGATAGAGTTAGTTCATTAATATTGGAGAACATTTTTCATAATCTTTTAGAATGGGTGGTATGTCATTTTTGAAATATTTTATATACATATATTTATAAATTGGATTGGATTACTTTCAGCTTCTTATTAAAAAAGAACAAAATGGGCCCTCCCTGGTGGCGCAGCGGGTTAAAGCACAGCATTGAGAATCTAAAGCCGCTTCCACATGAGTTCGATTCCCGCCTGCCCCGGAGGTGACCACATGGCGTGGCAGACCTCTCCTGACCCGCCGGCTGCTCTCCTCAGCAGTGTACTTCCTCGATCTGCCTGTTCTGTTCCCTACTCTGTCTCTGGTGAAGCCTCTCACCGCCCCTGAGCCTCTGGCCTGTACCCCAGTTCTGTATGCACAAATAAATAAATCTTAAAAAAAAAAAAAAAGAACAAAACGAGGGGACTTCACTGGTAGTGAAGCAGATTACACAGCACTAAGAAGCTAAAGCCCCTTCAGCATGAGTTCAGGCCCTGCCCGCCCCACATGGGGCGACAGACCTCTCCTGACCCGCCCACTGCTCCCCTCAGCAGTGTACTTTATCAGTCGGCCTGTTCTGCTCCCCACTCTGTCTCTGGTGAAGCCTCTCACCGCCCCTGAGCCTCTGGCCTGTACCCCAGTTCTGTATGCACAAATAAATAAATCTTAAAAAAAAAAAAAAAGAACAAAACGAGGGGACTTCACTGGTAGTGAAGCAGATTACACAGCACTAAGAAGCTAAAGCCCCTTCAGCATGAGTTCAGGCCCTGCCCGCCCCACATGGGGCGACAGACCTCTCCTGACCCGCCCGCTGCTCCCCTCAGCAGTGTACTTTATCAGTCGGCCTGTTCTGCTCCCCACTCTGTCTCTGGTGAATCCTCTCACCGCCCCTGCACCCAGTCTGGCCTGTACCCAAGTTCTGTATGCATAAATATATCTTTAAAAAAAAAGAACAAAATGAGGTATTCTTTCTTTTTAGTTTCATTGAGAAATAATCAACATTTACAATAACATTGTACTAGCTTAAGGTATATAACAAAATGATTTGATATGTGTATATATTGTGCACGTATTATCACTGTAAGGTTTAGTAATAGCCATCATAAGTGAGGTAGTTATTTAAAATTTTTTTTTCACTAAGCAAATACTGTTTTAGCTTTCCTTTCCTTTTTTTTTTTTTTAAGATTTTATTTTTATGCATATAGAACTGGGATACAGACCAGAGGGGCAGGGGCGGTGAGAGGATTCACCAGAGACAGAGTGGGGAGCAGAACAGGCAGATTGACAAAGTACACTGCTGAGGGGAGCATTGGATGAGATAGGAGAAGTCTGCCATGCCATGTGGGTCACCTCTGGCGGGGGATCAAACTAGCACTGAAGCGGCTGTGGCCAGCTTCTCAATACTGTGCTCCAACCCACTAGGCCACTAGCGAGGACCCTAAGCAAAATTTTAAAATGGTCCAGGATGATTATTATTTTACAATGAAACTGACAAGAACCTAGAACTTAAATCTCCAGAACTGTACAGGAAAGTAAATTGAGTATGTTATATCTTTTATTGCAGGCTACCTATTTCTTTTTCTAAAAGAGAAGAATAGTTTAAGAGAAAGTGCTATCAAGTGTTTAAAGCAATTTCTCTTTAGTAATATTATATTCTCTTCCCTTTCCCTGAAGACAGGTATATATTATATTTTCTTTTTTCTTTCGTTTGACCTCTTTAAAGATCAAGTTGAAATTCTGTTTATAAATATAGTTGCCCATTAGAATAGTTGGAACTTCTGGTTTTTGATAACCTTGGGAGGAAGTCTGTTTCCACTGTAAGGAGCAGTGCCAGATTTTACAAGCCCTCTCGTGTAACCTACCTTGACAGGTGTTTTCTTTTAAAGCATTTAACTTCTAGGAGTTGTAAACATGTGGTTTTTCTTACTTGTCTTGGACAAAAATAATCCTCCGTAGAAAATCCATTACAAAATGATTATGCATAGCCATTTAATTGGAGATTGCATTGCACTGCAATCTCCAATGGGTAGGCCCATTGTTTTGGTAGTAAAGCTATATCTTATTTTAGGCAATAGAGGAGTTTGTGATCTATTGTCCACACTAGTAGCAACCAGCTGTTGGTGAGGTGCCATTTTAATAGCAGTGAGCTAAGAGTTTTACTTTATTACTTCGGTATAGCATTATCACTTCTAAATCAGTGGCCTAATTCTACGAGGAAATTAGTGTCTAAGTGATTTCCCCAAAACATATACTAACTAGCAAGCAATGGAATTGGGGTCCTGTTCTCAGTGTGGAGCATACCACTTAATGTCTAGTGTTAGAGGAAGTCAGCTAAGCATGTGCTTAGAGCATCAGCAAGAAGAAGCAAAAAGGGTTTTCTTTTCCCCAGAAACATTTATTTTGTTGAGGTAAAATCAGTTTACAACACTATATGTGATTTAGAAGATATATGTCATACCCCACCCACCACTAAAACACCTATAATCCTCCACCATAATAATAAAAGGATTTTAAGTGGGAAGAATTTTGACATTTCAAAAACAAGTGTCAAAGTAGTCAGCCAGGGGACAACTCAGAACCTTGTTGGCCTTCTCTAGACTTAGTTTTTGTGTGCAAATGGATAGGTATGTATGCACATGTTCACACGGGGGTAGAGGAGTAACGGGGTACCAAAATCTCAATTCTTGGGATTTGCAAAGATTGTAATCTAGCCCTGTTAATGGGGAATAATTTTTGTTAAGCAGATAACCTTTTTGAGTTTACATAATCACTGTTGACTTGTGCTCTTGTAGACCATTCTGTTTCTTTTAAAATAAAAAACAGACCTCAAAGTGAGCTACAGCTGTGTTCGAACTTGATCAAATGGAAGATTTTATCAGACTCATCTAACAGTGGAGTGGCTTTTTGAATAGTTAACATTTAGTTGAATGCTGTCCTAGTCATCTTAGGTTAGTTTAAGATCCATCACCACAATAAAGTTGTATATGCTTCCTAAATGTTTTATTGAGTGGTAACTGTTCCTTTTGGGGACTTTCTTGCATGATACTTGGAAGGATATGCAGAGACGCCATATCTGGAATAGCAATAAGTTTTTGTTTTTCTCTAGATGCAAGTTCTTACGCTTTCTGAAATTTAAGATTCTTTCAGAAACATGCTGTGTTGTTTTGTTTTGCATTAAAAAAAAAACAATGAATGTAATATTGTGTTGCTTTACCTGGAATTTTCACTGAAATCATTTGTTAGGCTTTTAAAATGTAAACATGCTTGGACCATCCTTCCCCATCCCAGCTTCCAACACACTAAAACTATTGAGTCAGAATTTCCCAACCATTTCTGATGAATGTCCATGGCCATGAAGCTTTTGTTTTCTGGCTCCTGGATCAGTGTTTTGTTTTGTTTTGTTTTGTTTTTTTAATTAAATTTTTTTTTGCATCATTCTTCATTTTGTATATTTTTCCATCTCAGATGTAGTCCCCATGGGCTTCCCACTATCAAAACTATTGAGTCAGAATATCCCAACCATTTCTGATGAACATCCATTGCTATGAAGTTCTGGTTCTCTGGTTCCTGGATCAGTGTTTTCAAAAGTCTGGTTGGTCTCCAAAAGAGAAACATCAGTATCACCTAGGAACTTGTAAGAAATCTAGGTCTTACCCCTACCCCAGACTTACTGAGTCAGAAATTTGGGGACCTCCCTTATGGCCTATGGGTTAAGTCTCAGCTCTATCACCAATTCTCAGCAAGGGAGCTGACCCACACAGCACAGCAGACCTCTCCTGTCTCTCCTGCTGCTCCCCTCAGCAGTGAATTTCAGTAGATACCTGTTCTGCTCCCCACTATGTTGCAGGAGAATACTCTTATCCCCCACACCTCTGGCCTACACACCAGTTTTTCTATGCAAATATAAAAAATAATGCTACAAAATTCTGGGGTGGGTCCTAGGCCCACCAGGTCACCCTGGTTCCCACAAAAGTGAGACTTGTTGCCTTTAGTCATCTCATATGCTGGCTCTACACCCCCACAATTTTTGTCCTGATTGCAAAAGCTTCCAGGTCATTGCATTGTTGCTCATCACTCAGCTCTCTGACCCTCTCTATCCTCCTTTATTGCTTTAAACCTTCAAGTTGTCCCATTGAATTCATGAATCTTCTATTGCAGACCTCAAATGCTTCCTGGGAGAGACAGGGCTTTAATGATAAACATTGAATTAAGTCTTTTTCCTCTTTAGTATTCTTTACTGACTGTCAATTTTCTGATAGTTAGCCACTGTGGAATTATTGACTTCATTTATGGTTAATAAGCTAAAAGACGCCTGCTTCCAGGTGTAGTCCACATTGGCATGGTTCTTGAGACAGGCAGGTCTCATTTAACTTGAGGTAGTTGGAGAGGGGACTACCAGCCTGTCTTGTTATTCTAATTAATGTCACTCTTAGCAAATAGCTCTGGCTCCTTTAAGTCTAGTGCAAATGTCCTCTTAGGCAGGATGGGGATGAGAGCTCTCTCCACTCATAGTAAGGAAACTTCTTTTTTGACTCCTAAATAGTTTCCAGAGCTATACCATTTGTAGATACTTTACATGGCTGGAAAGAGCAACCTAGAGAGGAAAAGGAATACTCATTGGACCTCGGGAGAAATGTTTTGCAGCTGGGCATTGTAAGAAATGCTAACTGTGAATGCCCTTTTAGTTGTGTGACTCACCGTTGTGGCTCCAATCATGGAAGAGCCACTCAACAGAAATGAAAAGTACCTCACACAGGCGTTTGTGCTTATAAACCAACTCCTCTTTGTGGGCCGCCAACAGCAATGTGTGGGACATTGTACTGCAGATCTCAAGTGAAGCTTACAGTGGTGAAGGGTTAGTGGGTCGCCTGCTGCTCATTAGAGGCCCCGTCTGGCTCTTTTCCTGCAGAATGAGTCGTAGATTGCTGACACCTGTTTTCCCATCCAGCCCGGGGATGTGAAGTGTGTGTTAGGAATGCCTAAAAGTGCTTCCTTGTGTCCAAGTCTGTGGGGCTTGGTGTTGTTTGGGGAGGAGGGGGAGGGGTTCTGGTGCTGGGAGGCAAGATGGAAAAATGCAGTGGTGAGAAACTACAGTATGAGCTGAACTGAGATGCTCAGCCTTGTCTGGTGACTTCTGATTGTGCTCTTAGTTTGGCCTCCTCCTGGCCCTGGTACGCTTGGTCAAACATTGAGTGAAATGCGTTCTGCAAGTGAAAAGACTGAAAATATTTTTTAAATGACATGAGTATGTAGTTGAGGTGATGAGTATATTAGACATGAGGTAGCATTAGTTCTCGCAGCAGATTTATCAGTATTGTTACTTTAAAATGAAGTGGGCCTTAACCCTATCCATGTATTTGTTTCTTCCTATCTTTACTTAATACTAAGTCTCTTGTAAAAGCTGTTCCAGCAGACACTGGAACACAGGGTCTGATGTGACTTCAGACTGATACAGTGCCCACTATAGGCAAAACATTACGCTAAGTATTAAGGGTAATAAGAAATAAACACACCTCCAATTTTGCAGTTGCTGTCAGTCTGCTTAGAAAGACACACATCAGAGGCAGCATATCTGATAAGCAGAGATGCATCTTTTCAGTAGGTTTCGAGAAAGATTGGGATGGTGAGTAGGTGAGGTCAAGGAGGATGTGGAACTTATTTTGGGTATTAAAGGGTAAAAAGAATTGTCCAAGACTGTGGGCTATGTGTCTGATGCCCTTTTCCCACCACCAGTAAACTGATGAAAGGATGTTCTTTTTCTTTCAACTAGACTAGAGCCAACATTTTCTCCTGACTCACGTGGGACTTGATGAGGTCTTCTTGTGAACATCAGCTTCCATTTGTTAACTGTGGGTGAATGGGTGTAGGGTATGTCATGGCCTTGGATCACAGTGAAATTAATTGTTTTACTATGTGATTGGATTGATGACCTTGACCTCATTACCACTGTGTTCTAACCAGTTGAGTTGATCAGACATTGTAGGAAGTGTAATCAAGGCACATTTTAGAAGGAGATCTAGATAGTAGTAGCATAGAAGTGAAGTCAGGGCCCTCCCTGGTGGCACAATGGGTTAGGACGCAGCACTGCAAGCTGGCTGCAGCGGCTTCATGTCTGTTAGATCCCTAGCCTGGAGGTGATCCACGCAGTGCAGCAGACATCTCCTTCTCGACCTCTGCTCCCCTCAGCAGTGTACTTCATCAGTCTGCCTTTCTGCTCTCCACTCTGTCTCTGATGAATCCTCACACCACCTCTGGTATGGAATTCCTCAGTGTAACTCCAGATTTGTAGATTTGGGTTTGTGGGCTGAATTGTTTTCTTGCCCAAAATTCATCTGTTTAAATCTTTTTCTCTAGTACCTCATAATGTAACTATTTGGAGATACGGCCTTTAAAAATGTAGTTAAATTAAAATGAGGTTGTTTTAGTTGCCTAGCCAATATGACAGATATCCTTATAAGAAGGGGAAACTTGGGCAGAGGACATAGAGATAGACAGAAAGAAGAGGGTGTGATCACACAGGGAGTTCTGTATGCGTAAATAAATAAATCTTTTAAAAAAAGTGAAAATCAAAGTCAGTTCCCTCCTTCATAAAACATCCAGGAGTTGATCTCTTCATGCTTTCGTTCATGTGTTCGTTTCTGCATCTAGTACAAAATATGGAGCACAAGATTAAAAATGACACCAGGACTCTCCTGTGTTGGCATTATCATTTTTCTTCAGCAGCTCTAGACGGTTTTTGCACAGCAAAATAATATTGAGCAATAAGATTGTTCTTACTCTTACATGTGTGGTATCCCATAAATTTATTAATAATGACTTTCTCTTCTTCCTTAAAGTCTGAACAACCCAGCCCTGCCAGTTCCAGCTCCAGCTCCAGCTCAAGCTTCACACCATCCCAGACCAGGCAACAAGGTAACCACATCTCCCAGGCAAACTAAGAGACATTTTCTCATAAAACATCTTAATGAGTTGATTTATGGTCTATTTTCTACCGTTTTATTATTTGAATGATAACTTGGCTTTTATGCAGTTGTATTTATCTCCCCTAGGAATGCACTTGAGTATTGTTCTGATGTATGAGGTCTGGCTCTAGAAATCTCCCTTTTTCCAGGTGCTGCCATCAGAGTCCCATTTTACAAAGGGATTATAGACACAACTCATTCCAGGGAGTTCCCAACGGAAAGACATTAGCAAGTACGGAACTTGAGAGACTTTGATGTAGAGAAATTGGTTTTCACTCTCCCTCCTAGACATTTTACATTTTATTTAATTATTTTTCTGTAGGTAAATAAACCTCATCCTTTGGCCAGTGTTAATTTGCTGTCTTTAAAATATAATTTTTCTCTATTCACACTCAAAATAAAGAAATTTAAATGAATTTAGTAAAGAAATTTAAGCTAAAACATTAGCTAGATATATTTTCAAATTTTCATTTGTAGAAAATCTGGTCTGTTTTTTTCACATGAAAAGTGAGAAGATTAAGGAATTATTTGTCTTTGAGCATCATAATACACATTACCTTTTTTGCTGACCATGCTGAATTCCTGATGGTCTTGTATGTTTGGAAAAGGATTAAATTGCTGTGTGTGTTTGGGCTAAAGCTAATCTTCTAGGAAAAATAAAATAGAAGACACTGATCATTTGGACTACTTAACTTTCTTGTTCCACTGACTTCTTAAGATAGAAGCCCACTACAAGAGGAGAAAATTTGGCTTTTGTAGTATTTAAGATTACCAGAAGTCATTCCTTATTTTAGAAGTGAGCTCATGATAGCTCAGTTACTGCTATCATAGATCAGACTTTAGGAATTGCCTGACTCAGGATGAAAACACCTCTCTTGCTTTCTGGTCTCTTCTGTTAACATTGAAAATACCTATCTTGTTTTATCAACTTTAGAGTAGTAAAGTGAAAATAAGCCATATAAAGGAGGTAATTGTTTTTTTGTTTGTTTGTTTTTGTTTTTTGTCCTGTTTTAGAATAAACTTTGTTATGTCTTGATTTTTTTTTCTTCCCATCTAATGCAAGATACTCTCTTGAGCTTCTGGGCACCTGATTTATTACATGGTCTTGATTATGTAAATGAATGCTGGTATTTTGCTAGGAATTTCTTAAAAAGTGAAATGAAAATTAGCTGCATAAAAGTATTGCAATAAGACCTTGTGTCTGAGATCAATATGAAGATCAGAGATAGGATGTTCCAGCATGGGATTGAAATACTTTATAATCTGAACTTGACTGAAATGCTGGCTTGACCTGAAATTGACCTTGAAATAAAAGGAACAGCTAAACCTTAATAGATCAAAAACTACCACACAAAGGCTGCATTGCCAAGAACAAGTTACGACCACAGTGATTTATTAGTTCCAACTTTTCAATGCATGGATTAACCTAACAAAACATTCTATTTACTAATAGATCTTTCTGTTTCTTATTAGGTGCAATTTTTCTTAGCAGAAAAAAAATATGTAGAAAGATTCCTCGAAAAATAGAGATTTTCAAATGAAGATTTGGGGATATCTATTATGAAAACAAACAGTGCTTTGGTTGAGATTGCATTCCAGAAATTACCAGATTTGTCTTGTACATTGTAGAAATATACATGATAATGGTTATTTTTAACCAGCATTCAGTGCTGGTGAGCATTCCCCTGTGTCTAATGTGGCCTGGTGTGTTTGAAGTCGAGTGTTTGACTGCCTGTGACTCACTGTCATTACTCAGGTCCTTTAAGGTCTATAATGAAAGATCTACATTCTGATGACAATGAGGAGGAATCAGATGAGGCAGAGGATAATGATAATGACTCTGAAATGGAGAGACCTGTAAATAGAGGAGGCAGTCGAAGTCGCAGGTGAGTGCTTTGGAAGGAAGGTGGCTCCCTACCAGTGAATCCCATCTTTTCAGCAGACTCACTAGCAACAAAGGTGTGAAACACCAAAGAAAATGTGGTAAATGCCTGCACTCATCTCTACAGGAATTCTCACATGAGCTTTGAGAAAAGAGAGCTTTATTCTTCTAAAAACTGAATAGGGAAAAAATCTGATTAGTAGTCCTTATTCTTGAAATTTTATGCTCAGATGGTAAGACTGACTGTTCAGGTGGTACGTCTGTTTTAATTTGAAGGGCTTGTATCTCTCTCTGGTTATAGGTAGTCTCAGAATTAATGTGTTTGCTGTTTGTAGTTAGAAATACATAATTGGTTTCAGTGAATTATATGTATGACCTAATTAAAACTAGGATCACCTGTGTGTGTTTTCCAGAAAATAAATTCCTTTTAAGTGTGCTGACAATTAGGTTCCTTAAGTAGCTTTAATGCTGTGAGGCATAATTCCACATTATAAGATGGTAATTCATGTCACTTATAATTAATAGTCAACTTGAAATTGCCTTAGGATTTTATTTCTTTATCATGAGGAAAACAAATAGGGCATGCCTACTTTAATGTGTTTTGAGTAGTAAAAGTATGAATCTACTTGAACTTAAAATTCAATTACATTTATAATGTATCACATGAAAGCTTTTGCATTATCCATTGGTGTGTAGAAGGCCCTAAAATACCTAAAAAAGAAAGTGATCTTAACCCAAACTGGACAGACCACGTTTCCCAATTGGTAATTCCTCTGTCTTTGGCGCTGATGTGCCTAAGACTATATGCCCTCTGAGACTTCTCGATGATTCTTCTTTAGAGCTGTGTGCAATTCCTGTCTTCACCTAGTCTCCCAGACTCACCTGTTTCTATTCCTTCTAAATGGGAGGTGGTGGAGGTGGGGGGAGCAACCTTATGACCTTAACCTTTGACCATTTCCCTTGAGAAGTTTTTAATCTTACAAAAAAGGAAAGCAGTAGGTCAAAAAGACCTAAAATGTGGATAGCAGTGGAAGTGAAGCACTTTAGTAAACCCAAATCCTGACCAGGGTCTACTTTCACAGGTAGCTGATGGAAAGTACACGACACACTGAGACAATCTCCTGTTGTTGCTGTAAAGAAGCTATAACTGTCCCACACTTGGGTGCTGCCCTCCACTTCCTGACCCACCCCAGTCACTGGGGGTCAGATGACAGACACATACTGGTGACTTGTCCGGCCAACCAGTGTTGGAGACGCTTGCTTGTCCCTTCATCTGATGTGTGCCTTACCTCAGCAGCAACCATGTAACATTTGATCTTCACTGCATTTGTGAAGTCTCAACTGTTTAATCAGTTTAAATACTCAGGCTTCCACTTCAGTCAAGAAGCATTTTAAAGCAGTGCTTCAGCGGAACACTTCATTAATGTAATTTCGTTAAGAAAAAACAAGTTCCATCAGTTTTTGCAAAAAGGATGGCTCAGTGTATCCTTTTCATTTCCTAGCTTGTATTTTGTCTATCTGAATATTATAGATCTAGGCTGTGATAACCTATTCAGAGCAAAAAAAAAAAAAACTATCCTGATGTCTAAAGCATTTTCTGTTTCTCAGAAGAATATTATATTAAGTAACCATGTAACCAAAGAAGGAGCAAGAACTGAAGGACATTTCTGAAGGAGGGCAGGTATTCAGCAGAACAGAATAAAGATATTTATTACTCCGGCTAAAAGGAGATTCTGTCTTGATTTGAAAAGAAAAAAAATACAGGAGGTGATAATATTTATTGTCTTTAGTTGTTGAAAGACATCACTGCATTTTTCTAAAGCAGTCATCCCAAACACCCTGCTGCTTCATATTGCCGGAATATATTTCTAATGAATTGTTCTATTAGCGTTGAGAACTAGGGGCAACCTTGAATTGTGACACAGTAGAAATAAATGATTAGCAGTGTTCACACATCCCATACTCAGCTGTCACTCTAAGCTGTTAGGTCTGCAATGCTGTCGTCCACATTCTTCTTAACAATTGCTTCTAGCCTACACACTATTAACCATATTTGTAAATTTTCACCTGTAGTAAAGAGATAGGGGGGAATGAAAGTAAAAAGCAGTGACCTACAAACTAATTTTGCTGACCTCCTGCAAGCTTGGGTGACCTGCTTGATGATAACTGGACAGAGCTGGAGCAGAGGGATAAATAAGTGGAGCCACTAGAGTGTCTGAGCACCAGCTTTGGGTCACATTGCTTGGGTCTGAATCCTAGAACTGCCACTTTTGCCTCTGGGACGTTAGGTGAGTGACCCAGTCTCTAAGTTTTAATGTCCTTACCTGTAAAACAAGAAACATTAAATGAGAAATAGCAGGCCCAGAGTTGCCGATATAAGAAAGAGGCAATATATGGTAGCACTGGTGAGACTAAACTTTTCAGTGATCAATGTTTGGATTGTTCTCTTTGTTTGTTGCCTGGCTAATTTTAAGAATCACCTGTTTCTAATGATATGTATGCCTTCTTTCTGTTTCCTTTCAGAGTTAGCTTAAGTGATGGCAGTGATAGTGAAAGCAGTTCTGCTTCTTCACCCCTACATCATGAACCCCCCCCACCCTTATTAAAAACCAACAACAACCAGGTAAATTACTGGATTTGCATTTTTTCAATTTAAGACTTTGCAGAATTAGAGGTGGTCATTATTTTACAAAGCAGACTAGACATTTTAATCTTAGCCAAAGTCCCTCTTTATATCATACATATATAAATCTATCACTATAGGAATATGCACATTGTTAGGGCAAAATAACTTCTGTTATCATGAAAAAATATATTTCTGTGGATGAGTGAGTTATTGGGTTATTGGAAAAGCCTCATTGTAAAGGTAGAAAAAATATGTCACGACTTTTCGGACAACCCAACAAATAGATGAAGGAAAAGATGGTGACAGAATGGGTTATCCATTTACTACTGATGTCTATACAGCCCCCAGCCCCTAGCAGTAAGTAGGTGACATAAAATTAAAAAGAATATAATCTTTGTGGTCAATATATATTTTGGATCTTTACTTTCCTAATTATACTAATTTATTATTGAGAATTAACTTTTAATTTCTGATCCTCGGTTTTCTCATCTGTAAACAGAATATTAATACTTACCTTGCTGGTATTTAAAAATGATAAATAATATATAAGGCAGTGCCTTCTTACCACTCGGATGTTGGTAGATATTATTATAGGTGTTCTGTCTCTGTTTGCTTACCCAGGAAAAGAGAATCACCACCTGGGATTATAAGGATTAGTTCATAGAATGCAGAGTAAATAATGGTCATTATCATTGGATTTACAATTTGAGCTAAAGGAAAGCTTACTAATTTGGCAGTCAACTCAGAACATAGTTATTTGGGTAAGGTCTAGCAGGACATTGAAGCTGTGGTGAAGAGCTTTTGTTAAACAAATGATTATAATTGAGCTATTTTAAATACTTATTAAAACAAACTATTTTGAAGTTATCATGAATATTGTAAAAGCCTCATAGTGTTCACTTGATACTCTCATTACTGTAGGTTATTCTTATCTTTTTGTTTAAACAGATTCCCTGTGACCTCTACAATAATTGCTTAATTCAAGTTACTGTATGAATATTAACTTGAAAATTTAAAAAACTGTGCTCTTCTAGAATTCTTTCACAGGTGTCCTACAATTTTAATGACATTGTCCTTGAATTTGTGATCTTTGTTTTATGGGAAGATGTGATTATATGACTGAAACATTTTAAATTTTGCACGAAGCATAAACCAAGACCTCTCAAAATCTACAATTTCTCATTTATAAAGTGTGTCTGTAACTTAGTGTTCATTGTTAATAGGAATAAGCATTCGTTACTTACCGGTTGCTGTTCAGATGTCTTTCTCTGCATCATACTCATGACCAGGAGCCAGCCTCCTCACATACTGCAGATTAGGACACTTTCTTTCTCATCCTGTCTTTCTGCATTCTAAGCATTTCTCCATGCCCAGTGTCAGCTGTGCCTGTGACCCAGCCAGCTTTCATCTCTGGCACAACTGCCCAATACCACAGTCAAGCATTTCAGGGGAAGCTGGAGACTGTAGGGTGGACCCATCATCGCCAGTCAGTTGAGGAGATTCCTAGGCTCGCTAACTAGATCTTGGCGAGTCTTTTGTAAATTTGTGCTGTAGCCAGAGCTGGCAGAACAATAGACTTCAGATCTCGGACATAGTTTTATATTCAATTTAGAACTGTTTAGCCATGATTTTTGCTTTCTATGTGTCATACATATGAACACGAGCCAGTGGGATAACATTAAACTAGGGTACTTCGTGGGCGACAGCAGTGGCAATGCCAGGAGTTAAGGGTGTTAGAGTGAACTTTTGTACCCCTCATTAATCTCTTTCAGCGTCTTTCCCAGTCAGGTTAAGACTGCCCTTGCTAAGTAAGTTCAGCCCCAACAGGACCCTATCTTGACCTTTAAGCCTAAGAGATGCCCTGAACTCTTCCTGAGTGGGCAGTGTTGAGCTTACCCTGGCTTCAGGATTCTTGGTCACTTTTTAAAAAGAATCTGGTAAGCAAGACAAAAACAAATTTTTACCCTTTGGAAGGGTAAAAACTACTTTCTCTGATTAAATAGCATACCACTGTTGTTCCTTGGCATATGCTTACTTGACAGTTGTAGCTTTGTGCATGTGAATCATCAGTCTGTCAGGAATATACATTTCTGTGTCACTTCCTCCATGCACACCTACAAGCATAGTGGAAAAGTTCATATGCTTTTGCTTTTAGCTAGTCCAGGGTAGGAAATACATGTTTCACAAGAGTGCTTATCTCCTTGGAGCTGTGTTTTGGAATTGAGAGAACAATAAAAGCATTTTAGAACTTGTATATTGATTTTCTAACCCCCTCCAGTCATCTGCATGGTCTCAGGTGTGATGTCATCCCTTTAACTCAGTGTTTTAGCCATAGAACTTCTCAAAAAACTGCTAGTCTTGGCTTTGATCGCCATACCAATGAAATGAAATATTAAAAAAAAAAAAAAGTAAGCTCTAAAAGTGACTTAAATCTCACCCTGGAATATGTTTTAGGTTTGTGTGTGTGTGTGTATACTGAAATTTCTCATCAGATAAAGTAGATGAAAATGCCAGACTATGAAATAGGAAAACTGAATTTCTTCCTTCCACATCCCTGGATTGTTCTCAATCTGCCGTTTGATCTCTCTCACATTTCTGCAAAGTATCAGGCAAAGCTGAGTTTTCTTTTACCTTTTCTCAAATCTTCCAAGGAATTAGGGAAGAGGGAAAGTGTTAATTGAGGCAAACGTTTTTCTAACTACTGAAAAAAAAAGTGAGCAGAGAGAAAGCCACATGTCAACAAAGCAAGTAATTAACCTGAGTATTGTTCAGAGCTACTAGTGATCATTAACATGAAAGACTTATCCGTGGAGAATCCATCCGCTGAATAATTGAGTTGTCAATCCTCACAAAGGATACAGCAAAACAATAATTTTGAAATTTTGATTCTCGTATCTTAGCCTCAGATTAAGGACAAAAGTGCCATGAATCACAGTTGTGTTTTCAGAACTGCCATGTGTATAAATGGTGCATTTCAGCCGCCTGGGTGGCGCGTTCCCTCAGTACAGCTTAACAAGGAATAATAGTGAGCACTGTGCCATTTAACCAAAGATAGCATTTCTTTAAGGCTTCAAATCTCATGTGAATTTCAAACAAAATCAAAATGCAAGTTCTTTTTAGGCTGCAAGTCTGAAGGAGAGGCAGGAGAGCAGGGTCTAGAAGGAAGGAAGTGATCCCATGGCCCCAAGTTAATATTCCGAATATCATAAATCACCTATCAGCCTGCGAGGCATGTTGAAAGAAATTAAGGAATCTATCTAGTCAAACTGGTTTGAAATAAGTCCATGGAAGACAAGGTGCTGTGCTTTTATATTCTGGGATCGTTTCCTTAAAGATAAGAAATGATCATAAATAAAACAATTGTCTTCAGCAGGGCTCAGCTCTCTGAGAGTGAGGTTTTGACAAAGCTGTTTATTTTGGAGCAGGGAGAGATCAAAGCAGGAAGATTAACTGAGCCCTCTCTGGGCAGCCACTCAGTAACTTGAGGCGGATCGCTGACACCCGGAGCTTTTGTTCCTGCCACTGCAGCTTCAGAAGAAAGAAACTAGAATTTCAGTGTAGTTTGGCCTTCTGTGTGGTAGCACTTATGGAATGTGTAGGGTGGGACTCCAGCGCCCAAATGTTGTCTATTTTCTGCTTTGAATCGAAGGTGGTAGAACTCTCCAAACCTGGTTAGCAAAGTTCCATTGCAAATGGAGTGTCACTTTGACACCCAGAGTGCAGGGAGTTGGGGGATGGATGGACGGAGTGGAGACAGAGGAGATGTGATGAGAACAAGATTCAGTTTTCTAATGTGCGAGCAGGCACTGTTTTCTCCCTTTTGCCTGAAATCTCGGCAGTGTCTGTGCTGCCCAGCCCTGCAGCTGTGCTGGCGAGGAGTGCCATCTACTGACCCATTTGCTTCTAGGTCTCTGAGCTTAGAATTTTCCCTTGAGGTCTCATTTCCAACAACAATAGAGAGAAGGAAATTCTGAATGTAGTGGAGTGTCTGGTTTCCTTCACAGTGGAGCATGTTAAGACCCATTGCTTTACCTCTGTTATGAAGTAACTTCCTTGTGTTGCCAAAGTATTGTATGTTAAGTTAGCCTGCCCAGGTTGGTCTTCTGTTGCCTTAATGTTAAAAACTAAATAAAGAGAATTCTCAGGAAGGATTGTATTGGACTGACTTCTTAACCCAGACTCTATCCTAAATTCCAAGGAAAATGTACCCTTTTAGAAGTATCTGGATCACATGACCTATCCTCCACATGCAAAGTGTCTATTAGTAATATAAAATTTTACAGCTGAATGAGAAGCTTCCTGTTCTCATCTCTCATTTCATCTCAGTTTGGGCCCTCAAAATGTTGAGTTGGGACCTGAGCTTAGGTTTCTGAGCACTGACTGAGCTCAGAAACCTAAAAATTGTTTTTAAAATCCTTTTCGTGTTATAGGCATTGTAGGCCTTTGAACAGCACTGTAATTTGTGAGTGTGTGTGTGTGAAAGAGAGAGAGTGCATGTACAGAGAATGCAGAAAGATAAGAGCAGTGTAAATAGGATGTTCCTTTAAATAAATTGTTATTTGGTATTTTCTTCCTTAATATTAGTTCCAGATTATAATAACTCACTTGGTAATGATGTTATAGTGAAAAAGACAAATTACTTTGCTTTTTATGTTTATATACATTTGTAAACACTCATCAATAAATCCATTGGTGTGCAGCCATTTTAAGCAAAGGACATTTAAAAATATTTTCCTCATAAGCCTCAATTTTGAAGATTCTAATAAATCAAGTGTACTTATTAAGTAATAGTTTCTCCTTTTTATTAATTAGAATCATAGTTCCCCACTAAAATATCTGAGCAGTATGCAGAACTCTGTTCATAACCTAAGCTGTAGTTGGCCCAGATGAAATGCCATTTGGTGTTTACCATGGATAAACATATCACTTATTGAAACATGGAGGTAGTCCTAGTTTGTTATTTCTTACGTCTGAGGATCCCAAGTTGGGAGCAACCAATGCAACTGATGGCCACCTTCATTTCCAAAGCTGCATCAATTTAGTGGGTATGAGTGAGTTTTTCAATCTGAAAGTTAGGTACTAAAAAGGGCATTTCAGTGTTTGTTTTATCATCCCTAGCATACCAGCCACTGGTAGTCATGCTGAAACAGCAGAATGAATAAGAACAAATTCTTGCCAGAGGGGAATATAATCCAATATAACTCAGCTGCTGTACATATGTGTGAGAGTGTTGTCACAAAAGAGAAGCAGCCTTGGAAGCTTGGATCAATTTTCTTATCATCAAGGTTTTTTTTTAAGTTCTCTTGCTCTGACTCAGCATTTCAAAATAGAAGCAATTTATTTTCCAAGTAGAGTAAGATTACAAGAAGAAAAATAGGTAAAGGAGAAAATCTATTGACAAAACAACGTTATAGTATGACATTTCATTCATAAGTACCTTTGTTTAGGTGACTGCATAGCTAAGAAGTGCTTGAAATCAAATTTACCAGTGTTCTCTTTGATCCCTAGATTCTTGAAGTGAAAAGTCCAATAAAGCAAAGCAAATCAGATAAGCAAATAAAGAATGGTGAATGTGACAAGGTAGGTTTCCGGTCTGTTATAAATGCCACAACACTGACATGCCTTCTCTTTTTTGTGTTCCTGAGTCATCGTTGCTGGTTCTCCTTTTGTTTTCATCAGAATTGCCCTTGACCCTAACTGATGGGCCTTTTCTTTCTTTTCTTTTTTCTTTGTTTTTTTTTTTTTTGTTTGTTTGTTTTTAAAGATTTATTTACTTATGCATACAGAAATACAGAACTGGGGTACAGGACAGAGGTGCAGGGGCGGTGAGAAGATTCACCAGAGACAGAGTGGGGAGCAGAACAGGCAGATCAACAACAAAGTACACTGCTGAGGGGAGCAGCAGGCGGACCGTGAGAAGTCTGCCATGCCAAGTGGTCACCTCCAGAGCAGGGATCGAACTGAAGTGGCTTTAGCTTCTTAGTGCGGTGCTTTAACCTGCTGCACCACCAGAGAGAACCTAATGGGCCTCTTCTTCCAGTGTCTTGCAGTTTATTTCCTGAGCCGTCTTATTTTCAGCATCAAGTCTGGCCTCATGCTATATCATTTGCCTTGATGCCTGCATTGGCAAGGGATTTCAGGCCCATGAAGTGAGCAGTAAGAGAACTGAGGTGGAGGCAGCTGGTACTTAAGGCAGCTCAGGTGTAAGTGAGTGGAGTGTTTGATCCTAGTGTGTGTTTCCACATATGTGCATTATGCATCGAAGTCTGGCTGCAAGACCTGTTACAGGAGGTTCATCACAGGTGGGCAGGGTCCTAACATGCTTTGCAAGATAGTGGCAGGCCTGGCTAATACTTCACAAGCTTTTCCTTTGCCTTCTCTGCAAATGGCACCAAAAACAAGCCAGGTGGTTCTGCTGAAAGAGACCTGTGGGCCTGAACATATGGACAGGGCAGTGTGCTGCCCCTTCAGGGGAATTCTAGCAAGCTAAATGCTAGTTTTGGTGGTGACTCTTTTTCATAAGATGTTCTGTTCGATCACTTGTTATTTGCTACCAATATTTTAAAATGCCCAGGAAGATTACTTTTTAAAAGAATTTTCCCTGACATAGTTACTAATGTACTCAAAACATATCCTTTTTTTTTCGCCTGAAGAACTTCTAAGATTGAAGGATTAAAAAAAAAAAAAGAAAGTGGCTTGTGATAACATTTTTAAACTCACAATTTACTGTTGAGTTCACCTTTCCTTTGTAGCAGCATGTGGGGAAAGGATATTTAGGCAAACTTGAATCTTATTGAGGATAACTAAGTGTAAAATTGCCTTTTAAAAAGTTGGCTTGGTAATGGTTATTGTAGCCAAGAGAGACTTAGTCTGCAAAGACCTTGGGCACTGAGTCTGCACAACCTGGGGTAGGAAAGTTCAGTGGGGAACCTCCAACTGCCACTTGTACTTGTTTATTTATTCTTCTATTTGGGGTCACCCTCTTCTCTTTCAGGCTTACCTAGATGAACTGGTAGAGCTTCACAGGAGGTTAATGACGCTGAGGGAAAGACACATCCTGCAGCAGGTGAGAACTGCAACTTAGCATGACCCCTTCCAGAAGCCTCTAAGTCCAGTTGGTTCTAGGTTCATGGGATGGCACCTCATGCCCAGGGCAGGCCCAGGCTATCAGAGCAGGACTAGTGCCGCCTGCGGAAGTGTTTGGGCAGAGCTCATTTTCAAGGCTATCTGGAAGTCTGCTTTGGAGTTTTGCAGTGATTTGCTCCCTGCCCAGGTGCTGTGGACAATGAGGAGTGGGCATTTGTGGAGGGGGTGATGCTGAAATACAGCGGCCCTCAGCTGTGTGGTGTGTCCTGGAAGGGGACAGAAGGAAAGCAGAAAAGCCTTGGGGGCCAGGCTTCTGGATTCATGGGAAAACAGTGATAAGAATTTCAGTCAAGTGTTGTAAACATTTGCGATTCCATTTAGTAACCTTTTGCCAATGCTTCTCTAAAGAAAATAAATACTTTTCCTCATTTCTCTTATCTTGTACAACATACAATCTATTATTATGAACTGAACTGTGGAATACTTGTAGAGTGGGGAAACTTCTATTAGTACAATTTGATGTTTTGAGAAGATAAGAAGGGTGGTTTTAGTTTTCATGCCATTACAGTATGTATAGCTATTGCACGAACAGTGGCTATTGATAAACGTAATTTTTCTTGAACACTCAGAGAAGGTTGTGTTCTAAATTCCAGAGTGGATTTACAAATTATTTTACTGTTTGAATTTTTTTTTCTTTTTTTGCTTTCAAATGATTTCTAGCTAGTACCCAATCTACTGTGAGTGAATGGTGTGTGTGTGTGTGTGTGTGTGTGTGTGTGTTTTAACTGTTTAATGGCTGGTGATCACATTTAGAGTCTGTACTTTTTTACTTACATCTATAAATACACACTCAAATTTGCAAAATTCCTTGATGAGCTTTTGAACTCTTCTAGAGTTTCAGGGTTGAATAAAAGACTATAGACCCACGATTCTTAATTAGAGTAAGTTAAATTTCTTACATTTGAGAAGTGAGTAGGGAGCAGAATTTGAATGGCTTACCCTCAGACATCTTTGTCTTAGACATTTGAAAAAGACATTGATAGTCTTTTTCTTTAGCTTTTTCCTGTAGAACGAAAAATACTACAACCTGCTATTTATGCACTGTTTGTATACTAGCTGACTGAATGGCAATGGTAAATCTATTAGTTGATCTTCCCATTCATTCCCAAATAGCAGTTCTGAACTACTGTGATACAGTTGTCCAATAAAGCTATTGATGTACAAGCTGGGCCCAGATATGACTCTCGTAGGAGAGTGAGCTAGATGCTTTGGCAGGGTTGGGACACTTCCACAAAGAAATCTAGCCAATCAGTCTTGGATACTAGGCTGTTGGACATGATCTCACCTTGGGGTGCCATTGGCATTCCCAATTTCACATTGTCCTTTATTTTGACCTTTGAAAGAATTGGTGAGGGGAGGTGGCTTGGTTGCTTGAGAATTCCATCAAAGTAGATTACTGTAGTATTCTAAAGGGAGAGAGTGATATCTATGAATTTCTAACCTGGCATAAAGGCACTCTGGGGTGCACAGCATTTCACCCTAATTGCATTCCCAGGCCAGTTGAAAGCTCTCAGTGTTTGGCCTTTTGCCTTGTAATGCAGCTGAGGCTTGTGATTATGATTCCATGATGCATGTTCTGTCACGGTTTACTGCTTAATTAATTCCTATTGTAAAACATAGCACTATTGAGGACTAATGTTATTCTCCACCTTGAGAGCTTTTCCTCTTGTGGAATGCATTCCACAAAGTCTACGTCTCCTTTGCCATGCTCACCTAACACCTGAGAAAGACTTTCTGGTGAGCTCAGAATCACAGCATAGGTCTTTTCCTATTAAGTGCATCCTATCAAAAAAATCTGGTCTGACAGTTTTATTTGCCTCACAAAACAGAGGTGAGTAACTTTGTTTTACTCTGGGGGCATGCAGTTTTGAAACCCAGCAGCTAGTTTAATGAACAGAAAATAGTGGGTCAAGAGAGCCTGTGTTTCTTTAGCCATTTTTCCAAAAGGTGAGAATACAGGGCATAGTCAAGCTAAGAGTTGTGAGTATCTTGGCCTCACTGATGATGTGACTCTTCTTTAAATCACATGGCCTACACTGATTTGTAAGGGGATATGAGTACTTCTAGCTACCCCACCCCCACCCCAGAAATCCAGTTGTGAGTCTGGGTTTGTATTCTACTTTGAAGGAAAACTAGCTCAGAGGAAAGCCAGAACTTTCTTTGAAGCCAACTTAGCAACTTAGATCACAGGTCTTACACGTTAAGAACTAATCTTCAGGGAGATGGGGAAAAAGTGGCATGTAAGTGCATTTCTTTTGACAATAAGGAGAATGCTCCTTGAGAATGGCTCTGCTGAAAATGAACCTAGGAAATTACCTGTCAGTTTAGAAACCCTGGTAGGTTGGAGCCCGTTGGCCTGGCTCTTACTCTATGTTGTCGCACACAGCCAGAGACCCATAGCTGAGGCCATTCCTTAGGAAGAGCTAACTTCTCCCAGGCCTGCTTCACACTAGACAGAACCATGACAGCAAAGCTTGATCACTGCTTCCCTCTCAGTGAAGAGGCTGCTTCAGGAAGAAGAATACATCTACCTTTTTATAATTAAAAATCAACATTAGGAGGAAGAGCCACAAAATGAACAAGTGGAGCTTAGATTTTTTTTTTTTTTTAAATTAGAGCCCACATGGTATCCCCTGAAAGGTTGATGTGGCAGGAAATGATCCATCACAAATGTTTTCACAACACTCATCATCTGAAGAATGAGTTAAGCAGTTTACACACTTCGGTTTCCACTGCCAGGACATAACCATGTGCCCTTGCCAGCTTTCCTTATCTACGGGCACACTCTCTTTTATTATCATTCTTTCGAAAGGCATTCATTTTTGCAGCATGATGCAGATCAGAACTCCACAGTGGAGCCACATGGCTCCAGCAATAAATAGTCTTAGGTTCCTTTCCAGCTAGGCTGAAAAAGCATCCTGCACCACACTGCCTTTCTATAGGTTTACCAGTATTGGTAAAAAAATACTTATTTTTTATTCATACAGAACTGGGGTACAGGCCAGAGATGCGGAGGGTGAGAGGCTTCACCAGAGACAGAGTGGGGTACAGAACAGGCAGATCGACGAAGTACACTGCTGAGGGGAGCAGCTGGCGGGTCAGGAGAGGTCTGCCGCGCCATGTGGTCACCTCCAGGACAGGCGGGAATCGAACTCATGCGGAAGTAGTTTAAGCTTCTTTGTGCTGTGCTTTAACCCGCTGCGCCACCAGGGAGGGCCCACCTAAGTCTATTTTTTTAAATGTAGTCTTTACTTAATTAGGGACATGAGGCATGCTTTTGTAATTCAAATCACTGATGCCATTCGGCTGGCATATAGTCCCACCCATAGGACACTGCCACTGCTACTGCCGCTGCTTTACAGTGGTCTGCATCCACCTCAGTGACCTCTTACAGGCTCCTATATCAGTTAGGAGGTCAGATCCCCTTCCTATTGTATGTTTGTGGCTGCAGGGAGGGTGTGGCAGAGGAAATAGTGTGACAGCAATGGAAGCCCAGAGACCTGCACCTTATCGCAGGGTATATAGCATGTGTGGGCTGAATTCCTAGTCAAGCAAGTGTTTACTTTCAAATCAACTGTTTTTTTCTAGAAGGTATTTTTATTGCTCTGTTTTCTACTTACTGTTAAATAATTAGTGAGCAGCTATATCAAGTCATAGAAAGCTGTTTTCTTAAAAGGTGAATTAACTATTATTTTAAAAGAATATAGAGTTCTACTTCTCTGACTCCCACATGTTGATTTTAGCTTGTCATTTCAACTACATTGCTTCATCTGCTGTTGTGCCTAGTTTTCTCCCTTCTACCTGCAAACTTTCATTATAATTTTCTTTTTAATATAAAGAGGCTTTTTCTTCTGGCTTTTAGCTTCTGGCATTTCCCCTGCTTCATTTACTTTAGTGCTAGTGAAATGACCAGTAGTCAATGAAGGGAGGAGGATAAAGCACTGTACCTGATAATCCAAGTTCTGTATGGTTACCTCCCAGATAATTAAGGATAAGTTTATATTTATGTGGTAATCATAATGATGTTACCCTGACCTGTGTAGCAATTTACAGTTAATAAAGAAGCTTCTGTTACTGTACATTATTTTATTATCTGCATAGCCCTGTATAGTAAGCAACATTAGCCCCATTTTATAGGTAAGGAAACTGAGGCTCAGGTTTTAATGTTCAGTCCAATGCCATTCAAACAGTAGGAAGTGTCAGGATTCAATATATCAAATTCAGGAGTCTCAATTCTGAACACTTTTTCACTTACCTACTAGCCGGGTAGAAGAGGAATCACATATTGGAATACCTATCTCTTGCCTCTGTTGTGGAAAGTCTGTTTTTATGCTAAAGTTTACACATTTCTATTGGATCTGTAGTATTTCTATACAATGTAGCAAAAAAGATAATTTATTCAGAAAGTGCTTTGATTCAATTAATTTTAAGTATATAATATTTGATTGCTTTGAGTGGCTTATATGTGAATATAAGATTTTTGGATATAATTATGTCTTTTGTAAATAATTGTGATCTATTAACTAATTAGACCAATGAGTGTCCATTCATAATAAGATCTTGCTTGATCTATTCTTGTTTAAATGTAGTGTTTTTAATATAGTTGGGCATATGCCTCCAAATAATCTCTTAATGAATGTAATAAAACCCTGGCTCCAATACTTTAAGTAAGAGCCCCCTTTCCTCCAGGGTAGCAATAGTCCTGGAGGCTAAGTAATCCATGGTCAGTGTGGTGATTTGCAAGATGCTACTAAAGACATGGATTCTTTACCTTTCTGCTCTGTTACGTGGCACATATCCTCTTGAAGGGAAGTTGGCTGGGGTGATTTCAGATGGTGTTTTCATTCTGAACAAGAGCAGGAGCAGAGGGAAAAATGCAAAAGGCATGTGCCCACTGTCCATACTCTTATAAGTTTTCCTATAAGCCCAGTGACTTGACAAATGAATTGGGCATAGCCTCTGCCAAGTGCTGCAAGTGGGTCTGGGGAGGGAAGTATTTTAGCTAGTTGTGTTGCCTCTCTTGGAAAATCAAGCTTCTCTTAGTAAGAAGGAGGAATGAATGGTTATGAGAAAGGCAATTCACAGTGTCTTGTCATAGTTTCACAATGGTAGTAAATTGTTTTATCATTAAACCCAAAGTTTGCCTTTAAAAAAAAAGGCGGTGGCAGAGTTCAAATGAGACTACGACAACTCAGCCTGTAGTTCTGAAGTTAATTGGATTGAGGGCCAATATGATTTTTATGCTCCTATAAAAGTCAGATATGTCAGGAATAGGGAGAGTATTTCGTATGTCCAGCCATTGATCCATAGGGAATAGTTCATAAATTGACACAACAATGTAAGCCAGTATTAATAGAAATATTTTTTAAATGATTTAAAGACCCTACCTACTGAAATTTCACACACACACACACACACACACACACACACACACACACTTGTTTGCGTGTTGGTCTTTTCTATCTGAAATTAGGTAATCCAAAGTGTCATTGATTAAATAGTAGGTTAAATAAATTTAATCATTCCTTTTTAAACAATAATAGAATGGAAGGCTCAGATCACAGTGACAGAAAGAGTAACAGAAGTGACTAAAAATATGTGAGTTTGACAAGTTTCTTATCTGTGTAACCCTGAAGCTGATTTTACTCTCCTCCTCAAAGAGCCAGCTAATGTTAACCTCCCTTCAGACAAAATCCACACTCCCTGGGCATAGCATCCATTTCTGATAAAATTACTAGTAAAATAGGAAAAGAAAGACATGTAACATGATGAAAGAATCTCTTCAACCAAAAACCAACATCATTCTTAATGTTAAAACCTCAGAAGCATCCTTTTAAAGCCATGGCAAGATAAGAATGCCTTTGTCACCATTTTAATTTATCATATTCTGAAAGTTGGAGCCAGTGCACTAAGACACAAGGTGAAACTATTTCAATCAGGGAGACAGAGGTATTCTTTCTTTTTCTAGGTAATACTTAATCTTCTCCAAATACACAAGGGAATCTACTGAATACAAGTAGTAAATATGTTTTTTATTATGTTATGGTGAAATATAATAAAATGTACTGCTAGATCAATTTTAACAAAGTGGCCAACATACAAATGAACTTTCAAAACAAATGTAGCACTTCAGAGGCTTCCCAGAATCCCTTCCAATGGACTACCCATGAACTTCAACGAATTATAGATGCTTTCTATTTTCTTCTTTGTGGGTTCCTATCATTTCTGACTTTTCAGCAATAATGTAATAAAGGAAATTTATCCTTATGTATATACATATGAATACATAATTATGTAGTATGTATATACTTTTTTTAAAAGAAATTTTGTTATTTCTACACTAGAATATCCTTACATCTATTAAGTATAGTTACTGTGTACTGAGTCAGTCACTAATTTTTAAAAAGTCTCGAAATTTTATCTCCCCTGATTTGCTCACTTATTAGGTAAAATATATCATCCTCCTCACCATCCTATAGTAAAATAGGCTGCTGACATGAAAACAGGTACCTGGTTAAATGACATGAATGACAAGAACAAATAATTTGCTCTCATTGATCATGTCTGAGGCTTAATATACCTCTGACTTACCAAACTGACCAAGAAATAGTTTGGTGACATTAATAATATGGGGCCTTCTTGCTATACAAAATGAGAATATTGATCACTTAGCTCCAGATTTTGACCCATTCCATCCCATCTCTCTCTCACTTCTTGCCTTTTGATGTCTGTTGCTTATTACTCAAACTTTCTTCTTCTTTTCTCCTCTAGATCGTGAACCTTATAGAAGAAACTGGACATTTTCATATCACAAACACAACATTTGATTTTGACCTTTGTTCGCTGGACAAAACCACAGTCCGTAAACTACAGAGTTACCTGGAAACATCTGGAACATCCTGAGGATACAACAACTGGATGCATCAAAAACTATTTTTTTTTTTGGTTGTGAATTTTTTTTTGTTTGTTTATATGAAAACACTCAGAATGATGCGAATGATGCAACCAAAAGGGAAAAAATAAAATCAGACAACCTTCAGCTTTATTTTTCTTTAAAGCCAGTCATCATCTCTTGATAATGGAGAGGTTAAGCAAACCAGCCTCAGTGGACCACTCTTCTCTCCAAGGAAATCCCCGGGAAGAGTTAGCCTGGATAGCCTTGAAAACAAATCAAACATAACACAAGAAAACTTAAAGAATGTGTATGGTATCATGTATCTCTCTCTGTGGTGGTTCATTCCACAGGACGAATGCATACTCAACACACTGCCTTATTACATAACTGATCTATTTATTATCGCATACAGATATTCTAAAGTCATTGAGGGAATGACACCACCAGACGTTTTAAGTACTTGGTCCCGTGGATGCTCTTTCAATGCAGCGCCCTTGCCACCCAACCCAGTGACCTTACTAGTATACCGTGCCACTCTCCACCAACTTTTTCCAAGTCCTTTCACTTGTTGCAGTCTTTATTTTTCCACCTTTGTTTTTCCAC
Source organism: Condylura cristata (assembly GCF_000260355.1). Classification (NCBI taxonomy): domain Eukaryota; kingdom Metazoa; phylum Chordata; class Mammalia; order Eulipotyphla; family Talpidae; genus Condylura; species Condylura cristata. The sequence goes on along the minus strand of NW_004567107.1, from coordinate 54,376,789 downwards.
TTCCAGGACACAAATTATCAACTGGGGGGACCAAATAGCCACTTGATTTTTCTTCTTCGTGGTCTTTTTCCTGAAAGTTGGGGCCCAGTCCTTGGCTGTATCCATATAATGATCTTGGACCATGGTAGAAAATGCACCAAATAGGATCACATGACTTGCTGTCTAGCCTTAGTCAATAAACGTGTAGGACTTTTAAACTAAAGTGTATCTGTAAATGTCCTGCATCCAACATTGTTGAGCTGTCATCCACATTCTTGTGTCTGTTTTACTGTTAAAATATTAGATAAATATGGGAGTAAAGGCATTCCACAGGATCATCATTTTTTTAAAGGGAATTCTGGTTCTGTTTTCTAAAGAAATGTTGTAGAAATTTTTAATTTGGATCTATTTATTAGTAAGAGTTTCAACTTTTTTCAGCTGCCAGTGTATTATTCATCTTTACCATAAAACCTGGAATGAGGGTTTTTTTTTGTTTGTTCACATATGATCCTCTTAGACTCTTCTATATTTGGAAAATTAAAATCTTTCTTTGAGGGAAAATTCTTGGTTATTCTGCCATAACAGATTATGTATTAACATGTAGATTCAGTGGTTTGATACCTGTTTAGTCACTTGCTTATGTTTCCAGAAGGATTTCTTGTATTGGTGAAAATAAAGATGGTTGGGGAGGGGGGATATTTTTGTTCTTGATGTGTACCCTGTTTTGAAATTAGAACTCTGTCCTGTGGCATGCAAAAGAAAGCAAATTATTTTTAAAAGAAAAAAAAAAAAACCAAAGTACTATTGGTGTCATTATTCTGTCCTCTCCATAAATGGAGAAAGAAATGCAAAGTGAGAACAGCTCATCTTTCAAGATTTTGCTAGGAACTCAACTGAAAAGAAAAGAAATGAAGAAATACTTCTGGATCCAAAGGTCCGTTCACAGGATCAGCCTTAAGAAAGTCTCTCTGCTAATCGACCACTGTCTCCCTTGTTAATTCGCATACCAGATGCTGTCTTTTCATACAGAGATTATCTAGTGTCTGTTTGGAAAATGGTCTTTCCAGGCCCCAACTTTTGGGTAGTAATGTAAATGCAGACTGAGTCTTTTCTGCATTTTAAAAAAGGGATTTTTTACATTGTTTGTTTCTATCCAAAGACACTATTTTTTCCTTAAAAAAATTACAATACAGCCATGCTACTTCTCTGAAGTGTCCTACTGGAGGACAACTGTACTTTTTCAATAATGTCATGGCTCTGGATGATTGGCATGACCTGTACTTGAAGTCCTTGTTGTATAGTCTGCTACTCCATGTTTGATTACAGAAAAACCTCCAGCATCATTTGGGACATTAGGTGACTGATGAATGATGTGGTTCAAGTTGTGGTTTTTGTTTTGTTATTAACTTTACAGGTGAAAGGGGAGGGCAATACTTGTATGGAATTGTTTGGAAAATTTAAAAACCTTTGACAATTTCTAATTGCTAATCCACACACTCAAATTAAGCCAGAATTGTATATGGTTTAACTAAGGTATTGGTGTAGTTTAGCTAGAAATGTACATATGTGTAGTTTGGGTCATTTTAATTTTTGTGATGAAGTTGTGTGACAAAAACTGGGATTTAGCCAATGTAATGACTTCCATCCTTGAGTTACTAACCAAGGAACTTTGAAGCATAAGAAATGGCCACACAAAAGGAATCACAAGGAGGGATGTTATTACAATGATAAAACATGAGACATACAGTGTAGTTACCTACACTATTCTGCAGACACCTACAAGAATGTAAGTTTGTAAATTGATTATGAAAATTCAGGAAAACTTATTAACCAACTACCCATGGAGACAAAAAACTCCAGAGTTTTCATGAAATTTCTATAGAGTGAGAGTCACATTGTTGGTTTTTAGAAGTTGAACTCTTGCTCTCATCCAATTTTTAAATGCAGAAATAAAATCCCTTTCAATTGATTTCCAATAGTTATACTTTTCTTAAAGTAAACTACTCAGACTACTCAGTTCTGCCATATTTATAGGCACTCACCTTTGAAACCTGTTAACAAATATTTTTGGCACATGTGTATCCTAACAGTGACTTTAATTTTTTAAGCACAAAGGAACAATGGCAGGGCTTCATTTCTTTGGTGTATATATATATATACACATATATATATATATATTTATTTATAAATAGATGTTTCAAATACAATTAATTGGATGACTGTGCTATGGTTTGAGCCCACCGGAGTATGATATAATTAACTTTCTTTAACATTTTCCCCAGTAATTTGAGAGGGGAAAATGTGTGTACAGAACTTTTTTTCTCTCCGTGTAAATTAGCTTTGACCTCTGGTTTTGCAGCAGGATATGTATGAGAGGGGTGTTTCTCTCTTAGGCCATAGCTATCATGTTGATAACAAAAATTGTTATTTCTTATCTTCACCATAAACTAGTTCTCTTTGTAGACAAAGTGTATGTTTATATATGCGTGCATTTTGTGACCCACTAGGGAGGACATAAAACATAAGATCAGGAAACAAAAATGCAAAGAAAAAAATCATGAGCATTTACCAAACATCTTAAACTTGCTAATCAAATATCTGTAATATGAATAATCACCCATATTTTTGTGGAAAGAACCAATCCAATTCTTCCACTAAAAAGTCTTTTCCACCAACAGTTTTTTATAAAGCCAGCTAAATCTTTAAAGATGATTAAGCCTACAAAAAATCACCTACATACCATTTCTAGCCCCACCATGTTAACCAGTGGACATATGCATCAAAGTGAAACTTTACTCTTCGATATTTTAACTCTACCTATGTAACACAGAGTTGAATGTGTAGTGTCGAAAATGGTCAGTGTTTGTGTTCGGTGGCTTGTGTTCATTTTACTCACTGTGGAAGTGATCAGCTCTGAAGTAGTTTGCTGTGAACTTGTTACTTTCCACCTCTAGCATTTTGTGTACTGATGCTATACTGCATACACCACACAGACACACACGCGCACACACACACACACGCAGCATCTTGCTTTGGACTGTTGCTTTTAATCTCTGATGTAGAGACTACAACAATTGCAATGAGAGCTGAGGATTCTGCTTCCGTGATTTAGTTTAGTCTTGGGCTAGAAGTCTAAATCTTTTGACCACTTTTGTCTTATATGATGCTTTTTTATCATGTAGTCTCTGAATATTCCTTGTAAAGATGCATTGCAGAAGTCAATTTAAACGGAAGACAAAGCCACCACTGTCTGTACCCTGTAAATATGTATTTTGGCACTTGTACTCCAGTATTCTGAAAATAGAGGAATGATGGACATGCTGACAGGACCCTAAACAGTGACCAGAGCTACTATGCAGTGCAAAAATAAATTGAGTCAAAATGTATTCTTGAGATTAACAGTGCAAGGCCAATACGTTTTATAAATCTGTCAGTATCTTTTTTTTTAATGGAGTGAGTATGTGCAGTTATGTTGAAAGATACACTGTGTATGTGTAGCTACTATTATGTGAACCTCAAGGCATTTGTGAGATGTATTTCTTGACTCTAACACCCTTGTTGAAATGTAAGTACAGATGACAGAAATAGGCGTTTCTACTTTAACTTTATCTAATCTGTTGTGGCTCCAATTCCTTTACAATATATCATTTTCTCTGATTTGTTAAAAGCCCTTCAACTAAAGTTTGGCTTTGTTTTGCATACAAAAGAAAAAAAGAAAAAAGAAAAGAAAAAAAAAAAGAAAAAAAAAAAGAACCCCTAGCCTTTCACAAGAAATGATACTGGGCCCAGGGATGAATGAATGGCGAGACCAGAACCAACTGAACAGAGTCCATGCCTCATTCATCTTTCAACATCTTGCACCATTTTGTGTGCCCTAAAGCCATTGTGTTTTGTAAGCTCTAGAGAGATTGGGCAAGAAACGTTGGGGCACATTCCTGAAATAAATCAGGCTACTTGTGCATATTTTTTGTTTTGCCCCTATTACTTTGGCAGGTTTATTCATTAGACAATGTGCAATTGAAAGATAGATCAATCTGACAAAAACCTGCATTTAGTAGTTTTATCTACCATGATTCAACAGGAAGGAGAAAATCATACCAAAGACAGTAGACTGCTTTGAGTTTAGCAAATACCCCTGAATTTTGGATGTAATGCTCTACTTAATGGTAAAGAGACTTAGGTCAAAGTTGAGAAACTCACCTTATCTTCAGGCTGACAAGCCATGGAGGGGAGAGTAGTGACTGTTCTGTAGTTTATCAACCAAAAACTGATTTCAGGTGTGGAAGCACCAGGCCCAGAGGGACTTGACTGGCAGTTCAGCTTTCTAGTGACCACTCTTGCGCTAATCTCATCCCTTGTTCCTGCATAACTATTCACTTGGCTATTTTATTTTTTATAAAAATTTATTTATGCATACAGAACTGGGATACAGGTCAGTGTGGGGGTGCAAGGATTCACCAGAGACAGAGTGGGAGGCAGAACAGGCAGATTGACAAAGTACACTGCTAAGGGGAGCAGTGGGCAGGTCAGGAGAGGTCTGCTGCGCCATCTGGGTCACCTCCAGGGTTGGAATTGAACTCATGCTGCAGTGGCTGCGATAGTTTCATAGGGCTGTGCTTTAACCCTTTGTGCCACCAGGGAGGGCCCTCACTTGGCTATTTTAAATTATGGCCTTACACTTTCTCCAGTGTGGAGAAAGACAAGATGGATGTGTTGGGCCTGTTAGAGGCAACACAGGGTGTTTCTCCCTGCCAGCACACAGGTAATATATATGGACCCACCGTTACTTCAATAAATTTAACCCACTGTTTCTGCACTGTGCTCCCAGGTAGATACACAAGGGGTCCTGTTGAGAAATGGCTGCTCAAGCAAGGCCTGAGGCCCAGACCTCTCTGCTTATTCAAGAACGGAGCATCCCCAGCCAGTGACCTTGTTTGTTCTGCTCAGTGGAGAAATAATGGCATTTTATTGGTTTCCTTGCCCAGGACACCACCCAAAAAGAAAAGACCAAGCACATTTCAATGTTTCTTCCAGGTAACAGTATCCACATGTTCCTTTTTTAGGTGAGCCCTACTTAGAGGCATTTCCAATCTTTTTCTGAAGTTGTTAAAATTGCCCTGGGCTGTCAGTTTAGCCTTTTGGTCTTAATTTACCCTTAATTAAAGAAGAGTAGCCAATATGGCCCCCAAGGGCTACAGAGAGAAATGTATGTACAAACTGAAAAACACTCCAGTGATTCTAATGACCTGGTAACTGCTAATAACAACAAAATTTGCCACCTGAATGGGAAGGCTCCTTGATTCCACTTTTCTAATAACTCAGAGCACTGCACTCTGCAAAGAAATAGAGGCTGCAGGAGTGGGGAGATAGATGGTAAGTAAAGACAAAGTGATTTGCTCATTTTCCCCTGGTAATCATGTCTTCCACACAGGCAGCCCCCACTCAGAGTTCTGAAGTTTCAAAAGGGTAGAAAAGGATAAATCCAGGCCATTAAAAGAAAATAATCAGAGCTATTGAAAAGATAAAACAAATGAGTTGCACTAAAAGGGCCGTCTGTGCAAGTAATAAGGTTGAAATACTGATACTGATTTCTTAGCAGAACAGCATTCCTCACACATGTGGTTTGTGTATCCGTGTCTGGGTGGGTGGTCTGGTGAGAAGCGCTAAATGCAGCAAGATGGCTTAGTTTCTGAGCAGCCGAGGGGAGCTTGGGGACAGGCTCATGCCATGGCATCTATAGCCCTGCAACATAAAGAGGCTTTCCTTTCGCTTTGTTCCAGGAGAGAAAGTTTTAACTTGGCTTCTTCATTTAAATATGAGTCTCTATTCTGCACAGAATCAATCAAAGGGTGGGGAGTTTTTTTGTGTGTGCATGTGCATGTGTGTATTTTTTAAAGCACCTCCTTGTCCCACACCCCAGCTCTAGGGGGTGGGATGTGTGGCATAGAATGTAATAACTCTCCATTTGTTTTAATTTATTCCCTGGGTGCTAGGCAACTACAAACATCTCTTTTGAAAGTGATGCTATTTAAAATAACACCTCAGTCTTTATAGGACGGGAAAGAATATTAAAGACATATATATGAATGTGGTCCATAAATAAAAGCAAAGGAAAATAGACTCCCTCGAAGGCACATTTATACTAATGAAAATGCCAAATGAAGTACATTCAGTTCAAGGGGAGAGGGATTAAGAGGAACTTCTACTCAGAAAACACGATGCCCATTGATGGCTTTTGACAGACGTGAGTCATTGCCAGCTCCTATCTGGAGACTCGTTGCCTTATGAATATTCCTCAGAACTGGTGCTGGTTCTTATTTTGACCACCAGTCACTTGGGGGATACATTGTTGTTTTGCAAATGAGGTGTTTGCCTGTCTCCCTACTACAGCCTAAGTCCCTTAGGACAAGGACTTTGTCTTGGTCATTGCTGAGTCTCAAGGACCTAGAGCAATAGAGGATGCACTTGGCATTGGGCACCCATGTTTGTTGAACAAAATGTGGGAGTATTTTGTAGCAGCCCACTAAACTCTTGGCATTTCATGAAAAGAGATTTTGTGTTTAAATAAGTTTGGAAACACTTCCCAGTATGTGACCCTCTTGGAAATTCATGATGCATTTCTGTATTAAATCTCTGGAAAGCCATATGTTCTCACAATACTCAAACTCATGTAATTTTATTTAATGCAATATTTCCCAAATTGTATATAGCACAACAGTTACACGAGATGATAATAGATGCTTTACATTTAAGTTTCTTGATCAAGATAACTTTTATACTGTTTTTTTTTCTTAAATATTTAGCACATAAATTGAGATGCTACCATTCAGAGAAGGCCAGCATAGCATTTAATAATCCCAGAAGTGAATTTCTCGGTTAACTGACCGTCCGATTTATTGTACAAAGTGGAATAGTTTGGGAATGAAATGGTACACTAAATTATCTCAGGACAACACAAAATAACTGGGACTGTCTCTCGCAAACCAGGGCGTGTGACCACCCTGCTTCCACCAAACACATTTTGAGGCACACTGAGCAAACATAAACTCTCAGATTTCTCCACACAGGCATCGGCATAATCCAGGACACTAGCTGAACTCTTTACAGAAACAGGAGCTTCTCCTCATGGTAGGGGTAAGCCCTTGCAATCTAGGCCTTAAAGGGTGTTCTCCATTTTATTGAAAGGCTTTGGGGGTCTCAATAGTCCCTGGTGCATCCCTACCTATCTTCTGTGTATGTGTGTGTTTAAGATGTATTCATGCATACAGAACTGGGGTACAGGCCAGAGGTACAGGGCAGTGAGAAGTTTCACCAGAGACAGAGCAGGGAGCAGAGCAGGCAGATGGAGGAAGTACACTGCTGAGGGGCCAGCACATGGGTCAGGAGAGGTCTGCTGTGCCATGTGGGTCACTTGCCTGGCCAGGATCAGCTGGGGATCGAACTCAAGCTGAAGCAGCTGAGACTAGCTTGTAATGCTGTGCTTGTAATGCCACCAGGAAGGGCCACTCCTGTGGGTCAGCTTCTCATCTGATTATAGGAATGGGCTAGTATTGGTATCAGTCCTTTTATAACTTTTGTAAACAGGAACTATTTCTAGTAGGTGCCTGGCTCCATTGCCAGCACCTATTGCATGTAGAAAGTGTGGTGTTTGTTGCACAGGAGACCTGACACCTTTGCTGGAAAGGCTCCCTCTTCTTTGTCATTTGCTGTGCCACTCCGCCTGATGCCACTGTTTCCTGGAGATGGGCAGCCCCACCTTTGACCCCCAGCCCAAATTGCTGAAGTTGCTCAGTCAGAAGTTCTCTCGTTATTGGAACCCAGAAGGGGATTTTGCTGCTCTGCACTCTGTCTCCAGATCCTACTCCCTGACATCGATATTTTAGTTGTTCCAAATTGCACAGCACAATGACTAGCATAGAACAAATGCTGAAAACATATTAAATGATGAATGAACAACTATAAATAAATCTTTTGACTTGAAGTGGGTGGCTACCTTGATGTCATTCTCTGCTTCCTCTTTCCCCAAAATTGTATCTCTTACACTACAACGGTATTAAAGGTAGGACAATATTTTGACATAACTCGGTCATTGATTTTTAAATCTCCGATGTGTCCCCCCCACCCTGTAACCTTAAATTTTTTGATTGTTTGCTTTTCTTACCTATGAGACAAGAGTAGCAATGTACCTCTGTTCAAGGTTGGTGTGATCTTAGATGTTCTTAGAGCACTTTGTATACTGCTCTGCTTCTAATAAAGTGCTCAATAGATGATAGTGAGTTTTATTTTTAATTATGCTGTTGCAGTTGGTGGAGAGTTTTGCTAACAGGTAGGATTGCCCTGGGGCTGCTTGCCTTTTTGCCTCATTTGTCATTAGCCTGCTTTTCAGCCTGCCTTGACCTACTCGACACTGACAACCGTGGTCGGTGGCCATTCTCTCTTGTGTTCAGGCAGGGAGTCACCAGCTACTTCATTGCTGCCTTGAGGCTCTGTTCAACTCAGGGAGAGGAAAAAAGACAGAGGAAAATATCACACTTTTCAGGTTTCTTTCTGGCCTTGGAGCTAGACACATAAACTGGAACACATTTCTACTTATGCATTCAGTTGCTAAAGGTCATACTGGCGAAGCAGATCTAATAGTGAACCATATTAGGCTGCCCTGCATGACAACAACTCCCCAACCCCACACAACCATGCCATGAGTGATGGCCCAGGGCCCTAGGGCAGGTGAGCGTGCCCTTTCAAACATGTCTTTGGAACAACTTTGGGAGGTAGTTTTACAGTTGGATCATCACTGTCCTCTTTACACAACTGCGCCTCACATTTTGGTGAGGAGTGCAGGGATGAGAGGCATCTACTCCATAATGTTGGGCATTTCACTTCGAGTACATTCAGGTTATATAGGTGGTTAGCCAGAAAGCCTGTTTACTTGCCAAATAGACCTTAGCATACCACATCTTTCTCTTTCCTTTTGAAGGCAGGCATGTACACCATGTAGAAGTAGCTGTCATCATTGGGCCCTCCCTTATGGCGCGGTGGGTTGGGACTTAGCACTGAAGGCTGACAGCGGCCTCTTCTGTGCAAGTTCGATCCCTGGCCCTGGAGGTGATCCACATGGCATGGCAGACCTCTCCTAACCTGCCCACTGCACCCCTCAGCAGAGTACTTTATTGATCTGCCTGTTCTGCTCCCGGGTCTGTCTCTGGTGAAACCTCTCACTGCCCCTGTACCTCTGGCTTGCACCCCATTTATTTATGTATTCATAAATAAATAAATATTAAAAAAAAAAAGATGTGTCTTTCATCATCTAAAAACCCTGTGATTTGACTTATAGCCAGCATCTTAGGAGCTCTTATTTCAGCATGACACTTTGAAAAGCTATACCACAATTCTGATGGAGTGCAGTTGGCCACATTATTTTGTAAAGGACCCTACATAGCTCTTTACTATGTTGTAGTAGAAAGAAATGTTTCTTCAGTCACTATAATTCTCTGTTCTTTTTATCCTTGTCTAGTATGTGATGTATTGATTTCCAGTTGTTGCTGTAACAAGTTAGCACCCAAACTCAGTGGCTTAAAACAAAACAAATTTGTTATATTACAGTTCTGGAGTTCAGATGGTTTTTACTGGGCTAAAATCAAGGCATCAGCAGGCTCTAGGAGAGAACCCATTTCCTTGCTTTTCCCAGACTCCAGAGGCTGCCTGTACTCCTTGGCTTATGACCTCTATCTTCAGAGTCAGAAGCACAGCTTCTTGAAATTTCTCTCTTTGCCTCTGACCTTCTGTTTTCTGTTACCATCCTTAACTGGCTCTTATAATAATCTAGAACCCACTTAGATAGTTCAGGCTATTTTTCCAATCCTTATTTCTTAATGACAAGTGCCCCTGTGCCTTGTAAGGCAATATATTTACAAATTTTAAGGATTAGGATTTGGTCATTGTTGTGCATCAATATGCCTGCTACAGATCGGGAGATGCCAGTGTTGAACCCCATTCTTCTGGCAGTTAGTGACTAGCTAAATATCTGAGCAGAGTGTATTCACCCCATGTTAAAAATTAAAGCAATTTTACTATTAATTCCAACGATTCGTGGTATCACACTTTCTGTTGATGACTTGGCAATTCCTTCGAGACTGGAGGAAAACCCATAGTGAGACAAAGAGTCACTTATAGTTTTAGCTATGCTAATAGAAATTCAGTTAGTTATTCAACAGATATTTATTCAGTACTTACCATGTGCCAACCAAAATCAAGAAAAACTTGTGAAAGTGTAATGGCTATGGCTACAGAATTTCCATCTGGAATAGAGATTCCACACTCCTGGACAACAATATCATCATGTGTTTAGAACTTCTTTGAAGCTCTGTGAAAATCCTTGACTGGCAGATAGACCGAACAGTCTTTCTGGGCTCCCAGACTTTGTATTCTCAAGAGTGATGGCAAACTTCTTAACTTGCTGGAGTTTCACAAACTTCTTAAAGAATCCTGAAAAAAATAGTTCAATTTAAAATAATGCACAGGGAATGAATGCATAGGGCACTGAATGAGCAGTGACAGTGGTGGCTGTCACTGTCGATGTGGATAGTTGTTCCTTGCAACTTTGGTTTGTTGAACAAAGATTAAAACCTGATGACCCATATGCTGAGCTGTGGTCTGGTTTTGTCAGAATCACCTAGGGAGCTTTCATAAACTGCTCCTCTTCTAGAGGTTCTGATTAAATTTCTACTGTATAGGACTTAGATATTGTATGTTCAAATGTTCCCGAGATTATTCTCATGTGCGGCCAGGATGAGAATGTAAAAACAAAGTCCCAGCTCCTACTGCCAGCAATTTTCATCTCATAAGCCTTCAGGCAGGGGCCACAGATCCTGCAAGTGATTTGAAATGTGCAGCCAGGTTTGGGAATTGCAAGAATAACAACAGCTTTTGGGCATTTTTGACTATCTAGGCTCTGCTTCCCAAGGGTCTGATGCTTATCAGGGGCTTTTTATGAAGGCAGATTCCTGGGGCCCATCTCAATCCCAGGCCCCTTGCCCCAGACTCTGGAGCCTATCCCTACAAAACTGTGGATTGAATGTGTGCTCCACGTGGTTCTTATCAAGGAATTGTAGACAACGCAGTATAGGAACTGGGAGCCCTAGGCAACGTTTTTACTCACCTCTAGCAATCGAGCCCACAGGTCTACTCTCAGTTCTAGAATTTGTCTGATTGACACTTGTGGCCAACCCTTCTGGGTATGGGGCTAATGTGCAAAGGACACAGAGGGTGGAGTCATACCAGATGTCACCCTGTGGCATCTGGTGCCTGAAGAGTGATACTCCTCAGACTGCATGTGTGATAATTGCTACCTGGAAAGTGATATGTAGTTCCACATTGGGTTATGATAAGAAAATGTGGGGGTAGGGGCGAGGGCCAGTATTCTAAAGCACTGCACTTAGGAAGGAAGCAAATCAAGGTAACAAATCCATCTGGATAAAACTAAACCAAAAGTATTTACTGCAAAATTCGATCTTCTCTGACATAGACAACAGATAAGATTTGGAAGTCAGTTCTGATTCCACAAACCTGCACCAACTATAAATTTTTAATGTTTCTTTTCAATAACCCAGTTTGTTAGCAATTCTAGTATAATTTTTTATCCTTTAGTTTTGCTTTCCAAAGAATGCATTATTTCCCCATATCTTTCTTAGTAACCAAAGGAAAAAATTGTTAATCTGAATTTAGGTAGACATCTCTTTTGATGTCATATGGTAACTTTGTTAGCTTGAGTTCAGGTCCTCTTTATGTGATTCTCCAGCATATTTACATAGTAAAGTCATCATTACATTGATCATGTCCTCACACATAATCCCTTTAAAAAACTTAAATTTCTTTGCCCTACAATGAATCTCCACAGACTTGCTCACAGAGTTGATTTCTGACCTAAAGGAAGAGAGATTTCAGGTAAGATTTTGGGTGTATTCTCTAGTCAATCAAAGCTGATAATCATTCCCTATAAAATGACTAAGCAGGAATAGAATTTATTTTAGTTATCCTATTTTCATGGAATTCAACAACTTATCTCTAAGATTCATTGTCGATCTTGTGTTGAAACCTCTCTATCCCTATTGTGTGGAAACAGATTTTTTTGAGAAACCATCTAAATCATCAAATATTGTCTCTTTCTTCAAAATAGCTGCCATCTACCTAAGGCGCCACTGATGTAAAAGTATTTTTTAAAGGGCATCAAATATTTCCAATGGATGACTATACCTCATAAAAAAGACAGTTTCTCTAACAAAGTGAAATGACTATTTCTTTCCTGAGCATTCCTTTATGAGGAAGGTGGTTGGTTTCACTCCTTGAGTGATTACTACTCTGATTTAATTCTAGGTCAGCCTGTCAATTTCAGTTGGTAGCAAATGGGGAAGAAGGCAGATTTCTTGAAGGGCATAAAAATTAGATATTGATTTTTTTTTAATCCCCTCCCTTTTTGTGTCTGGTAATTTGATTATTGGTAGGTAGAACTGATAGATAAGCTGGGAACCTGAATAATTGTGACAGATATTGTAAAACCCATTCTCTTACCTTAATGAAGTTCTCGACATGAACTGAAGTACAGGTGTAGGCAAATTAATAATTCTTGATGCTTTCTTCCTTGTCTAAGGCAATGTTAGAGTGAAATGTAACCTTCCATTGTGACAAATATACCTTCAGTGTGGAGGCTTTGTTTTTTCAGCCTCCTGGAAGGCTTTTGATTTGGTATGGCCTTGACTTCCTGAGTATAGGTCTTTTTATGGTAAGCAGCCTATTATTTAAATAGCATAACGTAAATTGCACCCAAACCAATATGTGATTGTTTATCCCCTGGCAAGTTCATCCCATGGTTATTCTTTCATCCTCTGTTGACTGAAGTGATTTTGCAGGCAGTGTATGAACCCTAGGATACCAAGTTGAAGGTGAGGCTCAAAATAAAGCTTAGAGCTAGAGAAGGTGCTAGACAAGAAAATCAAAAGTCGCAGGACCTGGAAACGTGTGACATGAAGTGTGTCACTTATGGATAGGTATAGAGACTGTGTGGTGTTCCACAGAGCAGAAAGGAGACATGTAACTGCCTGTGCAGGAAGGCATTCTAGGACATAAGGAAACAAAACACTTGGGACAACTACATCTACTTTGATAGAGTCAAAATAAGATGGGGGGGGAGGAGGAGATAAAACTATAGAAGTAGGCAGAAGCCAGATAATGGCAGTCCAGTCCTTGTCTGTCCTTCTTGCCAAACTAGGGAATTTGGGCCTTATTGTCTGGATAAATGGGCAATTAGCTCGTGGTTGGGACTGGGGCTGGAGATAGTATAGACAGTTATGCATTGTTAAGAGTCCTGTATTCTTCTCCCCCCACCAACCCACAGGGCATATGCATCTAAGTTCTCTTTGCCCTCAAGCTTCTGTGCTCATGACACTTTTATGAACCTCAGCTACAGGCACTCACAATATTTTCATTATCACTTTATAGTTATCTATTGCTGTGTAACAAATTGCCTGAACAACTAGCAGCTTCAAGTAATTTGTTTATTCTCTCACAGCTTTTGTGGAACCCAAGCACATCTCAGCTGGGTCCTGTAGCTCAAGGTCATGATCAAGTCACTGGATAGGCCACAGTCACCTCAAGGTCCAACTTGTATATGATGCATTTCCAAGTTCATTCAGTGGCTATTGGAAGGATTCAATTCCTCTCAAGCTATTGGTTGGAAAATACCTTCCATTACTTGTTACATAGCTTTCTTCAAATGAGAACATATTTTATTAAAAGCTGGAAGAGAGAGAGGTGCTTACAAGATGGAAGTCATAGTTTTTTTTACATTCTAATCATAGAAGTACCATTCACTAACTTTTCCATATTTTTTTCATTAGAAGCAAGTCACTAGTCCCAGCCACACTGAAGGATTGCCAATGAAAGGAATCAGGATAAACCAGCCCAGTGATTCCTTATTTGGAGGGCTAGCCTTCCCCTCTTATGGAATTCAGAAGTTTGACAAGGACCATCTAGTTTGTGACTTGAAAACGTGGTGTCTGGAGTTACTCCCTGATATGTACACATTCAAGGAAGCTGGGGAAGGAGTTTTATTACTTAGCTGTTCCAATCTCCTTCCCTGAGGGAAAGGTGGCATAACTTTGAGGTATGCACAGGGGAAGAGATAATAGATATTGTCAGCTTGTTTGTGAGGGCCTCAATGGAGAGTGTCAGCAGCTGACTGCTGTTTTAAGGATCATTCTGGAGTTTGGGGGAGGATTAAATGAGATAATGCAAGAAAATCAGCACAATGTCTGGAACATGGTAAAAACACATTAGGGAAAAGGGACATATGCTTATAAAATGTCAGTGCTTAGGAAATATGTTTGCAAAGTTCTTTGTCTTCCAGGTGCATAATCTTGGATCCTAGGAAACTGAGAAGGATTTTCACTTCATACTAATGGGGTTTACTCCCTTATAGGGGTAGAAAGGGGCAAATAATTATGTTTAAGGAGGCCATTTAAGCATGCGCACAGAAAGCTGAGGCTGTCCTGTGTGCAGTTCTGCTAATAACCATATAGACTGGACTTATTATCTGCCACCCCACCAAATATACCTCATAGTTATTCTGCAAAGCCAAGGCTGATTCTGATGGCATGGAAGCATCAAAAGGTCAGCTTGAGATGGATGCAGGGAGAGGTAGATGTGCAGTGATAGAGAAGAGTGTGAGGTGCTCTGCCCACTTTAGTGTCAACATTTTTGAGCTGGAAAGTAAAAGTGAGTTTACACAGAGAAATAGCAAATTAGAGCCTGCTCAAGAGGCTTGCTGAAAATAAGTGCCTCTTAATGGATTAGACTGTAACTGGAAATCAAAATGAATACACAGAAAAAGGGAGCTCAGAGCAGGGAGCTTGGCTGCCCATACCCCTCCCCCACCTCTGAGGCAGCCACAGGCAGGGTGGGGGGGGAGGGGATCTCAGTTTACCGTGTGAGTGAATTTGCAAGGCAGAGGATGAATTGAGTGTGGAAGAGCACAGCTATATTGAGTGAACTTCCTGAGATTCTCATTAAATTGAGCCCTTGAAGACTGTGAATCCCAGACTCCACTCTGTGCCTTGGAGGAGTTTCTCTGAGATCTGACAAATAGGGTATTGGTGCTTTTTTCTCTGTGTCTAGAATAAGAAAGGTTCCAGGAGCACTCAGAGAGCTGCGTTCTTTTAGGCCACTTTGCCTCTTGCAACAGCATTTATTTCAGAGGTGGCTTGACTTGAGTGTTTTTGCAAATAGGCAGTGCTGAAAGTCAAAGCAAGCAAGACTGGGGTGCTCCGTGTCTCCCCGTTTTTCATTTTTCATTTCTCCCTTCTTGTCCTCGTTTCTGTACGCCTCAGTTTCTCTTCTATCTCTTCTCATGCCTCTCATTTTCCCAGTCACTATTGTTCTCTTGCACTTGCTTTCTCTCCCTGCCATTTTTTATGCTAGATTTCCCTCCCTTAATCACCTCCATTAATAAGTGTTTGAAGCAGTAAGCGATGTGTGTACCGCAGCATTCGTTCCAAACATTGGTCGGTGGTTGCCATAGTGTTACTTTAGCACGAGGGCAGAGAAGTGTAGAAGGCTTTTGTGTGTGCCCTGGGGAAGGAGGATGGTCTCCTGAAGGGGCTGAGTGTGGAGCAGGAGGGTGAGGGTAATTCAGAAAGCAGGAATTCGCCTTCAAAGCTTTGGGAAGGTTTAGAACAGGCTATTTATAATCCATCAGGGGATTAAAGAGAAAATAGGTAGGTTCTGGGATATTGCTATAGATCACCAAGACAAGATGAAAAGATAGAGCAGCTCAGGAAATGTGTTTACAGATAAGAGGCAAGTTTAAAATGGTAGGCTATGATCATGGGGAATTTGACTGATTGCAGCTACTAAATAATGTATAAATGAATCTTATTCAACAACTACTGATATTGACTGCAAAACAGCAGTGGACAAATGGAGGCAAAAGACTTCTGCCTTAGCAATCGATCTCTGCAGTTCAGACTCAGCTCAAAGCCCTTGTGGCCCTGACATTTGTCTTTTGCCCTCCAAGTGGTCTACTTCCTGTTAGCTTTGGGGGAAATCGATTCTTCTTGTTCATTTGGTCGTTCACTTAGTGCCATGAGTTTGAGGACCCCCTGTATGAGATGGAGATGTTAAGAAAAAAAGATGCAACTTCAGCCGTGAAGGGCCTCAAGGGAAGGAGACAGGAAACAATCCTAATGTAATAAAATATATATATATATATATATATATATATATATAATAATCGAATAAAAAATAATGAAATTTGTAGAGATGTAGATAAAATGTAGTGAAAACTTAGGAGGTTCCACATCAGCCTAGGAAGTATCTCAGAACTAAGACCTGAGTTAAAAAAGTTTTGAGATATTTCTGAATGGTGGAGATCCCTTTCACAAGAGGGATTAAATATAAGAATCAAGAGTTGGCATATATTCAAATGTCACTGAGAAGCTAGTAGGGAGCCTGAAATGAATCCAATCCTCACCATTTCCTTTTCCTGACCCACAACATAAACATTTTTTTGTTTTTAATCCCTTGAGATAAAAAAACAAAAGCTGTCCAGATAATGGAGAGTTTGTTTCTTGTTTGTTAAATGGAGAGAATGAGAACGTGACACAATTTGAAAGTAGGTTTCTCTGAAGTTGAAAAAAATGTTGATGACCAAGATTTGGATTAAAGTTAGGCTGGATAATTCAGATTGTTTTGATGAATCAATACTTTTTTTTGTAAAATAGTTTACTGTATAATATTTTATTAGATTAATGATTAGAGCAATTATGTTAATCAAGCATGCAGTGACATAAAGGATTCAAGCACTGCTGTTCATATGTTAAGTACCAACTAGAATAAATACACATTCATTTTTTTAACCTAAATTTCATTAATTTGTCAGCTATAACTATTGGGTTGTGAGAAAAGACATGACATTTTTCTTTGTTTTCATGCAAAAATACATCACAACTTTTCCAACAACCCAGTGTAACTATAATCATAACTATATGATTTTGGGAATACAACTTTACATCACCATATGTGCCAGTTAAACATGAAGGGCATTAAATTTGAAAACAGCAGGTAATACTCAAAGGATGGCAAAGACACAGTCCACCACACCCTCCCTTTTTGGGGTCAATGCACTCTAAACCACTAACCTTCAGTGTTGTGGGAAGTTCTTAGAAATCTTTCAGAATTTCACAAAGAACAGCTGGTACATTTTACTTTCATTAAAAACATCAAACTTCCATTTGGCAAAAAAGTTCCTTCTAATCTTCAGAATTCTAACTTGGGAACAAAAGATAGCTAATAATTAAATAGTATCAAGGAGGAAATACAGAAACTGCAGTTAATCAGGCTGGGATATTGGTTCGATTCACTCACTCACTAAAGACAATTAGCAGTAGTGTGGTGAAATATTAAGAAATCTAGCAAAGATCTGAAAACACACACATGCCACCACCACCATTGCCTGCCCCAGCACAATCGAATCTTCAGTGATAGAGTGGCAGACACCCACACTTCTGCAAAATTTCTAGGTGTTTCTAATGTGCAACTAGACTAAGCATCACCCCTATTAGGGCTGCCCAACTGAGACCTGGGGAGAATATATGACCCAGTAATTGAGATCCAACATGATTTATTAAGGGTTTAGTTGTAAATATTGCTCAATGTATAAATGACAAGATCGGGTCATTCTGAGATTGTTAGAGGAAGGTCCCTAAATGCCAGTGATCATCCTTTGCCTGTAATGTGGTTGGTTGAAAGTAAACAGGCTGCTGGGACCAAGAATATGAGTGGGATGCTAGGGAGCACAGGATGTGATACACCACTGGACTTACTAGGTCTTTCTTTGTTTCTGGCTTGCAAACCCAAAGCTGGTGGGCCCTATGGCATGGCAGACCTCTCCTGCCTTGCCAAAGCTCCCCTCAGCAGTGTGTTTCAGTATATCTGCCCAGTCTGCTCTCCACTGTCTCACTCCCTGTACCTCTGGCTTATACCTCAGTTCTTGTATACATAAATAAATACATCGTTAAAAATGAAAACACAAAGCTCGTTCTCCCCAGAGGACGGCCTGAACCACTTACAGTGCACCTCAGACATTCAGACCAGTAAGACTGCCAGGTTCAGTTGATCTGCTGTGTTGCCACAAGTCTCCCAAAGGTAAGGATCCTCTGCCCGTGACCCTTAAAGCAAAGGCTTCTGTCCCACCACACCGAGCCAATTCCTGGAAGAATAAGTGTCACCACAGAGCAGTGCCATTGTCTTAGTTTTATTCTGTTCAAAAGTCTAGAATGGATTAAAACCTCTGCTATTTAATTCATTTCTGTCTGGTTTCATTTCACCAAGTGTTCAAGGTGGCTAAACTCCATGTAACTTGATATCGCCATATTCAAACTATGACATCACTCATTGGTAAGAGTATCAATTTTTTTTTCAAATCAAAATGCAAACTTGACTCCTTCCGTCTGGGTCACGGCTCTGCAGCATTTTGGCACCTCAGCATGGCTCACAGGCGTCAATTTTCTTCTGACTAGAACATCTTGGCTGGACAAAGTCTGAACAGAAAATGCACAGGTATCTGTTAGGACAATGCTGTCAACCTGTCTTTACCTGCCAATTACATTGTTCCTTGTGTTAGAAATCCAGTTGAAAGAGACATGTTAAAAACTCCGTGAGGAGTAGCCAGTATGAGTTTTTATAAGTTTGGGTAGGGAAGCTGCCTACGGCAAGTAGGACCAGTGCTGGCATGCCCAGAAAATTCCAACTGGAGGTGGGAGTGCGTGCCACTTGGCAAAATTGTCCTCCCATCCTAATTGCCTAGTCTTGATTTTAAAAGGTATATTGCTTATACCATTTTTTTTTTTTTTTTTTTTTTTTAGGGAGACGCATTATGAAGCCTTTCAAAGACTGTTTCTCCTGAGAATTCTTTTTCAGCTCCATTTCCTCTTGGGTGATGCTAACATTTGAAGCTGTATACCAAGCTGTGACTGGGAGAGGAGATCTCAACCCTCTGCAGTGGAACAATTTCCAAAACTGGGCTGCATACTGGCCCTTCAGGTCCCACTGAAGCTTAGCCACAGTCCAGTTGGATTCCTTTGCCTTTTGGTCTGATGTAGCATGAGTGGAGAATTAGGAATTATGAAGCTCATGTAAATTTTGTCCTTTGTGCAGTGAGCCAGGAATTTGGTTAGGTCAGAAAAATCCACGCCCTAAAAGAAATGCAGATAGGGTAGAAAAGATGACAAATTTTGGGTTTCCAGAGACACAGAAAGAAGCTTGTGCCTCTGTAGGCTGCAAGCTGAGTGAGGGCAGCTAGCAGCCAGGGCTCATGTACTGTTAAAGGCCAGCCCCTCCCTCGGTGTGTCAGTGTACTCGGCTCGTAGTAAGTGGTAGGAGCTCAGTGAACATTTGCCAAATTAATAATTGATCTCAATATCAAATTTTCTCTTTGTCCCTAGTAATCAAATTGCTAAGTGTCTTAAGTTTCAGGGCACTGAATGAATATAGATTGCCTTAAAGCAAACAAACAAAAATAGCATTGCTTTGAAAGATCCATTTAGCACCTTAGTTACCACATGAGTGCTCATTAGGATTTTCTTTTTTCTCGAAGGTGTGCATTTAGCTGAGAGTGCGTAAGTAGGCTATGAGCCTAGCCAAATGCCTTCTCTCTTCTCTACTTGAACCCCATTCTCCCAAGCTGAAGAGTGGATGACTACAGGGAAAATGTGACTCATAGCAAGTGTTGTTATTAAATCACCTTGAAGTGTCTCTTGTAAAAGATAACTCCATGCATTGTAGAAATGTCTTTGACAAGAGAGGATTAGGGTGAAATTGCAATTACCTTGACATAAAGGAATGAATTAACTTTCCAACTTGTATTTTTGCAAGGCACAGATTCAAGCTGCTTGGAATATAAACATACGATGCACTCACAATAGCTTGGGGCACTTGAAAATTCAAAAGATGGGCAAGGAGCCCTGAGATGCTAGGCAACTTCAGAGGTATTCCTCACCACAGAGGGAATGCTTGCCCGGACAGAAACGGCCCGGCCCGCACAGTTTTGCAGTGTCTGCTTCTGTGTCAGCAGTGTTTAGAGGACAGTCAGTGAGGACGAACGGCTGCAGAGCTATGCACAGGACACAGAGAGATGCTCCACCAAGATTTGACTTCCCAAACTGCCCATTCACTCGATTCAGCAAATATTGACGGAATATTCACTATGCATTGGGCCATGAGTTAAGGCAGACAGTGTTGGCTGTCAGGGACTTAGGGAAGTCAGACATTAAACAAATGAGTGGGCAGGAACCTCAATCCATGATTCATGTGTGAAAATACACATCTTTGTTTATTTTCTTGAAATCAAAGCTGAGTCTACATTCTCCTCCTGCCAGGAAATCCCAACTCCTGGGTTTGCACTGGAAGTCCAGGGTCTTCATGAAGATTCTGAAAAGAAAAGGTCTCTGCAGGTTGTTTCTGGTGGTAGCATGAAATTGCCTAGGGTCTCAGATGCACAAGGAGTCCTGGGGTGCTGGGAAGTTCAGAGGTATTCTTTGGTTTTTATGCAACTGGGGGGAATAAGAATCTTTTCCAGAGCTAAGAAGGATGTGTAGGCCTTAGCTTCCCTCAGGGCCCCACTGGGTGTCCCTCAGTGATCTATTCACAGCCACCTTGGCACTTCCACACAGCAGGCTTCAGTCTGCTCCAGACCTGTTTTACCCAGCATGGGGAGCACATGGGCCACCCTTGGGTGGTGGGAAAGTGGACAAAACAATGTCTAACTTCTGATGTGTCTCATAGTATAACATCTTTTTTGTTACAGTCATTTTTTAAATAAGCAAACATTATGTTTTACTTCTAATAGTGAAATATTATCCAAACAGTTAAAATAATACATTAAGACTGCAAAAAAAAAAAAGAGATTCTGGTGAGGAGGGTTCTCTGTGACTTTTTATAGTTTAATTTAGTAATTGGTAGTAAATTTGATTTTCATTTTTTTTCTTGTCATAGAGGTAACAATTTAAAGCACCTATTAGGTTTCAGGTGTACAGTTTCTAATTCAGCAAGTATACAGTTCAGACCACACCTACTGTCAGATGTCCAATCTCCATTTACTTCTTTGCTTTTCCCTCCACCCTCTCTGGTAACCACTATATTTTGGGAAGAGGCTACAGGGTTTGTGTTTGTTTTGTTTAATTGCTTTTACCTGCCTTCTTATTCTTCCTATTTAAATTAATTACATCATAGGGCACTTGTCATTCTCCTTATGATTTACAGTTAACATAATTCCCTCAAGGTCAATCCATGTCCTTAAAAATGGCAAGATTTCATCTTCTTCAATACTGAGTAGCAGTCCCTTGCATGTATATGCCACATCTTCTTAATCCACTCATCTGTCTCTGGGAATTTGGTTTGTTTTCCTGTTTTGACTCTCACAGCGCTGCAGTGAACATAGACAGGTGTGCACATCCATCTTTGAATTCAGGTTTTCACATTTTTCTGGTGATAACCCTGAAGTGGAATTACAAGCTCATGTGCTATATCTAGCTTTAATTTTTTGAGACACTTCCATATTGTTTCCAAAGTGACTGCACCAGTATTCATTCCCACTAACAGTGCATGAGGGTTTCTTTTTCTCCAAATCCTCATCAACATTCATTATTTCTTGATGCTTGATAATAGCCATTCTAACAGCTATGAGGTGGAATCTCATTGTGGTTTTGATTTGCATTTCTTTAATGATAAGTGATGTAGAACATCTATTCATGAGTCTATTGGCCAGCTATTTGTATTCTTTGGGGAATTGCCTATTTAGATCCTCTGCCCATTTTTTTAATGGGGTTGTATGTGTTTTTGTTGTTGAGTTGTACAAGTTGTTTATATATTTTGGACGGTGGCCAAATGGTTGTTGCGTCTGCTCTTTCCCTTCCAGAAGAGCTTCCCTTTGAGGGGCTGGGGGCAATAGAGAGGGAATAACTGTAGAGCCTAAGAGTGCAAACCTAAGAGAAAATGGACTTTGATGCTGGAATGAGCTACTTAAAATCTCTGCATCTTAGCATCCTCATTCGCAAAGTCAGGACAATAAGTCTTTCTTGTAGGTTGTTGAGAGGCTTAACTAAGCAGTCTGGTGCACAGTGAGTAAGTCTGTTCTGGATGTGCTTGCCCTGCCCTCGGTTCAACTCACTGCACTTCCCCACTCTGTCTGTGGCATGGGGCCAGCCCCACTGGCTCTGGTGCCAGTTGGATCCTCTAATAGAATACTGGTAGGAGGTTAGAGGATGGGAAGAGAAAAGTTCAGCTCTTTTCCCTTCTCTTTCCTCCTCCCTGGCTCTAGCTTCCTCCGGAGAGAACTGCCTTGGTTCTTGCTTACAATTAGTGCATGACCCAGGCCCCCAGTCTCTCCTAAAGCCTCCTTTCACTTTGACCCTCCACTTTAGAGGTGATAGTGGCTTTCTGTTCTCACTAACCTCAGCGTTGTTCACTATCTCCTATTTGGCATCTTAGACTCTTCCATCACCTGTACTACCATAGAATCACCTCTATTTTAAATTCTAAGAATTGGTTTCTGTTTCCCTAGATCAAAGTACAATGCAGTGCAATGCAGTGAGTGACAGTGGTTTTCTTTACATTCATGTTGTTATGGGTTCAGTTGTATTCCCTCAAACGTATCTGAAGTCCTGTTGTGTGTGAATGTAACTTTCTTTGGAAACAGGATCTTTGCAGGTGTAAACAAGTTGAGATATGACCATCAATGCAGGTGCTACACCGACGACCAGTGTCCTTATACAAAAAGAGAGATTTGGGCATGGACATACAGAGGAAAATGGCAGGTGATGACATGGAGATCACCAGGTGATAGAAGAAGCATAGCTTGGAGTTGGCAGATGCATTGGTCTCTAGAAGAAGCTAGGGAGACGTGAAGAAGAATGCTCCCTTACGGGTTTCTAAAAGAACAGGCCTCTGCTGACACTGATTTTAGACTTTTATCATCCAAAATTATGTGGCAAAAAATTCTGTTATTTTAAACCAAGTAGTTTGTGGCACTTTGTTAAAGCAGCTCTAGAAAACAACTATAGCAGCCACAGTGGATTCTTTAGCAAAGCTCACTATGTCTAGTCCTCCCGATTCCACAAACTATGTCTAGCCTTCCCACTTCCACATTTTCAGCAGCCCTGACTATCCTGTCCACTCAGACAGACATCCATGACCCTGCCAATGGCCACTCTTCTGGATGCTTCCATAGCACAGCAGTGATTCTGGTCTCACCCATAATCCTCTGTTACTATCAGTGGAAGGTTGGGATTGACCCTATTTTCAATATTTATTTGAATGTTTTGGTTCCTGTCCCCACCCCCTGCCAAAAAAAATCAAACTCACAAAACCAGAAACCAAGTTAATCATACAGATAAAAAGGGCCCTCTGTGTCCTGTTCTTTCCTTTTCCTTGTGGAGGACTGGATTTTTCTGCTGCTCTGATCCACAGATCCCATATGTGTAAGACTTGATTCTCTTTGGTTCAAGTTCCCCAAAGTTTGGCTCAGCTTGGGTCAGGAGTCCACAACTTACCCAACAGGCTTTTCAAGGGACAGAACACATACCGTTAGGTAAGAGGAATTTTAAGTGATGAAAGGATGGACAGGTGTTTACTACAAGGTCCATTTGCCTAAGTAGAAAGGTGCGAGTTGAGAGGGATGCCCTCTGGGATGAGGCTGGCATATGAAATGTGGCTCTGTTCTGGCTCTCACCTCACAACGTGGGCCCTGGGGACTCACAGCTAGCTCTCACCAGATGCCGACATCTGGATGTGTAACACAGAAAGAGTAACTGGAGAATTCACTCTACCCTAGTTAAATGTGAGAAATCAAACCTCCCACTTCACTAAATGATGTGTGATTCTGTTATGTAATCTGTGGGTAATAATAGCTAACATTTATTGGACACCTAAAACCGGCCAGGCACTCTACTAAGTGTTAAGAACATTGTCTCTAATGTTCATCATTTCAACAGATTGATTTCATTATTCAGTTTCACCTCTGTTCTCTCCACCACACACCCTAATCTCAAATCACCAAGTGAAACAACCACCACCTTCAACTATCTGCTACTCAACTGATTTTCAATTGGTAATGCAGGCACTTGGTTCAAAACTCAGAGTAGCAAGTGTGAAAAGTAGATTTCCTTCCCGACTAGATTCCAGCCATCCTGTTCCTCTCCCTAAAGACAACCTGTTACTGATCTCACACACAAGCACAATGTGTGTCTGTTTTTTTTTTTTGTTGTTGTTGTT
Source organism: Condylura cristata (assembly GCF_000260355.1). Lineage (NCBI taxonomy): Eukaryota > Metazoa > Chordata > Mammalia > Eulipotyphla > Talpidae > Condylura > Condylura cristata. The sequence goes on along the minus strand of NW_004567107.1, from coordinate 54,352,495 downwards.
GGTAGTGGTTTGTTTTTATGAAAGTGGTAGGTTACTTTTCACTTTATTCTAAAGTTTTTAATGCTATATCTTGGTGATGGTTCCATATTATTATGGATAGAGAATAACCATCTGTACCAACAACAGAATGACTTCTGTAGAAATATTGTAAGGCAATGTTATAACTTATTACATCAATTCTTTATTGATGATCAATTCAGTTTTGCTCATATAAACAAGCTTACAAGAGTATCTTTGTAGCAATACCTTTGTCCACTGTATATCCACAGAATATCTACAGGATAAACTCTCAGAAGAGAAGTAACAGGATTGAAAGGTGTAAGCATTGTACATCTTTATGTGTTCAACCTTTCCTGCAAGGAGGGTGCATCATTTTATTTCTAGCAGTGGATTTGTGGTCACCAGTCTGACCTTGTGGCTTTGCAAACTGCTTTATCTCCTTTTTGGGAAAGCACCACTCATCCTTGATGGCCACTCATCCTTGGAGTCTCCCCTATTGTAACAAGTTAAGCCCCAGGGACAGGGGAGGTTTCAGACCCCCTTGCACCACCCTAGGGAAGGGTGGAGCTGGCCAGAGAGGAGAAACTAGAGCAAACTGGGAGTGCTCTTGGCTGGAGAAGGCTGGGAAAAGGAAAGATATCAAGAGGAAGAAGAAGACCTGGAGGAGGCACATGGAGCAGAATGACTCGTGAAGAAGCTGCGCTTACTTCTCAGCCTTGGACTTGTACCAGAGATTTGGGGGACATGGAAGGAGAGGCCTGAAAGAGACAGAGCGATGGGTAAGAGACCCTCGGGGAGGCTGACAACGGCAGCCTTGATCTTGACTTGTGTTTTGATTTTTCACCTTTCCTCCCAGACTTGCCTGGCCCTTCCTTCCCCTTTCCTATGGGTCCCATCAGAAGGTGTCTTAGACTTGTGGCAAGCTTTTGGCCTCAGCAGTCCTGCTTTAGGCCAACCTTGTTTGGCTGGACATTGGCCTGTGAGAGGATGGGTAAATTTGGGTGCTTGATTTGGAAAGTATATTTTTTCTTTCTCTTCTCTCTTCACACTAATTGTATTAAAGTTCTTTTCCATTGAGGGTCTTGTGCACTAGAGGATTTGTATGGATGTGGTGGACAGCAGAATCATTCAGAGTCAGCAGGCTTGGGAGTCCTGGGGTTACCTTTCTCTGCCCTGTAATACTATGACTCAAGTCATCTCACTTTCCTCGGTTTCCCCACAACACCCAGCTCCTCTTTTCATTATACATAACACCTGATGTAACTTTCTTCCTGACTTTCCTTAGTCTGTGAGCTCCCTTAAAGCAAGCACCTGACAGACCTTAGTCCTGAGTGGACCAGACAAGCCACTTCTGGGAGCACCACGATAATGAATGACACATGCTTTGGTGGACGTGATCACTGTCTACACTCTCTCTTTTGACCCTGTGACTTTAAATACTGCCTACAAGCAAGCTACTCCAAATTCATAGCTCTTGCCCTGACCGGTCAACTGAGCAAGTGCATCCTATTGTCAACTTGATCTATATAAGTTCAGGCTGTACCATCATATGTATCATGTGAAAAAAGGATTCTTAAGTCCCCGAGCCTCTAAATTTGATGCTAACAGTCCCCGCCCCCAAGTCCCCATTTCTGAGTGCTCCTCCTGTACCTGTGTATGGGAGTTGCCCCTGACTCCTCCCTTTCAAGCACCCTGTGCCACACTGTCTATAGCTCCAGTTGATGCCTCCTCTCAAACATATCCTGATTCCACCTCTCACTGCTCTGGTCATAGTCAAAGCCACCCTAGTTTTTGCTTAAACCCCTGCAATGTGCTCTAAACACTCATTCTACTCTCCTCTTTGCCCACAATAATCCATTCTCCACACAGGAACTGGCAGCACCTCTTACAAGGGTAAATTAGATCACATCATTCCCTTTATTAAACCACATTTAGAATTAAATCTCATCTTCTTACCATAGCCTATAAAATCTGATTCCTTCTCTCCTTCTTTCCTGTCCCTACTGATGACCCCTTGCCCGCTCTGGGGTAGCCAATAGTGCCTCTCCCTGCCCCTCCATGCCAGAAGCTTGCTGAACCTGTCTGGTTACTTCTGCCTGGGTTGCTTGTCCTCCAGTCCTTCACAAGGGCAGTCCCTTCTCACCAGTCATATCTCAACTCAATTACAAAAAAAAAAAATCCAAATCGGTCCTTCCCCACCCCAGCCCCCCATTCCTCCGTCAACAGATAGCAGCTTCGTGAGCTCTTGAGAATCTGGTACTCTTACTCTGTGTCACATCGCACTATATTTTATTCCCCTCATTGAACCTGTCACTATCTGAAATTAATCTATAGACTTGTTTGTTTAGTTGATGCAAAGTTGATTATGCAAAGTCTCTAGCAACTGGATCATTATCTGGCTTGTTCTTTGGGATTGGTGCAACCTATCAGTTTGGTGCAACCTGGACAGTTTGCGCAGATAATAAACACTCTTTTGAATGACTGAGATAAAAAATATGCATAATGCCAGTTAACTCAGGCGCACGATATGATTCCCTATACAAATGATAGAATGGAGATGCGTGTCTCCCTTGCTGGAGCACAATTGCCTGTCTCCTACGTGGAAACACAAAATACATCTTTCCAGGGTCCCCTGACTTTGCTGAGAGTCTTTGTGACCAGTCTCTGCAATTTTCACAGTGAATCTATGTCGCTACTGCCCAGTGATTGTAGCCTGAAGGTGGCAAGCAGTCAGGCACAATTCTAAATGCTAGCAGGCTGCTGTTTATTGGCGATGAGTGAATTATTTTATTGCCTGGATTCAAAACTCTTCAACACGTGCCTCAGCCTGGGAAGTTGTCTGATTGAAAATGAATCACAATTTAAAACCGGGAAGAAAACAAAAACTAGAAAATGGCCGAGTATTTTAGCCAATGGGAATAAGTGAATTTCTTCCTGCATTCAATGATAATTAAATCACTTTCCCCCTATCTCACTAAATAAACCTAAAAAAAAATTGTTAAGAAATATTCATTTAAAGTGCCACAAAGTAAATGGCTGTTTGTGGTCCCCCGTACACAGGCCTGCCCCCAGCTGGTCACGCTCATCTCTATTACCCCCATATCGTTCCACTGAACTCTTGATAAAGGATGATGCTTGGTAAAGGATTGCAAAATTGAGGCAGGTGAGGGCCTTGAATTTTTTTTTTTCACATCCTAAGAGCTTGGATATTGTGCTTTCAGCACAGACTTCTCTGAAGGGAGCCATCCAGTGTGAAAGGCGCTCTCTGTTCCTTATGGCCCCTCGAAGAGTTTACAGCAGGAAGAATCAGATACACAGGCCCTGCCTTGTGTTTATATTACCCCAGACCAGATGAACAATGTAGCCAGATTCCATTCCAGCCTTTCCCCCAAAGCTTGAAGTCTTCAAAACATCTCTCTGGGTGTATTGAAAATCTCAGTGTAGATGCATTTACCGTAATTAGATTCAGCCAGCCTCAGTAATGCTGGTATGTGTGATGTAATTAGCAAGCAACTAGTTGAATGCATTTGTGCAGCCGCTAAGACATTCTTCAAAACAAACGGCCCGTTCAGGAGGGGGTGAGATGCTGACACACTGTACAGAGACTGTATAGCTATAAACATTGTCTGGGTGATTGTCAAAGGAAGCCTATTCTAATTACGATTGTGAAATAGCTCCCCTTTCTCCAGCAGAGATGTTCTCACTACATTTTTCTTCTGGAACAGAACCTTGCAGGTTTGAGCTCTAATCAAACTTTAACTTTCTCTGTCTTAACATTTAATATCTATGTGTGTGTGTGTGTGTGTGTGTGTGTGTGCACGCGCGCACACACACGCAGGGGGAGGGGGATGAGGGTGCACTGGGAGATGGATGGAGGTAGGATTGCAGAGTTTTCCTTCTGGTGTGAGAAGGAATTCTCAAAAACAATTGAATCAATAGAGCTTCCAAAATGAAAGATTCTCAAGGATTCAATCACCTCAAACTGGAAACACCTGGATGTATGTTAGGCAGCATGAAGGTGGTGATGATCATGGCGACTTATCAAGTATGGCAGTAAATCTTTCATAGTGTAAAGCTTTTGCCAAAAAATGTCTGCTCAAGAAGAGACTGCCTGTGATAGTTTGAATAATGTGGTCCCTCTTCTCTCCCCAAGTCCCACTGGCTGCAAAGATCTCTTGAGTCCTAATTCCCAGAAACTGAGACTGTTAGTTTGTATGGCAAAGCAGGATTAAAGTGTTAACTAGCTGATTTTGAATCAGAGATTTTTTTTAAGGATTTATTTATTTATGCATACAGAATTGGGGTACAGGCCAGAGGTGCATGGACTGTGTGAGGATTCATCAGAGACAGTGGGGAGCAGAACAGGTAGATCGACAAAGTACACTGCTGAGGGGAGCCGTGGGCATGTCAGGAGAGGTCTGCCATGCCCCTCTGGGGCCGGGGATCGAACTTGCACTGAACTGCTGCTGCTAGCTTGCAGTGCTGTGCCTTAACCTGTTGCACTACCAGAGAGGGCCACATAGAGGTTATTTTTAATTATACTTGGACAGAACAAAAATAGCAAGGAGAAGATAAGCCAGTATTACCAACAGCCACAGTGGAAGGAGGCTGTACTGGTGGGAAGATATACTTGAAGGAAGTTAACAGGGGAAACAGATGTGCTACCACTGTGTCAGTGGTTGGTCCACTAGAATGACCACCAGTGAGGATGGAGCAGAATATCTGCTTTCAAGTACTGGTTCTAATACTCCAAGCTATAAAAATTTTAAGCTTTATAATTGTCATTTGCAAAAATGGATGGTGAGTTTTACCCTGCTTTTGCAGGGCTGTTAAAATCAGTTAATTGTAAACCCTGGTTTTGGATATGGAGCAAGGATCAATGCCAAGGGGAAGGTTTCATTGTCTGAAACCAGCTCATTGTTTTACCTTAGCCCCAAACTTCCTTGAGTTCTGGCTGATAAAGCTGAGGCAACCTGGGAGCTACCAGGTCTAGCGTGTGGTAAGGACCCCAAATTTGATGAGAACTCCCAGTCAGAGATTGCTGGCTGCCTTGAGCTGGCTTCCCACAATATTTGGCACCACTGGCTTATCTGTGAACCAGCACAGGCCCATTTCACCCCAGAGAGGTCAACTCCTTCTAGCTAGATCACACAGGCTTCTCTACCCGGGGAAGTCATTTCCCCCTCCAAAATATTCCAGTGTAAGGCCTGCCAGGTGTCTTCTACTGGTAGGACTCCCCCTATGAAGCGGGACACTCTTGTCCCCCGGGTCTCTCCACCATCGGTCCTGTAAATGTGAATGACTTTGTGAAGAGTGTCAGTGGGTAGACGTGGGTGATTGTGGAATGGAAAGACAAGGTCTCAAGAGACCATGGTGGTGACGGAAGTGAAGCCACCTCTCTGCAGCCTCATGACACCCACACTCCAGCCTAGCTGACCTTTCTTTCTCTTCCAACTTTGTCCCACCTCAGGGCTTTTTCTTCTCAGCCTGGGGAAGCCTCTGCCACAGTGCTCTCCTCTGCATGTCCTAGTGACCGCCCTTTTCTTCAATATGGGTTTTAGCTTCCAGGTGGTTTCCTCAGGCACACCATGCCCAGCCAGCCACTACCAGTGCCTGCTCCTGGGCCTGTAATTCTTATGTGATTCATTTTCTTTATAGACTGTTTACATCATTGTGGAAAATTTTAATTCTGTGTTTCTTCTGTCTCACCCCTTCAACGTAAGCTTCACAAGAGCAGTATCCATCTGTCCTAGTCAGCGCTATAAGCCTGGAGCCTGCAGCAGAGCCTGGAACCTATAGCTGCTCATATTTGCTGAGCAAATGCCTTGACTGCTGAGTTCCCATGGAGCACAGCTCAGTAGGCTTCTGGACAAACTCCAGGCTGCTCCCGGATCTAAACTCCCCTCTCTTTCATTTACAGGTGAGCCTTTGCAGGACCAAAGAGGCTCAGTGATTCCCCCAGCAAGTAAGGAGTGGACCCCGAGTGATTCCCCCAGCAAGTAAGGAGTGGACCCCATAATTGTCACAGTTTCCACATTGCAAGTAAAAGCTCCCAACTCTGAGCTGAGAACCCCACAGCTGAAGGACCCATAGTCTAGAGTCCAGGATGACTTTTCGACCTCTGTCTTTAAAACTGGTGTTTCTTAAGCTTTAATGTGCATTCAAGTCACCTAGGCACTTTGTTAACCTGGAGAGCATGGAGATTCTGCAGTTCTAGCAACGCCCCTGGATGATACTGGCAGACACATTTAAGCTTCAGGGTTTAGAGGGCTCTCTGACTTGGGAACTGGGTTAGCTATTTGCAAAACAAAGGCAGGAAAGGAAAAACCTGGTAAATCTGGTGGTCAAATCAATTGCCACAGCTGAGCAAAGAGCAGCAAGCCTCCGCCTTCCCGGGGAGAAGCGGATGTTATCCCTGCACTCTCTGGTCAGGGACTGAGGCCCGGAAACCTGGGTCTAGCCTGTGTGTCTGCGCCTAGGCTTGGTTTCCAGTTGTGTAGCACTTGGCTGAAGACCAGTGAAAGGGCTGAGCCAACTATAGAAAGTCATCTCTTTAGCAATAAGTGTTTCCTGTCCTCCCTTCCTCCCCCGTTTTGGACTCCATTCCTAGACCCCAAATGCAGTTGTCCAATTCTAAACTGTGTATAACAGAGCCTGGACTGTCCTTTAGGAGTTTCTAAGGGGGCCTAGAATTTACTGGAATTTTCTCCACTTAGAAAATAAGTGTAAAATATCTATTGTTCTCATACGAGAGGGTTGTTGTTAGCATTCTTTGCAAAATAGAATGCAGTATTGCCCAAGTCTGGATGGAATTGATTTTAGATGGGAAAAGATATAGTGGTCGTTGATCTTAGGGTGGGAAAGTCATTATCTCTTCAAGTTGGTTTCAACCATCCAATTAATTTAGAAGAAAAATCTCACTTGGCTTCTTTTGCATTTTGTAGTCTCTCCTCTCTCAGCAGAAACAAACAAGCAAGTATATGGAACTTTCTAGCTACAATTTAATCTTATCAATTTTTTTTCTTGTACCTTTTTTGTGGTTATTGTCTATCAGTGGCAAAACACACAGTTTCCATTTAAGACAAATATAGAAACCTTCCCTTTAAAGATAAATAAAACATGTAAGATGATTTCAAAGACTAGTAAACAAATAATATCACAGGTTGAATGCAGGTATGGTAGCAATCTTGAGGGCGATGTGCAAATGAGTCCATCTCAGGAGGTAACATATAAAGGAACGTAAAGAATTATGGCTATACAAAATAGTGTGAGAGTTAATTAGGACTTACCACTAATGAGACTAATGAGTGTATACTATGCCCAGGGGACTGTGTTATCCTCTCTGCACATCATCACAATCTTCATAATCACTTTAGGAGTGAGGAAATCAGGCGTATGGCTATATTTTCATGGGAGAAGACAAAAATACCTGACACAGATCTCTGGCCATGCTCTGTCTGGTCTGTGGATGCTCCACATGACTACCTCTGTACCAGAGGACCCTCAGTTAGGACATGGAATCAAGTTTTGATCCCAGCTAAGAATGCACAGCTAAATCTGGACCATAAATTAGCAGATGTCTAGTATCAGTGGAGTCTCTAGGGGGGAAAAAACAATACTAGTTCATAAGGGCTCATCATCTTGCCTACATTATAGATATGTCAATAATTGATAATTTCTGTTTTTCCTTATTTAGCATCACTCTTCCCCCCTTCCCATTTCAAAAAAGTTGTAAGGGAAAAAAATGATAGCAGTGATTGCCACCTTTGGCTTAACTCATACAATGTGAATTGCTATCTCATAACTGAGATAGGTGGTCACATATACAGACTCTTGTAACTATTAAAATGGGATCACCCTACTTGGTAGAGAACACTTTTTTAATTTCGTATCATTTTCCTGTTAAGCAACATTGTTTTACAACAGTGTATATGTTCAAAGATATAGAATCACACCCTTCAAGTGCTACCAAATCACACCCATCACAAGGAACCCCTAATCCTCCACTACAGTCCATCGTGCTTCCTCCCTATTGAGCCCTTTCCCTCCCTCTCCCCCTCTGGAAGACTCAATTCTGCAGTCAGATTTCTAGGGCTCAGTATTGGCTTTGTTTTATCTGACCCTTTGTTTTGTTTCTCTATATCCCACATGTAAGTGAAACCTGGTATTTGTCTTTCTCCTAGGATATTTTGCTTAGAATAATCCCCTCCAGTTCCTTCCATGTTGTTACAAAGGTCAAGAATTTATCTCTTTATAGATGAGCAATATTCCATCATATATGTGTGTATAAAACACATCTTCCTGTGCATGTATATAAGTATACATGTGTATATGCATGTATATATCTATACATATATATCTATATACATAGATATATATCTTATATCTAATATCTATCATCTATCTGCCTATCTGTCTAGATATAAACAAACTCATCTTCCTAATCCATTTATCTGTCCTTGGGTACTTAGGTTGTTTCCATTAACTTGGCTATTGTAAATAGTGCTGCTGTGGACAGGGGACCGCTTTCTTTAAAATTTGTTTCCTCCGGGGTATTTTCCATATCCAGTGGGCTCCCCAGTGAGAGTCATGTATTCAGATGCTCCTGGTCTGATGGAATGTCTCACTGAGGTGGATCAGGCAGCAGGGATGTTGGTCAGTTACAGCAATGACCCAGGTGAGCTGTGAGAAGCCAGTGTGTCCCAGTGACTCTGGGATCCCTCCTGGGCCACAGCCTGGTGCTGCAGCTTACTATATCCAAGACTTTAGCCAGTTATTATTTCTCTACCTTGGTTTCCTCTTCAATAAAATTGAAGGATGAAAACTGTGCAGGGTTCTCTCACTGTGTTCTTGAACACAGTAAGAATTGTGTCCCTGAGAATCTAGTATAGTTGGAAAATCAATAATTAAATAAAAGTAATTTATAAGAATAAATATCATGTAAGTTTTTATTTTATTCTGATAGGTAAAATGTTATCTTTTTCTTTCCACACGTTTCACTTTGATCTTCTGAATGATCTCAACTTTCTAAACTTACACAAGTTTTCTGTAAAACATCAATGGGGGTTGAGAGTGTGAAAAAACTTTGTATTTTCTAAAAATTTAAAATAAGTTTTAAACAGGTTAGATACAATGAATTCTTTCTAAAGATCTTCCTTTTCCTTTAAAAGAGCACTCAGGCCAGATATCCTGTTTTCTTTTCCTTATAGCCTGTGTAGACTGACTCTCAGGATTGAGGGCTTTGGGCTGGGGGCTAGGGCTGGTATCCAGCAGAGAAATAGTTAACCTGCCTATCACTAAAGTGGAGAGCCTCAGTTTGAGGCAACCCTGTCTGAGGCAGCAAAAATCCAAGCCAGGCTGCTTTCATCAGATGTTTTCATCACTCAGCATTACACCAGAAATTAACACATCGATGCTGGGAACTGTTTTATAGCCTCATCCCAAACGTTGCTGAGATTCTCGATAGACTTGAGTCCACTGAGGCCCTGTGTGATCATTGCCAATTAGGGATGCTGCTGCTGAAGTTACTTCCCAAGTCTTGTCTCCTCCAAACCTAAGATGTCCAGCACAAACTGAGCTGAGTGCCCACCTCCTTGTCTCTCATTAGGACAGGAGGCAGAGACCAGGAGCACTTGAGTTTATTCCTGCAGGCTTCCACTACCCGAGCAAAGCATCACCTGTGTCTCTACTGAGGAGCAAATGGATTCTTCTGATAGTAAGCTCACTTAAATTTCAAGATATGGCTACAGTCAGGTAAAGGAAAGTCTACACTCAGGGGAGAGAATAATTGGGCAGTAAGTATTGGAAGTTCTCCAAGGCTCTGGTGCAAACGTCCTTTTGCTTGATTGTTTTAGCAAACCACCAATTATTTGAAGTACCTCTGACTCTGTGGGCTGGGGGCTATCATCATTTGTGGCCCCCACATTTAGAATGTGGGAACTAGATTACTTCATTTTGCTCCTGGGAAAGAGGATAGACTTGTGGGATTTTAAATGAATACATTCAATTTTTTGATTATCAAAGGGAAAAGTAGAGAAAAATAAATAAACTCTTACAAGATTCTTGGCTGCGGTACATGGGTCAAGGTTTAAATCTCTGCTTGCAACCATGTGAGATTTTTGCAAAAGTCTCTCAGTGATCCCTCCCAGTTCACTCAGGTGGAAGGAGTGCACTCAGTTTTAGGGGACCTCTGAGGCCTGTTTCCCCTAGGACTTTTTTTTACCCCATGTACATGATAGGATAAGAAGAGAGGAGACAACTGTGCCCCCATAATGAATGAGAAGGGGTGGGAACTTCATGATGGTTTTCTGCTTTATAGCTATATCTATACATGGTAGCAAAAATTAAAATGTGTGATGAGCTGGGTGTTCTCACATTCAAGTAAGGAAATGAAGGGGTACGGCCTTTAAAGAGATAAGTTTTCAAGAATGTCCGTAGACTTGGATTTAGTCCTCTGAGTTCCTTTTTGGAAGTCTCTCTGAGAAAGTGACCCAAAAAGTGTACAAAGGCTGATGTGTCAAAATTCTATCTTTGCATTGTTTGCAACAGCAAAAAGCTCAAGAGCATCTCAATATTTACCCTATGGCAAATCATTGGTTATATTCCCTTTGTTCTAACTCTAAATGGCATCTTCCTGAGTGATAAAAAATAAATGATATAGAAGGAAGTGCTTAGGGTATAATAGTAATAAAAGAAGGTGGAAATAGAGCGTGAGTGTAATCACAGTCTGAAAACATGCAGAGGGTGCACCAGCCACCTCCAGGTGGTAAGGCTACAATAATTGTTTGCTTTCTTTTTCATATTTTTCAATATAAGGTTTTCAAAATTGAACCTTCACTCTTTTTTTTTTTTTTTAACAACTGAGAAAGAAATGTACCCGCTAGCAACAACAAAAGGCAAGCAAGTATTTGCCACTCGTCAACAGATGAAGTTAGAAGGTGCGTTCAATCTGGGTTTGTTTTCTTGAAAGACAAAAGTTTTAGCCAAGGCTCCTCTTATCTGCCCAAAGCTGAGAAGCCCAGAAGTTTTAGGGGAATGTGGGGCAGAGTGACACGGGTCTTTGTCTGGTGGCTCTAGTTGGCTTGGGGAGCGGTATACTTTGGGGAGCCTTTTCAGTGGGGAGATGAAGTAAAAGAAGAACTCATCCAGTTTTTAATCCCCTCGGCTAATTACCAGACCTTTTTTGTGGTTTGACTGAGACTCTTTTTACTAAGTGGGTGGATTTACACTGTTTGTGTTTGTATGTTATACTTGGATTATGCTTTAATGTGTCACGTGATGACAAAGGGGGTTGCAGCAGTCGGCAGGCAAGCGCCCCTGCTTTTAATAGAAAGCACATTCCAGCACTTTATTTTATCTGTAACACATAGAGCTGCTTAGAACAAAGCGTTGCCCCTAAGACATGGTTCTCAAGAGTCTTTAATAAAGACCAGACCCCTGTGAAGGTATTAATTAAATATTTTAAGCAGAATGACTTTAGCTGGCCAGGACATTTTTATGAGGGGAGGGAGTACATTTTAAACCAGGACTGTTTCTGTAACAAGAACCTGTTTTGAAGGAAATGTTCTTGGGTGGGACTCTATGGGTACCAGGCTATCAAACCTCTGAGCCAACCTGATGGCAAAACCAGACCTTCTGAATATTTCAAACAATGTTTGAGTTGGGCCCTTGCTGTGGAATTTGGACACAATTCTAGGGTGGTTTTAACACGAGAAGAGTGAGTCTATTAGTATACCAGGCACTGTTAGAGACAGTGTTCTTATAATAATCCTATGAGAGAGGCTTTGACAAGGCTATTTTACAATAAAATACTAATTAAATGACTGTTTTCCAAGCTCACAAAATTTAATGGTAGGGAGACATTCTATTTAATGTCTATTTAACCAATATACAGAAATCTGTCTGTCTGTCCACCTATCTACCTTCTTACCTACCCATTCATCCATGCATCTAAGCATCCATCCATCAATCCGTCCATCATCTCTCTATCAGCATTTCAGAATATTGCCCTCTATCTCAGGAAATAGTAGAAACAAAGATCATCTTATAGAATGGGTGCTGTTCCCATTGATAGGCATTTTCTTGAATTCAAAGTAATCACAGTTACTGAGCACAAAGATCACTATGGCAGCCCAGAGGAAGCTGACTTTTCTGGAAGGTAATGTGGTATGATGTAAAGAGCCATGCCCTTGGATAAGAGATTTAGGTTTGGATCTTGGCTCTTTCACTTACTGATTTCTTTGAGTAATTTCTTTGATTTCTTTCCCTGAGCAGGTTTCTTTGCTTTCAAGTTAGATTTGTACTTTGCTTTTGACCTACTAGGTGCTCAGTGAAAGTGAGTTAAAGCTGAATTTGGTCCTACTAGTTGGAGTGAGATATAAAGTAATCCCTGATCCTCTCTAGACCGTCTAAATCTTCAAGTATCAGAAGTTTAGTGAGTTGTTAAGAAGACTCCTCTTTTGGGCAATGATGGCCAAAGTGACAAGTTAAAGTGGTGATATGCCCAAATGTGGTATTGGCAGTCCCTCAAGGGAGTGATCATGTTCCAGTGAGCATGAGGGATATGGCTGGACATGGCCAATGTTGTTGTGGCTCCTTTCCAGCATTCATTTGACTTCAGAGGCCATCAATCTACTTCACTGGCAGGACTCGTGCCACGTGGGACTACCCTTCAAGTAAACCACCTGCCCTAGAGCTCCATCCCGTGTTCCCAAGCTTCTTTTCCAGATGCCATCTTGCTTTATACATAAAACCTTTTGAGTCTTCCCAAAATAAAATATGCGTTCAAGTTTGTAAAGGCTCTTGTGGCCTGAGGAAGTCATGTGAGAAAACTAATTTTCATTGTCCTTTCCTTGGGTCAGCCCTGCCTGCACCTGTCCACTCTCTTCAGTGTCTTCAGAAACTTCCAAGACTTTTCATGCAGCCTTTATGGGGCTTAACCTCAAAACCACCCTTACAAAACAACTGTTCAGTCTCTGAACTGTCTCTCAGACCCTTCAAGCCTGCATATGCTCTTGGATCCAGCAGAGGTCTGTGCGTGAGTAATGGAACTTGGAAGTGAGATGGACTCAAGTCTGTCTGAATCAGTGGAGTGGCGTCTAACAAACAGGAGAGCAAAGGAAGTGAGAAATTCAGAGGGTAGTTCACTTTCCCCTCACTTTCCCATGCCCACAATTCTCCTCTCTAAAATGAAGGCATAGTTGCGTCTTCCCTGGTGTTGTTTAGAAGGGTCAAGTGACTTCACACATATAAACCACTGAGCATAGCATAGCATCCAGCCCACTACCATATATATATATGCTACTATATGACTACTAATCAAGATAATTGGAAACCTAATGATTTGTGAGGGTATCTTGTATACTCGAAAAAGCAAACCTAGTTTTCAATGTCAGCTTACCTAATTTGCTTTAAAGTTTGTGCAAATCAACCTCTCTGAGCCTGTTTCCTCATCTCTATAAAGGGCACCATGATCACTTGCCCATAGGGCTGTGGCCATGTGGAGTCTTTAGGACTCTGTCTGGCAAAAAACTATATCCTGGGTATGAGTTTCCTAATTGTGTGGCTATCTTGCCTATTGTTGCAGGAATGTTCCAGAGCATTGAGTGCAGCTACTTCTTGCAGAGTTTGTCTCTATCTGTGCCTGGAGTGGGAGGTATGCAGGACAAACAGATGGGGGTTAAAGTTGAAAATATTGTGTACTTGAACTGACAGTGATTCACAACACATCAGCACAGATTGCTAAGAGTCCAGGCATTTGCCAAAGGGAGGGAGTTAGTGGGTGGGGTCGGGTTCTGGGGCTGAGAGCAAAAGATGTTCTGTTCCTGGGAATATAAACACAGCACAGTATGTGACCTAAAAAGGCCTGTCTGGGAGAGCCATTGAAGTCTGTTGTCTATTGTTTGGACTGTGTAAGGTCTCCCCAAGGAAGCACCAGGGAACTACCTGTGTCGGGTCTGTGAGTTGTCATGGCCAGAACCAGGGTGTTGGATTCTACATGGGATCCTGTGACTGTCTGCGGGGGCCTGGCATGCTCTGTCTTGGGTAAGTAAATTTACTGGTCACAGAGGGATATGTACCAGGGAGTGCCAGCTGCCTTTCAGTCCCAATGTATTTGCTATCTCGGCCAGGTCTGTCCGAGATCTGTCACGGGTGGAAACAGGGGCTAACTCACCGTGCCTGAAACTACTCAGAAGGAACCCTGAGATTCTTGCATCAATCACAGGCCACAGGCCAAGCCTGGGTCCAGCTTGTATTAGCCTTTCCCCCATGGTCCATCCCTTGGCCTTCAAAGGGCAGCCTGTTTCCTCTTCACAGCTCACCCTGGCTCCTTGATTCAGTTATTCTGGTATCAGTATCTGTTTTCTCTCCTCCATCAAGATTAACATGTAAAACTGTGCTGATGCTGATTGGTCTCCTGGAACCAGCCTGGATCTTGAGACTCACTCCTGAATCTTCCCCCAAGGTTGCCTTTGAGCTGAGACACACCTGTGTCTGCTGTTTATTGGTTGTGTGACTTTAAACTAAGTACATACCAAGTTTCAGCCTCCTCACCTGTGAATTGTAGCAAATTATACCTTTTTCTCAGAATTGGGGTAAGAATTAAATGAGATATTGCAACATATGGATTAAGAATAATGTGCAAGCATTCAAATGATAACTTTTTTAAAATCATCCTCATTATTAAAGACAAAGGCCTTTGTTTTGTCAGTTTGGCCTTTCCTGTGCTGTTTTACATTCTCAGCTGATGTTGAGTTAGGATATATTTCAGGATGAGTTGCAGTAAGGGTGGTATTTTTAATGCTCATGTGGCCATTTTATTAAATGCACAGACATGAACACTATATGTGTGTGTGTATAATAAATACTTGCCTATATGTATGTATGTATTTGTATACATACATTGACAGGTCTGTATCTTTATTTATCTTATTGTTTACTTGTATCTGATCTAAAATTAGTGTTTGAATAGATGACAACTGGAATTTTGTAAGCATCTGAGCAGAGAGGTACAAATGGGATCTGAGAGTTGGGAGAAGGAGAAGCTCTGGTTTAGCAGAAACTGATGTCTTGACATTGAATCCTGATATCCATTGGCCAAGTGTGACAGGTTCTCCTTGATGCCAGGGATGGTGTCTTAATTTTCTAGCATCCTTTGTGTCTGAAAAATAGTATTTGTCTAGCAAATGTTTATTGAATTAAACTGGCTCTCCTATAATGATCAATTTCTTTTACAATTAGTGCAGTTTTTCCTTTAAGAAATTCAATAAATGATTTGTAGTATTTTTAAGAGAAGGGGTATAGTCAAGTTTTGTGCTAAATACAGAATTATTGTTTGCAACATTTATCTTAAGATAGTATTGAGACTTTGAAGGAAACGTATGAATTATTTTGAGAGATTTCCTCACCGCCCTCAAAATACAGAGTAATAGCTCTTCACAGGCTAATCATTGGAGGGAATCCATTACAATGCTTCACCTAAGGTGAAGCAAAAATTAGCCCTTAAAAAATAGTTCTAGGACTCTCTGGTGACACAGGGTTTAAAGTTCCAATGCTATCAAGCTATTGCCAGTCACTGAGGCATGAATTCCATCCCAGACCAGGGAGGTAACACAGATGGCACAGCTGACCTCTCCTGTCTCAGCCACTACTCCCATACCAATGTACTTCGTTGATCTGTTCTGCTCCCCACTCTGTCTCTAGTGAATTTTCTCACCCCCTGCACCTCTGGGCTACATCACAGAGGTGTAAATAAATTTTAAAAAGATAAATAAATACAGGATGGGCCATATTCCAAAGTACTAACATTGCCTCAGAGGGCTAAGGAGGCACCCTTACCCACCTCTGTTAGAGTGATGGTAGAGCTGCTCCTCAGAGTTCAAGAGGGATCAGGCTGGAGGCTTGTCAGTGTCAGCAGCTCTCCCTCCTTATTTAAACAACTTTGCAGTTGAATTGGATCTGAGGGGTCTGTCATTGAGATTCCCCACAGTGACACCAAATCCATTCCATTTCCCTGAGTAACACCTAGGACAGAAACCTATGAAGAAAAGAGAAGACTCACAGAAAGAATCTCTTTAGATGGCACTTTCTTTGGGGTCCCCACTATCTTTCTAGAGAAGAAATGGAAATCTAACCCCCAGTGCCTTAGAATGTACCTTATTTGGAAATAGGATTGTCGCGGAGGTGTTTAGCTCCGAATCCAATATTATTGGTGTTCTCATAAGAAAACCTCACATGAAGATTAAACTCACAAAGAAACTGTTATGTGACTACCACCAACGCGCAAGGCAAGGAACACCAAAGATGGCCAGTAAACCACCAGAATCGGGAAGAGGCAAGGAAAGATTTCCCTATGGGCTTCAGAGAGCATGGCCCTGACAGCATAATCCTTGACTTTGGACTGCTAGCTTCCAGAACTATGAGCCAATACATTTCCCTGATTTCAAGTCACTCAGTTTGTGGTACTTTGTTACGACAGCCTGAGGAAAATAACACATGGAGCTAAGGGAGAATCAACACATTTTCCTCAGATCTAAACCTTTGATTTTTTTTTTTTTTTTTTTTTTGCTGTGAAGACATTTGTATTTTTTTTTTACAAGTTTATTTTTACATCATTTTGTACATTTTTTTCCCACCTCAATTGTAATCCCTGCGGGTTTCCCATCACCAAGTCACCCGTGTGCCATCACCATAATCCCGTGCACTTCCCCCCCCCCATTTTTGATCCCATCCCCTACTCCACCCCCACAATATGTCTCTGGTAATGGCTGTTCATCATTCTTGTTATTTTCTCGCCTGGTCCATTATACTCCTGCTATGAGTGAAACCATCCGGTATTTTTCTTGCTCTTTCTGGCTTATCTCACTAAGCATGATCTTTTCCATCTCCATCCAAGTTGCTCCAAAAGACAGGTGTTTCTCTTTTTTGGTTGCTGAGTAATATTCCATTGTATATATGTACCACATCTCTTTAATGCAGTCATCTACTTTGGGGCATTTGGGCTGCTTCCATGTTTTTCCAATTGTAAACAAAGCAGCAATAAAACATGGGGGTGCAGGTATCTTTTTCAATCAGTGTTTTTGTATCTTTTGGGTAGATACCTAGGAGTGGGATTGCTGGGTTGTACGGAAGCTCCATGTTTAGCAGTTTGAGGAACCTCCAAACAGTTTTCCATAGTGGTTGTACTAATTTGCATTCCCAACAGCAGTGCAGGAGAGTTCCTTTTTCTTGGAAGCCACATCCTCGCCAACATTTGTTGTTGCTAGTTGTTTGAAGATATGCCATTCTCACTGTGGTGAGGTGGTATCTCATTGTGGTTTGTTTTTTTTAAAGATTTATTTATTTATTCATACAGAACTGGGGTACAGGTCAGAGTTGCGGAGGGTGAGAGGACTCACCAGAGATGGAGTGGGGAGCAGAACAGGCAGATCATCGAAGTACACTGCTGAGGGGAGCAGCGGGAGGGCCAGGAGAGGTCTGAGGCGCCATGTGGTCACCTCCGGGGCAGGCGGGAATCAAACTTACGCGCAAGTGACTTAAGCTTCTTAGTGCTGTGCTTTAACCCGCTGCAACACCAGAGAGGGCCTCATTGTGGTTTTAATTTGCATCTCTCTTATTATGAGTGATGTTAAACATTTTTTCATATGCCTGTTGGCCATCTGCATTTCCTCTTTGGAGAAGTGTCTTTTTAGCTCTTCTGCCCATTTTTTGATGGGGTTGCTAAACCTTTGATTTTTTAAAGATTTATTTATTTATGCAGATAGGCACTAGGGTATGGGCTAGAGGTGCAGGAGGTGAGAGGATTCACTAGAGATAGCTTGAGGAGCAGAACAGGCAAATTTACTAAATTGCACTGCTGAGGGAAGTATTGGGTTAGACAGGAGAGGGCTGCTGAGACAGGTGGGTCACCTCCCTGCCCGGGGATTGAACTCATGCTGCAGTGGCTGTGGATAGCTTCATAGTGCTGCACTTTAACCCCTTGTGCCACCAAGGAGGCCCCTTTTTACTAAGATTTTTATTTTAAGTTACTCAGTGAATTGAAAAAAATCCTCAAAGTGAGTTGAAGAAAATTGGTATGTGACTACCCTTGGTCCCTCCCCCCTTCCTTTTTCCTCTCCTCTGTTTTTTCCTCCTCTCTCTCTAATTAGTGAAACTACTCACGGACTAAAGATTTCCATGAAAGTGTTGGATTCTGAAATAATGTACTGGTTTGATGATGTCATTTCTGTAACTGTCACTGATAGGGAGTCAAATAGATGGAATCTATTTGAGAGAAATGCTCGGAGTACTTCTTCACATTCAGGCTGCCTGTCATCAACTGGCTCCCAGCCCCTGCCATGCTGAAGTTGATCAGTAGAAACACTGATGCCCATAACCAGGAGCCCAGCACAGGCTGACAGGACCTCCATCTGACACAATTCAAAGACTTGACCCACTTTTCCATCTGGTATGCCTCTGACCTCCACATTGCTTTTTGAATCAGTTTTTCTCTTCCTATGGCCTCTATTCAAGTCAGTCTTTTCTTTCTTCTCACGTAGAGCATAGAAGCTGTCTCTCTACTGGACCTGTCTTACTCCTTTCCGAGCCTTTCTCCCCAAGATGATTTTTCCTGAAACATTAGTTCTGATCATGCCGCTTTGATTGGGTGGGTCAAAGATGGTCAGTTGTTCCCTCCACCCCTCACTAACAAATCAGCTACAAAGCCCATTTTTGTCATTCAAAATCCTCCAGAATAGGACTCCAGAATACTTTATTCTCACCTCCCTATCCGTTTTAAGTTAAAATTGGACCACGAGCTGTCCGAATACGTGCCACTAATCTTCACAATATCATGTCTTGGTTTATATTTGTCCAGCTGTTTGGGATGTGTTTGTATCACCCTGTCTATTTTATCTCAAGTGCTTTCTCTGTAAACCTTTCTCAATTTCCCCATCTAGAAGTAGATTCATTGAATCCACTTGTTTCTCTCTCTTTCTCTCTCTCTCTCTCTTTCTCTACACACACACACACACACACACACACATTGGGTTCTTCTCTTATACTTCCCTCTGTTTTCCAAAATGCATAGCTGTTTCTACTGGTTTACTTGAGGGTAAGTATTTTTCATGCATCTTAATCTCCCTGCGTCTGCCTTTAATTCCTTTCTCTGTCCAGAACAGGTTTGTATAGTTGCACAGGTTATATACTGCACAAGGCTCTTTCATCATAAGGGCAACTAGTGTTGAACTCTAGCCTATGATCTTTGCCATCTGTTTAGGCTGGCATGGGGTTACAACCTTCTAGTGGGCTGCTTTTTAAAAATTCTTACAAAGAAGTAAGGGCCAGTACTGGCTGGCCTAGTTGTCCTGAAATCAGCTGACCTCTGACTTTGCTGTGACCTCTGGCTTCAGGGTTACCAAGGACCTCTTTGGCTGCCATCACGGCCCTCCCTGGTGGCGCAACAGATTAGAGCTCAGTACAGCAAGCTGGTCACAGCAGCTTCAGTGTGAGTTCAATCCCCAGCCCCTGAGGTGATCCACATGACGCAGCATACCTCTCCTGAGCTGCTGCTACTCCCCTCAACAGTGTACTGTGTCCATCTGCCTGTTCTGCTCCTCACTTTGTATCTGGTGAATCCTCTCACCATCCCGGCACCTCTGGTCTGTACTCCAGTTCTGTACGCACAAATAAATAAATCTTTTTTTTTTTTTAAAAAGGGGGGGGGGTAGGATGTGGATGCCATCCCTTGCACAACCGAGCCCAGCTCAACCTTTGCCACTTCCTTTTCCTAGAAGTCTTTAACCGTGTTTTCTCACTGGCCTTCTACACCATTCATAATGTATTTCTATAGATGCTGGTGGGTATTTCAGGAGCAGTTTTCTGTAGCATCAAAAACTGATTTGTCTTCGTTCTTTTCCCTTACTCCACAGCATAAGCCTGGAGGATCCGCAGGTGGTGGCGACACGACAGCTTAGGATCCAAGAGATTCATTCCAGCCGCTAAAGCGCTAAGCTTTCCCTGTGATCACACATTTTTGCACCAGCCAGAGCTCACACATGCCTCTACAGACCTGCGGCCAGAGGCATGTGAATATCGACGGTTGCTTAGAGAAGCTGGCCAAGGCCAGTGTGGCGAGGGATGAGAGAGGGAGGGCCCAGATTACATGCAAGATGAGAGGCATTTGAAACAACTGACAAGAAACTGTACATCGGAAATCAGAACAGCTGTGGGTTTCTCGACGCAGCAGATGGGTATGCGGGGAATGCAATGCAGTTTTAATCACATTTAACACGCCTGTCAGAGAATTGGGTCCATCTCACTATTAATTCGGATTTTATACATTGTTTGTTTGACAGAGTTCAGTCTTAACGCTGCATGCTGCACTCAGCATGCCTAGAAAGAAAACGATTTCTGTCCCTTGTTTTCAGCAAAGAACAGCTAGTGTGGCGGCTCTGTGGGGCTGGGAAAGGGCAAGGTTCATGTCAGGGTTGGGTGCAGGGTGGAGGGGGCCCCTATAAGCCATCCTTTCCAGCTTGGAGGGCAAGCGCTCTGCTGAGGCTGGGCAACTGTGCTCAAGGAGTGGACACCCCAGTCCTGATCTGTGATCACGGTGAGTGTGTGTGTTCAAATTCTGAATTTTTGAGCTCTTCTATGAATGGTAGATACATAGAAACACTGGGGAAAATCCCAGTATTTCCATTCTAGGGCTATGCAGCCCACATTTTCTGGCAGAAAATGTGGCTCTGTTGGCTAAGTCCCTAGCGTGGCAGCATGATGTACCGTGGCGGGGCAGAGGTTGGAAGTCCCCAGGCTGGGTTTCAATTCTTGATGTTGCCTCATCTATCTGATGATTCATTTATCCATAAATGTTGGGGGAGCACAAGCTGTCAAAGACACTTTCTTTGTACTGAGTGCACAGGCATGCCTCATCTCAGTGCACCTCACTTCATTGTACTTTGCAGATAAGGCATTTTTGACAAATTGAAGCTTGGGGCCACCAAAATCTGCCTACGCCGTCTCTCCAACAGCTTGTGCTCACTTCATGTCTGCTTGTCACATACACTGAATGAAGGTATGTACATTTTTTTTTTTAGACATAATGCTATTGCACACAATAGACTACAGTGTAAGGTAAACATAACTTTTTTATGTGCTGGGAAACCAAAAACTCCCTGTGACTCATTTATAGTGCTTGTCTGGAACTGAACCCACTCTGTCTTTGAGATGTGCCTGGACAGTAAGTCCTCATTTAACATGGCCCCTGGATTCTTGGAAACTGTGACTTCAAGAGAAATAAAGTAGGAGCTCAAATAATGTGGTTTTGTTCAACATTGGCTAGAAATGTTTTTTGCTCAGTGTTATAAGTAAATGAGGTTATTTGAGGAACTGCTGTTTATGAGAAAAACTACCCTTCCTTGAGTTGAAGTCATGGTGTTTTGGTTGCCAAGCAAACCTTTGCCTCACTGATGGAGAACTGATACATGAACCCCATGCTGGGTCAGGGTCATGAAGATAGTACATGAGGTAATGCCTGGAAAGCACTTAGCAGTGTAGACATAAGGTGCTCAGAACATGATTGTTGGCACAGTCACACCGTTTTTTCTTTGTTTCCTGGAGGATGATGGTTCTGCTTCCTTGAGAAGGGGATCCCCCAGATAAGTGAGGCCTGTATTTCCTGTCTGCCCTCCCGGCTCTCGTTATTGGCTGGGTCACTTGAGCTTGCTAGTCACATATCACCTCAGGCATTCCTAGAATAACATTTTAAAACTACTAATGGCATTAGGTTTTGCTTGTTTGAATGGCAAAGACTACAATAAAAAGCTGTTTCCCAGACAATACCTTTTAAATAGTAGGCAACTACAACTTTAGGCATTGGAAACAGGAACTAAATACCTGTAAATGCACACAAGCGGTGTTGAGGGAAAGCAAGGCCTTTGTCTCATAGGACGTCAGTGGAAGGATGAGAGATCTGAGCACTCTCCCAAGGAGGCACACTCTACTTTCCACCTGGGTCCTCCCATAGACCCTGCTGGATTGTTTGCTGTTTCACTTGCTTCTCTAGCTGCCCAGCCTTCATTATATAGGTTATAATTATTATTATTCATTATTATTATATAATTATATAATAATTATAATTATACAATACA
>NW_004567107.1:54250646-54329967 GCF_000260355.1 Condylura cristata | reverse complement strand
GCAGGGGTGGTGAGAGGATTCACCAGAGACAGAGACAGAGTGGGGAGCAGAACAGGCCGACTGACGAAGTACACTGCTGGGGGGAGCAGTAGGCGGCTCAGGAGAGTTCTGCCAGACCATGTGGGTCACCTATCGAACTCATGCTGAAGTGGCTTTAGCTTCTTAGTGCTGTGCTTAAACCTGTGCTTTAATGAGGGCCACCAGGGAGGGCCCTCATTACGTAGGTTTTACAGAAATTTTTGAATACTTCAAAAGAAAAATTGAATCTTCTGCTTTTAAAATCAAACTTCCTTGGCCATCTAGTTAGTATCCTGGGTTGCACAGATGCTGAATCTGCAGTATGGCATGGTGCTGACACAAAAAGATGTTTTTTCAGGTTACTTGCATGGCAGGTTTGAGCCATCACACCCTAACAGGATTCTCTGCAACTATTTAAAGTCTCTGAAAATGCCTTTGAAATTGCTAAGAACAACAGGATTTCATTCAGGTGAGGCTCATTCCTGATTGTGACTTGTAAAGGAATCAATCCTTGCCTATTTGTTTGCTCCTTCTCGGTGTGGAATCAAGATGCAGGAACCAAATCATAACAAATAGAATCTACTTGTTGCTAGCAGGAGAAATCTGTACATACTTTAAAAAGTCACTTGTTCTATATTTTTCAAAACTTCTATAATTATAGTTATTATTAACACTTGGAAATAGATTTTATAGTTTCATAGTTGGAAACATCCTCATTAATGTTGCTTTTTAAAGAGGGGTGAGGAGTTACCTTTAGCATCTGTCAAGCCTGGACTTGCATTTCTATCACTGATGGAGTGTGATTTGGGGCATTAATCTCTGCATTTCCGTTTCCTCAACTGTAAAATCGAGTAAATGCTAACAGCATATGGGTTTGTCATGAGAATTAAAAAAGATAATTATGTAAATGCATTTGACACATAATAGACGACATGAATGTTCGAGTTTGTCTCCCTTTTCAAATTTTTGAAATCAGAGAAAGTACTGAACTCTGGCCAAAGATCAAAAGAATTCATTTCTTTTATACGAACCATGGAATTTCAAGTTGTTTCTTTTGGATACTTTTCTGGGAAAGGATTTCTTAGGGTATATTAGATAACATTACAAGTAAAAACTGGAATTTTATCCTTGACACCTTAATTGGTTAATTGCAGCCTTTGGTCTTATATGTTTTCCCTTTTGTCAGTTTTAACAGTTTGGAAAATTTAAATAATTTTCCCTCTTCTACAATTTTAATAAAAGAAATCTTATGATCCTTGTCTAGAGAGGCAGTAAAGCTTGGACTATTAAAATTTCCATCTCCTTAAAATCCCAGAGAGTCCCAATACCATTTGCAAAAGTATTAAAAATGAAAATATCTAGAAATAAATCTAATGACAGATGTGCCAGACTTGAACAAAGAAAACTCAAAACATTATTTTTTCAAAACCTAAATAAATGAAAAATGTGCCATACTTATATTTTGGAAGATTTAATACTGGTCAGCTTCCCCCAGACACCTATATGCATGTTGGCCAAAAGATATAAACTAGAGTGCTTATTTGTAAGAACCAAAAAATCAACAACAACCCAACTACTCATCATCAGTAGAATGGATAGATTGACTGTGATATATTTCCTAAAAGGGATGTTATATACTAATGCTAATAAACAACTTATTATAACATGCAATAAAACATTGATAATCTCTTTTTTAAAATAAATAATATAATATTTTATTTTTATATCATTTTGTGAATTTTTCCATCTCAGTTTAACCCCTGTGGGTTTCCCATCACCAAATCACCCATGTGCCATCACCACAGTCCAGTGCATTTCCCTCCCCCTACTGTTTTTGATCCCATTCCCCATTCCACCCCCATAAAATGTCTCTGGTATATAGCTGTTCATTATTATTATTTTCTTACCTGGTTATCATCCTGCTATGAGTCAAACCATCCAGTATTTCTCCTTTTCTTTCTGGCTTATTTCACTAAGCATGATCTTTTCCAGCTCCATCCATGTTGCTGAAAAAGCATGTTTATTTATTTATTGTTTTTGGTTGCTGAGTAGTAGTCCATTGTAATTATATACCACATCTTTTTAATACAGTCATCTACTTTTGGGCATTTGGGCTGTTTCCATATCTTTGCAATTGTAAATAAAGCAGCAATAAAAGGGGGGTGCAGGTATCTTTTTGAATCAGTGTTTTGTGTCTTTTGGGTAGATACCTAGGAGTAGGATTGCTGGGTCATATGGAAGCTCCATGTTTAGCAGTTAGAGGAACCTCCAAACAGTTTTCCATAGTGGTTGTACTAGTTTGCATTCCCAACAGCAGGAGAGTTCCTTTTTCTCCACATCCTCACCAACATTTGTTGTTGCTAGTTGTTTGAAGATGTGCCATTCACACTGGGATGAGGTGGTATCTCATTGTGATTTTAATTTGCATCTCCTTTATTACAAGTAATGTTGAACATTTTTCATATGCTTATTGGCCATCTGCATTTCCTCTTTGGAGAAGTGTCTTTTTAGCTCTTCATCCCATTTTTTGATGGGGTTGTTTATTTTCTTTTTGCTGAGTTTCATCAGTTCTTTGTATATCTTTATGATCGATCCCTTATTGCTAGTTTTGTGTGAGAAATTTTTTTTCCAATCAGTGGTATGTCTGTTTTTTGTAATGTCTCTTTTACTGTACAGAGCTCTTTAACTTGTTATAGTCCCATCTATTTATCCTTGCCTTCACTATTGTTGCATTGGGTGCTGTATCTTCAAAGAAATACATCAATAATGTTATCAAAATTGTGTGGCACCAAAAGTCCAAAATGCCTAATTGAACACATGCCATATAATTTCATTAATATGAAGTTCCAAAAACAGGGGAAATAATTATGTGATCAGAATTCAGTGTGCTGGCTTTGGGAAGGAATCTGTAAGAAGTTTCTGGGATGCTGATCATCTTCTGTTTCTTGACCTGAATGCTGTTTACATGTTTATTTTCAGTTTATGAAATTCATCAAGTGTTTACTAGTGACATATGCATATTTCATACTTAAATAAAAGCATAAAACACAGTTTTCTTTAGTCAAGATATATGTCAAAGGCTATCATTGAAGTAATATTTTATTTAAAAACTTCATGTTTAGTCTTGTTTCTTGAGTGGCAAGAAGCTGTGGTTACAGTGTTGAGTATGTCACAATGGAAAGGCAGAGGTAAGATCATCTTCAAAAGATGTTGTTTAAGGTAAGTATAGACAGGAGAAGAGATATGAGAAAGTAAGTTTTATTGAACATCTATTGTGTGTAGATTCCTACCTATTTATGCATGTTATGTTCCTTGTATCTGAATTAATTCCCACACCAAGATTCTGAGATTATTACTTATCATCTCTGTCATATTGGAAAACTGAAACTGAGTAATTGTTGAAGTTCAGCTACATGAGGAAAGGGAACTGAATGGGTTTCTAATGGGTGTCATAACAAATTACCACAGGCCTTCCCTGGTTGTGCAATTGGCTAGAAGGCAGCATTGCAAGCTAGCTGCAGCCGCTTTAGTGTGAGTTCAATGTCCTGCCATGGAGGCGATCCACATGATGAGGCAGACCTCTCCTGTGTTACCTGCTGCTCCCCCTCAGCAGCGTACTTTATGGATCTGCCTGTTCTGCTCCCCACTCCAAACCTGGTGAACCCTCTCACTACCTCTGCATCTCTAGCCTATACCCCAGTTCTATATACATAAACAAATAAATCTATCTTAAAAAAAAATCATCACAACCTGGATGACTTAAAACTACAGAAGATTATCCTTTCCAATTTTAAAGGTCAAAAGTCCAAAATCAGTGTTGGTAAGAACACACTTTCTCCAAAGGTTGCAGGGAAGCCAATTCCATTCCTTGTCTCTTCAAGCATCTAGTGGGTCCAGTGATCCTTGGGGTTTGGATTGGGTAACTCCAATCTGTCTCTCTCTTCTCAAGGCATTCTTTGCCATGTCTTTATCTTCTCTTGTATCTCTTCTAAGGGCAAGTAATTGTTTTAGGGTCTCACTGGATAATGTAGGATGATAACATCTTGATATCTTTAGTTATATCTTCAAAGACCCTTTTTTTCCAAATACGGTTCCAGTCACAGCTCCTGGAGTTTAAGATGAGTTTACTTTTCAGAGAGAGGCACTAGTCAGCCCACTGTAGGGGCCTCAGTTTGTAGAAGAAATCATAGATCAAGCCAAAACCATTATTGTAAAATCTGACATAGCAAATTCTGTACCACAGATTTCTTCTCTTTATACTGATTATTGTTTAATCACTCAGGGCAACTTTTGAGATGACACAGAATGTCTCGTTAGAGAGTTCAGTGAAAAGACAAAATACCTTGGAATTTTCTACCCATCTGTCTTTGTAGCTACTTGTAGAGGGTGCTAGTGATGTCAAGCCACCTCTAACCCAAGGCACCCTGTGGTCCAGCACTGTGTTGGCTTTTTACAACTCACAGCTGCCTCTTCTTCGAAGCATTGTCTTCAGTGAAGTGGGAGCTGCCTCAGTCATAGATTATGTGTTACCCACCTTCAGTCACACACCAGTGACAGACCCTGAGTACAAGAAGTGGTCCCTGCAACGTGAATGGAGCTGGAGGGGATTAGGCTAAGTGAAACAAGCTAGAAGGGGAATGATAAATATCAGATGATGTCACTTATATGTAGAATATAGAGAACCCAAACAAAGGGTCAGTCAAAGAAAAACTTTAAAATTAACTCTTGAAAGGTGAACAAAGGTCTGAGGTAACCAGAGAGAGAGGGGAATGAACAATAGACAGTCACATGGAGAGAGCTCAGTAGACTTTGCTGGAGGACTGTGGGTACTTATGCAGTAGGAGTGCAATTGTGACTTCACCTGAGGGGGAAATCCTAGTCTTCCAAAACACTAAAAAGGATGTAAATTATGGTATTACAATAAAACAAAAACAAACACACAAAACCAAAAGGTAGTCCATGGTCATAAGCTAGAATAAACTCTGTGGTCAATTTGTGCCTCATAGCTCCCTATGTGACCTCAGTGAAGCTAACTGCCATGCCATGTAGGTCACTGCACTGGCCAAGGATCAAACTCATGCTGTAGTGGCTGCAGATAGCTTCGTAATGCTGCCCTTTGACCCCTTGCACCACCAGAGAGGCCCACCCTACTAGCCTCAATTTT
This sequence comes from Condylura cristata, assembly GCF_000260355.1. Taxonomy (NCBI): domain Eukaryota; kingdom Metazoa; phylum Chordata; class Mammalia; order Eulipotyphla; family Talpidae; genus Condylura; species Condylura cristata. The sequence continues at coordinate 54,324,785 of NW_004567107.1, read as the reverse complement.
GCAGTCAAATTCCTAGGTTTTGTTTTGTTTGGTTTCATCTGTTTCTTTATTTTGTTTCCTTATATTTCTTATGTGAATGAAATCATCTGATAATTTTCTTTCTCCTTTTGACTTATTTTGCTTAACTTAATCCTTTCCAGTTCCATCCATGTTGATGCAAATGGCAAGATTTTATCTTTTTTTTTTTCTTCTAGTATCTGAGTAGTTTTCCACTGTGTATGTAGGTACCACCTCTTCTAATCCACTCATCTGTTGTTGAATACTCTAAAACCCTTCCCTTTTTTGGCATGTGCATATATGTAGAGATTTTAAGAATGGCACCATTTAGCAAATTCAGTCTCCAAATCTTGACCCTGAATAATTTTTTTTAACTTAAAATTTTTATTAATCCCAGCTTGAAAGATCAACCTCATTAATGTAATTGGTGTGAGTCCTTGAGGCCTGTAGACCACTATGCCCAGCCCACATGCCACTGGAAGGAATGATAGTTTTTATGGTGGGAATGAATTAATCAGGTCATTCATCCAAGTACAGATTTTTCTGTCCTTTACAATGTGATCTTAGCTTCCTAATTATACTTTACACAGGTGGTAGGAATGTAGAGCCCTTTGACATTTAATCATGAGTCAAATGAACTATTAATCTGGCAGGAGAATTGCCCAGACATCTTGGTAGAAAATGGATCAATGAGTTGCTGGATCAATTTGCTGGAACTACAACTAATCAACATTAGCCCTTTAAAAGAATCTTTCACCCAAAATAGCCAGTATCTACATTATTTTAAAGATCTATTACTATAGACACATCTCCATCAACATACCTTTGCATAAAATAATGAAGCCTATCAATGGCCAGGATATAGAGGCATTAGAAAAAGGTTTTGGGGGCCCTCCCTAGTAGTGCAATGGATTAGGACACAGCACTGCAAGCTAGCCACAGCTGCTTCAGTGTTTGTTGGATCCCCAACCCCTGAGGTGATCCACATGGCGTGGCAGACCTCTCCTGGCCCCCCCGCTGCTCCCCTCAGCAGTGTACTTAAGCGATATGCCTGTTGTGCTCCCTACTCTGTCTCTGGTGCAGACTCTCACCACCCTTGCACATCTGGCTTATACCCCAATTCTGTATGCATAAAAAAAGAAAAAGAAAAAGGTTTTGGGGAACCATAACCAAAAGTGAGATGAGAATAAGAGTTCTAAGGAGAGAATGTAGTGTCATCGTAGGCATGGCTTTCTTGCTGATTGTCTGGGTCCCAGACCACTCCTGAATATTTAGGAGTCAATGCCAACCACACACACACACACACACACACACACACACACACACACACCTACCTGCGACTGTGCAGACATGCCAGGCATCAAGGCAGGGGGACTTTCAGAACTTGAGCCAGAGCCCACAGCTCTAACCTGAGTGCAATTGGTTCTGTGACTCATGGGCACCATGATACTTACTGTATCTCTGTAGTTTGACTCCTCAGCACTTATTTCCTGTCAGCCTAATCTAATTCTATGTTTGAATTTACTCTGAGCTTCAGATCCCACCACTGAGCACCTCTTTGATATTTCCATCAGATTCCAGCAAGGAACTCTGATCAGCTATTCTTTGTGTTTGTGACTGGCTGCAATACCACAGTTCCCTGGTCAGCCTGCAGCTTCCTTACCTTGGGTCAAGAGTTGACCCCTGATCTACTAAGTTTCCTACATCACTGTGATTTCATGAAAATTGATGAGGCTCAAATCAGGTCTGGTTTTCATCTCAGCCTGATAGTAAATAACAGTGAGTCCTTTGCATCTCCAAGTTTTATCATAGGCTTAGTGAGACAGTCTCCTGGGTCCCCTTTACCTGTAAACTCTCCCACTCCACAACTGTAACATAGTGGTCGGGAGAGACACCTGGTGTGTCACTGAACTCTTTCCCCCTTCCACCTCATACGTTGATTTTTTTTTAAATTTATTTATGCATACAAAAACCATGTGGGTCACCTCTCTGTCAGGGATTGAACTTGTGCTGCAGTGGCTGTGGATAGCTTCATAGTGCTGTGCTTTAACCTGTTGCACCCCCAGGGAGGACCCTCACAAGTTGATTCTTAACCTCGACAACCGAATGCCTCACTACTAATTGGATCAAGCCAATCTTCTAATCACAACTCTTCAAGGACTTCTTAGTTCATTTAGGGACAAAGCCACAGAGTGCAGTGTGACCTAGAATGCCCTGCACCATCTTGTCCCTGCTCCTTTCTGACCTCCTGATTTTCTTTCCTCATTCCATTCCAATCACAAACCCTACTCCTGGTCTTCAAACAGAGCTCCTGCTTCAAGCATTTTACACTAGCTGCCCCTTGGCTGACCCTCCCCCCACCCCAGATATCCATGGGCTCCCTCAGCTCCATGCCACAACTGCTCTCCATAGCATAGCAGTCCTCTGGAACTCCCAATTCCCCCTGCTCTGTTTTCATTATATCCATAGTCCTTAAGCTCACAATAAATGACGTCTTTATTAATGTGTTCATTTCCATCCATAGCCAAATACCTGCTCACTAGAACATCAGCTGTGGGCAAGCAGGAACTTTCTGCTCACACTTATGTCTTCAGTACCCAGAACCATGTCTAGCACACATTGATTAATGAATGGAGACACAAATCAGTAGATTTGAGGACACGTCATTCTCTGGCTCGCTGTATCATTTGTTGTGTATGGTGTTGGCTGGGCACACAGCCTGCCTTATACTATAGAAGTCACCAAGGTAAATCTTCTTGCTTCCTGGCTGCCAGGGAGAGGGCATGTGTGTGTGTAGGTCTGGCCCAGTCCTCAGCTGGGGACTTGGGCCCAGGGTTGACTGCTGCAAATACCAGAAGCCTTTAATCTTCATCTCTAACAGCTGCACAATGCCCAGCACACTGATGTGTGGCTCCAAGGAGTGTTACTGCTGTGCCTGTTGGCTCCAGTGTCCATGATCTCATGAGCCTCTGATAATCTTCCATTAAACATCTTTCCTGTTGAAGAGGGCTGGAGTAAATTTCCAGAGTTTATAACCAAGAACTCTGATGGGCACAATCGATGTCATTCTTTTGGGGTTACTCAGGGGTGACTGACTTGCTTTGCTTTTTGTTTTGAGTTGCCTAATTAGTCTCTTGGTATATTTCAACGACTGGTTTATATGTTTATACTAAAGATAAATGAGACGGCTTGGGGTTTTATTTGATGAATCTCCCAACTTGCATATTGGAAGGGACTGTAAAGATCAGTTCCCACGTGAGAGGAGCACGGAAAGTTCAGCTTTATAATCCTTGACTCCAGTCCCAGGTATCAGTAAGATCTAGAACACTACTTTCTACTCAGACTGCATTTGTGGGACTGGAATTACTATTGGGAACCAGAGCTAGCCAGACTTGTCAGGCCAGACTTCCTTGTAAGTGGCTAGATCAGACCATGGAACTCCCCATGCAGTTCTCTCTGGATGATAATAAAAATAGTTCTAGGAATCTCCTTCATACATCTGTTAGATGGCCTTGGTCACCTGCCACACCACTGATTCCTTTTTAAATGGTCTCAGAAGGACAATGATTTATGGTCTAAGTACTAGGGCTTCTCTTGAATTACTGGTTTATTTCCAAATTTTTGAACTTTATGAGTAATACAAGTCAGTCATTCTCAAAGAAATGTAGTTGGCAATTTGTATGGCGCAATTATGTTGCAAAGGACTGTAGCCTTCCTGATTTCAGCCACTAAATGTAAGAGGCAACCCAAGCTGTGTAAAAATAAACACAGTCTAGAAATTTCACTTCTCCCCTTTAGTAGATGGATGGAATCTGAAGCTATGTGTTTTTGTTGTTGTTTGTTTTTTTGCTTTGGCCACTCAGAAACTCAGAGTCAAATCTGGCAAATGACTTTAGGAACTTCCAAGAATATCATTAGAGGTCCATTTTCTATTATCCTAGCAAAAGGATATTATCATTTTAGTTTCATTTTTTTTGTTCATTTTTCATAGCACATGAATTTTTGAAAACTTAGTCACACCCTCTATTTTTGACAATTTCGAATCCAAGTCAATAAATAAGATAATAGAAAACTGTTGGATAGAGTATATTGTTTGTAGATGATTTTCTTTCATAAGCAATATATGTGTCAGCCTCTTTCTTGAGTTTTTCTTTCCTAAGATGCTTCAGGAATAAAAGCATTTGCAGAAACAATTTAGTATCATTTTTCACTTGTACCTAGTCGTGCTGTGAGGGAGGTGTCCTGTGAGCTGATAATCTCAGTCAGTTGTAAAATGACTCTTTCAAGATGATCTGTTGGGAATGGAGAGGAGTAATAAAGAAGAAAATCCCATAAAAGAAACAGCAGCATATAGCTGGTGAAATCCACTAGCCCAGGAGGAGAGAAGAATAAAGACGCAGTCTAGCTCTTGAAACTGCAGGAGAGCATATTCTTGGTGGGATGTAACTCCCCAGACATCTGTTGGTGACATCTACAGTCAGACATGCATCATTGGAGAGATCTCTAAATTATTTGGGGGACAGTTTAATGATGTAAAAGCAACATATGCAGCCAGCAAAGAGAACACTCTAGAAGTGGGCAAGAGGATTAATTTAGGTGGGAGAGGAGGGGACGGTGGGGTCTATGAGTGGGTGAATGGGCTCTATAGGGAGGACCCCTTGGAGATGACACCCCAAAGGCAGGGGTGGGATGGAGAGTAGGGGTAGAGCTGCTTTGTGCATTTCATGGAGGAGTCAGGAGGGCCAAGCACAGCCTGAAGGGGCAAAGGGAGGAAAACAGCCTTTCAAAAAAGGAAGAAAATTGCAAAAAGAAGCTGGGTTCCAAAAAGCACAACCCAGGGTCTCTATTTATCTCTTCCCCTCAACGAGGAAGGTGGCAAACCACTAATGTTAACTGCCTCCTTTAAAAATTCAGCTTTCTAGCTTTTATTGTATTGAATCTTTTTATTTTCTAAGTGATTCTTATGCAGAAGTCTACTGAAATGTAGGCTTCATGGAGGCAGGAAATTTTGTCCTGTTGTTTATTCTTATATTGAAGAATCTGTCATGGAATTGTTGGGAGAGAATGCCCTGAATAAACAGTACAAACTTAGATTTTATAGACCCCACCCCATCCCCTGTGGCATCATGGATGGCGAATCCTATAATGTCACATCCTGAAGGGAGGGTTGCTGGGAACTGAGGGTGGAGCTGAGCAGCCAGGCTTGGTATGGAACCAAGGATGTTGGTTAGTTTTTAACCAAGGGGTTGGTTAGTTTTTCATCAGCCTTCTATATGCTACTGGGGTTCCAACTCAGCAGAACCAGAAGAACACATTCACCAATTTATCTCTCTCCCTTTCTCCCTGGGTTATTCCTCTCTTCATTTCCCCTTTTTGTAAATAAACCCTTTATTAACCTTTTTTGTGTGCCCATGGTTGAGTCTCATTATAAGTCCCTTTCATGCATGTGGGTCAGGGCCCACACTCAGGCCAACCCATTTCATATTGGGGTTGCCCCAACGTGGTTGACCACATTACACCCATGGTTGACCAGCCCAGAGTAACTTTCCTTGTGTTGGTCACCATAAATGGCATTAGGTCTGTAGGACATGTTTCATAATCTTTCTGTCTCAAATTTTGAGAATTTTGTTTTTCCTTTCATGAAGCTCTCTCTTGGGGGTGTGTTTTTGGCCTCCACTTTGAATGTAAGCAGTTTTCTCCTTAGCATAACTTCATTCAGTTATCCTAGGTTAAAATATTCTTTTCCCTTCAAATTTTACCTCAATTTTAATAAACATAAATAATTCAGTAAAACCTGGTATATGGCAAATGATTTTGCTTCTGCACATATCCATGGGTGGTTTACAGGTGATTCCTACATTATAATTTGTGTTTTGGGGAGCCTTCTTGGTGAGGTGTTTGAGTGTGTTGACTCCTGTTAAATGGCTGATTGAATAAGTAAGTAGTTATGGAGGTAGGCTGAAGTTTGTTACCTTTCCAGCAGATACCAAAGTTCCTTCAGCAAAAAAACCTGTTTTAGGGAATCACCTCAATAAATTACCCCAAAGAAGGCAACCAAAAGACAATCAAAGACTTTTTGTTAAGTGCTAAATCTGAATTTGATTTTGGGGAGGTGGGTAGCAAAGGATGAAGATGGAGAGACAGTGACATAGGACTAGTCATGAATCGTCATAACTGATACTCTTAAATTCCAGATTGAGTGGAAACTTCTTAAGATTATCTCTAACTCTCCAGTGAAAATACAGTCTAGACATCTTCCTTTTTTTTGAGAGTAGGAGGTGATAATAGCAAGAGAAAAGTTATGGAGCTCTTTGTTTGGGTCTATAACAAAACAAAGATAAAAGACAATTACAATTAAAAGATGCCTGACTCATATTGACAAATCAGTAAAAGTAGAGTATGAGATAGAAGTGACCAAGAAAACATAAACCTCTGAGAAGTTATAAATCTGGAGGGAGCTTGTCTCTCTTCCTGGTTGTAAAACTGTTAGCAGCAGGTTGTGGGGCACCCAAGATTCCCAACCCGACTGTTTTAAATACAATAGTTCTCCCATTTGCTGCATCAAGATAAAACATACCCTAGTGTATAAGGCTCTCAATAGAAAGGAACTTTAATAAATACACTTAGTATATAGTGACAGAAGGGAAAGGAAAGCACAGTTAAAATAGTTTCCACATGAAACCATTCCCTAGTGGGTAAATGCCCAGCCAAACAGGGTTGGACCAAAGCAGGACTGTGACCCCAAAGCTTGCCACAAATCTCCCATGGTGGAGAGCCATGGGAAAGGGGTAGGAGGGACCAGGCAAGTCTGGAAGGAAAAAAGCAAAATCAAAATCAAGATAAAGGCTGTCATTGTCAGCCTTCTCATGAGTCTCTCACCCATGTCTCTTTTTCAAGTGTCTCCCTCCATGTCCCCCAAGTCCCTGCTACAAGTCTAAGGCTGAGAAGTAAGAGCAACTTCTTCACATGTTTTTCTGCACCATGTGCCACCTCCAGGTTTTCTTCTTCACCTCCTAGTTTCTTCTGCTTCCTCCCTACTTTTCTCAGTCCTCTTCCCTGTGTCCTTACTCTTCCCTGCTCAGTTCAGGAAACCTGGAACCTCCCCTTTATGTGCATCATGCTGTTGTAGAATAGTCTGAATTGATCTTGTCGGGGTAGCAAAAGATAGCTGACCTCAGAGATACATAGAAAACATACAGTGTTGCTGGGGATGCAAAGAAACACCCAGAACACTGCTCCCTCTGCCTGTCCTCCTCCTCACAGTGCCATACCCCCTCAGTAACTTTCAAGAGCTGAGAACTGAGAAATGAAAAGGCAGTTTTGGAGAACAGAGGAGAGGAGCTGAAGAATGGGAACTGGATCCCTGCTCATGGCATTGTAGTGGGTAACTCCTGAGACTGTTAGGTCACCAATTCTCAACATTGTGGCTGCATCTCTTTTCCTGAAATATACAACTGGAATAATAGCATCTATCCTGCAGGGTGATTGAAAAGTTCATGTTATTTGTATCAAGAGGAAGCCACAGAACTGATGAGATAAATGATGTCTAGATCCCATCCTACACTTGGCCTAGCTATGTGGAACCTGAAATTCATGCCTTGGGCAAAATGACAAATGACTCTCCTTCTGTAATGGTTGGTCCACTGGTTGATTAGCAAATCATCAAAGTAGAAAATTTTAAAGCCTTCCTTGAAAACTCTGTCTATACCCACACCCACAAAACACAAAACCCACTAGCACTCAAGATTTAACGTATCCCATGTTTATCAGCTAGTTGTTAGAGATGATGTCCTAGATGGCAGGATCCAGATTGTGAACCCCTGAAAAACTTCTTCTCTATTCCTCTCCACATAAAGCAGCTACTTCCGTTCAGAGACTGCCTACACACAATAAAGGGCAGATGAGAAAATATGTCAACTAAATATATTTAAACAGGCCTGGAAGGATGCCTGAATCCTTTAAATAAGAGAGCAGAGAGCTGAGCCTGAAGAGCTGATGTAAAGCAAGAGTCCATGGCTCTTGCCACTGACACGGCAGCTCCCTCTCTTCTTCTGCTCCTTCTTTAGCTTTTCTGGGTGACCTTGACCATGCAGTGTAAAAATAGTCTCACCTGAGTATGACAGGGAGCTATTCCCCAAACCTTGCCTCCCACAGCAGTGTTAATGTTCTCCAGCAAACGTGGCAGAAATGGTTGGTCAATCATTTCCCATTACCTTCTTTTGGCACAGGGATTGATGAACCTGTTCCTGCAAATAACCAGAACCTGGCTGAGGAGGAAAAAGAAGGAGAAACATTTCTGGGAGAGAAAAAGAAGTGAGGGGCCAAATAAATATAACTGAGGAAGGCAGAAAGTTCAGAGGTGATGGAAAGAGAATTGGGTGCCCAACTCCCATTTATTGAACCCAAAAGAAGGACCAAGAAACAACTCAAAATCATTCACTGATTTGTTAAGTCCACGAACCAGGTTTGTTAAAGATAAAAAGACATTGTGTTTCTCCTTGTGGAATTTACAGTTGAGATTAGGGACCTCTAGATTCCCCATAAACAGAACATTGTCCTACAATGTGCCAGGTGCAATTCATTCATTGGTCACCTACCATGTGGCAAACACTGCTCTGGACTAGCATCTGAGGAGTGTTCCTGGTGTTAGTGGGAAGAATGAGGCGGCACCTCAGGACCCCCATATTTGTCTGCTCTGAATGGGTTCTGCCATGCACCACATAAAGACAAAATGCATTCTTAGTTTGTAAGATGTTAATAGAAAATAATAATAGAATTAATGTGCAACTGAAATAGGAGAAGAAATGAAAATAGTTTCAAATTAAACACCCAAATTTTCCCATCCCTCATGGGTAAGTGCCCAGCCAAACAGAGCTGATCACAGGGCCACTGAGGCCCAAAATCTTGCCACAAGTCTAAGTTACCTTCTGGTGAGAACCGTACCTGTTCTCAAGATTAGGGAAAGAATGAAAATGAACACTTCTCAGTAGAAAGATACATGAAACAGTAGGAAAATGTACAAAGTCCAGTGCAGACACCAAGGAAGACATGTTGAACACAAGATATAGGAGGAGGATGGATGAGAACATTCCCGAAGAGGAAGTCCATTGAGAGGTCCCAGAGTGAAGGACCCAGATGGCAGATTCTAAACAAATCTAACATGATGGTTTCCATTTCTGCAAGCTGATGGCTAATGATGAGGAGAGAATGTGATATGGCCATTTGCAAATGGAATCTTCATAAATGGAAAGTGACCACTTTCCTAGTTTTAGGTCTTAGATGATCACTTCTGTGCCTTGTTGAGGTAAAGCATTGACAGGCAGCAGAGTTACAGGTGCTTGGGCACGTGGCAAGAAAACTGTTAACACTGAAAAACTCTCACTGACAAATTCCTAAAATGTTAACTTTTGAGCCCTTCATGGAGTACTGTGCTGAGCATTTTACATAAATTATCTCCAGTCTTCATAATCAGTTCCTAGAATCAGGTATGACAATTTTCATTTTACAGATGGAAAATTGATCGCTGGGAAGAACTGACTTTCCAGGTCTGAAGTAGGTAAAAATCAACACCAAGATGCAGGCTGTATTTGCCTAATCCCAGTGAAGTCCTTCTCCTTTAAGGCCAATTTTAATCCTTATCAATAAAATTCTGAGTAAACTAAAAGTAAAATGGTAAGACCATAGCAGTACTCAGGGTTATTTCTCCTTCCTTCCCTATCTGACCCAAGGAGGTGAATAGGAACACTATTGGCTTTTGTTTATGTGGTGATTTTAAAAAGATCTGGTGTTTTCCATACTTTCCAAAATGGCCAGACCGGACTTTACAGGTAGAAAATAGTGAACTTTTCATGAGAAGGAAAAGCAGGTATGATAGTATTTTAATCCTGACATATGTCTTGTAAATTACTAAAATTGTGTGTGAGGCAGGGTACAGTGAGAGGATGCACCAGAGACAGAGTGGTGAGCAGAACAGGTGGACCTACTGAAATATACTGCTGAGGGGAGCAGCGGGAGAGTCAGGAGAGGTTTTCTGTGCCATGTGGGTCACTACCCTGGCCAGGGATCGAACCCATGCTCCATAGGGGTTAGGCAAGGGAGAGCTTCCCAACTTTTATTTTTTTAAAAAATGTTTTAGTTAATGAAATTCTAGTCCTTCTTTGATAGAAGTGTTCATAGAATTTTCTTTAGGGCAGAGTTAGTATTGTGTCAAAATAGTTATAGAAAATATTCTCAATGTTTGTTTTCTATTGCTACTGATAACAAATTACCACAAATCTAGAGGTTAAAACAATACAGATCAATTTTTTTTTTTTTTACAGTTCTGGAAATCAGAAATCTATAATGGGTCTCAGTAGGCTCAAACCAAGCTGTTGGAAGGTCTGCAAGTCTCTCTAGAGTACGCTAAAGGGAAGAGTCGCTTTCCTCACCTTTTCCAGATCTTAGAGATTCCCACCTCCCTTGGCTCATGGTTCCTTTATTCCTTCTCCATGACCAGCAACCTTCTTTCTGTGGTCACATCTCTCTCTGACTCTCTTCTGTCTTACTCTTGAGATTTAAAGGTTCTCTGTGATTACACTAAATGACCTATACAATGTATCACAATTGTCCTTTTCCAAGTTCTTACTCTGCAAAATCCCTTTGGTCACTAAGGTGACATATTCACAGGTTCTTAGGTTTAGTATATGGCCATATTTGTGGAACTTTGACAGGGAAGAGAGAAATTTATAATGCAGAAGAGTTTGAATCAAGGCAACCATTGACTTTTTCTCAGGACCTCAGCTTGCTCTTCCTAGGTAGGGCCATGGAGACGTTCTGTGGACAGCTCTCCTTTTTAATTCTCACAGCCAGACCATGAGCAGAGAGCCCATGGCAGCATCACAGTCAACACCAATTGTTTCTCTGTGTTCATGTATTTTCAGGGACCCAGTCATTTTAGAATAAAATAGGCCCAGGTGAAGGAAACCTCACTGAGGCTTGGTTATGAGCCAGGTTATTTTTATATTTTATTTAATTGCAATGGCAAACTCTACCTTCACCCTCATTTTATGATGAGACAAAGAAAGTAAGACATGTTAAGTAAACTGGACAAGTTAAAAACTCCTATTAGTGTCAAAACTGAGATTCTAGTTCTGTACAGTCTAGTTTAAAATTGGCTCTCACTTCACACATACATACAATGTATGCACTCTTTGTAGAAGCCAAGGTCACAGTGCTAGTTTAAGAAGGATGCTTCATTCTTTTTTTTTTAATTATTTGTTTATGCATAAAGAACTGGGGTACATGCCAGAAGTATAGGGGTGAGAGGCTTAGCCAGAGACAGAATGAGGTACAGAACAGGCAGATGAATGAAGTACACTGCTGAGAGGAGCAGCGGGTAGGTCAGGATAGGTTTGCTGTGTGTGCCATGTGGGTCACCTCCCGGGCTGGGAATTGAACTCAGGCTGAAGCAGCTGTGCCTGGCTTCATAGTACTGTGCTTTAACCTATTACGCACCAGGGAGGGCCCGGAAGATGCTTAATTCTAACACCAGACCTCTCCTCTGTTGTACTAATGTGTTGGCATGGACAGAGGGTTGGATCACTGGTGTGGAACAAATCAGCTCTAGGAGAAAATTCACCAGCCTCTTTAACTTGGCAGACAATGATAACATGGTAGGTTTCGTCTCAAGAGCTTAAAATTTCTATAGGTTAGATGAGTATATGGGTTATTTTGGGAGTTAATTCATTTCTAAATATCTGAGGTAAAAAAAAAAAAAACTTTGTTAAGTCTCTGTCACTAATTCCAGTTAAGATCTAATTAGTCTAGTTATATGTATGATAAGCCAAAGACTTCACAGGATTTCTAGGCATTGGGCATCCACTGAAATAACATACCTCAGAAAATTCACAAAAAAAATTAGAAATGAGGTTTTAGTGCTGAAAGTGTTGAGTTCTTTGGTTCTCAGAAAATATGCTTTTGGTAACTAAAGGTAAACGAGAGAATCTTTTTAATTATCCAAAGAGAATAATACTGACTGAATATTCACCCCAGGGAAGTGTGTGTGTGTGTGTGTGTGTGTGTGTGTGTGTGTGTGTGTGTGTGTGTGAGAGAGAGAGAGAGAGAGAGAGAGAGAGAGAGAGAGAGAAAGAGAGAGAGAGTACATGCACACTAGGGTTTTTTAAATCTTTTTTTTTTTTTCAGTTTCCTTTCTTCTCTTGAGGACCATTTCATACTTAAAGGGCATGACAGGAGCAAATAAGCAAATAAAAATTATAAGAGCTACAAATTAGTTGGGAATTCATTAACTCCAAAAGTTGCTTTGAGTCTGGATAGGTAGACAACTCTTCCCTGAGGTCATCTGAAATCCCTGCCTGAACACACATCTAGAAAATCTGAGCCTAATATTACCCCTGCATGGGAGAAGTACACAATGGATTTGGAAAACCCCAACATGGCGCTCTACACTCTACACTATATGGCAGAATTTGTAGAGGGGGAAAAGTAAAGAGGAGAATGGCAGAGTTGTCCCAAGAGGTAGGTGTTGGGCAGAAGACATGGTGTAGACAATGTAGGTCTCAGTTATAAGAGAGAAAAAACAAAAAAATTATCAAGTACAGGTCCCAACTCCCCACTTTCCAGAGATATTGACACAGGCTTGGCTGGGCTCTCTGCCTTCACTGTGTATCTGTGTATCATTGCAATGATAACCTAACACATAAACCCGTTTATCCTTCAAGCTTTTACCTATGTTCTTTCATTATAAATTCAGTTAGCAAACAACTGGCACTTTGGATCAGCCAAAGTGATTTTGCTTCACAAAATTAAAGCTCTTTTGTGGGGACTAAAAATGTCCATCAAGCCTTTGATACTCTTTCTCCTCTTTTTTAACTTGAACAGGCTCTGTGAATGCTTTGGACAGAGGGCCCTGAGAAAGCATCCCAGCTGAGCTCCCAGTTCACTCTCAGTACCAACTTAGCAGCTACATCCATGAATGAGCCATAGCAGAAGTAGATCCTTCAGTCTCAGATAAGCTGCATCAACTGATGCCAAGCAGGTCAGATATAATCTGTCTCTGCTGAGTTTCGCCCAAATTGCAGATACATAAGGAAAAGAAAGGACTATTGTTTTAAACCACTCATTCAGATGCAGTATATTGTATAGTCCTCTATAACAAAAGAAAAAAAAATTAGGCTGAGTGAGGGTAGAAACTATATACTTTAATACCACCTCATGGCATGGTCGCCAACATTCTTGCCCCATGAGCCAGTACTCTGGACAGTCATTAACAATTCACCAGATCTGACATGTAAATGTTATCTCTGAGCTATGGTTGAGGATGGCGTAGCTGTTGGATGTGCTGAACATGAACTTGGAAGTTCCTTTGGTCACATTCCATTTAAGAGAGGCAGGTGGCATCCCCCATTTCCTTGGAACATGATTACAAAATGAAACCAAAAGTTGTTACCTCTGGCTCTTTCATGGCTCATCAAGTGGTGGTCACTCTTGACTTGGATGATGTCCCTGTTGTCCAGGATGAATGCCCTTGCAATTCTTCACCTTTTACCTTCTGAAGCAGCCTAGTGGGTATCTGACCATTTTACTTAAGTGACCCTATTCCAGGACAATCCCAATATGAAATGGGTTACCTGACTGTGGGTCCTCATCTGTGCTCTTAAAGTGACTTATAGTAATATTCAACTGCAGACACACACACAAAAGTTAATAAAAGGTTTATTTACAGAAGTAGGGGAAATGAGGAAATGAATATTTCAGGGGAAAGAGAAAGTGATAAATAGGTAGTCCATGGTAATGGGTCCTAATAGTTCCACCAAACTGGAATCCCAGTGACACACAGAGAGCTAGTAAAAACCAAGAGCCAAGAGCAGCAAGCCCCCTCAACAGCCCACATGTCTGCTTTTATACCAAACCTGGCTACTTAACTCCCTTCCATGATGATGGGATTTGTAGTTTCCCAAGTCTGGATGGCTTTGGTCTGGAGTGGGGATGGAGTCCAAAAAACCTGTGGAGTTCCCTCAGGACATTCTTTCTCCCTAACAACCTACAAGTAATTGCCTGTATTCTTATCTGTCTTCTAGGGCTACCCCACCTCACAGGCTGCTTGGTAGGCTTTGGCTGCTGGACCTATTTGTTGAATGGATGTGAATAAGGGATAGGGCCAGCCCTTTTCGTCTATTCCTACAGCCCAACTCTTAGCACAGAGCCTGGCACACAATGGGTGCTAAACAAATGCTCATTAAATTGACTTTGACGGCATTATTTCCAAAATTGTTCCTTGATGAACAAGTGGAGTCTTTCCTTAAAACATATCAACTCCAAACAGAAGCATAATAGAACCAGAGCTCAAAGCAAAATGATTCACAAATTCCAAGTGCTTCAATCCATGGGTTTTAATGAAAGTCATTCTGCAGTTGAGAATGTTGTGGTAATTACAGGCAAGCTAATATCTCTGCCATATGGTTTGAAAGCAGGTCGGAATTCTGAAAGCAACGATCAGCAGTTTTATTTTCTGCTGCGGCTTCTCTGCACCCCACCCCCTGCCTGTCTTTGTCTCTTTTTTTGCTTTTATCTCTTTCTTTCAACCTCATCTTCCCTCTTTCCCACACTAGTCTCCCTTACTGGTCTCCCTCCTCAAGCCCTCAGTCACATTTTTAAAACCTTTGATATAAAAACTCCAGTAGTTCTGAGAAGTAATTGCAGTGCCCAGAACAGGTCATGACATCACATCACCCACGTGACCCACTTGCCAAGAAAGAGAACCACGGGGGCTCTGACTCCTTGTGAATGGACCGTGTCACTCTGTCCTTCAAGTGTGGTTGCTTGATGGAAGGAAAAAGGCTCTAATTAATCTCTCTGCTACTGAATCACTGTAGTACTATGTTTCTCAACCTGGCTGCCCAGAGAATCACCTGAGGAGATATAAAAAGACTCCTGATGCTTGAGACTCCCTTCCCCCAAGATTAGACTGAATTAATTGGTTTGGGATACAGTCTTGACACCATATTTTATAAGCTTCCCCAGAAGATTCTAATAGAGAGCCAGGGTTGAGAACCCTGCCCTATACCTTAGCCTTAGCTAAATAACGGTGGGATCTAGTCTTTCTGCTTCTACATTGGCAGTGAGACAAGACAAGCAATTGTTACCAAAGCAATGTCAAGTTACAAGGCATCTACTGATTAAATAGTTGCATTTGTCCATTTACATATCTGTTTAGTTCAAAATTTATTCACCAATGATCTGATAAAGACAAACAAACAAACAAACAAACAGAAAACCAACTTTGGAAGTGTGGTGGGCTGGAGTTCCTGTCTTTATTTGGTAAATGCAAGCTTACATACTATGATCATAGAGTGGCCTGTCTTCTCTGTGGTCAGGACTCTGCTGTCAGAAAGAGGCTCACTTTTGCTCTCCTCCAGGACAGTTACAGGACCTACCCTTCTGAGGTCTAAAGGCCAAGTCTTCCCTCTACCACACACCTTCCCCAAATCCTCACTAATAATTGCCTTGAAATAGACAATAAAAGTGGGTACCTTATCTCTACAATGCCATTGTTGTTCTTCCCTAGAAGGACAAGAGCCTGAAGTCTTTCCTCAACAAATTTGTTGATAAGATTAACTACTGCTGGCATTAGAGAGTCAGAGGCCTGAGGCTCAGCAACAAGGGGAAGGGAAGGGATAGGAGCTTCTGGGGGAGCTGCTTGGACACAGGCATAGTAGAAGGTTGGTGATAGAAACTTGGAGCAGAAAAATTTAGGATGAAAAGGTCTCACAAATACAAATCCAGAGATGGGATAAGGACAATGAATAAATCTTAACTAATCAGTTTTGGAAATTTCCAGAAATCTGAGCTGGGGTAGGAAAGATTATCAGCCTGAAGTGGGAGAACATTATCAATCTTAGAAGACCAACCCAATCTGACCCCAAGGTAATAATTTCCATAATAATTCCTTCAAAGAGCATTATGAAAGAACACCACTTGCCTTGGGAAAATGTATTTCTCCTTCAAGACTGTCCACATCTATGAGGGTGTCTCTCGTTCCTTATTCCCTTTTCCTTAATAAACTTGCTGTCTGCTAAATTTTTCTCAGAAGGACCCAAGAACTCCATGCACCAAACCCCATCACCTGAACTCCATCAGTTGTTGACTCCTGAGCCAGAAGGGACTCTACTCTCAAAATTTGGAGTGGGGAGTCTCATTTTTTGGAATTGTACTTGCTGATTTAGAACTAGGTGTTGAGAGACAGCTGGGGGGTAACTCCCATTTGGTTGTGAAAAACGAAACAATTAAAACCTGTTGAGTTCACCCAAACATGAAGTTTTTTGGCTTCAGCATGCTTGAGCCCTAATATCCCTATCTATACAGTGAAGATGATTGTGAATGTCTCATAATGGTATTCTGGGAGTCAAGTGAGATTATGTGAGTACTTTAGAATTGTCAGGCTGTTGGGCCCTGACTGGTGGTGCAGCAGGCTGGAGTACTGCACTGCGAAGCTAAGTCAAGCTGTGGCCATGGCAGTGTGAGTCTGATCCCCGCCCCGGAGCTGACCCGCATGGCACAGCAGACCTCTCCTGTCTTGCCCACTGCTCCCCTCAGCACTGTACTTTGTAGATCTGCCTGTTCTACTCCCCCACTCTGTTGTTGCTGGTGAATCCTCTCACCACCCCTGTACCTCTGGCATGTACCCCTGGCATGTACCCCATTTCTGTATGCATAAATAATCTTTAAAAAAACAGGGTATTTTCCTCTTGAAGTCTTTATGCAGGGAGCAGTGTTATGTATATTATTATTTTCAGACCTGTGAACTACCTGTCAAAAGGCCTGGAACCCTGCTCTGCCTCTAGCTCTTGTGAGTCATTAGATATAAGCCAATTGCAATAAAGTTACAGTGCTGTCCCTGCAGATGTGAAATGGCAATGGAGAAGCTGGGGAAAGGTGTGATATAAACTATTGCTGCATGAATGTAGAAGGATGTTACAATTATCCATATGCCTTTCTAGACACACCCTTTTCATTAACTATTGCCTTATTTGTGAACTCTGAGCTCTTCATAATGATCTTGTTATTGTTCATAGCAGCCTACCTTTATTTACAATGTGTAAATAAAAAAAAAATGTAGTCCTTGTGACTGGCTTCCAGACATCTATTCTTCCAGAATAATTTCACTAAGCTATTCATGGTAATCTTATTCTCTTTGCCAGTGACTGGTCTAGGATGGGCAGCTGACCTAAATCTTGATCAAAGAAGCATATGATGAACTTCTAAGGGCTTCTAGAAAAGATATCCTGCTCTAAGTTAAGAGACAGAGGAAGAACAATGCTATTCTCTCTTTGGACATGATGGGTGCCTGGCTATACTATCTCAAGCCATGACAGCATCTTGAGTCATAAAAGGAGCTGCCTTATAGTACAACTGATAACCTGTGGGTGGCAGAAGGTAGACTTAGAAAGAATTTAAGAACCACAAGAATCATTGATCTGTTGAATCAACTAATCCTGGAGCCATCCTACTCTAGATCTCTTGTTTCCAAAACTAACACATTTCCCCAAAGTTTTGTTTAGTTAAGTTGTTTTATAGTATTGTATCTGATTGGGGTGTCATAGTTTCAAACCTCTATATATCTATATACCCATACCATGTCCAGCCCCAGTACCCCAGGAAGCCTCCACTGTGTTCCGTTGGACCTCTTGCTTCACCCCTGCTTCCACCCTGATATCTTTCCCTTCTGGATGCCTCAGTTTTACAGTTAGATATCAAGGGTTCATTATTTGCTTGGTTTTGCCTGACCCTTTGTTTTGTTTTTCCATATTCCACATTTAAGTGAGACCACCCAATGTTTGCCTTTGTCCTGACTTATTTTCCTAGCATCACCCTCTCCAGTTCCATCCATGTTGCAAATGGCAAGTGTTTGTCTTGAGTAGTTGAGTAGTATTCCTTTTTCTCTGTGTGCATGTGTGTTTGTGTGTGTGTGTGTCATGTTTTTCTGATTCATTCCTCTGGCTTTAGCACATAGGCTGTTTCCAAAATCTAGCTATTGTAAATATCTAAATTAAATGAACATAGGAGTACACATTTCCTTTGAATTAATGATTCATTCATTAATTCTTTGGGTAGATACCTAGGGGTGAAACTTCTGAGTATTATAGGACTCAGAAAAGTCTATTATTAATATTCTGAGGAACCTCCATACTGTTTTCCACTGGGACCGAACTAATCTACATTCCCACCAACAGTGTACAAGTGTTTTCCTTATTCTTGCCAGAACTTCTGTTTTCTGGTCTTTTTGACATGGGCCATGCTCACAGGTGCCAGATGGTATCTCATTGTGGTTTTGATTGGCTTTTTCCCTGATAGTAAGTGATAAGCAACAGTTTTTCATGTGCCTATGACTTCTTTGGAGAAATGTCTATTTAGCTCTTCTGCCCACAAAAAATAATACATTTTTTTGCTTGAGCTACTTCAACAAGATTTTTAAGATTACTGTGACCAAATGTATAAACTAAGATAGAGCTTGTAATTTGACCAATAATATTACATAGTTTTGACACTTTTCCTTACTAATATTTTCTCTCTGTGATAAGTAACTCCCTTTTCCCTATTTTAAAAGTAGTCTTTATGAATGCTAATAGGTTTGACAAATATGGAAATGTTTAAAAGGAGAATATAAACCATGATAGTCTCCCAGCTTGCAGAAAGCTGTGACTAATATCTGCTAATTTCTCCTTAGTGTTCACTTTAAACCTGGATATCCTTGTTTGAAAAGATTGAAAAGAAGTGAATACTGGGCCCTCCCTGGTGGTGCAGTGGGTTAAAGCATAGCACTGTGAAGCTGTCAGCAGCTCTGGCCAGGGAGGTGACCCACATGGTGCAGCAGACCTCTTCTGTCTCTCCCGCTTCTCCCCTCAGCAGTGTACTTCCTCGATCTGGCTGTTCTGCTCCCCATTCTGTCTCTGGTGAATCCTCTATACCTCTGGCCTGGACCCCAGTTAAGTAAATAACTTTTAAAAAAAGATTTATTTATTTATTCATACAGGTCAGAGGCACAGGGGCCGTGATTGGCTTCACCAGAGTCAGAGTGGGGAGCAGAACAGGCAGATCAATGAAATACACAGTTGAGGGGAGCAGGGTGGGTCAGGAGAGGTCTGTCTTACCATGTGGGTTACCTCCAGAGCAGGGATCAAACTCGCCATGAAGGGGCTGCTGCCAGCTTGCAGTGCTGCATCCTAACCCATTGTACTGGCCCATAAATCTATCTAAACAAAACAAAAAAAAAGTGGAGAATACTCACAATGTAACTGTGATAGCCTTAGAAAGGGCAGGATCCAGGTTTCCTGCCCCACCCTAAGGAAGGGTGGAGCTGGATTGGGAGGTGAAGTTGGAGAAGACTGGGAGAGGGACTAAGGAAAAAGGAAGCAGCAGAGAAAGAAGGAGGCAAATAGAAGACTTGGAGGAGGCGTGTGGAGCAGAGAGACATGTGAAGAAGCCACTCTTGCTTCTCAGCCTTGAACTTGTACCAGGGACTTGGGGGACATGGAAGGAGACCCCTGAAAGAGAAGAGGGTGAGAGATGCATGGAAGACTGACAGGGCAGATTGATTTTGGTTTTGCTCTTTTCTTTCCAGACTTGCCCAGCCCCTTCCCTTTACTTTAGGTCCCGACCAGAAGAGTTTTTAGCCTTGTAGCAAGTTTTTTGGCCTCAGTGATCCTCATTTGGGCCGAGCCTATTTGACTGGGCCTTTATCCATGAGGGGATGGGTAACTTTGGGTGTTTAATAAAAAACTATTTTAACTATATTCTTTCTTTTCTCTCTGCTGCATACTAGTTGGATTAAAGTTATTTTCTGTTGAAGGTTTCATGCACTAGAGTATGTCTTTATAGAGCAGATGGCAGAACCTATTTAGAGAGGGCAGGTTTGGGGGTCCCAAGCTGTTCTCATCTTGTTCTAGAACAGCAATAGAATCTGCTGGACTTATATCCTCTAGAAGGGAAGCTAGACAAGGGATAAGGATAAAACTAAATTTGGGCAACCTTATTGGCAGGAAATAAGATTATAGAATAGAGAAATGGAAATGCTGAGACACAAAATGTAACCTTCAAGATTTTCCCCAAAATTGGTCATGTCTCCCTTTCTGGCTTTCCTTGCCCTGGTAAGGAACAGGAGTTTTCCTTTTCCACTCTCTGCTCCTTCCCTGTGGGCAAAGCCTGGCAGAGACTAACTCTGACCCCTCTGTCTGGAGGAGGCGGACACTGGAGCCAGCTGGCGCCTTGCATATTTTGAGCAGCTCTCCAGATGCATCTCAGCTATCTCATTAATAGAGGTGAGAACTGTGCTTCCAGGAATCAGCCTTGAAGCTTGCACAAATGTTCAGAATTGAGAGAAAAGCAAGGATCACTAGACTTGGTTTATAGCAGAGGTTGCAGGTGAGCTGTGTGTGACCCATATACATGTATTTTGTTTAGGCTGCTTAATATTGGCCAATTAGGAGCTCAAGACACTCAGATTTCAGATTTCTCTACCTTTTGCCATTTTTTTTTTTTGTAAATGCAAAATTATGGAAACATGGAACTTGTACTTCAACACAGGCAGACTTCAGCTGCAGGCGAGTTGGCTGCTCCTTCACGCAGGACATGTGCTCATGCGTTCAGCACTCCTATGGGGGATGTGCAGAGGGACTCACCTTCCACCTGTTTCACTTTGTTTCCAGAAGCCTGGTCCCTGCTGGAAGGATTTGAATTTTTATTCTTTAAGGTCTGCTGCCTGACTGACAGGGGGGTTTCACTTCACTTGCCAGATTTAATCAAGTAGTACTGGCTTCTGAAGAGCTGCATTGAAAGGATTCTGGGGGTCAATAGAAAAGAACCACTATTGATTGGTGATATCTGTCATGGGTGCTAAATGGGGGCTCATTAACATCTAGAGTGTAAAGGTCAAGTCCTACATAGTTTGAGACCTGTCAGATTTTCCAAGGCAGGTAGAGAGTAGCTTCTAGAATGCTCTGGAAGAAACAGTGCACTGGACTACCTGAGTTCTGATTATACCTAGCCTAGCAGGGATGACAGATGATTGCAGGTCCCAGTTTTTCACCTGCAAAATGGAGTGTGTGCTCCATTACTGTCAGCATCACAGGGCTGCCATGTGAACTCAGAAAGCTGAGCATTGCAGGGCTGGGGTAGCTTTACAAGTATGGCTCTTACATAATGATCAGTGTAAAGTCTTTCCCAAGGTGTGTTTATTAGTTGAAGATGTAAATGGGGGCCCTCCCTGGTGGCGCAGCAGGTTAAAGCACAGCACTGAGAAGCTAAAGCCACTTCCGCATGAGTTCGATCCCCATCCTGGAAGTGACACACATGGTGTGCAGACCTCTCCTGACCCGCCCGCTGTTCCCCTCGGCAGTGAACTTTGTTAGTCTGCCTGTTCTGCTCCCCACTGTCTCTGGTGAAGCTTCTCACCACCCCTGCACCTCTGGCCTGTACCCCAGTTCTATATGCAAAAATAAATAAATCTTTTAAAAAAATGTAAATGGGCTTCTACCCAAGACAGCCTGTATATGTCATTTTTCTCTGATTTAGTCTTTGATTGCTTACAAGTTGTATAGCACACGTTTTCTCGTATTTGAGTGTGGAACCAGGGATAAAACTCAATCTTTGTATAGACATATTTTTTGATTCATTGAAGTTTGTGTTGTAGGTGCAGTGGCCACCTCTTTGTTTTATAATAGATGAAATAATAATCTAATGATAATTAATAACAAACATCATTTTTTCAGTGTTCCCTAGTAATTCAGATGAATTGTTCCTTAGAAAACAATTCAGATGGATAATCTCACTTAATTTTTAAAACAATATTTATTTTTATTTATGCAAATAAAAACAGGGGGTGGCGGTGGTGAGAGGATTCACCAGAGACAGAGTGGGGAGCAGAACAGGCAGATGGACTGAAATACACTGCTGAGGGGAGCAGCCGGTGGGTCAGGGAGGTCTCCTATTCCACCTGGGTCACTACTCCAGCCTGGGATTGAATTCATGCTGCAGTGTCTGTGAATCGCTTCATAGGCCTGTGCTTTAACCTGTTGTGCCACCAGGAAGAGCCCAATCTTACTTAATTTAGCTGATAATTATAACCTGAACACTCACTGGGTGCTACATATTATCCTAAGTATTGACAATACTATCTTATTTCATTTTTAAAATAAATTTATTGATTTTTTCTTTTTTTTTAAGATTTGTTTATGCAGGCCCTCCCTGGTGGTGCAGTGGGTTAAAGCACAGCACTAAGAAGCTAAAGCCACTTCAGCATGAGTTTGATTCCCTCCTGCCCCGGAGGTGACCATATGGTGTGGCAGACCTCTCCTGACACACACACACCCCCCCCCCACGCTGCTCCCCTCAGCAGTGTACTTTGTCGATCTTCCTGTTCTGCTCCCCACTCTGTCTCTGGTGAAGCCTCTCACTGCCCTTGAGCCTCTGGCCTGTACCCCAGTTCTGTATGCACAAATAAATCTTAAAAAAGAAAATATTTGTTTATGCAGACAAGAACTGGGGTACAGGCCAGAGGTGCAGGGAGTGAGATGGCTCACCAGAGACAGAGTGGGAAACCGAACAGGCAGAATGACTGAAACACTTTCCTGAGGGAAGCAGTGGGCAAGATAGGAGAGGTTTGCTGTACCATGTGGATCAGTGCTTAGGTTGGGGATCAAACTCATGATGTAGTGGCTTTGGATTGTTTCATAGTGCTACATTTTAACCCCTTGTGCCACCAGGGAAGACCCTTGATTTATTTTCTTAATAGTTGTTCATTTTTGTAGTGTACTTGGTTTCTCCTCTCAGGTGTGGTTCCCATGTTTCTCCCACCACTGTGGCACCAGTGACCTATTCATCACAGTCCCTTGTGCTCTTCCCTCATTTTAATCCCCTCCCTCTCTCTTCTCTGCTATATGCCTATGCCTCAGACCCAAGATCACAAAAACGCTAATTAGAAAGGAAACCTGTACTCCCAGGTTTTTCTCATTTGACTTTTTTAAAAGGTTTTTTTTTTTTTAAGATTTATTTATTTATGCATACAGAACTGGGGTACAGGACAGAAGTGTTGGGGGCAGTGAGAGGATTTACCAGAGACAGAGTGGTGAGCAGAACAGGCAGGTAGACGAAGTACACTGCTGAGGCTCAGGAGAAGTCTGCTGCACCATGTGGATCACCCCCAGGGCGAGGGATCGAACCCTCCTGAAGCGGCTGCAGCTAGCCTGCAGTGCTGCACTCTAACCCATTGCTCCACCAGGGAGGACCCTCTATTTGACTTTTAAGGCAACCAGATTAAGTAGATACTTTATTATCATCATTCTGATCTTATAAGAAAACTAAGACTCACAGTGTTTGATCAACTTGCCTCAGGTCACACAGCTTGTATGACTCACAGGCAGGCTATACCTGATTGTCTTCTGGTGGGATTTCCAGATCTGAGCCAGTCTTCCACCTACTATGCACCCTCACCTGAGCATCCTCTGTTCTTCATTGAATAGCCTCTAGGAGGTGAGAGAGAGGCCAGGAGCTCCCTGTAGGAAATGATTCTTTAGAGGACCAGCATCATCTATAAAGGCTGTAGGTGCTTCAGAAAAATAAATGGCAGCAATATTGTACATAACTAGGGTTTGCTGTTGAAGGTTGTTTTGTTCCTGACAAGGAGGAAACTGAATTATTAGAATTCTATTTGTGAAGGAGAGTGAGAGAAATGCTCTTCCTTTTGGAGGATTTTCTCCAACAGCTATTAAGGCCCAGAGGTGAAACCTCTAAGATCTGCAACATCATGGGCTGTACAAGTGCCCTGTGGTTTCCTGTGCCCATTGGAAGCCACTTTCCAAAAAATAGCTGCCTAGAACAATCCACTTCCGCTCAGGAATAGAAACGGCTTCAGAGAGATTGGGTTTATCAAGAATCATGCCCCGTTGATGTGAAAGCTGGGTCTACAATCCAGGTTTTCTTAAATCCATTCTCAAACTCTTTGCTTTAGACATGCAGACAGAACCATCTAATCCAGCATATTTTTGGTGGGTTTACTGTGTGCCCAGAATTATCCAAGCACATTGGATGTAAGAACTCCATCCTCAATGTGGAGAAAAAGGAGCTCTCCTACACTGCTGGTGTGAATGCAAACACTGATGGTGGGTCCAACCACTATGGAGAGCTGTTTGGAAGTTTCTCAAACTGCTAAAAATGGAGCTTCCATATGACCCAGCTGTCCCACTTCTAGGTATCTATCTACCCAAAGGACACAAAAATATTTATTTAGAAGGATATTTGCACCCCTATGTTTATTGCTCCTCTATTTATAATAGGGAAGACATGGGATCAACCCAAATGCCTAAAAATAGATGACTGGATCAAGAAGATGTGGTAGATATACACAATGGAATATTACTCAGAAATGAAAAAGTTAAACTTATGCTTTTTGCAGCAACATGAATGGAGCTGGAAGAGATCATGCTTAGTGAAATAGCCAGGAAGAAAAAGAAAAATATGATTTCACTAACAGCGGGAGTTTAAGGGATCAGACAAAAAAAGAAAAGCAACTGTAATAAAGTAAAAGCAAAAATCAACAAACAATATAAGCCAGAACATTCTACGGGTGGAGAGCGGAATAGGATCAACACCCGGGCAGGAAGAGCACACAGGACTATGATAATAGATAGCATACAGGTGAATTGGTGGTGGGATGTTCACAGGGATTACAGCCGAGATGAAAAAATGTACGAAAGAAAGAATGGTGTAAAATAAATGAATAATTTTTTTTTTTTAAAAAGAACTCCACCTTCATGAGCACATTAGGAGGTACTATTATCCATGTTTTATGATGAGGAAACTGAGGCTCCTAGAGACTGGAAACCTCCAGGCTGGTAAATTAATTAGGTTGAGCCCAGGCTCTTAGCGTTATACTGTATGGCTACTGGTTCTTTATGAGAATTGCTTGAAAAGGCTCTGAATCAGGATACCAGTGGATGGTGAGGAGTAGCCTGGAGGTAGGTGTGAGAAATTGCGCTACACCTTGTGGGGATTTCTGGTGAGGGGCTGCAGCAGCCTAGCTGAAAAAGACCCCACTGAGATTTTCTTGGAGAGAAAATGATCTGTTGACTCTCCAGTGGATGAGTATGTCAGTGGGGTTTCTCAACCAGGGCTGATATTCATGGAAATGTCTTGATTTTGATGCCACTGATGAAAAATATTTTCAATATAGAAATCTGTGAAAATTTAATGAACTAATATCTTCATGTTGGCTGAGGTACTTAGCAGAGGATGCCATTTAAGTTCAAGATATAAATGACCTCAGATGGTTTTCTGTGAAAGAAACCTCATTTAGAATAATGCACCCACTCTGTAATGGTCATTTGGCATAGAAAAATAATATAAGAAAGCTTGATTTCTGAGAATTGAGATCCAGGTGCTGGTACCACTTCAGAAGGCTGCGAAGGAGTGGGTCTCATTCAGCAGCTGTGTTTGGGGTGGCAGTTATCACAGGTGTGGTGTGAATGCCAGGAACTCCATGTGCTCACCTGCCAGTGCCCAAGTCTGAGGTGAGTTTGTGAATGGTGTGCCTGGTTAAGCAGACGCCATCTCTGAGGTCCGCTGGCCAGGGCAAGCCAAAAGTTCGACACTGTTCCCATCCTTCATCAGGTGATCTTAAATTTTGTGACAGCACTTCTTCCCTCCTTTCCAGACATCTACCTTCTCTTTACCTGTGGGCCCTTCATTACTGTAGTCTTCCTTGTTAGCTTCTATCATGGCAACTGACAGATAAATTTATTTTATTACTTCCTGAGCCCCACACGTGTGTTGAGTGGTTCATAAAATCAAAATGAACTCCTACTTGCTGACTGAATTTTTACACAGTTATAGGGTGTTTTACTTTAAGAAAGCCAACACAGGCAATTCTTATATTACAAAAACAGGTACTTAAAGGGTAAGTTATTTGTTTTATGGAAGGAGTTCTCCCTGAGTTATTTTTAAGAGGATGTGTTCAACTGTATGATGAAATGCATTTGTCTTACTAAAATTCAATATACATAGACTTCACATTGTGGATCCCCAGTAAATATTTTGTTGATGTCATAACTCCAGTTCTGACCCATGGCCAGGAGCATAATAATTGCTCAAGAAATATTTGTTGACTGAATGAATCTTTCTCTAAGTGCCAAATGCTATTTTCCCAGCTATTCATTAGAATCTGTCTTGCTACCCTGCAGCAACTTCAATTTTGCATACAGACATGATTTTATTTATCCCTAAATGCCATATCTCTTCTGTGGGCAGGGTTTATAGTGAGTTATCAGAAAACAGTGATTGATGTTTGTTTGCATTTATTAATCTGTATCTAAACCTCTCTTTGTCTCATTTCCCACATGTATAAAATGGGTATAACGATAGTACCTACCTTATGGGGGTATTGTGAGGATTAATTAGAATGGTTAGCATGGATCTGGTACAAAATTAGCACACAGTGAATGTTAGCTATTATTATTTCCTGTTTCAGCCAAGTACCCAGTTATGAACTCTGTTGTCCAGCTTACCGACTGCTCCTTCTTGCTGGATGGAGTCTGACCCCACCTCTCATGGTTTTGTCTACTCTAATATCACCATGGTTCAAATGATCCTTACTGCAACATCAAGATTTTCCTTTCAACACAATGTCTGAAGACTGGGATATCTTTCTTTCATTTTTTAAAGATTTATTTATTTATGCATACAAGAACAGGCCAGAGGTGTGGGGCAGGGAGGGTGAGAGGGTTCACCAAAGACTGAGAGGGGAGCAGAACAGGCAGATCTACGGAAATACACGACTGAGGGGAGCAGCAGGTGAGACAGGAGAGGTCTGCTGTGCCATGTGGGTCACCTCAGTGGCTGAGGTCAAGCTCGTGCTGCAGTCACTACAAATAGCGCTTTAATCCATTGGGCCACTAGGGTGGGCCCCCAGGGTGTCTTTCTAAACTTACCATTCTCCTCCCCATTGTTTGAGAGTTACCTTTCTTAATACAGCAATCAGAGCCTTTGTTGAACTGCTTTCTGGCTCCAAATCCATATTTCCAACTATCTTTGGCTCTGTCAGTCTCCATATGACAGTCACACTGGACTTCTTAAAGCTTCCAGAAAATATCATAGACTCCCACTCCTCTTGGCCTTCATCACTACTTTGGAGTTCCCTTCCCTCTCTTGTTTCACCAATATCATGCAGGTAGAGTTTTGTTCAATCAACTTATAGCCCTACAGAAACAATCATTCCCTGACATGTTTCCCACATCAATCCATCAATCTGTAATCAGCTACAGCACCTACCAATTTCCCCTCTCCACCTTGCCTATCACCTGTCTCCGTGCCCCCAACGTGTGGTCTTTGAGGGCAGGAACCACAGACCATGAGAACTTTCTTTGTCCAGATTTGTGTTACCAGTATCTAATATGTGATTGCACCTCAATAAATTTTTTTTTTATATAGGAATGAAACATCCTAGTGACAAAAAATATATATATCACTAGGAACAGATGACTTAGAATGTGGTCATCCCTTGTAATCTTTGCACCCAATGCTAACTCTGCCAAGGTTTATGGACATCTTTCAGATATTTACTTGGCAAATAGGAATACAAATGAATATTATTAAATGGAGTGGGAGTAAACAAACATGAAGACATTCTATCTAACACATGGGTTATTTTGTTTGTATTTTTTATGTTAGAGAGGTAAACTTATGTTGTGTCTGATGGACTGGAAAGAAAATCTCATTTCTATGTTTTTAAAGAAAACACAGAAAAGACTTGTTTCGTAAAGAAGCGACACTGTTATTCTGTAATACCTCCTGTTTTTATAGGATGCCTCTCCTCATAATTTCTCATTTTCACTAGAAGAAGGAAAATACAAATGCAGAGAGAGATGATGGGGATATTAATTTCTCTTTTGAACCTAAGGGGAAAGCAGACGCTTCTATCAAACTTCCATTTGGCTTTGAAGGCAGAATGATTTTTCATTTGGAACCCAAGCAGAATTTCAAAGACATTCAGCACGGGTGCCCCCTCTCTGAGTCCCTGCTAAAGGCAGGGAGTAAATCTGGCAGGATCTGAGGGTGACACGTGCATGTCACAGGAGGACAGTGTGCAGGGGCTGGGCGGGTCCTCTGGCTGGCCCGGGGGTGAGGGCCATCTGGACTGTTTTATCCCTCACTGCTGCTTAAGGGCTCCTTTTCTGATAATGCCCTCTTCTTTCTGTTGTTTCCAGGGCTGAAATGATCATCTGAGTCTTCACTTGTTCACACTTCCTTTCATTATCCCCTTGGAATCTTATAAAGACTCCTTTTAGTAGTATCTGGCCCATTGCTGTTTAAAGACACATGTTTTAACCTGACAGGTTTCTTTCTTTCTTTTTTTTTTTGTTCTCTTAGTTCATTGTTCTTCGAAACTACCTTGGCTTCACTGCCAGCATCACCGGGTGCTCTTCGGAGGTTGGGAGCCTCTCAAAGGAATCAGTCCAAAGCTGCCCAGACTCCCTGGATTAACTTAAGCCCTCCTGCTCGGGCCACCCGGCTGATGCCAGTGCAGATTCACAGGCTGGGGCAGCAGCGGGACATCCTGCTTGAGTTTAAAAATCCCTGCTTGGTTCCCTCCTCCCGGTCTTTTTCTTGCTGTCCCTCCTCCAGTCCAGCAATAAAACAAAGAAACCTGAGAAATAATCTCTGAAAGAAGAGGCTTCTCAGGCCTTGATTGTCACACTGGCTTTGAGCCAAGTCTGAGCCTGCCTCAAAAATGAAGCCAGGAGGGAGCCACTGGAAGACATTCAACCTGCCCCCTCTCCCCCTCCAAAAATGTGAGGTCATTAATGGCCTCCCTTCGGCAAACTCTGATTTGCTCTGCCTTCTGTTTATATATTTTTAAAAAATTATTCATCTAGGTCATTCTCTAGGTGAGTAACAGAACTCCAGAATGCCTCAGTATAAAACAAAATTGAGAGGGAATGTGTGTGTACGTGAAGATGTGTATGTAGCGTGTTTGCAAGCTGGCTATCCAAGTGATCACATGTCAAAAGGTCTCCTTAATTACAGAATGTGATGTTTGTCACTTTCAAATATGTTTAAATATTATTATTTTATTATTCATGTACACACGTATTAACAGTATCATGCATTGTTTAGTATGCTATAAAAATTTATAAGTAGTATCTCCCTTATATATGTATATTTATATGCCATAGTGTGTGTTAAATATTTCATAAATATAATCACAAATGAGAAAGAGTATGTCAGCATTCTGCTTATGTGCTTTTCTGATTACGGTAGACTCATGAAAAAAAGATTTAAATGAATCCTCACTTGAAATGCAGCAGATGCCACCATAGGAATGAAGGTGCTAATTTATAGTTTTTTAAGAATTGTGCAAGAAGAAAGTCAAAAGAATATAAGTGCAAGCTTAGCAATAAAAGAAATGAACATATTCACAATACGGGGGGTGGAAGTGGAGTC
Source organism: Condylura cristata (assembly GCF_000260355.1). Taxonomy (NCBI): domain Eukaryota; kingdom Metazoa; phylum Chordata; class Mammalia; order Eulipotyphla; family Talpidae; genus Condylura; species Condylura cristata. The sequence continues at coordinate 54,295,304 of NW_004567107.1, read as the reverse complement.
CTTTTATCAGTAACCAAGGAGGTCTGTAAGAAACCACGCAAGCTTCCGTTAATTTGAAATTCCACCAGCTGAGAAATAAAACACTGCTGGGTTATTGAAAAAAGGTCCTGGCACCTTCTGCAAGAGAAATGAAACTTTTCAATTTGCAATTGGCTTGTAGATTTGTTAACCCCTTTCCCATCCTTCAAAGACTGAAGAACAGGCTGGAGCTGGAGATGTCGTTTGTATATATTGTATAGTTGACGGCAAGAGATCAACAGCGAAGACTAATTAACTAAATGAAGGCAGCAAAGAAGTAAGGTTTTGGCAAATGACAAAGCTTTTCCTTGGCGATGTTTACTTCTACTCTAGCTAAGTTCTCTGTCTTTAATTAGCATCAGGATGTTTTTGTTGCCGCCAACTTAGGAGGTACTGCCAACTTGTCAGGTGTGTATCCCTGTGTCAGATCTGGGGAGGGTGGAAACCCCCCAACACCTCCATTCAAAATGGAATCACCGAGCGGATCGCCTGCTTGCCCCTGCCACTCCTGACTTTATGGACTTGAAGTTTGGGGCCTCACTATGGGAGAGTCCGTTCTCCAGCTTCACCAGCTGTAGGTAGTTGTTGGTTTGGAAGGTAATCTTGGAGACATGCAGCAGATTCATCATGCTGGAAGCCAAGCTTATTGACCAAGCCATCTGCCCTTTGGTATATGCTGATCACTCTTTGCTACTTATTTCCATTCTTCCGGGCCTGTGTGGCTTTTGTAACTTATATGTCTCCCTTTACCTAAATGATCAGAATGCACACTTCTATTTTATGGACAGGCAGTCTGAGGCAAAGAAGTTAAGTTCCTATTGGGGGTTGTGGGAGTAAAGACTAAGAAGTTCAGATCTCCTGGAGCTTGGCAGATAGCAGAAAAGTTCCTGGCCTGACTCTGGTGTAGGTTGTTTTAGAATGGGGGATGGGAAACAGCAGAGTCTAGCTGAGCATAGAAGATGTGCTTGGTGAAAAAGGTTGGTGGGTTACATAGAGAAAATCCCAGAGGTGAATGAAGAGGTAAATTTTAGGAATAGTGGCAACTTGATTTTTATACAGAGGGCACCAGGTATTGGTAGATAAAAGTCAGCAATAATGTAGTGATTATTATTACTTTTTGGGTGCCATAATACTTTATCTTATCTCTCTTCTTCCTGTTCCTTCAGTCTGTGAAGTCCAGGTTAATAGATTTCCAAGACTTGGCTTGCCCTCACCCCCCACCACCAACCTCTTCCAAGTCCCTTCCCCCAGACCTATGCTGGGTTTAGTGGCTCGTGGCCTGTGTGCTGGTTAATGTTCTGTGTCAAGTATATTGAGGTCTGCCTAGTGGAGAGCTGGGACAAGATAATTATCAGGGTGTGTCTGTGCCAGTATTTCATTTGAATCTGCAGAGGGAATGAGAAAAACATTGCTGAGGTGCTGAATAGAACAGAAAGGAAGAGGAGGGTAAATATGCTCTCTGCTTGAATGGGATCACTATCTTCTCCCACTGTAGACATTAGTGCTCCTTGCATTCATATCTTCAAATTTGAACTTGAACTACACCACAGCTTTCCAGGGCCTCCAGCTTTCAGACGGTAGAACATGGGGCATCTCAGTCTCTTCATTATGTGAGCCAATCCCTCATCTCCTCTGTATCTATATATATGCTGCTGGTTCTATTTCTTTGGAAAGCCCTGACTAATACAGGCCTGGGGCTGTGTTGTGCTCCCCTCTCCCAGGATAGAAGGCAAGTTTCTGCTTGATTCTTACTTGAGGTTTTAAGCTCCTTGAGGACAGAGACCATGTGATTATCTTTGTATTCCCTGAACCATTTATTAAAAATTATTCTGTATCAGGCACTATGATGGAAGCTTAGCATATATTATTTCAATTAACCACAGCAATGAAAGTACTACTATTTTTAGAATTATGTTCTGAGGGAGGGAGGTATGAAGGATTCAAGATAACTTCAAGGTCACACAGCTAGTAGGTGGTAAGAGGGTGCAGACACAGGCAATGTGTTCAAAGCCCATGCACTGAATCATTATCCGTTTCCCCATTCAACCTCAATAAATATTTGCTGCATTGAACTGGCAATTTGTATAGGATTTATTTTATTGCAGATAACTTTGAAGTCAGAATTTTTCAAGCTGAAAAGTTGTGTATTTGTCTGAAGGACTCATTTCTCAGAAGTCTTGATAGGATCAGGTGAAAGGAAACCTAGTGTTACCCCTAGGTGAGCAGACTGGTTGGGCTTCCCTATTGGAGGTTGTAGATTCTGAAGGCAACTTGGTTTTCATAGGTTCAGTCATCTTCACTTTAATATTTCATATCATTTCTTTATTACTGTCATTTAAAGTTGAAGGGAGGGCCTCTCTGGTGACGCAGAGGTTAAAGTCAGTGCTATCAAGCTATTACCAGCCACTGCAGCATGAGTTCAATACCCAGCTAGGGAGCTGACCCACATGGCTCAGCAGACCTCTTCTGACCCACCTGCTGCTCCTTTCAGCAGTCTATTTCAGTATATCCTGTTCTACTCCCCAGTCTGTCTCTGGTGAATCCTCTTACCCCCCACACTTCTGGCCTAAACACCAGTTCTTGTATGCATAAAAAAAAATCTCTAAAAAAAATAAAGTTGAAAGAAGTCCTTCCTTTATGAGGAGGGTAGGTTTGAAGGTAGGAACAGAGGAGGGAGGAAGCTAACTGTTGACGAACTTAAGGCTCATGCATCTTTGCCTCAACTTACCTATCTGTCACCAGTGCAGGGGACTTTCAGTACAGTACTGGTCCCAGGGAGAGCTCAAGCACCCACCAACTCCATGGCCATTTCAGTCATGAATCATTTAAACCCTGCTATAGTTGATGAAGAGAAGGAATCTGAATGTCTTCTTTTCTTTTTTTTAAAGATTTATTTATTTGTGCATACAGAACTGGGGTACAGGCCAGAGGCTCAGGCTCAGAGAGGCTTCACCAGAGAAAGAGTGGGAAACAGAACAGGCAGATCGACGAAGTACACTGCTGAGGGGAGCAGCGGGCAGGTCACCTCCGGGGCAGATGGGAATTGAACTCATGCGGAAGCGGCTTTAGATTCTCAGAAGCGGCTTTAGATCCTCAGTGCTCTGCTTTAACCCGCTGCGCCACCAGGGAGGGCCTGAATGTCTTCTTTTCAAAAGGATTCTACTCCCATTAACATCACTCCAGTTAAGGCAGAAGGAAGCTGTTCCATTGTGCCTGAGTCCGTTTGCCATGCTACCCCCACTTGTGACTCCTAAGCAGAACACCCTGTGTCAGATTTGCAGAGGGTGGTAGTTTAGGAATGAAACTGAAATTGAGAGAGGCAGTCTAGCTTTCATGAGATTCCAAGTTCATTTACACCTTTCCTCTGTACTTAGCACTTTGCCTAGGGGTGAGCTTGCCTGGGCTGCCCTTGTGTGTACTTCTAGGGCCCTGAGTTACAATCACTGGGATTAAATTCTCATGGGAGACAGGCTCCTTCCAACATGGGAAGAAATCTGTGAATTAAGTGAATAAGTCTCTTGACAGCCCCACCAGAGATGGAAGCTGCTCAGCTCCCTCGTCTCTCCTCCCTCGTCTCTCCTTCCTGCCCCCTTGCTTTTCTCCTACCTACTTAAAAGCATAGTGTTCTATCCACCAGGTCTCAGGAACAGGTGTGGAGGAGAGTGAGGGGAAAGGGGGATAAAGGATACTGATGCCTTGGCAGAAGGGGATCAACTCCTCACCTTGCCCAGTCTCTTTCTCTAAGCTTCACTGGATACCGCCATTGAACAGGCCAAGCTGCTCCTAACCCTGATATGGATAGTGGAAACATGGACACCATTTCCTACCTCACCTGAAGTGAATCAACTCAACAGCAGAAGTAGAACAACTCAAAGCATTTTCTTAGCGTAGCTCTTATGATGATAGTGAAAACTGCTAGTGTTGAGACCTATTCCGTGTTGATTATGGGGCCAAAAGAAAGACAAATAAATACCAGATGCTGCTAGAAATCTGACTGTAGGCCTGAAGCAATCAGAAGGGAAGGGGATTGTTTGCCAGCAAAGTGTGGTAGGGATTCCATGGTCTACAGTGGAGAACCATGGGCATCTTGGGTGTTGGTGTGATGTGGTGACATACATCTGGAGAGTTTTGATCCTATACCTATATATGAAGAGGTTTGAACCTATACCTCTATATGGTGTGGCATAGCAATGTTACCTCAAGAACAAGTAATATAATTTTAAAAAGCCAAACATTAATCCATGCACTTCTCCATTTTAAACACAGTTCATATAACTGAGACTCAGAGGGACTTTCCCCAAGGAATTGCCCAGGTGAAATCCAGGTCTCTGTTCCGAAGTCCAATCTGTTACTGTCATTTTCCACCTCCCTGCCCCCAGGTAAACAGCAAGCAATTTTTTTTCCATATAAATATACTCTGTGAAATATTTAGAACATACTAAGATATGATTAAAATGTAACAGGTATGCTCAGTGTCTCTTGGCATCCCCAGCCTCAGCACTTGGTCCTGGGGTCTGTTTGGTTAGAATGTACATGGAGCTCAGACACACACATACCTGCGTGTCCCAAGACATGAGAGCAGGTCCCCTGATGGCCTGGAAAGAACTGGGGAGGCAGAGAAGGGGGATCATGCATGTCAACTCTTCATTAGGGGTGCTCCTGGGCCCACTGAAAAGCACAGGTTTCTTCTTTTCTCTAACTTTTATTTTCTGTATCTCCAGTTTGACCTAGGGTGCTGGAACAAGTTACTTAGAACCTCAGTCTCAGGGAAATTGAAATGTTGATGCAGATGGCTTAGTGGGTTTCTTAGTCTATGAAATGGAAAAACTTGGATGTGAGGGTCAGAGTTTTTGGCTGTAAAGGTATAAAATGTGTCAGACCATGAATGAGATGCTTCACCTCTCTGAGGTCAGATTTTTCATTCATAACATGTGAGACATACCCCAGCCTCCTGGAGTGGCTGTGAGGGTAAAATGAAATAGCACATAAAAGTATCAAACTACTTGGCAGGTGTCAAGCCTCATAAATGTAGTTGAGTCAGAACAGGCAGAAACAGACCCCAGGCTGCCTCCTTTGTTCAGGCTCAGCTGGACCACCCACACATCTGTTTCCACCCTGGGGCGATGAGAGGGTTCCTGAGTCATGCTGCATAGATGTTACTTCCACCCAAGCCTTCTGGAGCATTTTGATAAATAAACCCAGGCAGAAGGTTTCCAGAACCATCTGACTCTAGGTCTGCAGCTCAAAATGACATGGGAATTCTGAGGAGACTCCTCTCTGGAGGGCAAGGAGGGTCCTATCCACCCAGATAGGGTAAGTCACTTGCCTGAACACAGAACCTGAGTCTGATGTATGCCCCTGAGGTTGGTTAAGACTCCAAAGATGCAAGTCTTACTGAGAACTTTTAAGACAAACAAATGGAAACCCAACCTCATCTTCCTAATTATTTCTTCCCTCCCTTCCCTCCCTCCCTTCCTCCCTCCCTTCTTTCCTCTTCCTCCCTAACCCCCCTTCTTCCTGCCCTCCTCTCCCAAGAAATTAACTCCATTACTTGCTAGCTACCCTCAGGAACAATTTCAAGTGGGAATTAGTAGATTATAACACACAAAACATGGACTCACATCAGAAAAGCTTGGGTCTCAACACCAGCTGTGCATCCCTGGCTATGTGATCATGCGTGCTGTGTAACTCAACTGTGTTGAGCTTCAGATTTCTTGTAAAGGTGAAATATACATCTTACCCTCACTTAACACAGTGCCTGGCACCTAGAAGGTGCATGTGAAATTGTGGCCATTTTTAGTACTGAAGATGATGCTTAATATAAATAAGATTATGCCTTCTGCTCAGTAAAGCATAAGGGCAGATGCTCAATAAAGTGTGAACAAATAAATGAATGCATGGAATGCTTCCTGAACGGTTCCCTTTGCAAATGTTACCTTTTCACAAAAGTAGAAACCAGCCAAAGGAGTCACCTGGAAGTTCTCTCTTTTCCTCAGCCCCTAGATTGGTGGGCTCCTTTGACTTTAATGTTTCTGATGCAGTCTCCAGCTTGACCTTACAGTAGGAGACACACCTTGCTTCTGCTGGCTCACTTGCCTGTCTGTCCCCACCTCCTCTATCCTTCATTGATCTGGGTCACGTTTCCCTGTAACCGTCCCTGATTACCGGCAGGACCAAACAAGTAGGCGGCAATAATTAAGAAATCGCAGGCGCATACCTTTCAAATAGCATAATCACCCTGCTGTCTGGTGATAGTGCCCCAACAAGCTTCCTGCTGCGGTCCACTATGCAAACAGTTGCACCCACCGCAGGTGAAAACAATTCCACTTTCCAGGGCAGGAGAAAACAGCTTTTGTGCAGCAGAATTATTCAGTGTGCTGTGACTTTTTTTAGTTATTTATTCAGGGTTTTCTGACTCCAAGATGGTAAATTTAACATTTGCTGGGCCTAAAGCTTGGACTTGATTGATTTAAATCCAACCTGTGACAGTGAATATGGACAAGAGAAATGGCCACATCTTTGACACATAATCAAGGACAGTGGAGAAATTTACCTTTGAAAATTTATCTAGCTCATGGGAATGGAGTGCTCACTTTCATGAGGGCCCTTTTCTTTTCCAAAGCCAGAAAGGGAAGTCAGCAGATAGCATTTTATATCTAATGAAGACTTTTCTGCACAGATATATTCCCCTCTCTATTCCCACTCAAAAAATATCTATGTTTCCTCTTCTGAATTTTATTTCACTTTTTTGCAAATAAGACCTTTTATTTGTCACCATTGAAAGTCTGACTTCTAAATGGTTTCTTGAACTGGTGGCTCATACCCATCAGTGCATCACTGGCACCTGTCTTTCCCAGGGGCTTCCCCGGCACTACCACCTTCACCAGGCAGCTCAAGGAATTTTCCTAGTTCAAACTTGGGCTTCTTCAGCATTTTCACTTTTCTCACACAGGCAAAACAGAGCTGGTAAGGAAGTTGACACGCCTTTCCCATGTCTTTGCCTGTGCTTTCTGGAATCAACTGATGACCGTCTCTTTCAGGTCACTTTGTCTGCACTTCTTGGGTCCTTGGGTCCTGCTTCCATCATCTTTTTCTGGACTTGGGAGGCTTGTTGGTGCTGAGCATAGAGATTTTGAGTCTGATAATTGTGGTTTTTTTTTTGTTTGTTTGTTTTTTTTTTTTTTTAGTAAAGCCACCACAGAATAGATGAAGCAAATGACTGTGGGGAGTTTTGACAGGCACATGAACTTCTATCTCTGCCACTTGTTGGCCACGGAACACTTTTTGTCTAATGGCATGTTCAATCCATGCCATGAAAATTAGGCAGTTTCTTTTGTTGTTGCTGTTTTTGTTTTTGCCCTGAATACCCTCAATAACTAGCTTGAATTTTCTAAATACATCTTCATCAACAGGCAGCTCTTCTCAGGTCACTTCAAAAACATGACCCTTGGGGCCATCAGTGCCATCTTGGTACCTTGAGTTCCTGTGATTAGTGTTTTTCCAACATTTCTTATATGGGACATTGCTGGCGCACAATCTTTCTTAGAAAATAACCACTTGGTTCCCCACCCCCCCCTTTTAAAAAAAGATTTATTTATGTATACAAGAACTGGGGTACAGGCCAAAAGTGTGGGGGGAGAGAGGATTCACCAGAGACAGAGTAGGGGGCAGAACAGGCAGATGTACTGAAATATACTGCTGAGGGGAGCAGTGGGCAGGTCAGGAGAAGTCTGCTGTGCCCTGTGGGTCACTTTCCTGGCCTGGGATTGAACTCATGCTGAAGTGGCTGTGAACAGTGCTGTGCTTTAATCTGTGCTTTAATCTGTTGCCACCAGGGAGGACCTTTGGCTCCACTTTTGCTCCCCTTTGTAGGTACTTGTTTGTCTCAAAGGCCATTGTGTTGTTCACTTTTTCTTGGGGGGGGGAGATAAAAAACATACCTTAACTTAAAAAGTGTTTTTCAGAAAAAGTGAGTGACACCATGGCCATGGGAAAAACATGCTCTGTGCAGAAGGGGCAGGAAGGGAACTAACGAGTCTAGTTTTAATACTAACTTATACAGTCTACTGAATGCCTACTATAGGCTAGGTACTATTCTAGTTCTCAGTAGTTAGCCCGCTTACTCCTCCCTCAAAGTCTGAGCTACATCTTAGTAGTATGACTTCACTTCATAGATAAGAATAATCAAAGCATAAAGCACAAAGAGATGAAGGCTTCCGGTAAAGATCACACAGTTATTAGGTGGCAGAATCTGGATTTGAACTTTGGCCAGCAAAATTCAGATTCTCATTTTTAAACATTTTTACTTGCTCTTATCTCTGCCCGTCATCTCTGGGGATGTCTCCTGAGCCGGGTGGTCAGCATAGACACCAACACCCCAGGAATTTAAGCTCAGGATTGAGTTTACTGTACTACAGTTGCTTCTCACAAATTGTTGGGCCTGCATGGGCTATAGGGATATGATGAATTATGGTGCAGTGGAAGAAAAAAATGAAGATAGAAAGTGGAGAACATTTATTCCCCACAGGGACTGGCACTCTGAGGGTTACAAAGAGCAGGACAGGAATAATGCAGTTATAACACAACTCACCCCTAGCACCTGCCCCCAGGTTCTACAGTGCTGCTTGTCTTTTATTGGCCTAAAGCAGGAATCTTCCTCCATAGATCACAGAGGTGACTGGCCCTGGTTGGTGGCCCGTGGCGATAACTGCTTCCCACCAAAATTCTTCACCTTCTGCTTGTCACTGTGAGATGCCTCTTCTTCAGAGCAAGAAATCTTAGTATTATCATCATCTCTCCTTCGTTTGCTGGGGGCTCTTCCTTATGCTATTTGCTTGGAGTTACATTTGAAATGGAGGGACACAATAAGTTTTCAAGACTCATCCATGTCACATTCTTGCTTGTTTATTCAATTTTGGGTGCTAGCACCCTTACTAAGAAATTCATTCTTCATCAGCTTTCCTGCTCTCATGTATATAATTCAGCAGGGTTGACTAAAGAAGTAGCTGGCAGGTCTGTGACTCTCCTCAGAGAGGTACTGTCCTCAGAGAGGTACTCTTACCTGTGAGAAGAGCTGGAGAGCAGCTTATGTCTTAAACAGTGGAAAAGAAAAGGAAATATCAGATCCTTGACATTGAGCCCAAACTTAGGATCCTTGAAAAACACTGTTTAGTATCTCTTCTACCTATGGAGATTTTATATCAATACATTTCCAAATTCCACTTGCTCTTAAGTACTGTGACAAAGAAGAGGTGTATATAATGTTTGAAAACTAGTAAAGGGAGAACATGTAAGAAAAAAATTCATCATTTCAAGGCTTCTAGTCTTTGTGTTACAAGAAGTGGAGATTTGGGGGCTTATCAATCTGTTTTAGCCAACAACTGACCTCACCGGGTCTTGGATTTTTCAGAGATGTAAAGATCCTATTCTGGAAGAAAGAAGGCCCAGACAGAACTCTAGGAAACTGCAGTGGAACAAGTTGTTGTCATTGTGGATGGAGTGCAATTTCTTATTTCTTTTGGAGGAAAATATCTACTGCATACTACCATCCCTGAGTATTGCAGTTGTTGGGACATGTGTGTGAAACCTGACTGGGACAGTTACCCCAACAGATGGGGGAATGTTTAGGCAGCCACATTAAGACATCAAGTCTTTAGGTGTGAGCTCTGGTGGTCAAAAACCACCAGAGCTAAAGTGTTCTCAGCCCCAAGGCCAGGATTTTAGCTCTGCATGAAAGTATGTAAGAGGCAGTATTTTTATGATAGTGCTTCACAGAAACATAGCTGCTTACAGCAATAGCCATTTGCAATTTATTCTGCTCCAGTCTTTCTTTAAAATTGTTTAAACTTGCATAAGATTATATTTTACTTCTCCATGAGATTGCTAACTCAAGCAATTGAGTTATCATGAACCATACTTGCAACTGACTGGGTACAAAAACACATGGAAGATGATGAAACAGGTATGAACTTCTTTGCCAGCTTAGGACAGCATCAGAAGCTGAAGGAAAACCTATCATATACCAAAGAAACAGTAAACAAACCCATGATTTTCATTGGCAATGTATTAAAATATTTAGTTGAATTCAGCAGCCAAGTCAACATATCACGTTTATATTTAAAAACAATTGACACTGCATTTTAGCATGCGTATAAATCTGACCATTTGCAAAAAGACAATATTTCAAGATCTTTGAGAACACATAATGGCCCATAAACCCATAAAGAGTCTAAAAGGGGCTTATTAATGATTCTAAGATCAAAGTATTTCCAGTGTTTGGGTTTACACAAAGAATGATATAGTCAATGTAGTAGGAAATATTTGGGAATTCTGCTCAGATATAAGAACAAGGAAGGCAGCTCTTCAAGTATGTCCTTACAATTAGCTTCTTCCCATGTTCTAGTTCTGTTCTCAAATCAGAATACTCTAGGCCTAAATTCTCTCCCTCACATTAATCAGAATTCATCTCACTGGCTGAATGTAGCTGTTCACAAAATGGTCTGTAACACACACATGGTTGATAGAGAAGTTTCATAGGCTCATGCAATATATAAACATGTATCTCTAATTTATTTAAAATAAAGACAGATGGAAGATTGTGCCCACTAGATGATGAGACAGGAATATGTATGTGTATCGTTTCAAGTCTTCATCAGTATTGCTCCAGTTCCATGTCAGGTACATATTAGGGTCTAAAGAGTGTGTGTACATGCTCACCCAAGGGAGCCCCTAAGAAAGGAAATTGAAGTAGGCACACAATTCATCTCTCGCCACCCACCTGCCAAATATTGGCAGACTTCTTAGGGTCACAACCCACATGTTGTGAACCATGGTTTTACCTCCCTGGGTAGCATGTGGTTTTGAAGCAAAGGCTGTGAGTTTACGTTCCCGGATGCCATATGTATGCAGTTAGTGGACAACTATGGTCTCTTTATATATACACAGCCACAAATCATTATAGATTGATGTCTGGCTGATGGACTCCATCTCCTGCAAATTCCCCATATGCTTCACCTTACTCCAAAATGAGTTAGATGAAAATAAGCAATATTGGGAACTTCTGGCAGAAAAATGGAAGCCTTGACTTCTTGTGAAAGGAACTATGGTCTGTGAAGTGACAACAGGCAATGGTGGAAGAGTCAACTTTTCCTTAATTTCCTCACACATTCAAAAAGTTAATAAAAATAAAGGAAACAGCCTGTAGTCAAATTATAATCAGTTGCTGGGATGTTGTCCAAAGTGGTTAGTTCGAATTCATCCTTAGGATTTGAAAGGAACTGGCAATCTCCTTTGTTTAAGGTTAATATATACATATATACACACACATATATGTACATATATATGTATATATGTGTGTATATATCTATATATATATCTATATCTATCTATATATATAAAACTACACACACACACACACACATATAAAACTTTGCTCACATCATGAAGAATTGGGAACAAATACAACACCATGGCAGTTGAAAGCATAAATTGACGATGAAGACCAAGAGAGTTTATATTTTTGCTGAGCCTCTATATAAAATCATCTTCTTATGAGTGTCCCTATGATAAGGAGCAAAGGAAAGAAACATAACTTACGTGATTTTTATTTTCAAAGAGGAGGAAACAAATTGATTCCTCACACATATGTTCCATGGCGGGGGTTATCAGGTGAGATTAGTGGGAAGGGCTTGAGTGGGCTTTAGAGTCTTTATGTATTGCTTTATTTTTCATGAAATATTTCAAACAAAAAAATACATATATAAAGCATCAGAAATTCCCAATGTATCCACTGGGTAATGAGGCTTAAAATTTTCCAAATTTCTTCAATGTTTGTAAAGACAATATTTCAGGTATGAGTGAAAATCCCTGCCTACCCCTCTTAGCTTTCATTTCCCCCTTTCTCTTCTCCAAAAGTGATTGTGAAGATAGGAACTATTTTCCTCATATGCATTTTATCCATGCTCCTAATAAGAGATATTTAAATTGTTTCTCTTTTTTTACTACAATAGACAATGTACATTAATGTGCACATGTCTTTTTGCATATTTTCAAGATTCTCTTCAAAGGCATTAAAACCTTAAAATATGTATTTAACAATTCAAGCTTCTGCATGTACACAAACCCTTAAAACTATTTTACCCTGTATTTTAAGTCAGGGTTCCTTAGCTGAAGAGCCAGAGACAGAATTACTAGCATAGGGAAAACTTGAGAGAAAATAAGTGGAGCAGGACAGAGGAGGGAGAGAAATTGAGATGTGATTTCTTCTTGTCTAACTACAACCTCATCCCTTAGAGAATTCTAGACAATGAAGAGCACCATGGTTTGTCTCACAGATGCATTGGATTGGGGTCCCACCTGGCACTGAAAATTCCCAGGCATGTCCCAGTTGAAGTGGAGGACAGGACCCTTCCATCATTCTAGGCCAGGTCCCTGGACAGGAGTACAGCAGGAGTGGGGTTGGGAGGGAGGTGAAGGAAGTGGGGGGAACACAGCACAATAAAGAAAATGGGAGTAGTAGGCCTCTCTGGTGGTCTAGACAGTAAGTCTCAGCACTATCACCTCTATGGTCTGTATTCGATCCCAGCCAGGGAGCTGCCCACATGGCACAGCAGACGTCTCCTTAACCTGCTGCTCCCCTCAGCAGTGTATTTCAGTAAATCTGCCTATTCTGCTACCCATTCTGTCTCTAGTGAACCCTCTCACCACCCCTACGCCCATACCTCTGGCCTACACCCAGTTCCTCTATGCATGAATAAATAAAATAAATCTTTAAAAAGCAGAAGAAAATGGGAGCAGGGCACCTATAGCACTAGTTACACCTTCCAACCTGTGTACATTCTGCTACTAACCCTCCCTCTTCCCTCTTTGCTTCCTTCTGTTCATTGCCAGTAAATTGATTTCATTAATTTAGTGAGTTAGTGGTGATAAGATGGATTATTCAATAAAGGGTGCTGGAATAATTGGTTATTGGTATAGAAAATAAAGCAAAATTATATCCCTAATCTACTCACACACACAAAAATAAATGCATGGATGAATAAAGATCTAAATGTGTTGCCTTTTCCCTCCCTCCTTCCACCTTCCTCTGTTCGTCATGCACTGAATAGTTGTTTTGTATGTTAAAGGGTCATAACTTGCGATTTTAAAAACATTGTCCTGGGGCCTCCCTAATGGAGCAAGGGATTGGGTCACAGCACTTGGAAGCTCTCCACAGCCACTGCAGTGTGAGTTCCACCCCTGGCCACGGAGAGGTGACGCACATGGCGCAGCAGATCTCTCCTGTCTCCCCTGCTACTCCCCTCAGCAGTGTATTTCAGTTGATTTTACTGCTCTGCTCCCCACTCTGTCTCTGGTGAATCCTCTCACCCCTCTGTACCTCTATCCTGTACCACAATTCTTGCATGCATAAATAAATAAATTTAAAAAACAACAACACTGTCGTGGCATATACCTCAAAGGTGGGGGGGGTATCAGCATCTTCTACATCAGTAGATACTGCCACTTAATTCTATAAAATAGTTTAATCAATTTGCTTTTCTACGAGCAGAATGAGGATCCTGTTTTTTTATCACACCCATGTAGACACTTGTTATTAGGTTTTCAGAGTAGTTTTTATCAAACTTATGGTTGTAAAGTGGGTAAATCAATTCTGTAAGTTGAATTTCTCAAATTGAGCAAGTCCTTATGTTGATGCCTCAGTAAGTTCTCCAATTTGTCACTTGACCATAATAGAATATTATTATATGATGTAATATAGTATAATACAATATAGCATAATAGTACATATGTACACAGTCATATGTATTGTATCATATATACACATCTCTAATAGGTATTGCAAATACATTTACTGTGCAGTGTCTTTTGAAGTTTAAAGTTTTAAATTTTTATAAAGACAAATTTATCTATATTCCTCTAGGTTTTATGCTCTTTTTGCATATAATTATTATGAAATTCTACTCTAGAGACATAAAGGCATCCTCTTTTTCTCCTTCTAAGCACTTTAAATATTTAGTCTTAAAAATTATTGGATTCTAATTTTTTTATCTTTATTTATCCATTGTTATTGTTGTGTGTACATAAGGGATATATTTTGTTTTATTGTCTACATAAATTGCCAGTTATTTTTCCTATATCCAAATTGCATCCACTTTTCCTATATATGCATTTATTGTTCAATTTTGCTATCCTATTCCATTGATCTAGTTGTCTATCACCTGCACCAGTACCCTATTATCTTAATTGCCATAATTTTATAATAAATTATCATATTTGATAATGTCAAACTACCCATTTTGTTTTCTAAGAACTTTCTGTGTAAATTTTTTCCCTTTTTACTTTTATTTAAATTTTAGGATCAGCTTTTAAAAACTTCATGAAAATTTCTGTTGGAATTTTATTAGAATTGAATTGATGTATTAATTTGGGAAGCCCTGATAGTATTATGGTATTGAATCTTTCCATCAATAAACTTGGCATATCACTACATTTATTCAGGCCCTCTATGTTTTTCAATGCTTTTTTTCTAAAGATTTACTTATTTATTCATACGGAAATGGCGTGCAGGCCAGAGGTACATTAGCAGTGAGAGGATTCACCAGAAACAGAATGGGGAGCAGAGAAGGCAGATTGACTAAGTGCACTGCTGAGGGGAGCAGTGGGCGAGACAGGATGTCCGCCACATGGATCACCTCCGGGACCAGGATGGGACTTGAACAAGCACTGAAAGGGCCCCGGCTGGCTTGCCGTGTCATGTCGTGCTTTAACCCATTGTGCCACCAGGGAGGGCCCTCAATACTGTTTTTTTTTTTTTAATGATTTATTTATTTATGCATACAGAACTGGGGTACAGGCCAGAGGCTCAGGGGCAGTGAGAGGCTTCACCAGAGACAAAGTGGGGAGCAGAACAGGCAGACTGACAAAGTACACTGCTGAGGGGAGCAGCAGCGGGTCAGGAGAGGTCTGCCGCGCCATGTGGGTCAGCTCCTGGGCAGGCGGGGATCGAACTAATGCGAAAGCGGCTTTAGATTCTCAGTGCTGTGCTTTAACCCGCTGTGCCACCAGGGAAGGCCTCAATGCTATTTTTAACCTTCCCTTTAAAACCTAAATCTCCCTGGGCCCTCCCAAGTGGCGCAGCGGGTTAAAGCACAGCACTGAGAATCTAAAGCCGTTTCGGCATTAGGTCGATTCCCCCCTGCCCCGGAGGTGACCAGCAGGTGACCACATGGCGTGGCAGACCTCTCCTGACCCGCCCGCTGCTCCCCTCACTGTACTTCGTCAATCAGCCTGTTCTGCTCCCCACTCTGTCTCTGTTGGGAGAGACTGCACCTCTGCCTAGTATGCATAAATAAATAAATCTTTTAAAAAAATAAATAAATCTCACCCATAAAGTCACAGCATGTCTTTCCTTAGATTTGTCCCTCAATCTTTCTCTTACATTTTATTAACCATTTTGTGTGGGTTTTTTTAAAATTTTATTTTCTAAGTGGTTATTGCTAGTATACAGGACTACTGTTGCTATCTAAATCTTCCTGAATTCTCTTACTAATTTTAACTTTGTACATAATTTCATTAGTTATTTTAGACAATCCCATCATCTGCAAATAAGGAGAGGTTTATTTGTTCCCATCCAAGGTTTATGCTTCTTATTTTATCAATTGGGATTTTCATTATCATACTTAAGGGAAGCAATAATTTCTTGCACTAATGCTTGCTATATGTCTATGGTGGTAATGAAGTTCCTTTACATCCCAGCTTGCAGAGATTTTAAAAAATCTCGCTGAATCTTAAATTTTATTAAAAGATTTTTTCCACATTTAATTTTTTTTTCTTATATTGAGCCATGGTTACTTTTATGAGATAAAGTGTTTGTTTATCCAATTCATTTTTAAAAATAATATAATAGTTTATTTTAAAGTGTTTGGTTTTTATACACTGCCAAGTGATTTGCTATTATTTTATTTGGGATTTTGCAAATATATCTTTTTTCTTTTATGCTCCTTGTCTGGTTTTAATTCATTCTTGTACTAACCTTATAAAATGAGGTAAAAATGTACCTCTTCTTTTATTCACTGAAGCAGAGATTGCCATATGGATACAAAACACTGTCAAGTTTTAAACTGCCAACTAAAGACTCACAAAGTTAAGCTTTGTTTTTCATTAGGTAAGTTCAAATGCTTGCATTAATTGAGCTTTCTGATATATATTGAGCTTCTTCTTTATCTCTTTATTTGAGGTGGTCTGTTTGCCTTTCTTATTTATCCTTGTTTATTTATTTTCTTTCTTCTAATGGACTACTAAAATATCTACATTTTTGTCCTCCCTTCTGCCAGATTGTTTTCCTATCATTTCATTTATTATTATATGTTTAACAAAATAATGAGCTATACATTTTTCTTTCTTTTTTTTAAAGATTGATTTATTTATACATACAGAACTGGGGAACAGGCCAGTGTTCCCGGGAGCGAGAGGATTCATCAGAGAGAGAGAGGGGAGCAGACAGGGCAGATTGACTGAAATACACTGCTGAGAGGAGCAGTGGGCTGGTCAGGAGAGGTCTGCCATGCCATGTGGGTCAACCTTTGTCCAGGATCAAACTCGTATTGTGGTGGTTGCAATAGCTTCAGGGTGCTGTTTAATCTGCTGCACGACCAGGGAGGATTCAAGCTATCCACTTTTCTACCAGCATTCAGTTATTCAACATTTTTATCTTCCTGCCACACAAAACATGATCCATGACCTACTTTTAATACAATGAACAATGATTTCACTCTCATCCTTATTTTTTTTTTAGAGCTATTTAGGGGGTTTTCTTTAACAATTCAAAATAATCATTTAAATTTCTTTTGGTGTGTATGTTCATTGTTTTATTTCTCCCTTCTGTGTTCAGTGTTCTTATTGAGGTAAATCATATAATGGTTCCCTTTGTGAGGGTCTTTTTTTATTTTTTTAAAGATTTATTTATTTATGCATACAGAACTGGGGTATAGGCCAGAGGTGCGGGGCAGTGAAAGGATTCTCTAGAGACAGAGTGGGGAGTAGAACAGGCTGACTGACGAAGTACACGGCTGAGGGGAGCAGCAGGCGGGTCAGGAGAGGTCTGGCCTGCCCTGTAGATCACCTCCAGGGCCAGGGATCAAACTCATATGGAAGTGGTGTTAGCTTCTTAGTGCTGTGCTTTAAACCATTGCGCCACCAGGAAGGGTCCTATGAGGGTCTTTTGATGAAGAAAAATGTAAGTTATTTGCGCCATGAAAAATGACTTTGTCAATATAGTTGAAAGATTATTAGGAGATACAATTGTTGACAGTTATTTCCTGTCAACCCTGAATATAATTCTGTTATTTTGGGACACTGATTGCTGTCAAGGAAAAGTCTGTTATCTGAAAGCTTTGAAAGTCTTCTTGTTTTCTTTGATGTTCTCCAGGCTCATCATCATGGGTAGATGTGGGTTTAATTTTATATATTCCATTCAAGACTTAGGGTGCACTTTCAACTGAGGATTTATGATTTACTTATTGATTATTTATTTATACTTCATATTATGATTTGTCTTCTTCACTCTTATTATTTCATATCTTTTCCTCTTTAACATCCAACACTTCCTTTGCCTTTATAATTCTAAGCCAGCTCCTTCCACTTCTCATCACTGTCATCATTCTGTCCTGAGCCACTGTTAACTTTCTGCTTCACCCTTGTTCCCTTTAGTCTACTTTTAGCATTTAATTTTTTAAATCACATCCCTGTCATCCTTAATTTCTACTAGATACACACACACACACACACACACATATACATATTACATTAATGTGCAAAATTATCACGTATAATTTTTCATTTTCACAGTTTCTCTTTCTCACCGGCATACATATTCTGGTGGGATAAGAATTAGGATGTTTCTAACTTTAGGGATTTTTGTTTTGTTAACTTTATGCTCAGCACCAGGAATGTTGACACATAATAAGAAATTATTATATGTTTGCTAAATACATACATATATTTAAAGTAAGATTTATCAAGTCATGGACATTTTCTTTTGGACTGAAATTTGTTCAGATTCGATATTCATTTAAATAAAAGAGAGCTGGGTAACTCAAATAAATGATGAGAAGAAATATATCTCAAATAGTTTAGGATGACATTGTTTCAGAGAAACAATCTTAGATTTCATGTAATTTTCAAAGTGAGAATATCATGACTGCATTCGAAGTTAGAAGTTGATGTGACATGCGAAAGAAAAAGAAATAGGAAACTTTGCAACCAACTGCCCAAGCAAAAGCTAAATAAACAAACAAACCAACCAACTGTCTTTCTGGGCTTATGATAGAGGTGCTGGAAATCACAGGAGACTTTCCTGGGACATGTGTTGTGTAACAAATCCTGACAAATACATGGATCATCAAAGAGATTTCTATTTTATATACTGAGAAGCTTTATGATCCAGGAAGTGGTCAGGCCATCTGGGATCTCCTGCTTACCCATATGGAGCACTGATTGAATATGTGAGAAAGAGAGGAAAGCTCAATTTTAGTGAACACGAGCTGTTTGGAGTCAGCATGGGGTGCATCAAAGGTAGTGGTGAAACAAAGGGATTATTTTTGCATCAAGCGCTTGTAAGAAAGGGCAGGGGGCAGTCAGAGTCTTGGAACTAGAAGGAATGACAAAGATGGAAAGAATGACCTCTACATCTCCAGGTGACAATCTATAGTTTCTGTCACTAGCTCAAAAAATCAGGCATTTTCTTGGGATGGGGACTTAGTGAGAAATGCATAGAAGCATCATGTCAGGAAAACAAATTACCTTTAAATATAGAAAGCAGTATGTTTTCTTCAGTAAAAGTAATGAGTTACATTTATATAGCATCTTATTCTTTTTCAAAGCATATAAACCACCTGTTCTAACATTTTGCATTCTGTTAGGTAGGTAGGACAGATCATTTGACATTAGAACCAAGCCGTAATTCTTGTACTATGCTCTCCTGCCCTCTTTGTCCACCAACATTTAGGTGAGTGCTATGGCATAAAGTGTTCTTAATTGCTTTTTGCTATATTAATTTCCATTTACAGTTGAGAAAATTATGAGATCAAGAGAAATGATGAATTTGTTTATTGCCAAACATCACAGTTAGTCATGCAAAGCTGGACCCAGGACCTAAGACCCAAGCTAGTGGCTTTTAAGTCTTATATGCTCAATATTTATCATGTATTCTGACAAATGTGCCAAATGTCTGGACCTCAGAGAGGCAGGAATAGGAAATACAAACGTTCTTGGCAATTACCCTGGGCCATGTGTCATTAACCTCCTTGATGAGGAGCTACTGTTGATTTACCTGAAGTTTAATAATTTACCAATGAAGGCACTATTAAGAATTGCTTAACATAAGCACAACTTGCCAGTTAGGAAAATCTTGGCACTGTCAGTGTGTTGGCTGGAGTGCCAAGTTCATTCAACCCAGGAAATTTTATTAAAATCTCCAAGATTGGCCTAGCTTCAAGGAAACCATGCTAGCAAGGTTAAGATAACCAGCTTGATGATTCTTCTAACCCTTGGTGACTTACTGAAAAGGCCTAATCTGTTTTTTTTTTTTTTTCAAAGTCAGTGTTCAACCTCAACCCCAGTACTAGCCTAGGTAACCAACCTCCTCACTGCTGGCATGAAGTAGGCTCTCCACATCTGAACAGAAAGCCACTCCACATGGTCACGTTCACCTACCGTTAGGAGGGTTCTCTTCAGGTCACTGCACCAGCAAGTATACTCAGTCCTTGCTAAACCTTCCGCCCACATGTTAACAACACCTTTGCAAAACTGTCTGCTCCTGGGAATATTCTGAGGAACACCAAGCCCCGCTGAGTAACCACAAAATTTAGAGGTGTCTAAATCTTCCCTCTCGATCCCCTTCACCCTAATAAATATATAATGACAGAAAAGATACCTTTAATACCTTTTCTTTCTCAATTCCTACTTTGGGGTCTCCTCACATGCAAATGATCCTGAGTCATCTTATTCCATTAAAATCTTAAATGACTGATGCATGTTGCCACTCATTCACCTCATGTGACCCAGGGCCTCTGCACTTTCCCTCTTCATATTTTTTAGGCCACAAACAGTGATCAGATGTGGAAGCAACTCTATTTCCCCATTAGGAATAATGAGGGAGCAATAAAATGAGTTATTAATTTGGGATCAATTTGTGTCAAAAAAATAAAGAGAGAGAGAGAGACTTCCAAAATGACAATGTGAGACCCTCATTCTATTCCAATGGTCAAATAAAGTTGAAATAATAATTCATAGCTTTTAAAATGAGAAGATGGTGAGTGATAGGAAGATACATTCAAAAGTCATAAAATATTTTTGAGGTTTTGGTGTTGCATCTTTTGAAGCTCTAAAATTAAAATACTGAGTTTTACTTATTTACTGAAATTTTATAGACCTTTTATAGATATGCCTAAATCAAATGATGTACTAACTATTTTATGAAATACACAGAAAAATAAGCCCAGCACTACTTTTCAAACCAAGATAAACCTAGCAGGAAAAGCAGCACACCCATGGGGACAAAAGAACACAGCCATAGATGAGTGAGTGAAGTTTCAAGGGCACCAAGAAGCAACTCTGCACTGAATAGTAATGTGAAGCAACTCTTCACTGAGTAGTAGAGTAGTAATACAAAGATAAAGATGTTGAAGGAGTCAGAAGCAGACTATGGCCTGGAGGATACCAGCAGTCTGTTTTTTTGGTAACACCATTCCTTTGTAAGAAGGTGCCCTGGAATGTGATCAGAGATATGTGGGTATAGCCAGCACTGCTGCTGAGCTGAAACTGTAGATTAGCTTTCAGGGAAAAGGGGCCATATGGCAGTTATCTAGCTTTTGATATCAAGGATTGGAGGAAGCCTTATAGATCTTCAAGATGATACTATTTCTTTTGGCAAAGAAAATGTCTCTCTTCTAGTTATAAGATTAACAAGTTCTGGAAACTCATGTATAGCCTGGTGATTATAGCTAATCATACCATGTTGTAAATTGAAAGTTGCCAAGCTACTAGGTCTTAAATGTGCTCCTTGCAGACAAAGAAATAGTGATTACATGGACCAGATGGAGGTGTTAGGTAGTGTAATAGTGATAATTATTTTGTAATGTAGGTGTATCAACTCAACATGTTGTACACCTTAACCATAGAAAATGTTGTATGCCAATTACACCTCAATAAAGTTGGGGATGAAAACATGTCGTACTAGTGCTGGCTTCAAAGAAACATTCTACCATAGTATAAGAGGACCTAAGGGAAAAGTCACGTGACTTGAAATCATGTGCAGCTTCTCGGAGCTGAGAAAACACCCAGTAATAGCTGGGAAGAAATGGGGCTTCAGCTCTCCCACTGCACATGGATGGAATCTGTAAATGGTCTGAGAGCAAAAAGCACACACTTTCCCCACAGAGGTTTGGGTGAGCACTGTTCTGACCCTGAGGTGGAGAGCCCAATGGGACCTGAGGTGAAGAACCCAACTGAGCTGACCTGGACTTCTGACCTGCGCCTTTGTGAGATAATACACATATGGGTCAATTTAAACTATCAAATTGTACAAATGTGTTCCACCATATATAAAACTAATAAAGTTGGGAATTAAAAGACAAGGACCGCTTTCCTTGGATCAATCTTGTATGAGCTTGAAAAAGTGACTTTACCATATGTTGCGTCAGACCTAGAATTTTACAGGATGTTAGAACTCCAGGGAATAATCTTGTAAAAGTCACGTCTGTTGTAATTATTTGTCTACTGACCTTAAAATCCAAGTCTAGAAGTCCTTGATTTGAAGACATTCTCAATAGGGGGTTTAGAATCTTTTGGAGTCATTTTCAATGCTGACTACACAATTGTGTGTGCGTGTGTGCAAGTGTGTGTCTGTGTGTTAGAGCAATTTAATAAGGGTCAGAAAAGTTGGGTGAGGCTTTAGAAATCTAGGGGTATATCGAGTAGAACAGCAAAGTAGTTTAGTTATATATCATTGAAATGGAAAGTGTTTGATTACCAAGGGTCAAATAGAGGATACCAATGACTGAACAGACAAATACGAGTGACAAATTTCAAAGAGAATTTGCTGTGACAACCAGAAAGGAGCTAATGAGCATTTGTGCCCTGTGGTGACTTCCTTGTTTAGAGTTCATTTTCTCCTGAGTAGGTTCTGGGAGCTCAATGTTATCAGAACCCACTTTCTGCAAGTATTCTTCTGTTAAAGAGCTAAAAAAAAAAAAAAAGTCACCACAGAGAGAGAGAGGGCCAACTGATTGCCCAAAGTCATTTAGCATCATCTCAGGAAATAAACCTGGACTTCTAATTCCCAGCTGACTATTTTCTTTGAGATCATTAAAAATGAACATAATTTAACATAATTCTCAGTGGATATAAACAGGGAGGAGTTGAAAGTTCCAGTGAAGATAGTAAAGCAATACAAAAAATGGACTGAGATCAGCACTATTGGCAGGAAATAGCCAGACGTGATCCAGATTAGAGACAGAGAATCTAAAACATCTGGAGAGCAAGAATTCGAAACAGATACTGTACAGGAGAAAGCAGCAGTGGGGTGAGAGACCTGGGTGGTGTTGTTAAGATAAATGGGATTCCCAGTGTTGATTAAATGGCCCCAACTGGCCACAATGGGTTTGGAAGCTGTGGGTGGAGGAGTCAGTGGATATGCAGGGAGGATCTGATTCTGTGGGTGTAAGTATAACAAGCTCTGTTCTTCCAGTTGGCTGTGCACCCAGATCCTTGTGGCTGCACAGAAAAGTCATAAATGATGGACAACTAATGAAAAGAACAGCAGAGACTGAGATATATATTTTTAAATATTATTTATGCAAACAAGAACTGAGGTACAGGCCAGAGGGGTAGGGGGTGAGAGGACTCACCAGAGACAGAGTGGGAAGCAGAAAATGTATATTGACTGAAATGCACTGCTGAAGGGAGCAGTGAATAAAACAGGAGAGGTCTGCCATGCCATGTGGGTCACTCCCTAGCTGGGGATTGAACTTGTGCTGCAATGGCTGTAGACTGCATCATAATGCTGAAGCTCTAACCTGTTGCACCACCAGGGAGAGCCTGCAGTCTGAGAAATTGAGCCTCTCATCCATCCGGGCAGCTGAGTGGGACCTGAGAGAGGGAGCACTTGTGTTATTTTTCGAGTATCTTTATCTTATACTTGTTCTTCCTGAGTACTAGTCATTAAAGGAATTACATCAAAGTATTACATACATACAGAAAAAAGCACAAATAATAGTTTTCCAGCTTGAACAATCACCTGAACTGGACACAACTGTAAAAGCAGTGCCTAGTTTAAGATGTTAAATGTCATCAGTCCTCTAGAAGCATTGCCCTACCCATTTTCCATCTGATAGCAATTCACCCCCTGACAAGGTGAACCTCTATGTTGACCGCCATCAGTATAGACCATTTTTACTTGATCTTGAACTTTTTATACAGCTGGCAATTTTAATGTCTGGCTTCTTTTGCTTAACATTTTGTTTGAGTTTCCATATATTATTGTCTGCAATTCTGTTTTTTATTTTTATTGCTACAGGATCTCATTGTGTATCTATATTTGCTTATCCTATTGATGACTTTTGGTGACCATGTTTACACATTTCTTTTAGACTTCATCAGCTTTCTAGAGCCTTTCTAGATAACTTTCTCCAAAGTCCCCTTTTATGTCCAAGATACATGTGTTTTCCCCCTTCTCTTCATTAGGAAAAAGATGGAAATGAACAATTGTGACAACTATTATTTTCAATAAGATACATCAAGATCTTTGTATGTTTTCCTCAGAAGCATTATAATATGAGAAATGGAATATGCAATGTTTATAAACATCCTGTGATGAACTTTCAAAAATTGAGGCAACTTTCTTTTTCATGGTACTATATATTTTTAAAGGACTAGGTTCTTATTTTTATTTTTTAAAAAATATATTTATTTATTCATACAGAACTGGCATACAGGCCAGAGGTGCAGGGGCAGTGAGAGGATTCAACAGAGACAGAGTGGGGAGCAGAACAGGTGGATCGACAAAGTACACTGCTAAGAGAACAGTGGGTGGGCCAGAAGAGGTCTGCTGTATCACAAGGATCACCTTTGGGGCCAGGGATTAAACTCGCACTGAAGTAGCTGCAGCTAGCTTACAGTGCTGCATCCTAACCCGTTGTACCACCAGGGAGGACCTTCAGGGTACTATATATTTTTTAAGATTTATTTTATTTATGCATGCAAGAAGTAGGGCATAGGCCAGAGGTGTGTGTATGTGGTGTGTGTGTGTGTGAGAGAGGATTCATCAGAGCCAGAGTGGGGTGCAGATCAAGCAGATCTACTGAGATACATTGCTGAGGAAAGGAGGGGAGAAACAGGCAAGACAAAACACATGCTGCACCATGTGGGTCAGCTCCCTGCCTGGAGGTTGCACTCAGGCCACAGTGGCTGGCAATAGCTTGATGGCACTGAGACTTAACCCCTGTACCATCAAGGAGGCCCATTAGTAGTACTGTTGAAGAAGAGAACTTGACATGGCAAGGCATTGGGTATCACAGCTGTACCAACAGAAAAAATAAAAGCCAACCAGTACCAAGGATTGCTGCTTGGATAGTCTTTTGTATTGACGTTGGATAGCTGACCAACTTCTTTGCTTATTCCCATGTGTGTTCAAATATTATCATGGTCTATGTGTGCCAAAATATTTTTTTAAAGCTCCTTTTCTGACACTTGATAGAAACAACAGAGTTTTAATACTTAAAGGAGGCCTATCATTGTGTAACACAAACAAATATGCCTTGTTCCTGACTCCATCAAGCCAAACTCTTAGAAGAAATTAATTTTCCCAAGAAGATGAAATCTGTTTCTTAGCTCCTCTTTAGTAGAAGATTCAGAAAAATAAATCAGAATAGCTTAATCCATGACAAGTCATCCTATTCTTCTAGTGTTGGCATTTCTCTCTTAGTACACATTTTCCTGAGGCAAAATGGGCACAGGAGGATGTGTTACTTAGGAAATACACTTTGCATTATATTGCAAGGCACCAATGATGCAAAGAACTAAGATGCAATGGAAAATAGAAGGGAAAAAACTCTGGCTTGAAAGTGTTTGTGGTTTACAATAAAACATGGATTAATTAAACACCAATTAAGGTTCTTTTTCTGTAAGTAACAGAAATAGACTCAGACTAACTTGAAGAAAAACAAAAAGATTTGTTCAAAGGATATTGGAAACATGACAGGCTTGAAGTACTGGCTGAATCATAAGACCTCAGGACCAGAAACCAGTTCAAGGAACTGACATACATTTTTTCTGGGGTGATGAGCCCACCCTTTTTGAATTGATTATGCTCAGTCCTTGGACCACGCTGGGTCATGGATCCTCCACCTCTGGGTAGGCCTGTTACCAGAAAAGGGTCAGAAGAGGTGCTAGCAGACAAAAGCAATAGCCCAGCACTACAAGGGTGACAGCTGAAGCAATCAGGTTACTGATGGAAATAGTACAAGAAAAAAGGAAAAGTGATCTGATAAAGGTGATAACGCTGTTAAGTGGATATAAGAAGTTTTGGGTTAATGACAGCCCTGGAAGATATGGGAAAAGGCTTTGCTTAAGCACCTACCATAATCACAGACTAGATTGACTCATGTATTTGCTTGCTATAGCTGCACATTTTCTGTAGGATAGTGACTGTTAGCATGGGTCTTCTCATTTCCCATGGAAAGAATTGTTTTTATAACACAGTTCTCAAAATAAGAGGTTTCATGGGAATGTAGCTATTATATTTTAATTATAACATGGATGTTATAATTAAAGATAACATATAAGATAGATTTAATTTTACTGTGCTCTATTATACTATGGTAGTTTTCAGTGCTCTCATTCTTTCAATATATAGTTCATTGAGTTACCTTCTCTAACAAACTTTGTCTGGGGATACCACATGTTCATGGTGAACACTGAGTACCACTGCTGTCCAGGTGGAGCTTAGAGCTCCATAAGCTAGACCAAAGATGATATAAGGTAATTCATGGGAAATTCAGGGTGATATTGATGCAGAACTATGCAAGTAATGTCTATCTTACAGGGATTTGTATCGTATTTGATACAAGACAAAGGGCATAGAGGTGCTCACAAATTATTACTATTATTATTTTACACCTCCAATTTCTTTAATAAGGATTAGTTTCTTTAAGATTTTTAGTGCCTGAACCAATCTTGATATTGACATGATCTCTTGAGAATGTTGTTCGCTTTTTTATTATACTAACAAAGTCTTTGTGATTACATACATCATTTTCTCTGGCTTTATTTATTCTCTTTAAAATTTAAGGATAGGAGGTTGGTAAATTATTTTATGATTGAGTATAATTATTGATTCTACTTATTTGATTTTTTTTAAAGATTTATTTATTTATCCATACAGAACTGGGGTACAGGCCAGAGATGTGGAGGGTGAGAGGATTCACCAGAGACAGAGCGGGGAGCAGAGCAGGTAGATAGATGAAGTACACTGTTGAGGGGAGCAGCGGGCGGGTCAGGAGAGGTCTGCCACGCCATGTGGATCTCCTCCCGGGCAGGCGGGAATCGAACTCATGAGGAAGTGGCTTAGGCTTCTTAGTGCTGTGCTTTAACCCGCTGCACCACCAGGGAGGGCCCATACTACTTATTTGATTTTTAAAACAACTGTTTGTGTTTTCTTAATCCACTCTACCAATTTCTTTAGACATTTTTTGTTTCTTTTTGGACTTTTAAATTTAATGTTAATTTCATTTTGTCTTTATTGCTTAATAATTAAAATATTTCAGACTATGAGTTGTTATCTGAAATAAATTTGGCTTCTCTTAAAGATTATGATATTTGTTTAATTAATTTCTATGTCAAATTTATTTTCTTTTAATAAAGTTATAAAGGAAATTTAAAAAAAATTTGATGAGGTATATTTTCTTTTGACTTTTAAAGTTCTTTTTAAATATGGTTAATGAGATTGATAACATTTCTATTTTTTGAAGATATAGCTTATCTATAAGTTTGTATTTTTAAAATATAGACCTTTATAAATATATATTTAAATATAATGTTTATATACACATGTATATATACACCCTTATTTTTCTTAATGTTTCATGAGAGCCAAAAAATGTTATCCTTTGCCTGTGAAGTTTTAGATACTTATAGCTACAGATATATTAGTAAATTATTCATAGTAGCTGCTATATTCCTATATATTTTTGGCATTTTTGATCTATATAAAGCTAAGAAGTTTCTTTTAATTTATGGCTTCTATTTTATTTTTTCCATCTTCTACTTCAAATGTGTTCATTTGTGCATTTGTATGTAATGAGAGTTCAGTATCTAAAATTTGTTGACTCTTATCTTTATTATTATTTGAACCACTTAACCTGAAATTATATATTTGTTTCATACTTATTGCTTGAGATGTTCTTCTTATGCAGATGTTATTGTGACATAATAAGGAAGGTGGGGAATACATTTAATATTTTTGTATCTTTTTGATTGAGGTTCATCACGTTTAGTAGGCAAAACCATCACTGAAATTTTAGAGTCTTTAAAATTCTGTATTTGAATAAGAAAGTTCAAAGCAATTATTTTTATATGACTTCTAATATCATAACTTAATTATTTCCTCTAGTCTTTGTTGTCTCCTGCTCTCCCCTTATCTAGACTATAATTCACTTAATTTTATCCTCTATTATATTCTGGCAGGTTCATTTTCTATTTTAAATCTATTTCTTTTTAAGTTAAGATTATTCTTTGTCTAACATCTTTTTAATTATTAAAGAAAGCTTAATCTTGCAAGACTTCCTTATTTTAGACAGAAAACTTAATATTTCATATGTTTTTTCATGCTCCCATCCCTTTTTATTTTTAAAAATTCGCAATATAATTTGGGGATTTAACACTTTTTATTCAATTATTACTTATTTTTACATAATGTATATAATATCTTAATAATTTATGAAAACCTTAGCTTTTGCAATCATATTTAGTAGGATATTTAAGATTGACATCCACATCTAGCTGGTTTCAATACTCACCCTGAAACCCTTAGCTTTACAATTAACATGTATTATTTTTATAGTTATGAAAATTGGAGGAGCATTTTTAAAAGAAAAGTGCCAATGTCAATCAGGATGGCTTTGATATTTGTTAAACATAGGGCATTGTTTCTTGCCTTTAGTACCTGAAGCTGTTTTTGAGGACTGTCTTGGAATCAGATCTGTTTTTAATGGTAGCAACACAAGTATTTTTCCCCTCTTCTTTCTAATGCCAAAGACAAGCTTCTCATACAACCTAAAGCTCTCCCTGTTCCAGGACATGTTCTAAATAAATAAACCAAAGTGTTTATGTTCATGGCACTGACTGAGATAAAGCTGAGAATCGGGCAACCACAGTGAGATTGCAATAATGTTCTTATTTCAGACTTCTCTTTCTCTCTTGAGATCTAGAAGGTAATCACTTGACACCTTCCATGAGCTCAAGAACCTTCTGCATGGTGATTTTGTTCAGTTTTTTCTTCTTAAAATACTTTTCAGCCAAATGTTTGTCTTTTGCCACTGCTTTTTATCACCTGTCAGATTTTTTTTTAAAGAACCATTTGTTTAGTATCATAAATTACTTTCCTACTTGCCAGCATTTGCTTTGAATTTTGTGGGCGATGTTAGTGTGGTCCTAACTGCGGGAGACCACCTGCCTCTGGCATCTTGCAGGTACTGGGTCTGGAGATGTGTGTACAGGTGCTAAGCCTGTCCCTCAAAAAACCACATCAGGTAATTCATCCCTTTTCATGCTGTGGTGGATGTGTTCATCCTGTGAGAACACAAACTTCAGAGGACATGATTCTTGGAATTCAGGAAGAAACAACACTTGCTCAAAACCCCTAACGAACAGCCTCACAGGTCCCTTAAATTAAACTGTCTGCAGCTTTTAGAAAGTTTGGAGGTTCTAAAGTACTTTCTTTCATTTGAGGTGTTGAGATATTCCTATGAAAGGCCCTATGTGAAGGCCAAGGTAGGGGGCCTTATTATAGTTATTTCACTTTCACACATGCTTAACCAAATGTATACTTCTGAAAGTCTCTTATTTTTCTCTCCAGGTCAGTGTTGGTATGGTTTCTATTGATCTTTGTTCCACTGTAGATTAGGTAAGAAAGAGTCCCTTTTCTCTCCAGGACACATTTGACTGAGGGTCTTGTGGTTGGGATAATAGCGATTTCTGTGATTATTTCATTTCTTAAGGTGAGAGTGATAGGTGCTGGTTTCAAGGTGTTGCTGGATGTGAAATGAAGACTTGTGAGACCACTCATGTGTCCATGGGAGTTCACAATTCTCCATACCACAGGGGCCAGTGAGTGACAGGATGGGGGAAATGGCAGGGTCTATCCAGAGCAGGAAAGGTGGCAGTTAACAAAGTCTGTGAAGAGGTTTCTTTTAGAACTGTCCTTTAGATTTTAAAAGAGTAGGCTTTATTAGAATATTTTTACAGGACACAAAGGTTATGAGCAATAGGGAAGGTAAAAAAGGGTAAAAAACAGCTTTCTTGCATGACTGGTTGTCTAGAATTTCACAAAATGAGTGTTATCTGCAAGACTAAAAACAGGGTGATTCATTGTAAAAATGGTGTTCTGAACATGCCAACAGAGAGGTTTACAGATGTAAGTAAAAACAGGCAATTAAACTGGTCTTGAGGACTGGCATGCTGAGACTTGGAAATCTTCCTGGCTGATGGGCTATGATCACTCAGGATTATAATAGGTGGCATTGAACAAGTGCTTGGCAGAGCATGGATTTATACTATCTCACTTAATGCTCAAAACAGTCTATGAAATAGCTGTTGCTGCATTTTACAGAAGAAGACATGGTGACCGATAAGTGCAATAACTTAGCCATGGTCACAATTGTCCTGGATTGAGCTGGGGTTTGAATTGAGTTTATGTGCCTTAATTATCCAAGTGGGCCTATGTTGCTGACTGGCAAGCCCCCCTGGAGAGCTCCACCTTCCTCCCCAGGTTTAAAAAATTACGTGAAGAAACTCATGGAGTTTTATCATGGAGTATGTCTCCCACTTGAGGGGATTAAGTAGGAATTGGTCCCTGTTCCAGAAAGGGTGTGCCACAGCATTGTCATGATTCACTTAGGTTATGTCTCACCTTCTGGGCAATAAGAGGTCTGAGGAAGGGGTGACTATCTGCTTGTTCTGGAAACAACCATAGCTGGGCCATTTTTTCATTTATTTATGATTTGTGATCACTGCCAGCAAATTTCTTTGAGAAGTGCATTTAAATATGCCACATTTGTATTACTGTATGTGTATTTTGGGTGAAACATTTATGATAAATCAACTTTAAAGGTGCCTTATGGGGAAAGTGCTGATGGAGAAATACATCTGAAGAAAACTTTGCTCTTAGCAGTAGTTACTAGAGGAAACGGGCTTCATTTATCTTGTGAGGGCTTATGTGAGATGAATACAGACCACCCAGAATCACAGTTCTGCATATCACATGAGGAAAATTGAGTATCCAAACTTAGCTTGGGCCCTCTCAAGCCTCTATGCCACACCTGTCCCTCTCCTGTTCCCCCAACCCTCACTCTCCCTAAGTTCCCACCCTGGAAAAACTGGCATATGTCTGCTTTCATGTCAAGCCTTCTACACCAGCCAAATCAATCACTCTCCCCACTGCCTGGGATGCTTTTCTCAGAGCTCCTGTGATCACTGCTACTCTTGCTTATTCTCTGACCCCTTTAAGTCACATCCTCAGAAACACCTTTTCTGATTGCTTTTCCCTCCCCAATCCAATGATCGCTGATAACAGTTTCTTTTCACTACTTTTCCTTCTTGTTCCTTCTCCTCATTTCTAAATGCACGCGTATTTGTGTGACATTTGTTTTAATGCCCATCATCTTTACAAGACTTTAAGTTCACTAAGGACACATAATTGTTCTTAGTGTTGTGCAAAATGGTTTTGCAAATAGAAGGTGTCATAGATATTTGTTGAAGGAATGTACTTTTCCTGGACTCGGTAGAAACATGTGCATATAACTTGCTTGTTAGATGCTGTCATTTCTCTCTCCACTCCCATTGGACCCAACTCACTAATAGAAATATTTGTAACCCCTAATGCCCATGATAGACACACACACATATAAGTGCACAATAAAAGTAAGTGAAGTTCAGTGGACCTCACATGACTTATTCCTAAGCTTTAAGGTCATAGGTAAAATGCTTTTAAGTTCAGTCTCATTAATATTCATTAAGAATCCACTAAGTGTCAGATGCTATGTATGAAACAGAATATAAAAAGGTGTGAGATGGGCCCTCCCTGGTGGTGCAACAGGTTAAAGTGCAGCATTAGGAAGCTAGCTGCTTCAGTACAAGTTCGATTCCCAATGCTGGAGGGGATCCACATGAGAGGCAGACCTCTTCTGACCTGTCCACAGTCTGCCTGTTCTGCTCCCCATTCTGTCTCCGGTAAATACTCTCACTGCCACTGCACCTCTGGACTGTTCCCCAGTTCTGTATACATAAATAAATAAATCCTTTTTAAAAATGTGAGAGATGACTAGAAAGGAAGACAAACAAAGAGATAACTATAGGCAAAATGTTGTATGTATAATGAAAAATATATGCACTGAGCATTATGGAAGCTGAATATGAAAAGCAGCCTCATTCCCTAGCCTGATGTGAATCTTCAAAGTCAGAGTTAGAAGAGGTTGTGTGTGTGAGAGAGAGAGGGAAAATAGACTGCAGGGGCAGGAGAAAAGGATAAAGAATGTGATTTAGTAGCACTTTGACGCTGCTGAAACATGAAGCCAGAAGCAGGGGGTGGGAGTGGGACTGAAGAATACATCGCCTCTGCTTTTGGAAGACACATGGGATGATGTGTGGTCTTTCCTTTATTCCTTTATATTTTTCCTCACAACCGGTGCTTTATAGTTGCTGGAATTTCTCTTGATCTAGAGACCAAGGCTGGCATTACTGAATGCGGGAAAATTTCAGGCACTAAAGTTGATTAATTTATTCATTCATTCCTTCAAGGAATGTTTATTCAGTATCTGTAAAGTACTAGGCACTTCAGACACTTCCCAATCAAAATACAATATAGTGCTTACCCTTAGGGAGCAGAGGTTCAGTGTAGTGAGGAAGGTAAATGAAAAACAAGAGTAAAATACAGTCAGATGAGTGTAATATTGTAGGTCAACAGTTCTCAAATATGTAACTCTTTAGACTGCCTCTATTCTGAATATTATTGAAGACCCACTCAAAGCCCCTTTTATTATGAAAGTACTACATATATGTCAACATTTATTATATTAGAAGCTAAAATGGAAGTTTAAAAATAATTAATTTTAAATCAAACCAATTGTATATAACATAATAACATAAAATAATGATCTTTTGGCTATTTTTCTTTCACAAAAATATAGTAAAAAGGGTGTCATTGTTTTATATTTCTGCAAGTCTCTTGCCCAGCTTAATGCATGTTGAAGACTTGTATCTGCTTTCTGTATTCAGTCAGTTGTCTTATGCCATCGTGGTTGAAGAACATAAAGGCTGTATAGTATTTTCTTATGATGCTACCCCAAAACTTGTCAAGTGGCAGTTTCTTCAAAGTTAGATGAGCTACTAATCAATAACTGTTCTGTATTTCATCACATACAAATTTATTGGTCCACCTTGTACTTTGAATGGTTCTTTTAAGCAGGCATGATTTTTTATCATCAGTCATTTGGAAAATCTGGCTCGCTTTTATTCTCAGATGAATTTTATTATAAAACACCAAATTAAAATATAAATACAATATAAATATAACAATCTAGTAAAGCACAATAAACACAAACATATGAAAATTCATTAATAGCACTACTGACCTCATCAAATGTGTCTAGAAGTACTGGGACACAGTAAAGTTAATGGTGACAAACTTTGCAAAATTCTAATTTTTTGTTGAAAAGTTCTGCTTTCATTACTGACTATAAATAGTGTCAGCTATTTTCCTTAAAGTAACTGGCTAGTTCATTCATTTAATAGAGAATGTTGGTCAAAAACTCAAGTCTAAATAACCATGATTTTTATAGAAGTCATTCTTTTTTTTTTTTTGAAGATTTATTTATTTATTTGAGGATACAGAACTGGGGTACAGGCCAGAGACTCAGGGGCGGTAAAAGGCTTCACCAGAGACAGAGTGGGGAGCAGAACAGTCAGATCGAAGATTTACACTGCTGAGGGGAGCAGCGAGCGGGTGAGGAGAGGTCTGCCTGCCATGTGGTCACCTCCTTCGGAGCAGGCGGGAATTGAACTCATGCAGAAGTGGCTTTAGCTTCTTAGTGCTGTGATTTAACCCGCTGTGCCACCAGGGAGGGCCAGAAGTCATTCTTTCAAATAAAAATGGCATGTCCTATGGTGATGGCACAGGGTTGATTTGGTGATGGGAAGCCCATGGGGATTATAGCTGAGATGGAAAAAGGCACAAAATTATGTAACACTAAAATATTGCATTATAAAAAAATAAAAATGGCATATCATGAGAAAAAAAGAGTCGATCCATTTGCAACTCAATCACACAGGTACTCTTCTTCTAGACATTCATGACAGTAACTCATCCTACTTGAAAATGCATAAGTACTCTGGATGATACTTCCCATTTTGACATACAGTGCGAAGAATGTGTGCTGATGGTTCCAGCTTAATAAAAGTAATGCTATTGATATTTATTTTGCTTCATCAAGAGTAATCATAAGTGAAACAAGTGTTTGAAGTGTGAGTTGATGAGGATGACAAGAACTACATGTACAGATTGGTGCCACTGCCCCACTTCATGCCCAGATGCCAGCAGCTTTACACACCCTTGCTTTTGAAACAGTGCAGTGTCAACACAGTTGTTGACATGAGTTAATCAAGGATTAATCCAGAGATTTTTTTTTTAATCCAGAGTTTTTTAAAAGTCATTGAACACTTTGGGTAGTTCAGGATCACTCTTGTTTGTTGTCAGGTGTTTCCATGATAGAGGATTGTCTTTAATGATTAGTTGGTGCTGATATTGGACAAAGATGCAAAATTGCTATGTTGATAGATGATTCTGGTATAAGGCAAAAAGAACAAGAGATAGCAACTCCTTCATAGTTCTTGCTAAATCTTTAACTCAATAAGTTACCACATTGTTGGAAAGTGGCAGTGGTATGAGTTCTTTTTACTGAATTTTCTTCCAACAGGTTTTTACCAATTCAGCTGTACAAGACCTCATTGTTTCTCAACTATCCTATGTGCATTCTCTGGTCAATACAATTTGAAGATTTTCCCCGTAAGCTGACTCTGGCCTTCTCTATGTCTGTTCAGAAGATGTCAGCAATAATTTTTGGCTTTTAAAAAGCCATTATATGTATGTTTAAAATATTTTTAAGTCTTTTGTCTTTGAACTCTGAATCTGTCTTCCAATATACTTAGTTGAATTTTCTTGTACATATTGAATCTAATTCATCCAAGGAGAAAAAACTGGTAATGTGTTGAATCTGTTTCTAAAAGCATTGTTTAAGAGTTTTTCCCCAACTTCACTAAATACAAATTGAATAAATAATAAAAAATATTGATTTGAAGGGGCTTCGTATTATATACACTGCTAAAATGTATATACGCAGTTCATCCCAAAAGCCACACATAATGAAACATCACAACCTCAGAGTTTGGGCTGAGGTGTATTTTATTCCAGTTACTGATAGTGTATTTGCCCATTTTTACCCAATGGTCTCTGGGCCTAGTTCCAGGTGCCCAAGCAGATGGTTCAGGGGGCAGCTTTTGGCTCCAGAATAGAGCTAAGTTAGCTGTCCCATCTACTGATGATCTCTCCCTACTTGAGAGGCCCTGTTAGAGAACTTAAACTATGGCAAATGTCCCCAATGATGCGATCAGCCTAAAAATGAGATTTTAATTATAGTAGCATGGATTGCTGGTGCTGGTGGGTATTTATACACTATCTAGTCCACAGACACATGGGCAAGTAACTTAATTTCTCAGTACTTCCGAGCTTATCGGCAAATTGAGAGTAAGGGTGAACTAACAAGTTAAAGCATTGACACACAAAGCAGCTGAGTTAGGAGCAAATCTATACGTCAACTTGAAGGCCAATTCTTCACCAGAAGAAGGAACCACACTTGCTAGTTCAAATTGTCACAACAACAAAAAATTACAACATGCATTAATAGGGTTCCAGAATGAAAGGGGTAAGAGTAAACTTTGCTATCCCAATCACAACTACGCATGACAGTGTTCTTAAAACACAACAATAATGTGCTAAATGAAAGGTCGCCAAGAACCACATACACGGTCTGTCAGACAAGAGAGGTTTTATTGGGCCCTCCCTGGGGTCACAACAGGTTAGGATGCAGCACTGCAAGCTCCAGGCAGAGACTCAGTGCGAGTTGGATCCCCAGACAGGGAGATGATTCACATAGCTGATCCACATAGCATGGCAGACCTTTCCTGCCCACCTGCTGCTCCCCTCAGCAATGTAGTTCCTCGATCTGCCTCTTCTGCTCCCCACTCTGTCTCCGGTGAAACCTCTCATGGCCCCTGCACCTCTGGCCTGTACCCCAGTTCTGTATGCATAAATAAACAAGTCTTAGAGAGAGAGTTTTTATTAAGGGCCAGTTGCCAGGCGAGGCTTTGAACAAAGGAGTGGCAGAGTCCCACTGAGGGATGGGTATGAGGGCCTAGGTGGGGGAGAAACCACCAGGTAGAAAATTTTGACAAGGAACTGGAACTTATTTTTCTACCCGGGCTTGCGTTAACCGGTAGTGACAGACAAGAGGTGACACACAAGTCATGAGGCGATCGCTCCGGAATACCTGCTTCTGCTTGTTCCTTCTTTAGGCCTATATTTGGCTGGTGCCCGACCCTTCCACTCACCAAGTCTCTCCTACACTTGATCTTAGTCGAAAGGCTGAGAAGTAATCACCTAGTCTTTCCTTTTTGGTTTCTCACTTTAAATCAGTAGTTTTGCAACTTCAGCGAGGATATGGATTATTATTCAGGGATGGATGGAATTAATGGGAGATTTAAGAACATTCAAACTAATAAGTAATAACTTTTGGTGAGATGGCTATCATTTTATTCCAGTGCATCAGAGACTAGTATTTAACATGTAAATTGTTTTCCAGATTAAAAATTTTAATATAGGGGGAAGGAAATGCACTGGATTATGGTGATGACACGTGGGTGATCTGGTACCCAGGGGAATTGCAACTGAGATGGAAAAATGCACAAAAATATGTAAAAATAAACTTATAAAAAATAAAAAATAAATTAATATAAATTACAAAAAATGAAAGTGAAATAAGTGTTTTGGAGAAAACATTGAAATCTAGTGTTTATCAAATTAATACCCACTTTTCCCATTCCTGGTCTCAATGCCAGTTATTAGGGGTATCTATTATAACTGTATGTTGTAAATTACCCTTCTCTCCTTTTTCTTTTTCTGTAATCCATCAATATACCACTTGCCTTTCCCCCCTTCTCTCTTGGCCCAATGCATTCCTTTAGGGGCACTCATATCCCAGAAAAGAACTGTGAACTCTGACCCACCAATCCAAGTCAAATTTTACATTCTTTCATTCTGTAGTTTTATACACAGGGGACTTCTCCTTGTCTTTCTTCTGCCACAACCCACAAGCACCCCCTCCAGCCCAACTATGTTTTCCCACCTGGCAAACAGCCTCACTGAATTCTGGGTGGCAAGCATTGACCAGATTTCAATACAAATGCTCCTGTTGGAAATGGCACCAACCTAGGTGAAGAACAAAGACATTCTGGCTTCAAAGCAGAAGCTCCAGTTTCTGCACAGAAGGGGTTTCACACAACCCCGGTTAACAACAACAACCACCTCAGGGAAGAAAAGGTCTGGACTACAAAGAGATGCCAAGCAAGCAGTCATCAGTCCTTCCTTTCTTCCTCTGGCATGTTTAGCACAAAACCTGATCGGGAGAGCAATTCTTTGATAATTGTTTGGACCATGACCGCTGCTAGTAGCACTTCTTCTGCCTCATCTGTCTCAACAATTCATGGAGATTAGTGTGTTCTGTGCTCTCCTAGTCTTACAGACTTGCATACACACAAACACTGTGTTGTGGAACTGGTTCAACAGAAAAGGTTTCTGGCAACTTCCCAAAGATTACAGACCAAATCATTATTTTCCTCCCTCCCTCCTGTCTTTCTTCCCTCCCTCCTTCCCTCTCTCCCTTTCTCCCTCCCTCCCTTCCTTCCTCCCTCCCTTGCTCCCACCCTCCCTCCTTCCTCCCTCCTTCCCTTCCTTCTTTCTCCCTCCCTCCCTTCCTCCCACCCTCCCTCCTTCCTCCCTTCCTCCCTACCTCCTTTCCTCCCTCCCTTCCTTCTTTCACCCTCCCTCCCTTCCTTCCTCCTTCCATTATGGACATTCTGGTGTTTGACCACAAGCTGGGAATAAGGGAAAGAAGTAAAAGTAGGGAACAATCCCCTCTCTCCCTTTCTCCCTCCCTCCCTTCCTTCCTCCCTCCCTTGCTCCCACCCTCCCTCCTTCTTCCCTCCCTCCCTTCCTTCTTTCTCCCTCCCTCCCTTCCTCCCTACCTCCTTTCCTCCCTCCCTTCCTTCTTTCACCCTCCCTCCCTTCCTTCCTCCTTCCCTCCCTCCCTCCCTCTCTTCCTCCCTCCCTCCTTCCTCCCTTTCCTCCCTCCCTCCCTCCCTTCCTCCCTCCCTCCCTTCCTCCTTCCCTTCCTCCCTCCCTTCCTCCCTCCCTCCCTTCCTCCTTCCCTTCCTCCCTCCCTTCCTCCTTCCTACCTTCCTTCCTTCCATCTTTCTTTTTTTGATGGCCCCTTTCTCTCTCTCTCTGACCCTCTACCCTTCTAGCCAGCACCAAGGGGGGCCTAACAGCAATGGCAAATGTATACTCAACCTAATTGCCATATGTGTGAGGAAAAAAAAATCAAGAAGAGGGGGATAATTCAGATCATGTAAAGAAAAAGAATGAATTTTCAAAAATAATAAATAATATTTAAATGTTACTTTCCTGCTCTCTCAAAACCCACAGAAGAGAATGAAAAAGACTGTTTTCAGCTTGCGATAACCCTAATTCAAATAAAAGGAGAATCTGTCCTTGTGGAAAAAAGGCAGTCGTTAAATCACTAAACAAACCAGACCAACTATATGCTTCAATTCCTATTCTTGTTCCGTTAAGACATATTCCCAGTTTATTATATGAGTTTCCTTTTTCCTCAGTTTCTCACACCCTCCCTCCCTGCTCCATCCCAAACTGTTGGGCCCTTTCTATCCTCTCCATCCCCCTCGGGTCTCCCTTATCAGAGAGGTGGACAACAGCCAGGCTGAGCTGTGGGTCTCTGCCATGCCTCTAGCTACACCAGTTGTTGATGAAAATCTGGCACTGAGAGATGAGGCCATCTGTGGTGAAGTTTAAACCTATTTACCTCTCTGGCAAGCTGGTTGAAGACTCTCTTTCTCTGTATTCAGTGAGGCTGAAGATGACAAATGCAGTGGGATTAAAGCCATACGATGAAGTTTGGGCAAAACAAAACCCTTCCCCAAAGACAGCTCATGTTAGCTGTTAGGAGATGTAAGGATAAGCAAATCCCCAGTGTCTGGCATGTACAGCCAAGGGTGCTCCAGCCGAGGTTCGTCTCCCTGTTCACTTGAGGGAGGCAGACAACTGGCTGAGTTAGTCTGGACTTTGGTATTGGGAAATGCAACCCGGAACTGCCCCTTCTGTACTGAATGATCTTGGAATAATTCTAGGCTATATGCTATGGTTTGCAGGGCAAACACCTTATGTCAGAGAACTGTTCTCAGATTTAGTTAGTGAGCTGCAGAGAAAAACCACCATACTTCTGACTTCAAAATAGGATTCTACATCTTGACCAATTACCTGAACCACAACAGTTGAATCCAAAGACGCTGGTTGTTTCCAAAAGTCCAATCAACCCTGAACATTACCAGCGAGACTATTCAGATAAGCATGAAGTAAGTTCTGAAGTCAATGCCAAATGCTTTGGACAATGGCGGGAGCCCTGGAGAGAGTCCAAATTGCCATGAAGCTAATAAAGCTAAGCTTCTGGGCCCCTTCTGAGGCTCAGAAAGGGATCCTACCCATGTGTTCACGTTTGTGTTTTTGCTGCAAAATTTGCAAAAGAAAGCTAGTTTAAGCCCAATGAGTTGACGCTTGTCTCTGTTTCAACTTTTGATCTGTTATTGCTCCCCTCAATAGCATGTGGTTGAAATGATCCAAGGCAGTTGATGTGGAGATATATTTAATTGAGGTCTAGTGAGATAGATTTATGAGAATCGGGCCACTTTCATGTATGGTTTACTTTATTTCTGGCCATTGAATGGCTTCTAGGTACATACAGACAGCCTAATGTACTGACCCACCTGGCAAAGTAACACAAAGAGGCAGGATCAGAACTTGGTTCTCCATATGAATGTCTGGCTACAGAGCTGGTTAATGGAAATGTGTGGGCAGTGGAGGAAGAGAATGGAAATATGTTGAGCCAGAGGCGAATCTATGAAATGGAGATAAAATCTAGTGTGAGTTTATTGTGAAGTTCCAACAAAGTAAGGTGAGTAGGTTGTTAGCCAGTGTCTAGTGTAAATGACAGGCAAATCAAGGTAATTTTTTGTTCTTACTTGAAACATCTTAGTATCATCACTATACAAACTAGATATCAAAATTCTTGGGAGATTGTGATAGTTCTTGACCCAGCTTATTTAAACAAAAACAAAACAAACAAACAAAAAAACCAACTGATTTCCAATTAAAAAAAATGGATGGAGGATATCACTAGGCACTTCTCCAAATAAGGCATACATATGACTAGCAGGCACATGAAAAGATATTCATCTACACTTACTATTAGAGAAAAGCAATCAAAATCACAAAGATACCAAGAGTGGTTTGATCAAAAGTATTGCCTGTGAGAATAGCTGCATCGAAAGGACAAAAAAACAAACAAACAAGTGTTGACAAGGATGTGGACAAAAGTAACCCCTCATACATTGTTGGTGGGAATGTAAAGTGGTGCAGCCATGATGAAAAACAGTATGAAGAGTCCTTAAAAAATTAAGTACAGAAATCCTGTATGATCCAGCTATTCCACTTCTAAGTATTTATCAGAAGAATAAAGCACACTAATTTAAAGCATTACTTAAAACAGTAAAAATTCAAAAAGAGTCTAAGTGCCTATAGGTAAATGAGCGAATTAAGTTGTGGTATATAGGGCTTCTCTGGTGGCCTGGGGTCAAGTCTCAGCACTGTCATCTTGACGGCCTGAGTTTGATCCCCCAGCCAGGTTGCTGACCGACATGACCCAGCAGACTTCTGTGTGGTCCACTGCTCCCCTCAGCAGTGTACTTCAGTAGATCCACCTACTCTGTCTCTGGTGAAACTCCTCAGAACCCCACCCCACAACACCTCTGTCCTATACCCCTATTCTTTTTTTTTTTAATTTTATTTATTTATGCATACAGAAGTGGGGTACAAGTCAGAGGTGCAGGGGCAGTGAGAGGATTAGACAGAGACAGAGTGGGGAGCAGAATAGTCAGATAGAGGAAGTACACTGCTGAGAGGAGCAGCAGGCGGGCCAGGAGAGGGCTGCCACTCCATGTGGGTCACCTCTGCAGTGGGGATTGAATTCTCACTGAAGCCGCTGTGGCCAGCTTGCAGCACTGCATCCTAACCCACTGTGCCACTAGGGAGGGCCCATACTACACCCTTGTTCTATGCAAAAAATACATAAATTGAAAAAAAAAAAAAGGATGTGATATATATACGCCATAAAATACCACTACAAAACTAAGAGATTAAATTTTGCTGTGACGTGTGGATCTAGAGGGTATGATATTCAAGGAAGTAAGTCAGACAAAGAAAAATAAATATCATATGATTTCATTCACATGTGGAAGATAAACAAAACAAAAGTGAATTCTCAGATTATGAGAATAAAATGGCAGTGATCTGAGGGGAAGGAGGTGGGGTTGTTCGGTAAATCAGGCAAAGGTGGGTGGGTCAACGGCCTGGTGCTGAATGCAAACTAGAATTTATTAGGGATTATAATGTAGTATACACAGATCTCAAATGATCATTCTGTATACCTAAATCCTTTATTTAAAAAATGGTGTTACTTCCCACCCGCCCTTTATTCTCAAAGTATATTGTTAGAGAAAATATTGAGGCTCCAGGGTATTTGAGGTCCAGATAATAAAGGTATACTCTCACTCTAAATGATTAAAAAAAATTAAACATTCGATGTTTTGGATCAACATTAATAATAAGAATGTGGTCCTCTCAAATGCTGCTGGTAAAAAGCAATGCCCATCAATATTATTAAGTAGCTCTCTGCTTTATTGATTGCTAGATTCTCTGAGGATAGAAGAACATTTCTGGGCTTAATAATATATGGTGCCTGTCCTAGGACATAGGTGCTCAACTGTGACTATTATGCCCCTCTGATTGTTCTTTTTATTGGCTCATAGGACATGGCCTCTATCCAGTCTGAGTTTTAAAGCTGAAATTGAAATGGACCACTTACTCTCCATTTGGTATCATTTCTAAAATAATGGATGAAATCATCTCTAACTGGAGAGATAAAAAATAAAATGACACCTGAAACATTCTTGTCAGTTAAGAAGCAATAGGCTGTATAGAAAAGAGCTATTCTCTGCAGAAAAAAAAAGCCATGACTTCCTGTCCCTTGCCCAGGCTAACTCCTGCTACACTCTTCTCTGCTTTCTTTCCCTGCCCCATCCCAAAGAAAAAGAGGTGCCTCATTAAACTGAAAGCAACTTTCCTCAATGTTGGAGAACCAGATTCCCCCATTCCTTTTCTCCCCGACATCACCTTGGTGAAACTTCAAGAATGTGCTTACACACAAAAGACAATTTGCTCCTCCTGTGAAACTGCTCCCTGGGGGAGGGGGGGGTGCCCATCAGTTTTTTAGAGCCATTGAAAGTTCAGCAATCCTGCTCCGGAGGTCAGACCCAGTCCTGGCCCAGGCTATAAGGTGTCAGCACCTAAGAGTGGGTTGCAAGAGATAGGAGAGGCAAAGGGACCCCATGTGTTCCACAAAGTGTTTCTCTCCTGCACCCAGCCATGAGTATATGAAATAATTCCTTCTTTATCCGCCAGCTGGCTTTCAAAGCTATCAGGATGAGCCTCTGGACCTGTCTGGGAAGCTTGTTAAACTGCGTGGAGTAAGTTAGGGAAAGGGAGGGGTGGGGAAAAGATTAAAGGACGAATACAATCTGTGTGAGGCAGTGGCCCTGACTCTAAAGAGGCAGATGATCTAAGGAAAGGAAGAGCTTCCCTCTAAACCAGAGGCTGCCTGCAATGCAAATGACCCCGTGTGCAGCTGCCTCTGGCAGGCAGCCACCCGCCTCCCAAAGAATAAAGTCAGAGCAACAATTCCCTCCTGAACCCTGAAGCTTAGTGACTTCAAACAAGAAAAGAGAAAAGTGACATGTCCCCCCCCCCACCCCAGTGAACTCATCCATTCCCCAAATTGTGCTGATGACCTCATCATCTGCAGCTGTATGTTCCACACACTCTCATCCCTCACCTCCCAGGGGATCACATCTGGTGCGGAGCCTTGGTACCTGGCACTGACACATCTGGAGGTAACTGTCTTTGAAAGTGGAGTGTTTTGTAATCCCCTTTTTCTCTTGTTGATGCAGCCAAGTAGGCCTGGAAGTTTTCAGTAATTTGTTCCGTGAGAGATAGATCTCAAGTCTTCACAGAGTGAGGATATGCAGGGCAGCACAGTGATGTCAGGGTTAATGTGTCATGTGTCATGTGCCTTTTCCTTCTTCACCTTTACAT
Organism: Condylura cristata; assembly: GCF_000260355.1. Taxonomy (NCBI): domain Eukaryota; kingdom Metazoa; phylum Chordata; class Mammalia; order Eulipotyphla; family Talpidae; genus Condylura; species Condylura cristata. The sequence continues at coordinate 54,252,409 of NW_004567107.1, read as the reverse complement.
TCACAAGCAATCGCAGACCTATCTTTAGAAATAGTATCGGTCTCTTTGAATCAATTCTGCCTGTGTTTGTTCTATGGTCTGGCAAACCCTGATTGAGAAAGGTCATTAAGGTATTAACTGCTTTGGATAATGACCCCAATCAACAGAATTAATCTGACTTCAGAAACCTCCTTGGTAAAAATGGCCCTAAAGCATCTGTAGCTACGGAAGAAAACACAAACTGGAGAAGGATCGCCTTCTTATTGTGAGAACATAAACTGATCTGACTAACTGTGAAGAAAGCAGTTAAGCAACCCTTTGTATATCAAGGGCTTTTAAAAATGATCATATGCTATGATCCAGAAGTTCCATTTCTGGGAATTTCTCATACAATATACACTGAATTATAATAAAAGATTTTCACCCCAACATAAAACCAAAAGCAAAATAAAAGTACTGCCCCCTCCAAAAAAGCATGAAGAATCTAAGCAGATATCCAACATTACAGAACTTTCAATGTAAACTATAATGCATCGATATCATGAAATGCTATGCAGTCATTAAAAATATGGAAACTGTGTATGGTCAATAACTTGGCTAAGTAATACTGGAAAACATCATAAAATAAAACATGGCTTCAACTCTCATTAAGATATATACATGCCAGACAAAAGAATTAAAAGAATAGGTGAACAAATTCCACAAGTTATATTTAGGGAGGAATATTGCTGGTATTTATCACTCTCTCTTTTTTTAAAGATTCATTTATTTATCTATGCATACAAGAATTGGGCTACAGTCCAGAGGTGTGGGGGAGGGGTGAGAGGATTCACCAGAGACACAGTGGGGAACAGAACAGGCAGATTGACCAAAATTCACTGCTGAAGGGAGCAGTGGGCAGGACAGAAGAGGTCTGCTACGTCACGTGGGTCAGCTCCCTGACCTGGGATTAAACTCATGCTGCAGTGGCTGTGGATAGCTGTATAGTGCTGTGCTTTAAGCCATTGCGCTGCCAAGGAGGACCCAAATTTGTATCTTTTTGATGCATTTTTGTGCTTTTAAAACTTTTCTACAAGGAGTATGCCTTACTTTAATAATTAGAGGGAAAAATGATTTTAAAAGGAGGGAAGATAAAATCCTTAGCAGGCAGTGCAATGAGTTGTTTGTCTAGAAGTTATAAATTAAAATGGCACAGGTATTAGGTAGACACATAAATAATTGAGATGGAGCTGGTATAAGAAGATATAGGAGAGCTTATATTCAATTTATGCTTATTGTTATCATGTGCAAACATAGGTGGCTCAAAGTTGCTAAATTTGATTTTTCTAGAAAATTGCTGAATCAGTATTTTAAAGTGAAATCTATAAATTTTGTAAATTTGATTTTTCTAGAAAATTGCTGAATCAGTATTTTAAAGTGAAATCTATAAATTTTGAAATGAGAGCAATAAACTCAAAGTTTTAGAAATAAGCTCCATGTGTTGGACAAAGAAAATATTCAGGCTTCTCAGCATCCTTTGGAAACCCACTCATTAGAGTGTGCAATTGTAGTCCTGCAGAGCCAGCCACCCACCAGCCTGGGGAGCTCCCAGGCTTCCCTTGTTTTCATTACTATTAATAACTCCACAATGAAGAGCCTTTTGCATGTTTTTTTAAATAGGAACTACTTCAAAATACTTTTTTTAATAAGGTAGTTTCTTTCTTTCTTTCTTTCTTTCTTTCTTTCTTTCTTTCTTTCTTTCTTTCTTTCTTTCTTTCTTTCTTTCTTTCTTTCTTTCTTTCTTT
>NW_004567107.1:54231940-54250241 GCF_000260355.1 Condylura cristata | reverse complement strand
AGCAGACCTCTCCTGACCCACCCGCTGCTCCCCTCAGCAGTGTACTTCCTCAGTCGGCCTGTTCTGCTCCCCATTCTGTCTCTGGTGAATCCTCTCATTCCTCTGGCCTGTACCCCAGTTCTGTTGGCAATAAATAGTACTTATTATGTGGCTCACAATGATTGTCAAATAGGTTTCTAGCAAATTTAAACCAATTAATATTTCCAGTCAGTCTTCTTGAAAGTTTACATTTCTTACCAACACACAATTGAATCCAGGTTTTTATGTTGTTGCTCTTAGAAATTAATGTTCAAAAAAATTCTATTTACTTACATCTATTTTTAAAAATAGTATTAGATATCATATACTTTTACATTTGGTATTTTTCTTTGATGAATTGTCTGTTCATATAATTAATATGAACAATAAATGAATAAAATTATTTCTGTGACTTTTGCTTATAGTTTTATGTAGCTTTTTTATTTTTGTACATTAGGGATATTAGCAGTTTTTCCCATAAATTGATTACATTTTTTTAAACTTATTTACTGTTATCCTTCCCTGGAGTAAAATTTTTATTATTTTAACACCTATTATGAGAATATTTTAAGTGGTAAATTAATTTTATGTAGATGAATACCTTAGGGAATCACTTAGATTAGAAATAAGAAAGTGCAATTTGTATGAAAACATGAAGCAGTCATATCCAGTGGAGTGTTGAAGAATGTTTTAAAAAAGAGAGAAGAGTAAGATTTTTGTAGTACATAACTCATAAGGGGTTACTATTCAATGTAGATAAAGAACTCCTACAAATTAAGAGAATTAAGAGAAAAAGTTAGACAACCAATAAAATATTTGAACAAATGTAGCATAAAAGAAAAAATACAGACACTAATAAAGATATAAAATGTCCTTAAAATCTAGCCAGTATTCAGATAACTGTATTTTAAAAGACACATTTCAGATGTTTGCTGCTGCCAAGTGTTTTTGAGGATGTGGACTAACAAGAATTCTTGTTAATTATTGGTGAAACTGTACAAAATTTTTGGAAAAGTTTTAGTGTGAGTATATATAACATATAACCCAAGGATGGGTTTTATATATAAATATATATATATATATATATAAGTTATATATATATATTTGTATATGTGTATACTTGTGTGTGTGTATATACTTGTGTGTGTGTGTATATATATTTATAAACATATAAATTTATGTATATATAAAACCCATCCTTGGGTTATATGTTATATATACTCACACTAAAACTTTTTATATAGCTATATATACTGTTGCATATATATATAAGACCCATTCTTGGTTTATCAAGATATACATATTTTTTATATAAATATATATACAAAATATATATTTTTGTATATATGTGTATATATATGTATATGTAAGAGCTCAACTTAACATAGATAAATTTTGATGCAAAATACTTTATTTGCCACAATCATGAGCACATTAATGCTACCTGCTTCCACATGGCTCAGTCTTATAAACATGTGTTGAGCAAGACATGAAAAAAAAACACTGTGAGAGAAAAGTACAGCAGAGGGTGAAGCTTATAGAAAAATAGAGTTAATTATTTATCCCAAGTAGTAAAGTATACAAAAGAGTTTTAAGACAAAACCATCCAATAGTCAATTTAATATTACTGGTCTACTACTTCTCATTCTAAACTTACAATATATTTTGTTAAACATGTAATCATTTTTTTAACATGTAAACATTTTTTTTTAAAGATTTATTTATTTATGCATACAGAACTGGGGTACAGGCCAGAGGCGCAGGAGCAGTGAGAGGCTTCACCACAGACAGAGTGGGGAGCAGAACAGGAAGATCATCGAAGTACACTGCTGAGAGGAGCAGCGGGCAGGTCAGGAGAGGTCTGCCGTGCCATGTGGTCCCCTCCGGGGCAGGCAGGGATCGAACTCATGGTGTAGTAGGTTTAGTTTCTTAGTGCTGTGCTTTAACCCGCTGTGCCACCAGGGAGGGCCCTACATGTAAACATTTTGTCTGAGATTTGGGGGCCATTGAAGAATATTAGCTGAGTGGGCATAAAGAGAGTGGGACATGTTTGTGGATTTACATCAAGAATTCTTTGAGAAAAGAATGGCCATGAGAATGTGAACCCTTGGGTATGTCTAGAAATCCTGAAAAGGGGAGTAAGGGTTTAAGTCAAATGGATTTAAGTCTTCAAAAAATGGTTATCTAACTTAGTGTCCATAAAGATTGGTTTATGGCAGAAATTTTCCTTTTTTTTCTTTCTTATTTTCTTATTCTGTACAGAAATTTAAAATGTACTGATAACTAAATTTACCAATTTTTAGTTTTTGATTTGGCTTTTTCACAATGTGCTGAGTATTTTCTAATTTTTTAAATATTTAAACCTTTTATTTGCTTAGAATTCTACTTAGTGTAAGGATAGTGAGAGCTCAATTTTGCTTCCCCAGAAAGTCAGCTCAAATCATTTCCTTGATAATTTAAAATGCTGTATTTAATTATTTGCTAAATTTCATATTTATATACTCTCTAATCTATTCCATTGATTCTATTTCTGTGTAATTACAAACTTTTTTTAAAAAAAGATTTATTTATGCATACAAGACCTGGGCTGCAGGGGAGTGGGAGGATTCACCAGAGACAGAGTGGACAGCAGAGAAGTCAGAGCCACTGAGATGCACTGCTGAGGGGAACAGCAGGTGAGACAGGAGAAATTTGCTGTGCCATGTGGGCCAGCTCCCTGGCAGGGGATCAAATTTGTGCTGCAGTGGCTGCAGATAGCTTCATAGTGCTATGCTTTATCCCCTTGCACAACCAGAGAGAAAAGTAAAAACTTAAAAACTATTGTAGTTCATTATGAATTTTTAAATCTGGTAGGAAAAAGATTTCTTGCCAGTATTCATATTTCCCTTTTGATGATTCTTTCTAAGACACCATTAAATAATTTTGGCATATTCAAAAATAAAACAAGATAAAAACAAACAAAACTCTGTTGGGACAGGAAAATCACAGATTATTTCAATGGCAATGCAGAGTATTCTTATTTAAGAAGCATGCATATCTAATTATTTAATTATATTTTAATGGTTTTCTATCAAGTTTCCTATTTTTCTTTATTAGCATCTTAAATATATATTTGTGAACAAAGTATTTTGTGTATAAGTTATAGCAGCTAATATTAATTACAGAATAATTTTATATTTATTTCTATATTAAAAGTTTGGCTCCCTTTCATTAAGGATGTCAGTTGGATTTTTAAAAAAATACAACATATATTATGGTTTCTGGACTTGAAAACATTCTGTGGTGTTGATTTCAGTGATATCTTTGGAAACTCTATTCCAATGGAATAGAAAAAAATAGTAAAAATAAATAGAATTGCATCAAATTCAAAAGCTTCTGTACAGTGAAAAAAAATGATCATTTTGAAAAAATATCCTAGTGAATGGGAGAAAAAATTTGTACATTAAACATCTGACAGGGCTAATACCCAAGATATACAAAGAATTCATACAACTCAACAAAAGGTAAACAAACAAGCCCGTTGAAAAGTGGGGTAAAGGGTTACATAGACATATCTCTGAAACAGACATACAGCTGGTCAACATGCACATGAAAAATATTCAATGTTCTTATCATCAGGGAAAGATGAATCAAAACCACAATGAGATACCCCCCCACTTCAGTGAGAATGGTCCATATAAAAAAAATACAGAAACAACAAATGTTGGTGAAGGGTGAAGAAAAGGGATCCTTCATACATTGTTGGTAAAGCCCCTATGGAAAACAATATGGAGGTTCCTCATAATATTAAAAATAGGCTTACCATATGAGCTCACATTTCTATTCTTGGGAATCTATCCAAACAATACAAAATCACTAATGCAAAGTGATATATATATGTATAATATATATATCACTATGCATATATATGTGTGTGTGTGTGTGTGTGTGTATATATATATATATATATATATATATATATTTGTTTCAATGCTGTACTATTCACAATATTCAAGTTTTGGAAGCATCCTAAGTGACCAATGACAGACCAATGGATTAAGATGTGGTACAAATGCACAATGGAATACTATTCAGCTATAAAAACAACGAACTCTTGCCATTGGTGACAACATGGATAAAATGCTAAAAAGACAACACATGGTTTCACTTATTTGTGGAATATAGAGGAACAGAACAAAGGAACAGACAAAACTAAACCAAAGCAAAGCCTCAAACTATTATAACAGAATTGGGCCTACCAGAGAGGAAGGAAGCGTGGACTTTGAGAACAAAAGAGGGAGGGTAACTGATAGTCTGTGGGTGCTTGATGGTGGGTGTGATGTGGCGACATACATCTGAAGAGGGGTCAAACTTATCTCCTAAATCATATACAAGTATTGTAAACCAGTGTCGCCTCGACTAAAAACAAAACAAAACAAAACAAAAAACCTTCTATTTCATTTATTCTATTTATTTTATTCTATTTCTTTTTAGTTAACAGGAAAGCTATGTAGATGCTGGAACTGAGTTCACAGTTAACCTACATTTCAGATGAATTTTCCCTGTTTTTCTGAGTCTCCACAATTTTTAGTGGGAACCTCGGGGGAGGCTGTATCAGGAAACGATAGGCAGCCAACATTTTAAGCCTAAAGTCTGTTCACTGACTAATAAACAATAATAAATAGTAGAATTCCAAGGCATAATTTATGTGTCTTAGTGCTGCTCAGGGTAACAAATCTAGTCTACGTTGTTGTTTTTTTCAAACCCATCCCTGTCACCTTAATTGATACATGTATCTAATATCTATATATGGTTGCATTTTTAATGTATAGGATTTCAAGGTAGGTGGCATGTACTACCACTTGTCATTGTTACTTTTCATCATACTGAACTAGAGCAGGAAACTAGCTTCTTTTATTTAATTTCAACTTTAGTCCTTTTATGATAATCAAATGTCAATTGCCCAAGACCACGATATAAAAGCACTATACTGTGTGCCTGGGGGTTCTTGAAAGAAAAGGTTGGATAATTTATATTTTTAATATAAGTGATTTAGAGCCTGAGGCTTTGATGCAATTAAGCAGAGAATCACATTAGCTGGAGATTAAATGAAGATGGAATGAGGTGAAGTCTTGCTGGCTCTTCAGTTTTCTAAAGAAGCCTTGTTGGAGAGCTGCGGTTCTCAATCTCAGCTGCATGTTGGAATTACTTGTGGAGCTTTAAAAACTATTAATGCCCAGACCCCACCCTCAGAGATTTCAACTTAATTGATCTAAGAAAACAGCCTGAGTTCAGGAATTTAAAAATCTCCGCAACTGATTCTAGTCTTCAGTTTGATTGAAAACAGCATACTTCTCAATCCCCAGTAGACTAAGGGTCAGTTTGGGGCTATTTAAAAATGTCGATTGTAAGTTGCTTAGATACCTTCCGATATGTGGAATAGGGTATAGAAATCTGCATTTTGAAGAAATGTTCACAAGATTCTGATGTAAATGACCCTGCTCTGTACAGGCTGTTTCTCTTTGAAGACTGTTCTTAGGTCTACCTTAAACTTGACATTTAGAATATCTTATATATATATCTATAGATAGATAGACAGATAGGTAGATAGATAGATATACATATATATCTATACACATACACACATATATGCACATATATGTATATATAAGTATATATATACAATCTTATATATATAAAATCTTTTATATATATGTATATGTCTTCCACAATTAAAAACATTCTCTAGATACCATTGTCTTCAAAAACATCTTCAATGTGGTTTTGAAGGCTTCTCCCATTCTGTCTATTCTGTCTATCTTCTTGAGCTTCTCAGTCAGTCCATTCTAACTCCTCCCTTACATGCACATTGGATCCTCCCCTGCATTGGATTTTGCCTTTGTTTATTCTTTGCTTCTGCAGTCACCACTGCCTTCAAAAACCTTTCTCACCTTTGCCCACCTAAACCTTGCTTTCTAGCAGTTAGGATGCCATGATTTCCATGAAAATTTATATTTGCAAATTAAGATAATTCACCCTTTCTCTTTTTGCCTATTGCAATTGACCTACATCTCTCTCTAATTTGATTTGATTTGGTTGGACCTGAATCAACTAACCAATCATGAACCAATTTGAACTGTAGAAAACTGAGTCCCTTGTTGCCTTCTAACATGGCACATTCTCTTCATTGGTTAACACAAGTCCCCTCTACTGTGTTTGAAGAATATCATAAGTATATGTACACTCCTAAAATAGGTTTTGTGGTCTTGAACATAGCTACTTCCAATTTACATAAATTATCTTATGCTATAAATCTCAACATTTTTACCCCTGATTTTTATAGTCTCTCCATAATGCTGAAATTAGATCAAACTTAATGCTTTATCTTGCTGCACAATATTTCTTAGGGTGCATTCACCACCTCATTTTAGTTGTTTGTTCCCATCTTAATAGATCCACTTTGCCCTCTCTGTCTTGAGGAAGCCTTAGAGAATATTCTCATAGATAGCCTGTGATGGATTGTGTGAGAATTTCTCTAAAATTCAGACTAAAGATTTGGATCACTTAGTCATAGGACATAGTCCCTCTTCATTCCACCAGATACTCCTAAAATGCTCACCAGGCTACTGTGCAGCTCTATTTCTCATGTAGGTCTCAGGCACTTAGCTACATTTTCTCGGTAAGATTTGTGTTCCCACAAGCTACCCTGGCAAGGAAACTTATAATTTATGAACTCAAGAACTTACAGGAAAAAGTGAGTCAAGATCTTGAGGCTGTGAATCCACCAAAGCCTTTGAGATATTTTTATGTTCACTAGAACAATAATTATAAAAACTATTCACTTACTAAGGTGATCGTCAATGATATTTTACAAACTGAAGATCGTAATAAATATTGTTGTGAGTGGGTGTGAGAGATTCAAAGGTCTAGAGTCTGTTGCAAGAAAAATGGTTTAATAAACATGGTGACTACAGTTTAATTAGGTCATTTTTATGAGCTGCAGTAACTGAAGATCACTCAATCTGCCTTTTTTGCTTTTGGGGAGATAATCTTCAGTAGTTCACAGATGTCAACATTTTAGTAAAGGGGAAATTTGCTGGTGAGAGAATTACCATTATAAGGCAAGTTCTTTGATATTAGCATAGAAAAATAATAAAAATATTATACTGAAAAATGAATAAATGTATTATCTTATTTAATCCTCATTAATCCTATGAAACAGATATTATTTTTATCATCAATTTTTAAAGATGAAAATACTCATGCTTAAGCAATCATTTAGTTGTACAATTACTAAAAAGCAAAACCAAGTCTTTTCTGTTTTGTTTTTAATTTAGTTTACAAGCTCATAACTAGTACAGAAAAAGGACAGGTTTAAAGTTAGGCAGACTCCATTGACATTCCTGCTTTGTCCATAATTTATTAGTTATATGTGCTAGGTAAATTGTTTAACTTTTATGGGCTCCCTTTTATTTTTTTGTCTTTGCAGTTGGGCCAGGGATCTGCATTTCAGCGATTTGTAAGTATACATGCACACAATGCATGGTCCATAGTGTACTCTTTAAGTGTTGTTTCCTTTATGAATATTTTCTTTCCAGTTTCTGGCACAGAATAGGTATTTCTATACTCACTGAATAAATATAATAAACAATTTAAAATTTCAGCTACTACCAGCATCTTCAGCTAGATTAACAGGGAAGGGCAAAGATCTGATGGGGGGAGGATGCATATATGAGAAAGAGGCCCTAAGAGGGTTTACTTTGCTAAGACAGAGGCAAATTTACTCAATTTTGCAGTTTCCCTGAAGACTCTTATAAGCACAGCGAATTACCTGACCTACCTCCGGAGATGGAGAAGCAGACACCAAAGTGTAACAAGCTCACTCTGCCTCCTTCACCAGACCTCATGCCGGGAGTGTTGTGGGTTCACACAGCTATAAACTAATGCAAACTCTCACAGGGGGAACCACTGGAAAGGAAATTAATTAACCCTTGCCATGGCTTCCCGATGGGGGGCCGGGAATTAAGCTGTCATTCCTCCTGGATGAGTGGGTTGGTCCTTCTCCCAATCTGTCTGAGAACCTGAATGTAGCCCATCTGCCCCCCTCCTGTCTGCCCTTGGAAGGAGAAAGCTGCTGGGGCAGGTAAGACATTTTCTTTCAGAGCCAGAATTGTGCAGTTGCTGCTGCTTGTTTCTAGGGATGGAAAATCCAGAGAAAACTCTTCCAAGGGGCTCAGAATCAGCTACCCGTAGCTAAAGTAATGCGATTTACAGAAATGTTGAGAAAGTGCTGTGGACACCAAGGAAACTGTTCAGCATTTGGGATTCTGTGGCATCTAGACCATTGTTAACGCTCCAAAGGGAGGCTCATGCCATGTGAAATTCAAAGCTGCTGAGAGCTCCACTTTTAATGAGATCTTTCAAAGGAATAGCTCAAATGGTCCATAAGAATCATAATGTCAGGTGGATTTCATGGTCTAGGCAGATCTGACATTGCCTCCCCCTTTTTTTCTTTTAAGGTTTCCCCATAAACCAATAGTAATAAAAAAAATCTAAAGTTCTTCTGGGAAGGGATTGATTTATTAATAGAAGCTACTGATTTTCTGCATTGATGGCCCCAGGGACTTTCACTACATGGTTATGATGACTGGCTTTCCCCACCAAGCCTCCAGAGCTCTCAGCAGTCGATTTATCAACACAGGATGACACGTTCATTGTTGTTCTCTGGAAGCTTTGGCTCTCAAGAACTACTTGGGGTTTTAGCTAAGAAGATGCCTTTGGGAGAGCATTCTTGTATGAAGTAGTAGTAAATCTGCTTGAAAAAATGCTGGATCTTTTGAAATTAAGATAGAACCAATCCCTTGCTCTTCATTCCTCTCTTCCCCTCTCTGCTCCCCACCCCTGGGTATATATTTCTTTCTAGAGTTTTCCAAGAGCCAATCAGTTGGACATAAAACCAATTTCTGGCAATCCAAGCCTGTCTGAGTTTAGCTTGAATAACCCAGATGTTACCACATGTCCCAGCTTGGATAAACAAAGAAATTCACATTAATATGAATAACTCCGCTTTCCTACTTGTACTAGTTTTACAACGCTGCTGTAACAAATTACCTTAAATTTGGGGGCTTAAGAAGATACATTTGTACTCTTATTCTCTTGTTAGATAGATGTCCAACATGGTTCTTACTGAATGAAAATCAAGGTGTTTGTAGGGTTGGTTTCATCAGGAAGCTCTAGGGGAGGACCTGTTTCCTTACTTTCTCCTGTTGCTGGAGTTTGTTCTCATGTTTTGGCTCATGACTCTTCTGCAGCCTTTCCATTGTGTCCTCACATGGTAGAGAGCATCACAATTTCAATAGACATTTACTGGGGGAGTTGATACAGGTCTAAACAGTAAAGGGTAAGTTTAACCCCTATCATGCTTTTATCTAGTAGTGTTACAGGGTAGCCCAGAGTGGACTTGGGCTGCCTATCTTTGGGGCTTCACCCGCACGCTCAAAATTCAGTTGTATTGCAGGCACACACTAAAGGGTAATGGGTTTATTATTATTTTAAAAAGGGGGAGGGCAGGAAAAGGAAACAACCCAGGGAAAGAGAGAGGGATACAAAGTAGCTGGAATACTTCACCAGGGCAGCTGATCCGGAGCTCTAGTCCCAAACTCATGCTGCTAGCTCCAGTCACACGGTCTGAGAGCAGTTGCTCCAGAGAGAGAGGACCATTATCTCTCCAGAGTGTCAGTTGGAAAACTGCTCCCTATTTATCCCCCAAAGTCCCAAAATGCCTGCTTAGCTCTGCCCTTAGGTCCTCACAGTTCTCTCCTTGGTACTGTGTAGTTTCCAATCAAAGAAATAAGGGGGTGAAATCCAGAAAGCTGGAGTAGGGGTGGAGTCCACAAGCCTCTGAAGAGTTCTTTTTGGACATCCTTCCCTTTAACAGTAGCATTGAGTTATTACATCACAATCGCAAAAATTTCAGGTGTGCCTCATGATAAATTAACATCTGTGTATTTTCGTCATGACCCTTGTTTAGTTGTTCCAACATATGCTTCTGTTCTTATTTCTCTTCCTGGATTCTGGATTTCTTCTGCATGGCTCTTACAAAAACTGGTGTGATCCCATCAAGACCAGCTGGACAAAGCAGACTAAATTTTCCCACCTCAAAATTCTTAATAACATTCACCAACCCTTTGCCACATAAGGCAACATTTACTGATTCTGGAGATTACTGTGTAGTTATATCTGGAGGAACATTATTCTGCCTAGCACACACTGTGTTGTTCCTTGCTTATGGAGAAACTGTTACATCTGCAGTAGTTCCTAAACTGTGTTTTGGTTCTCAAGGAATACTGTCTCTCAGTCCCAGGTTCTCACAACTGATTAACCTGTGTTAAGGTCAGCCTACTTACTACTCAGGAAGTTCCATTTGAGAAAGTGTCACCACGGCACCTAAGATGAGACTTGGAATGGGAACCTCCAAGGTTTCAAAAAACTCCATTCTCTAGCAGTGTTAGATACTATGAGAAAGATATGGAGAATGTTCTATCCGGTTTGGGGCTGCACCTCGTCCACACAAAGCATTGTTTGTGGTAGGTGTTCTAAAAAGCCTTTCTTAAAAACAGAGGCCCTAAAAACCCTCTCATCAGGAATGCAAAACTAGAATATTCAAGAGGCCAGGTGGGGTTCAGATATAGGCCTCCATAATGTTCTAGGTATCATGGTAGTTACTGGGGATTCAGAAATGAAAGTCAGTTTCACCTCCTGAGGTCCCTCACAGTCTATCTTTTAAGGGCGCCTTCTCACACCTCAGCCTTCTCACACAGCAACCACCTGGGGATCTTGTCAAGCTGAAAATTCTGATTTGGTGGATCGGTGATAAGCCTCAAAGTTCTGTATTTCTAACAATTTTGGTAGCAAGTGTCTAGAGAGACTGACCATGTACTGATGATTAATTATGAAGTTGTCTGATAAGAGCTCTGCTGCCAATGTTGTGATCGCAAAGGAGTGCACCTAGACCAGGCTGGGGGAGGGGAAGGAGCAATCGATTCCACAGGAAACAAGTTTCAATGGAAGTTTTCCAGGCAGAGAATTGGGGTGAAAGGGTGCAGGCAGGCCAACACTTAAAAAAGAGGGATGTGGGCCCTCCCTGGTGGTGCAATGGGTTAAAAGCACAGCACAATGAAGCTCTCTGAAGCCACTACAGCATGAGTTCAATCCCCAGCCAGGGAGGTGACCCACATGGTGCAACAGACCTCTCCTAACCCTCCTGCTGCTCCCCCAGCAGTGTATTTCTTTTCTTTTCTTTTTTTAGAGATTTATTTATTTATTCATATAGAACTGGGGTACAGGCCAGAGATGTGGAGGGTGAGACGAAGTACACTGCTGAGGAGAGCATCGGGCGGGTCAGGAGAGGTCTGCCTCGCCATGTGGACCTCCTCTGGGGCAGGCAGGGATCGAACTCATGTGGAAGTGGCTTAAGCTTCTTAGTGCAGTGCTTTAACCCGCTGCACCGCCAGGGAAGGCCCTCAGCAGTGTACTCCAGTCGATCTGCCTGTTCTGCTCCCCACTCTGTCTCTGGTGAACCCTCTTACCCCCCTGCATCTCTGGCCTGTACACCAGTTCTTGTATGCATAAATAAATAAATCTTTAAAACAAAAAAGGAGGGATGCAGGAAAGTTCTGGCACTGCAAAAATCACACAGTAATGGCAACAGCAAGATAAAGGATAGCTTTTGGCATAAGATGAAGCCTGTTGAAGAAAGTAACAGGAATCTGATCACGAAGAATCTTATAACCCAGGCTGAAAAGTTTGGACTTCATCAAGTAAACAATGAAGTGTTTTGGGTTTTTTTTTTCTTTTTTCTTTTTTAACTCAGGGAAAGGGGAAAATAGAAGCAGAGAATTATCTCTGTTATTATCCATTCTGGGAAATGTCCACTTTGTTTTGGTTGGCAAATTGGAGTGCAATTGAATGAATGACAGGAAACTTTGCCTTTAAAAAATAGACCTTATTTAGAACCCATGGGCATATAAGGGCAGTGCCATACTTGAGGTTAGCCAAACTCTGTTCTATTACAGAAAGGTGGCAGGGGTCGAACTACATTCTGACACCACTGGGAATAAATCTGGCTACATGAGTGGGTGGAGATGGGAGAAAATAGGACTGTCTGTCTGTCACTGTCTCAAATTCTTCCCCTCATATCGCTTCATCCTTACCTGAACAGTAGTTCAGCCAACATGTCACTTTTTAAAAAATGCCACTTTTAGAGAATGTTCAAGGCTTAGCCACTACTCGTACCCTCAGCTCTACCCTTGCCTACAAATCAGCATGGAAGCGCAGAATGAAGACAGCCTTGGATGTAGGTGCAAAAGAAAATTATATGCTGGAAGGCAAAGTTGCCCAAGATGGATTAAAAAGAACAAAACAAAACCCAAAAAACAGAAACAAACAAACAAACAAAAAACCACCTCATTGACTGTGTCAGGCTTTTTTTTTTTTTAAAGATTTATTTATTTATTCGTACAGAACTGGGGTACAGGCCAGAGGTGCAGGTGCCATGAGAGGATTCACCAGAGACAGAGTGGGGAGCAGAACAAGCAGATGGACAAGGTACACTGCTGAGGGGAGCAGCAGGGGGGTCAGGAGAGGTCTGCCGCGCCATGTGGCCACCTCTGGGGCAGGGGGGGATCGAACTCATGCGGAAGTGGCTTAAGCTTCTTAGTGCTGTGCTTTAACCCGTTGCGCCACCAGGGAGGGCCCGTGTCAGGCTTTTCACTAGGTTAAAATACATTCCATTTAATCCTCAATTTGATGAGTTGGGCATTATTATTCTTTTTTATTTTTTAGATGAGAAAACTAAAGCACTGAGAAATTATTCCACGAAGGTCATAAGATTGGAAATTATAGGATGTAGGGTTTGAACTCAGGACTACCTAACCCCAAAGCCATCTATACAATACCACGTGGATCAATAGTAAAAGCAGGTAGTAATTTTTTTAAAGAGTTATTTATTCATATGGAACTGGGGTACAGGCCAGAGGGGTGGGGGGTGAAAGGATTCACCAGAGTCAGTGGGGGGGGCAGAACAGGAAGACTGACGAAGTACACTGCTGAGGGGAGCAACGAGTGAGACAAGAGAGGTCTGCTCTTCCAGGTAGGTCACCTCCCTGGCCAGGAATTGAACTCATGCTGTAGTGGCTGTAGATCTCTTCATAATTCCATAGTGCAGTGCTCTAACCCATCTTGCCACCAGGGAGGGCCCAGCAGGTTGTTATTTAAGTAAGTAGTTGTCGATTCGGCAAGATACTAAAGGTATTCCATGAAAATAAAAAGAGCTTCTATTGTCAAACACAGATGGGAAATTATAGTGATTCCAAGTGTACAGATCTCCTTACTACAGACTTCTCAGAGCCTTAAATATTCTAATGAACAATATAGCTTTCCAAGTGGAGGATCCCTTGTGTTTCTGTAGAGCAAAGAAATTCCATAGAGTTTGGAATATACTGCTTCTCTCCTTAGTCTCTGAGTTTCTTTCTTATATTATTATATTAATAATTCATAATACAAAGTAGGACACATTCATAATCTTTCAGCTATGGCAAATGTCCCCTGAGGTCAAAAATCAGGTTTTGGGAAGGTGGGAGAAAAACAAATTATTTTCCCCAAATCCAGCCATGTCACTAATATAGATCTAAATGTTAGGTTCAACCCCACTTTGTCTTCTCTACAGAGAATGTTTCTTCTAAGGAACATTTAAAGATACTATCACTAAAAATAACAATAATAAAAAAATTAAAAATCACAACAACCTTCCATCTTGTCACCATTATATGGTGAGCACTCAATTATTAAACACTTTTTATAAAACAGTTTTAAAAGTAATTCTCTTCACTTCAAGAAATGTTAAGACTGTCCAGGTCATTAAAAAAAAAAAAAAGACTATAAGACATAAACTTATAAACTTCTGTTAAGATTTGGTCCTTCAGGCCCTCCCTAGTGGCGCAGTGGGTTAAAGCACAGCACTAAGAAGCTAAAGCCACTTCCACATGAGTTTGATCCCCGCCTGCCCCGGAGGTGACCACATGGCGTGGCAGACCTCTCCTGACCCCCCTGCTGCTCCCCTCAGCAGTGTACTTCGTCGATCTGCCTGTTCTGCTCCCGCTCTGTCTCTGGTGAATCCTATCACCCTCCACATCTCTGGCCTGTACCCCAGTTCTGTATGAATGAATAAATAAATCTTTAAAAAAAAAAAAAAAGATTTGGTCCTTCAAGTTTTTCCTACCTCCATACTCATGTGCTGACATGAATGAATTTCTTCCTCACTGAGCCTCTTCATCTGTGTCCCCCTCCCTGTCCTCCCAGAAGTGTGACTCAGTACTGCTGGCAGCATTTGGATTGACTGGCCTTGCCAGTTTTGCTGCCCAGTCAGACACCATCCCTCATGACCCCAGACTTGAATTTCGTATCTAGAGTTTTCTCAATTGCCAAGAATTTTCCTGCCTAGGAGCTCTCTGAAAACAATTTCTATTTGACAAGAGGATGGGCTAAATGTAGCTAAGGATTCTACGGTAAGACAAAGAGATATGCATGAAAGCTGAGGCAGTGCCTCACTGACCAGTGGGCAGGTCCTGTATTCCCCTATGTCCACCCACCCATTAACCAGACTTACTCCCAAGGTGGTAGGAGCAAAAACAGTTGCCAAAGAAGAACGGGACCACTAAGAAGAAGGCCAGTGTTTGGGAAACTGGTGTCCAGCATGAGCCGAGGTGAGATTAAGGCAAGGAAGAAAATGGGAGAGAAAGAGCCCGTTGTCGCTGCACATTATACTTTGTTCTAAGACCCTGTTCTCAACAGAAGGAAAGCAGACCTCTGAACTTCTCATTTGTCTTTTCTTTTCTGTTAAGGAAACTTATCTTTCAACTAGAGAGGAGCAAACCAATGTGGATGAGAGGTTTATGTGTTTCAGGTGAACTGAGAAAAGAATAGGTTAGTTGAAGAACAAAAAGGAAGGTGATAAATATGCCCAAGTGATGTGATATGAATGTCTCTAGAAACATAAAAGGAATATGAACATGATCACTGAACCCTGAGAATAATCTCTGTGGATTCATGTGGAACTAGAGAGATGACAAAGAGTACTTATTTCAGAAAATTAGATATACTCAGTCTACTGAGTATGAAATGGTGAAGGAGTTCTGAAACTCTTCTTGGTAAAAGTTTGGATGAATTTTACATGTGGATAAATTTAATTTGGATGAATTTTATATGCTTTGGAAAATCATATGGAGATCACTGGTCATCAACATAGATTTATTACAAAGACATAGTCTAAGTCTAAGTATTGAAAATAATTAGAGTCAAATAAAATTCATTCATACATCAAGAGATAATAACCAGCATCTGTTTAATCTGATTAATATTTACCATATAAGTGACCTCAATTGATCCTCATATCAACGTAACTAGTTTTTGAGTCAGATATTAATGAATGTGACCTTTAACAAATGAAAAAACTTAAGAAATGGAATCTTAGTGAAATATTTGTACAATTTTCTTCAGTTAGTAAATTGAGAAATTTTTTAAAGACTTATTTATTTGTGCATATAGAACTAGGGTACAGGCCAGAGGTGCAGGAGCAGTGAGAAGCTTCACCAGCAACAGAGCGGGCAGCAGAACAGGCAGATCAATGAAGTATACTGCTGAGGGGAGTAGTGGGTGAGACTGGAGGGGTCTGCCACGCCATGTGGATCACCTCCTGGGCCAGGGATTGAACTCACTCAATTGGCTGAGCCTAGCTTTGCAATGCTGAGCTTTAATCCTCTGCACCACCAGGGAGGGCCCCAAATTGAGAAACTTAAAGAGTTTTCCTGACTGTAAAATCTACACTTATTTCTGATATCATACCCTCCCTAGATATTGGGTAGTAGCTTGGTTTCAGCCAGGCAATGGCAACTTTATTGATATTCTCAGAGAACGTGTGCAGCATAATGGATGACTGCACAGACATTGTGTTGTGGTTGCCTGAACCTGTGTAATTAATGGGTATTAATCTATAGATTGACTTCTTAGAAGTCTTTCTTCAGTCATATGTATGCACACTCTCTCCATTGTCTAATTTGTTCTATAATTTGAAGCAGTAGATGAAAACAGGCACAATCATGATTATATTTAATAGCACACTCTGCAACTTAGATGTGCCAAAAAGTAACTTTCTTCTTTTTCTATATTTGAATTCAACTTCACTCTTGAAGTGAAGTTCCCACCCACTATCTCCCTCCTCAGGGCAGCAGCCTCCTGCTGCCTGTGACCTGTGCCATGCCAGGACTTCTTTCACTGACTTCCTTCAGGGGAGGCAGCTTCCTCAAGGCTGCTTGCCTGCAACCACGCAGGCCTCTTTCAGCAAACCTGTCCCTTTTAGGGCAGCTCTTTTTGCTCACTTGTGTACATGCAAGTATCCTTTATTTTTCTTTCCCTTTCCCAAACAAATCTGCTTTTTAAAATATTAACAACAAAAAAAAACCATAAAGTAACTTATGATAGACATTCAATGAGGTGGACGGAATTCACCATACCACCTCTGTTTCCCTTGCCTTTAACTAAGTATTGTAATATCTTGATTTCGAAGCTCACGATTTAAGGAAAGTTGCAAAATAAATAAATAAATAAAGAGGTGGGGGAGTGCCATAGAAATCCTGAGTTGGCGGAGGCCTCTCTGGAAGCTTTGGAAGTCCTTACTTTTAGAACTTTTCCCCAACACTTTTCTCTCTCCTTTCTTCCTCCCAGAAGGAAATCTGTATAGAGAGGGAAGTTTCCAGAAACAACATCATAGCCACAGAAGGAGGGCACTTGGGTCGCTATATCCCTGTCCAATCTATGTGATGATGAAATGTATCTCATTTTCTCTGGATAGGAACCATTTCATCTGGACTTTGGATAGGGCTCCACAGCCCCAGCTGTGATGGCATCAATACTGGGCCTCCTGTCGCCACACCTGGCCACTTCATTGCCTTTGTGATCTCACTGGGGGCACGTGAATACTTTTCAAACTTCAGTGTGCTTTTCATAAGCTATAGGGAAAGAGTGTCCACGGCAGAACTTCTGTATTGCAGGAGGTCTATTGCTCTGCACCACGGCATCTGTCAGTGATGACTTTCCAGGCAGGCAAGTAAAGACTCCCAAAGCTCCCAGAGAGTCCTCCACCAACTCAGGATTTCTATGACACTCTCCCGCCTTTTTATTTATTTATTTTGCAGCTTTCCTTAAATCTTGAGCTTTGAAATCAAGATATTACAATACCTGGTTAAAGGCAAGGGAAACAGAGGTGGTAGGGTGAATTCCATCCACCTTGTTGAATATCTACCATATGGAAAACAATTTTTCAACCTTTGAAAGAAACTTCTAAAATCTGAGAAATAGGATATTGGACACAGGTTTGTCTATCTTCAAAGTTGTTCTTTCAGTATCACAGTAGTGGATTAATGACTCAACTTCGAGGATAACTAAGAAAACATACAGAAAGTGCCTGACATTGGTTGCTCCTCAATAAATGGTAGTTATTCTGAGCATCCTATTAGGAATTTTGGTTGAGAATATACTTCCCGACTCGTTTGGGTTTCCTTAAGTCTCCATGAATCAACTTTTTAGAGGCACATAGCAGATCCGACACAGCTCTCAGCATTTACTCTACACTCAAGTCCTGGAAGCCTCAGCTGCTTCTCTCGTGAGTGATTTATGTTGATGGCCGTGAGTGTCAAGCACAGACCCCATCTCCAGGACTGAACAGGTAGAGGCAGGGGTCAATGTCAGAGGGGCTGGGAAAGCACTGCTAAGTTGACCCTCTGGGCGTAAGTGTGTTCCTCCTAATCAGCAGATTTTCAAGTTGAGTTTGCCACTTTATAAAGGACAGCGGCAGAAAAAGAGTTCCTGAGGGGTGAGGCAGGGGACCACAGAGACTGGAAACCCACAGCTAGCATTTGTCTCATTAAAATCTGTCAAAGTCAGAGGAACAGAAGGCAGCAAAGAGCTAAAATCAGATGTCACTAGCTTTCAGAATATGTTGACATGTGGGGGAGCAAACTGTAGTGACAATGTGCCCTTCAGCTGCCTTGGCTCTCAGCTGGTGATAATAAAAGCCCTTTGCAGGCTGCACTGGGGAAGCAGACAGCAGTCTCGCACCCCAGGACAGGAGGTGCAAAGGACAGTTACAGCTGATGGGTTACAGAACCCTTACTGTGACTTATTACCTGTATTATTTTTATTTATTTATTTATTTATTTATTTATTTTAAAGATTTATTTGTGCATACAGA
>NW_004567107.1:54212874-54230391 GCF_000260355.1 Condylura cristata | reverse complement strand
GGGTCAGGAGAGGTCTGCCACGCCATGTGGTCACCTCCAGGGCAGGCGGGAATCGAACTTATGCGGAAGCGGCTTTAGCTTTTCAGTGCTGTGCTTTAACCCGCTGCGCCACCAGGGAGGGCCTTAAAGATTTATTTTTATTGAGGCATGGAGGAGCTGCAGTGTAGGCCAGAGGAGGGTGTGGGGTGTTAAGAGGATTCACTAGAGACAGAGTGGGGAGCAGAACAGGGTGAGCTACTGAAATACACTGTTGAGGGGAGCAGTGGGCGAGACAGGAGAGGTCTGCCATGCTATGTGGGTCACCTCCCTGGCTGAGAATCGAACTCGTGCCATAGTGGGTGGCCATAGCTTGATAGTACTAAGTCTAACCCCTGCACCACCAGGGAGACCCTCAATTTCATGTTTCAGTTACTGTAGGGTAGATGAACTTGGTCAAGCTTGTTTGCCATTGACCTATATGGCCATCAACTGTGGCCTTGACCTTGTTAAGAAAAAGGGTGCATGGGTGTGGGGCACATGTGCCTGACTATGGACACCTGAGCATGGGTGTGTGCATGTGCTAGTGTGTATACCTGAGCCTAGTGGTCAGGGATATCAGGGAGGCATTACTCAGATGGCTTGGGTAGCAGGGCTACGAGAGCAGTGGTGAAGGCTACAAGAGGAAGAAGCCATGAGAGAACGCCAGAGAAAAAAGATACAGAGACTCACAGGGGGCCCAAGCTGCTGTATCCTTGTGACTTGTTTCCCCTGCTTTCCATTAAAATCTGTGAAAATGACACCAAGTGCTCAAGAATTCTCCTTCAAGTCACTAGAACTGACAGTGAATCTACCCAACCTGGGGTCGTTGCAAAACAAATTATGAACATCTATTGAAATAATATGTGGCACCTTACATATGGTATAATAGGTACTCAATAAATGCCAGTATTCTTGCATATTTTTAGGGCCTTCCTGGTGGTGCAAGGGGTTAAACACAGCACTATCAAGCTATCCACAGCCACGGCAGCCTGAGTTGTATCCCTGGCCAGGGAGGTAACCCACATGGCACAACAGATCTCTCCTTTCTTGCCCACTGCTCCCCTCAGCAGTGTATTTCAGTGTATTTCAGTATGACTGCCTGTCTGCTACCCACTCTGTCTCTGGCCTGTACCCCAGTTCTTATATGCATAAATAAACAAATCTTTAAAAAAATAGAATGCATTTAATTTATTTTTCACCTGAAGTCTAGAGGATCAATTTAAGACTTGGAGACACAGGAGAATTTGATTCCCTAGTTTTGCATATTACTCTGCACATTCCAAACACATCATACACTTCCTAGCTGGACTTGATCAGATCATATAACCATGTTGACAACTCTTCCTGAACTCCTGCTCCTCAGGAAAAGATCATTTGTAGCTCAGTGTCTGCCCTGATCTGAATCTTTAGAGTAGGTATTGTTCTCTTACTGCAGATTAGACACAGTAACTCCTTGGGGAAGAATAATTCAAAGAAAGGAAATGAATATTTCCTCTAAAGATATTGAACAGGGCCCTCTCTGGTGGTGCAATGGGTCAGAGGACAACACTATGAAGCGATCTGCAGCAACTGGAGCATGAGTTCGATTCCCAGCCAGGGAGGTGACCCACATAGCATGGCAGATCTCTCCTGACTTGCCCACTGCTCCCCTCAGCAGTGCTATTTTAGTACATCTGCCTGTTCTTCCTACTCTGCCTCTGGTGAATCCTCTCACATCCCCCCAAATCTCTGAACTGTACCTCAGTTCTTGTATGCATAAATAAATAAATCTTAAAAAAAAAAGATATTGAGCAGGAAAATAAGTGAAGTAACTAGTATTACTATAACTATTAGTAACCATGTAAAATGAGAAGCTAAGAAATAGGGTCTTGTGAAAATGTAAAATTTAAATCCATATATACAGTTAACAAATGATTTATATTATGAAGACTAATATAATTATAAAATAAATAAAGCATGGCACTCCCTGGTGGTTCAGTGGGTTAAAGCACTGCACTAGAAATTAAAGCCACTTCAGCATGAATTCAATCCCCACCCCGGAGGTGACCCACATGGTGCATCCTGACCCACCCACTGCTTCCCTCAGCAGTGTACTTCCATCATTTGGCCTGTTCTGCTCCTCACTCTGTCTCTGGTGAATCCTCTCATTGCTCCTGCATCTCTGGCCTGTACCCCAGTTCTGTATGCATAAATAAATAAATATAAATAAAGCACTACATGGGATGAGTAAAAATAAATATAAGTGAATCTAACATTTTCTTGCTTTACCTTGGATATACATGTCACTAACTTGAGAAAATGTCATTTGTGTGTTGTAATAATGCATTAATAGTAATCTTCAAATAAAAAGAACGTTTCTTTTACTCATGTTATAAAAATATTAACAAGGGTGTAGGACTCTAATAGAGAGATAAACTCTAGACATTAGTGGAATATTCAGCAGATGGAAGGGCAGGTGTAGGATTCAGTATGAACAAGAAAAGAAAACTGTATGATGTCACTGTGGAACAAGAGGACATTTTCCCTTTTCTGAATTGCTTGAGAGAATTCAGTAATATATGTACCTTAGGTAGAGAGATGATGAATAAAAGATTGTATATGGCCTGTGGCTTCCAAAAAGGCAAGTAATTAAAATGTCATAAAGAGGAACCAATGGGGTTCTCATGGTTCTCGTGGGTTAGAGAGATGACTTTACTGTAAAGGAACTGCAGAAAGTTCTCTGAGCTCATTTTATAGATTCACTATATGACATGGGGTTCCAGGAACCTGACCTCCTTAACTACAGAATCAAATATTTCTCAGTCTTGAATGTCTTTTCTGGAAAAGGAATACGGGGCCAAGGTTTGTGAGATAAATTTGGCTTCTTTACTTAGGTCATCAAGGAATATTTAGGATCTATATGCATTTCACCCAAGTAATGTATGAATATCATACAATATTTTTGGTTAATTACATTTCTCAACATTATGGCTAGAGTACTTGTATTTTATGAAAATTAAGGAGTAATAGGGAGGGAGGATGTGCCATCCAGCAATATTTCATGAAACAAATTACCTGAGGGAATTCAAGAATATTTATTTGTGCAGATGAATGAACTATACAGGTAATAAGTATTTATAAAAGATGAAGTATTCTAATTACAAAGCAATTATTATAATGCATGAAAATTTTAAATTGCCCTCCTTATTTTCTGTTGCATTTTGTTTTTATTGGAAAGCAAAACAAAACAGATTAGGAATTGTCATTCACTCTGACTTTCACTTTTTAATTATCCATAATTCATCCAGGATACTTGGCTTTTGATTTCAAATCCGTAATGAAACTGATTTGAAAATGAAACAGATGAGTATATATATACACCTTTAGTTTTTTCATTTACTATATTGATATCATCTGAATGAGTTAATAGAAACTGCTATAATTATGCACCATGCTTTTGTGTAATTTCTATTTTGCTTGATTTTCTTTCCATGCCTAAGGACACACAGTGTTCATCATTTATTGTATAATTTCAAAGTGTTTACAAAAGATATTTCAAACTTTTCAGAGAAAAGGTAAATAATCAGAGAAGCCACACATTCTTGGTTTCGGTTATTTGTTGTTACAATTTCTCTAGTTACTCTGAAACAGAAAAGGAAAATACATAACATCCAAAGGACAAGAAATTGAAGTGCACTTTTGTCATAAGATGATCTTGGTCTTTCACTTCAGACAAAGGACAAATATTATGGCAAGAGTAGAGAGCAAAAAAGAAATAAAATCAGTAGCCAGTGGTAGGAGTGTTTGCTGTGTGTGTAGGGAGGGTCATGTGACCTGAAGAGCAGAGGTACTTTTATTTTAAGCTAGATCTGTTAAGACACTTAAGCCGATTGAATCGCTGGGTGCAATAGCAAACTTTCTGTAGGAATGGAGAACTTGGAAGTGAATTAACAGAAGGCATTTTAATTTATTTTAAAAATAATAGTTATAATACCCACTGTCGAGGCTTTGTATAATAGCTAATTGTTACCATCCTTTTCATGTGGGTAGACAGAAGTTCATGTTTCAGTGAAATGGAAAATGCAGACCCTTGCTTTCTTGCCTTCCTTATTGGGGGTGGCCGTTGAACATAAACTGGGGTTTGGGGTGGGGGTTGTTGGAGGAGTTTACAGGAAATATCTGTCTCCTTGGGGAAGCTTTAAAGATACTTGAGGAGAATTCCCTGGTTATTCCAGCCTTCCTTGCTCCAGCCTTCCTGCCATCTTGGAGCCTGTATGAGGTTATCATGCGTGAATGCATCAGTGTCTTGCGGGTGAGTGTGGAGCTGTGGCACACAGGGTAGAAAAACACACCTAGGCGGGCCTGGACTTGTGATGTAGCTATCACTAAATTAATTATATCATCACTAAATCAACCTTGAGGCCATCTATCTCCGGGCTTCTAGTATTCTAGTCACTCTTTGTTACACATTCTACTACAGGTGGCCAAACACATTTTAGTTTAGTGGAATCAAAAACAACCACTCTGAATTGATGAGTAAGTTAACATGACTATATCAATAGTTCCACCATAGGTGACTTGACTTGTGACTGATAGTTATGGACTCACTCTCCCTTTTGTAAACCAGGGACTGTGATTTTTCTATAACCATTGTCCTGACAGAATCCTGTGTCCAGCCCTCCTTTATTTCTTTCATCCCGAGTGAAAAGCCTTTAGCCATTTCTAACTTGCACTTCAACCTTCTGCAGGTTATCTACTCCTCCCCTCTCCCCCACCGAAACACATGAAGTACTCCTTTGGATCCTGATAGTTCTCTGGCTAAACACAACACATGGTTTGTACTCTCTGTGATTTCTTTTCTTAGTCCTTTATGATATGTGCTTGTCTCTGTTCAGGCCTCACATAGCTGGATTTTATTAACAGTTTTAATATACACACAGGATAGATTTAAGATCAAGGCTCCCAGGCAGGTGGGGTCATTTGTGCTTTCCCTAATTTGATGTATAGAATCCATATTCACGAAAGTGACTCATACACATGGAACAGAGTTTGTACCTTTAGCACTGTCCCTTGAAACCTGGGGTATATATTTATATGACCTTTATATAGAAATCTGTAGAGGACTGTTTAGTGATTATTAACTCTTTTTTAGTCAGAAGTATTTATTAAAATATTTTAAAATAGGCCCTCCCTGGTGGCGCAGCGGGTTAAAACACAGCACTGAGAATCTAAAGCCGCTTCCGCATGAGTTCGATCCCCACCTGCCCCGGAGGTGACCACATGGCGTGGCAGACCTCTCCTGACCCGCCCGCTGCTCCCCTCAGCAGTGTACTTCGTCGATCTGCCTGTTCTGTTTCCCACTCTGTCTCTGGCGAAGCCTCTCGCCACCCCTGAGCCTCTGGCCTGTACCCCAATTCTGTATGAATAAATAAATAAATCTTTAAAAAAATATTTTAAAATAATGCCTGTAGGCCTCCCTGGTGGCGCAGTGGGTTAGGACGTGGCACTGAAAGTGAACCGCAGCTGCTTCAGTGCAAGTTCGATCCCCATCCCGGAGGTGATCCACAAGGCGCGACAGTCCTCTCCTGACCCACCTGCTGTTCCCCTCAGCAGTGTACTTCATCCATCTGCCTGTTCTGCTCCCTACTCTGTCTCTGGCGAACCCTGTCACTACCCCTGTACCTATGGCTTGTACCCCAGTTCTGTATGCATAAATAAATAAATCTTTAAAAAAATAAATAACATAAAATAATGCCTGTTTCTACTGAAAACTTAGAAACTGCAGAAAGAATAAGCCACCCAAGTCTCTATACTTCAAAACAAACTTGTTTAACTTTTAGTGTTTTACTTTTTCATATTTCTTTCTTTGCATAGAGTTCAGTGGGGGTCCCCGTTTGTTTGCAGGTACTACCAGACAGAGCTGAGACACTGAAGGATATTAGAAAAGTCTGCCCCAAACTCCTCCTGAGACCCTATTCATCATGGAAGAATAACGACATTTCTGATTGCTTACTATATTCATAATGTGTTTTAGTTCTCAAAGTAACATAGTTAAGAAGTAATGTTATTATTTCATATTTTAGAGATGAGGTACCTAGTTTGGGGAAATGAAGGAATTTGCCTGAGGTGAAACAGCTGGTAAGTCCTAAAGCTGAAAATGAAGCCCGTGTCTGACTTGACATCAAAGCAGGTGTTCTTTTTTCTCTGATGCTTTCACCCAATTACGAAACATCAGAACCAGCAGGCATTTGTTAGGGGTTTGAGTCCGTTTCTTTTATTTTATAAAGGAAAAGACTATCAAGAAGAATGCTTTGTATGTGTGTGCTCTGGCTTCCTCTTTCGAGGTTCAGGTTAAGCTCTGTCAGCCCATTTTTGGTCTCTGGGCCTTCTCCCCATAATGTGCAATCCCCCAGGCATTTGTTGAATTCTTGTTTATAGGCACAGGGTTTACTTTCAGGCACCCTACACCTTAACTCTAAACATCGGCCTCCAATTGCGGAGTGGGACATTCTAAGAGTTTTGAAGCGCTTGCTGGTGAAGGGTAAGAGTTTGATGTAGTGTTCCCCACTCCAGATGCCATTTCTAAATGGAAGGTCATGCTCTCTGCTTCATCTACCTTTTAAACAAGGCAAATCTTTCAGGGTAGAGGCAAAAGCGACAGTCTAGAGCTGAAGGCTGACAGGGGATAGTCAAGATCAGTTTTATTTGGTCTGAATTTGCTTTCTTAAGCCCCAAATCAGTCAAAACTGGACACAGCTGTCCTTTCTCAAGGAGATTTTACTCTCAGACCAAGTGTTTGGATTTCAGCTTATTGTTTAATAGTTCTAGAATTCAAATAGTCACCGTGAGGCAGGAAGGTTAGCACTCCATTAAGATGGATGGGGAAAGTTCACACCTCTCACTTTTATTTTATTTCTTTGCTTTTCTTTCCATTTGCCTGCACACTCAGCAAAGCTGAAGCACATTCACTACACAGTTTGTTTTTATACCCACTGGGCTGAAAAGTTGATTTACTGAAGAACTTGGATTTTCCAGGAAAAGGAAAAATCCACAGAGAGTTTTAAAATCTGCAGAATACAACAGGATTATCAGAGGAATAAGAAACCTTATGCTAGATCCTTTGGTTCTTAAATCAATCCCCAAAGAGGTTTTAAAGTCTCTTGGCTCTTTGAATGTTATTTTGGACCTCCCTATAAATGTTCTTCGTATAATATCTGTTAAGAGGGAGCGCTAAAACCAACAGCAATTATGCGATAAACTAGGTCAGTGCATTTTTGTTCAGTTAGCTTTTGCACAAGTTGATTGAAAGGCAATGAAAGGAGTTAACATTTGCTGTACACCTACTATGTGGAAGTATTGTTCACCTAATCATAGAAGTTCATGAAGGATGACACCTAGTTCCAGCCCTTTGCTGCGATGCAGAAAAAACACACGATTACCTCTTAATAAAAGCCAGCTCCGGAGAGATTATAATAGAGATTCATGTGACAGTACCACAGAGAAAGGGACAAGTTCCAGCTGGTGATAAGCATTTAAAGAGGCTTGTTGGAGGTGAGATTCAGACCGAGTTTTGGAGATTTGGCAGGAGAAAGGCAACTGAGTGGGGGAATTCTTTTAGCAAAGGGCTTCAGGTATACCAGAATAGGATTGTGAGCATGCCTTTCAGTTACCTGTACAGAATATGGCAGAGACAAGCCAGATAATCTCAGTGCTGTCTCCTCTACCCTAAACAGAGAAACACTGCATTTCCTAGCTTCCCTTATGGCTAAATGGAATTAGAACTTCTGGAAAATGGAATGAAGATAACGTGATTGTATAGTACTTTCTGCTAACTTTATTTCTTTGTTTGTTTGGCTAGCTAAGTGCAGAGAATCCAGCAAAGACCTCTGAGGAAGTCCTGGTGATTCATCCTCCCATCACATGGAAGAACCCAGGATGTTGGCATCATCAAGCAAATGCTGATTGGACAATGGAGTGAATAAGCATTATCATGGTCAGCTGCTGAGATTTCGTGTTATAACAGCTGGCATTACAATAGGGGTAGATGGTCAAGCTAAAAAGGTAGGTCTGAACGGTCTAGGAAATCTTCCTGAAACAAGCCATTTACAAGAACTCATATAATACATTAATTTAAATGGTAATCAGGTTGAATTAACATAGCCAACATAACGAAGAAGGCACAATTCACTCTTTCCAACATGGGCCTTTATAAGTCATGATTACTTTTTGGCTGGTTTTATGCTGACAATTTAATTTGAGGATCTAAAGTAAAAACTTTTAGAAGGGTTTTTTTCAATAAAGAGGGTACTTGGACATTTTGTAGTTTATGGAAAGAAGGAAAGGACTTGGTGTTCTCCAAGGGGTGTCTAAAACTGGCTGGCTTGGGACTACCTAAAAATGCATTTTATTGCTTTTTTTATTATAAGCATAATACACACTCCTTGTGGAAAAATTGTAAAATATAAAAAAGCCAATGAAATAGAATAATAACCATTTGTAATCCTACCACGTTTTGGTGTTATTTCATACCAGTCTTCTGTCTGTCTCTCTCTGTTTCTGCCTCCATCTATCTACATATAGCATGCATAACATACATATAAATCATATACTAATTGTACAATGTATAACAATCTGTTAGTGTCATTAATATCTTTTTATACTTTAAATAGTTGTGTGAATTTTCTGTTTTATGAATATACCATAATTTTGGACATTTCCTGCAAAGTTTGACACAATTATATACAAGTTTATTGTTGTTTTTAAATATATACCAGGATTCTTGAACTTTTTTACGAGATGCTTTTAGTGATAAAATTTATAGTCAGTCTGAAAATTTGCAAAAAATATTGATGGGTAAAGAGCTTTCTAGAGAGATTGCAGCAGTTTATTTTCCAAACAGCAGAATAAGAGACTACCTGTCTTATTACACTTTCATATGTATTGAAAAATATCTTTCATAAAATACCTACAACTTTTTATAATTTTCTTTATCACCTAGACTCCAGGACAATGTACCCATGATACATTTTGTAACTGATTTTCAGTTAGCTTGGTGACTTTCCTGTTGAAGTGGGATATAAATATTTCAGTATAAGGAACTCTAACCATTATATGTGATAAGCTGATTACATTTTCTATAGGCTGGGCTATACTCTGCTCACAAATTTGCTCAAATCTCAGTGGTTTAAAACAACAGTATTTTATTTCTTGAGTAGGTCACTGCTATTGTGATTATAGTTTGTACTTTCCCATTCACAATGGCTCTAAGTTTGAGAATGGAATATGGTAAACCTGTATGTGCTCTTTAATTTTTTACCTAGAAAGGACACAGTACCTTCCATTTATACCTCATTGGCGAAAGGCAGTCAAGTGACCACACTGACAAGGGTCAGGATGCTACCCTGTGCCCAGGAGGAGACTAAGAATTGGTTACTGGCCAGCTCTAATGACTATCACACCTGACTGACCTTTAACTCTCAAAGAAGGGCTATACCCATAGCTAACCTTCTGTAGTGACTCTGGACACATCTCTGGGCACTCTCTTCTCTTCTAAACTTCTAAAACAGCGGTCAACAAACTTTGGCCTATGGGCCGAATGTGTCCTGCTGTCTGTTAATGTATGGTCTGCTGGTTAAGAATGGTTTTTATATGTTTAAGTGGTTGGAAAAAGTCCAAGGAGAAATAATATTGCTTAACACATGAAAATTATATAAAAATCAAAAGGTTGTCCACAAATAAAATTTTGTTGGAACACAGACATCTTCACTTGTTTATTATCTGTGACTGCTATTGTTCTGCAATGATAAAGTTGAGAAGTTGCAAAAACACTTTTACTTTTTGGCCTTTTATAGAAGAGTTTGTCAACCTCTGGACTTAGACATGACCCTAAGAATTACTGTTGTCATTTCCATGTAGCTGCCTGAACAAATAGCCTGTTGGGAAGGAGTTATTAGGTGTTTGAAAGTCACTCCTTGGATTCAAAACAAAACTAAAAGTTTGAAAAGATCACATGGTTCCTGTGATTGTGGTGGCGATTGAGTCATAGAGAACAGAGGGAGACTCAACACAAATGGAGACTCAACAGCCAAATGAGACTGGGTTTAGAGAAGATAGTCATGGAATTACAAATGGGTCCCCTGAGTCGGACACTGAGGTTGTAAGCTGGGTCTCATGAGTTTCTCACCAGACTCTTTTAACTCCATGAGAATTTGCTATACAAATTTGACCAGTTTTAGAATCAACCTGGATACAACCATAAGCCCTCCTTGCTACCTATTAAATAAATACATAATAAAGGAATAAAAAATTCTCCCAAATAGAGGAAAAACATCTGAGTTTTGATATCTACTTTCCTAACTTATTGCTTCTGCAAGACTATTTTACTTTCTATGATTTTTAGGAATGTTTTGGATTTCTCCTCAGAGTTTCAGAAGAATTTAAATAGAATTGGCTTTCTGGGTGATTTACCAGCTGCACTGTGTGAGGTTTTCAGAGTGTTTGCTCCAACCATTGTCAACATATTTCTTGTGTTAAATCTGGGATTTCCAAAGTAACATGTTCCCGTGACAGAATGCCATTTCTCTTCCTTTAGCGTCCAAGTAATAAGGCACCAGTTAGCAGTGCCAGGAATGAGGCAGGAGACACATCACAAACATATTCCAACTGAGGTCAAATCTATTCTTTTTATATGTCAAAAATGACATTCCTAATACCCATGTATATAGAGTCCATTTATTGGTGCACTTAAATTAACTCCTTTCTAATCCAGCTTCCACAGCTGCCAAAGACTTCCTCTGGAAAACATTTTCCTCTAAACCAGTCATAATTCACATCCGGCTCTCATTGGAGAAATCTCTCTCAGGGCTTTGTGCTATCGTCAAAGGTGCAGGACAATCGTTTTACCTAATTTCAAAGGGTAAGTTACACTTGGCTTGGAAACATGCTTTTGATAGCTGTTGTCTCTTTCTGCTCATGAGATAGTTCCACAACACTTCCTTTTCCTTCTTTCTCATAGCCTATTTTCTTATAAAAGTCTTCTAAATAACTGAGCATTCCAAGTCTTTAACAAAGAGGTTATTTTTAAAATATGACTCGTGCTCAGACTTATATGACATATATTTGCATTGCTCATAAAAATTAAGTGGCTGTTGTGGTGAACTTAATGTAGGATGCATTGACATTGATTTACAATGATGCACACCTAAATTACATAATGTTATAATGCAATATTACATCAATAACAAAATTAAAAATTAAATGACTGTGATTACCAATATAGCTGAGGACAAGTGATTTGCAGAGTGTACTCATGAGAACAGTTGGGCAGAATGGTTAAAGCTAAGTCATACAGGAAAAGCTAGAATGTATATTCCTCCCATATAGTGTCTTTCTGACTGCATAGATTATAGGGGATGTTTTGTGGCTGAAGTAGGAAATGACATAGTGGTAACAATAGTGTATTAGTGTTGTAAAATATTTTCACACTAACTCACTTAATCCTCTGAGACAGAGAAGGCACATTTTATTATGCCCTTTCTAGGAATAAGAAAACTGAGACTCCAACTAAGTGACTTGCCTAAGGAAGCCATTGCTGGACAGCGGTAAGATCTAAATCTCTTTGCTC
This sequence comes from Condylura cristata, assembly GCF_000260355.1. Classification (NCBI taxonomy): domain Eukaryota; kingdom Metazoa; phylum Chordata; class Mammalia; order Eulipotyphla; family Talpidae; genus Condylura; species Condylura cristata. The sequence continues at coordinate 54,218,771 of NW_004567107.1, read as the reverse complement.
TGACTTCATAGCACTATTTGGTGACACTGTCTCCCCAAAACTGGAAGAATGGCCACAGCCAAAATTTGTAGGTGCATTTTTCTTTTAGAAAGAAATCCTTAATTCAGGTTAAGACTTGAATCTTTGAGTTGGGTTCTGTTTGATCAAATAATGTATCACATTATGGGACTCTTTGTCAAACTAGGGAGTTAGCCCCTTCCTCTAGTTTTGGCCCAATTTTAATTTTTTCTAACATAAAATGTAAGGCAAAAATTTCCAGACATCAAGAAACCTAAAAATAGGTCATTAGTTGCCTGTTTATTTTTGCATCAAATCTTCATTCACACATCACTACCTGATTTTCAGTCCTCCATGAAATTTTTACCTGTTTTATTTATCTAGCAGATATGGGTATCCAACTTTGGAGGTAGGTTCTCACAGCAAGGGAACCATATTCAAAGGAGAGGAGTGTTCTAGATCTTTTGAATAACTTTGCTTGGTGCAGAACTGATTAGCAACAAAGATATGCGAGCATCTGTCTATACTTCATTTGAAGTGACTTTGTGGTTATGTCTGATTCTGTTCTTTAGCAGGAAAGGAGACAGCAGGCTGGGACAACTTGTAGACAAAAGATTTATCCTTAGAACTTGGAAAGTATTACATGTTCCATGTATTATAATAAAGTAAAATAAGGATCTTCTGAGAAAGGCTCAAATTACCCTATACAAGAATAATACCTAACAACAGCTTCTACATGTTTTTTTGAGGAGCAAAAAACAAGTTAAATTTACAATAAGTATTAACATGAAGACTATGTCCAAAGATTTCTTAAAGCCATTTCACAAATGATTGCTTGTTAGTGGTGTTCATCAATTTTATTTATTTTTAAAAGATTTATTTATGCACACAGAACTTGGGTACAGGCCAGAGGTGCAGGGTCAGTGAGAGGATTCACCAGACACAGAGGGGGGAGCAGAACAGGTAGACTGACAAAGTACACTAGTGAGGGGAGCAGCGGGCAAGACAGGAGAGGTCTGCTGTGCCATGTGGGTGAGCTTCCTGGCCAGGGATTGAACTCATGCTGAAGTGGCTGTGCTGTGCCACCAAGGAGAGCCCCATACTATTCAATTTTAAAAAGAAATTTCTTTTCCTTAATAAATACTTCTTTTTGTTCACTCCTAAGGATACTGTCATGTCAATCAAATGAATTTTCTGAGTTTAACAGCTTTTTTTCTCCATCTTGTTGACCCAATAAGTGATGAGCTAGAAGATCAAATTTTCTTTTTTTTTTTTTTAAAGATTTATTTATTTGTACATACAGAACTGGGGTACAGGCCAGAGACTCAGGGGCAGTGAGAGACTTCACCAGAGTGAAGACAGAGACAGAGTGGGGAGCAGAACAGGCAGATCAACGAAGTACACTGCTGAGGGGAGCAGTGGGCGGGTCAGGAGAGGTCTGCCACGCCATGTGGTCTCCTCCGGGGCAGGCGGGAATCGAACTCATGCGGAAGTGGCTTTAGCTTCTCAGTGCAGTGCTTTAACCCGCTGCGCCACCAGGGAGGGCCAGATCAAATTTACTTTTAAAGCCCAATAGTGTAGATAGATAACAATGAACATTGTTGAAAGTAACTTACTTTAAACCTTACTTTTTGCTTAGTGCCATAGCTGAAAAGGGAAGTCAGGGATGGGAGCAGGGGTACACACACCCTAATGATTGGTGAATTCAGAACTCCCTCTTTTCCTGCAAGTCTCCCAACCTTACCAACCTTAGCTTTTCTCTAGAAACCCGGCCTTTGGGTGAAATATTCATACCTTTTATCTTACAGATATAGTTTAGATTTCTCAAGGAGAGGGCTGTGGGAGGGGAAGGATATTTCAAGTTGGAGAGACAGAAAAGCAGAGGCCTGGAGATGGAATAAGAGGTGCAATGAGAAATTAGAATACAAAGATCAAGATCAAGATCTTGGGTCTTAAACACAGGTTATTAAAGAGTTGTACTGTGTTTTTTAAGTTAAGAGGCAACTATTTTAGAGTGTTTCTGAGAAGCAGAAGACAGTATAGTGGAGCCAGGTGCCAGCAGTGCTGACATCGTGGGGAGAGCCTGAGCCAGGAGGTCCCTACTGAGAAGGACATTGAGAAATGAACTAGGCAGCAGCTGCCCACTGTTCTACTCATAGGGATGACACACTCAAGTCAAGGGAGCCTCTTACCTTCCAGAACTTGCCATCTATCCAACTTTGGCATTGAAAATACTTACTGGGGGTAGAGGGTGAATATTGATCATATTAATGGCAGGATGGCTTTCAAAAGGTCCCACATGGTAGCAATTCTGTAGATTCAAAAAGAATTTTTCTGAGCATGCTGGAAGGATCCATGTTTCTGGGGTCCATTTACACAAATCCAAACCATAATTGCAGCTTTTTATACATTGTTCCTATACTTGATTTCCTCTCAAGTTAGGCCTTTGGAGAAATCATATTGTGTTCAGAATATCATATCATGAGCATGGATTTTGAATATGTTGTAGGACTTAGATTCCATTGAACTTATCAAATTATTACTTAAAATGAAAATGCCCACTTAAGAGGCCCAGAGGTCCAGGTCCCTTGGAGAGATACCTCCCCAGAGCAACTGGTCTCTTATGTCAGAGGCTTGTTTTCCTTGCTGTCAACACCATTCTGAAGCACCTGCAACATTTGTCTTCCAGATATTCTGTGCTTCTGTTGTCTATGTTGTCCATTCCTTCTCAGACTCAATTTTTTTCTTTTGTTGATAGTTAAAAGTAAGTCCCAGTTATCAGCATCACTATTTCTGGGAATCTGTCTTCCTCAAATAATACAAATCAGTGTGTGTGTGTATGTGTGTGTGTGTGCAAGCACAATATAGTAATATACTTAAATTCATTATAGCCTTGTTTGTAAAACCAAAACTGGGCAAAGAGCTACATATTCATCAATTAGGGTATGACTTAAATAGAAGTGAAAGGTTTATTTAAAGGCATACTATCACCTTTGGAAAGAATGCATAGGACCATATGTACTTATGTGATAAGATATACATGCTATTTAAAAAGTATCAGTTTATCAATAGGCATAGTAGGAATCCATCTTTGTGAAAAAATACATATAGCTGCTTCTGTATGATATACAGGTATATGCATAGATAGGTTATAGGTAGTCAGACAGATAGATCAATGCTTATCTATCATATATAAACCCAATTTAGGAAAAGAATGTTCGTAAATGGTAACAGAGGTTAACCCTGGAGGAGAGGAATGATAGAAATGATCTGGGACTTTCACATGTCTGTTATAGGCACACAATAGGATTGTGGGTACAATTTACTTGGGGTTATTTTATTTTTTAAGGACCTCTTTCTTTCCTTCTCTTGCCCAGCAGCCTCTGAAAACTTTACAATCGCGAGCAAATCACTATGTTCAACGATAAATTATTATTCATTGTAGAAATTGATGAATACAGTAAAAGATGTATAAATCATGTCTATAAGATTCTAAGAAACTGAGAGATTGATCCCAACTGCCTGAGGGTGTTAGTGGAGAGATGGAAACATTTTATATCTACAGAGACCATAAGTTTTGCTTTTGCAGAGCAAGCAGTCCAGTTTTAAATAGTCTTTACCATTGCTCCCCTTAAGTCATCAAAATGCCTATAAATTTCGGTGTTTGATGCATCCACACTTCATCTCCATGTGCCTGTTGGGTTGGAATCTGCCATAGCGACTTCACACAAAACTCTGAATTCCAATTTTTGGTTCACAAAATATGTTCACTCTGCTCATGGATGCAGGTACAGCACTTTGCACATAACTTGACAAATGGTTGCTGCTTCGTGGATTATCAGCCACATTGAAGAAAAATAACACTACCTGATGGTGATCTCTGAATTCAAAAGTCTATTATCTCTCTTCTTCAGAAAGCCAAGGTGATTGCTTGCTGCCTCCTCAAGCCCTCTAATCAAAAATAAGAAACTACCAGAATGAAATGAACTGCCACTGAAGATTTCTTTACTTACCAACATTACCGCAGAGTATTTACAGAGGGTTTCATGAATGATTGCAGACTATAACACCAAGTGAAGCAAAACCCTCCCTATGAGGATAGTCATATCGTTAAACCCAGGCAAACAAGATTGAATGACCCTGATTGGCAACCCTTGTACCTTGCTACAAACAAATGGGACCAGGAATGTGGTCTTCTCACATTTGCTGGGAGGTGGCTGCACCCACCACCTCCCGCCATCCATCTCTTCCTTGCCTGATTTGTGTGTGTTTTTGTTAAACAGTGAATCTTGCTAAGCTTTTCAGAAAGCTGACAAGAGGCAAGCTGAAAATTAAAAATGGGTGCCGAGAGGCTTTACGGGAGTCTAAATAAACAGCCCCGCAGGAAAGACGTGTGGCAGGCTAAGGTTTCAGGCTAGTGGTCAGAGCGAGTTAACAGACATCCGTATAACAGAAGGTTGTGTTTGTTTTCTCTGTCCCTACTCTAGCAAATTTATTGGGTTATCTGTCTTATTTTGACACTTGAGTGTTTAAGATTTCTGTTCTAGGTGTCTAAAGATGTAAAAAAATTATTGTACAGTTTACATTCCTGACAGAGGCTTTGACATGTGCAAGCTGAAAATTTCCTATCTGCCAGTAATTTTGCAGAAAATGTCTTATAGAATTGGGATTTTTTTTTTACAAGGTTCAAGAATCTTGGTGAAAAGGTCTACGAACAAAGAGTTTCTTATTTTATATCTCACTATATCATCCCAAGGTCTGATGAAGTGCTACCACCAAATCATTTTCTTTTCTTTGTGCTGTTTTTACTTACAGGTAAATAAGGGGAGAATAATTAGTATGTCAGTGAAACTTGTACTCAGTGGAGATGGACAAGATACAGTTTACTTGGCTTCTGAGGTCAGCGAGGTACAATAGTGCTGAGTGAATACTAGGTGTGGAGGAAAAGTCCCATCATAATATTATAGTCATGTGTAAAAATAGCGATCTTTTTGGTGACAGACAAAGCCACCCATGAACAAAGCTGATGTATTTCTTCTTTTTAGAATAAAAATTTCAAAATCATTTTATAGTAAATGCCTGTTGATCACAGCCATTAAGTTTACAAAAACTAATTCAGAAGTGATAGGGATTTTAAATAGTTTGTGACATAAAGCTATTTTATTCATTTACTCATTCATTTGAATAACATTTGATGAATACACATGGATGTAATTGTTAGGAAGTGGGAAATGCACATGGAGGAAAAGTAAAAACAGAACCCATGGCTACAGTGGAAATGTTAAGCCTCTTCGCTTTTGCAGGAGAGAATCTGTTTGACAGAAGTCAAATTTTCATTATGCCAGGTGATCAGCATTGAGTTAAGAGAAGAGGAAGAGTTTATAATTTATCTTTTTTTTTTTCCTTGGCATATAACTTTATAGTAACTGAGGCAAGTCTAGTTTATTATTTTTTCATGGCTCAGTCTTCCTTCTTCTTTGGTCATCCAAGGCCTAGAACTGGGACTTGGAAGCTGGTAGCTATGGTACCTGTTCCTCATAATGCTCTTGGTAAAGATATCACCTGGGTCACTGAACAAATGGTTTCTTTTCTTGGGCTCTTGTCATTTTCATCACCTACATTTGACTGTCACTTTTGCTTACCTAAGTATGTATAAAATACAAAGAGTTTTAAAAAATGTTGATGCGATTCATATGGAACAACAAAAGACCTCGAATAGCCAAAACCTTCATGTCTAAGAAAAAACAAATTGGAGGTGTTACAATCCCAAACTTCAAGCTTTACTACAAAGCCATAATAATCAAAACTGAATGGTACTGGAATAAGAATAGACATACAGACCAGTGGATTCAAATAGAAAACCCAGATATAAACCCACAAGTTTATGGACAGCTAATTTT
>NW_004567107.1:54203012-54211125 GCF_000260355.1 Condylura cristata | reverse complement strand
TGTGGATCTCCTCCGGGGCAGGCGGGGATCGAACTCATGTGGAAGTGGCTTAAGCTTCTTTGTGCTGTGCTTTAATCCGCTGCACCACTAGGGAGAGCCCCAAATAAATAAATCTTTAAAAAAAAGTTATTATAACTATGTCTGTTTCATAGGGTTGAAAAAAGGTGTGAGTGATTTTGGACTTGCATGGAGCCTTCCTGACAGCTGGCTTAGTAAATGATGTAGTAAAGATCACTCCTACTTCGTTCTTTAAGTCATACAGAATATGGAGAAATGAGGCAATCGAGAGAGTCAAAATAAAATATTTGTGTCATACACACTTTATAATTCACTGCTTCCATGCTCATTGCTTCTCTGTGTTATGTTTTGCTTAAGGTAAGAAATATACATGCTTATAATGTGGCAGAAAGCAACTTAGCCCTCCAGGTTAATAAATTGGTTACATACTATCTCCAAGTCTCCAAGTCCTAGAATAGGCTCTCAGGGGGACACAACTAAATATAGAGGCATAGAACATACTTGGTAGTAACTAAAAACAACTTGAGATAAGATCTGCATATTTAAAAATCAAATAATAATAAAGATAAATATATCATGTGTACTTGTGAATAGGCAATTATTTATTGAATAGTTTTCTTTTCTATAGTACTCCTCACAAAGACTTTTACATAATAATATATATTAAGCATAGTTTTTAAAATTTTTAAATTATTTTAGCTTCCATCAAACCACCTGTGCCCATATCCCCTTTGGCTCCTTCCCCCACACCCTGCTCCTTTTCCCTATTTCCCCTGCTAGCCATTGACTTCTCTTTTGTGGAGTTCTCATTTTCATTGCTTCTATAGTTTGTGTGTAATTGTTTGAATGGGGAGCAGAACAGGCTGACTGACGAAGTACACTGCTGAGGGGAGCAGCAGGTGGGCCAGAAGAGGTCTGACCCACATCAGTGGGCAGGCCAGAAGAGGTCTGCTGCACCATATGGGTCACCTCTTGGGCAGGGATCAAACTCATGCTGAGGTGGCTTTAGCCTCTTAATGCTGCACTTTAACCTGCTGCGCCACCAGGGAAGGCCCCACTTTTTGACTGTTTTAATTAAACATAATCACCTCAAGATCCATCCATTTTGTTCCCAAAGCCATCATTTCATCTTTCTTCACAGCTGTTTAATATTCCATTGAATATGTGTTCCATAGTTTCTCTATGCATTCACTTATTGAAGGACGCTTGGGCTGTTACCAGAATTTGGCAATTGTAAACAGTCATGCTAGTATTTCTATCAATTTCTTTACTTTATCTGTGGGTGTCTATTCTAGATTTTTGGTTAATTGTTAACATCAGGATTTTACTTGAATCCCTATGTTTCAGATGCTTTATGAGCTAGTATCTGCTCTCCAACACTTAACTATGCTGGTTTTACCCATTTCTTCCTCCTCTTTCATATTTGCTATTGTCAATTCATAGTATTATTGCTCTTGGTTTTGGTGTTATATTGCTCTTGTCATTTTGCTAAGGAGTTTATGCTTCAGTTTTTCTCTTCCTATTGAAAAAAATCTCTTCCTTTTGCTATTACTTGAAGACCAGGTCTGGTAGTGGCAAACTCCATGAGCTTCTGTTTGTCTGAGGAAACTTTTATTACTCTTTCTTACTTAATTAACAATTATGCAGTATAGAGAATTCTTGGCTCACAATTCTTGTCTTTTAGAATTAAGAATATTTCTTACCACTCCATTCTTGCCTGGAGGATGCTTGGGCTGAAATCTGGGAAATTCCTAATTTGTGAAAACTTGTACATTATTTTTTTCCCTCTCTTCCTATAAAATTTAGTCTGATTTTGTCAAACTATTTTAGTCATAGTTAGACAATGATGTATGCATCTGCAGGTAGATCATTTTGCATTTAAGAATCTAAGTATTCTCTCCGTTTGTTGGGCTTTCATATTGAATAGGATTTCTATTTCTATTTTTTTTTTCTTCCACTTGATCATTCTTAGGTTTCCTCTTCTAATTGAGTCTAATATGTCTCAGACTCCGCCCACATATGGCTGAATAAAGAGCCTAGAATCACCTTCTTACTGAAAACAACTGTAGAAAAGACTGATAGGAGCTCTTAGCAAAACCCAGTGCTTCAAATCAACTATACAGCCCTAAGACTTCTTCAGGGAGTTCAAGAGCTAAGGTTGGTGGCCACTGAGGGGAAATAATAGAAGGAGCAAGACAGAGGGTATCTGAGCTGGGACTTGACTTCCCAAGACATGCTGAGGGAATCCCAGGCCATTGTGGAATTCTGTAGAAAAATTTTCCTGGTACCAGGATGGGCCCAGACTCACTCCAGGGCAGTAGGATCTTGGCAGGCTCTCCAACCCAGGAAATTAGGAATTTTGCAATTGAGGAAACAAGGCCACTGAATGCTACCTTCCCCAGAAGAGATGAAAGAAAGTCAGGCAGAGCCAGGCCAGACCCCATGAAAAAGCCCAACAATTGAAAGAAGGACTTCAGAATGGACTCATAAATCCCCCATGAAGGTGGTTTCCAGGCCTAGTTTCACAGCCAGGAAGGGACCCCAGGCTGCAGTGACATTGCTTGGCCACTAGACCACCACAATTGGTGTCACACAAAGCAGCAGTAGTCATTTCACTGATGCTCAGGCAAGAAAGCAAAAGATGCAGATATTTTGGAGAAAGAGAACAGAAATAAAGTAGAACTCCCAGGCTGGTAGAACCAGGCCAGGCAGGGCCAAGAGAGTTGAAGTGGAGTTGTGCCTTCTGGGAATGTATATCTTCTTTCCTTAATTATGCTAGAGCTCAGTCTCTGTGACTGGTTAGTTCTGTATAGTTTCACTCACTGTCTCAATGTCTCTGTGCCCAGAACTAAGTCTCTCTGTCCCAGTCCTTATCTTAGAGTTCTTTTCCTTCCTTGTTCTGGAATGTGCTGTTGCCACTAGTCCTGATGGGTGTTTGGAATGTATTGCCCTTATCTCTGGACACTCCCTTAATTTTCCTGAAGTTCCTGATGCTACCTAATTATCCCTAAATTGTCCTAGGCCTCATTAGAAAACCTAAGCTGTGTATACCTCCCAGAGCTGCAGAAGCAGAAACTGAGGCAAGGGTCAGACAATGACAGCCATTATGGGCAGCCATAGTGTCAAGTGGCCACATGTGTCTGCCATACACACAATGCTGCTTCTGAGCCAGCTGCAGAATAGTGTGAGTCTGGTGGTCCTGACATAGCCATCCTTCTTGGAGACTCAAGCTTCATAGATTGTGACCATTGGAAGAAAGGAGCAATGCTGAGGTGAGGTGAGGTGAGGTGAGGTGAGGTGAACTATCTAAGCATGGAATACAGTTTACTGTGGAACAAAAAGAGAGGTAGAGGTGACTACCTTAGGTCACTTTAAACCAGGAGTGAGTATTAAAGCCCCTAGACCCACTTCCAACCTCCACCACATGCCAGAGTAAATTAAGAAAAGGGCAAACATGAATTCCCAGTGCCCCAACTTCATATACACACACAATATGCTTGCCTAGGAGACAAAGAACATTCTAACACAAATGGAAAGCAAAATGAGAAGTATGAAAGTCCAAGACAAATGAAAAAGAGACAGAAATAGAAAAACTAGCTGACAATGACTTCAAAACAATAATATTAAAATGTTAAATGAGATACTGGAAGGTCAGTCAAAGACAGACAGGCAGACACAGAATTTCAGAAAGGAATTCCAGGAACAAAAAGAGTTCTTCACCAAAGGGATTATCTCAAAAGATCACAAAGAGAGATTCTGAATGTAACACAGACAAACTCAGTACTTTAAATAGAATCAAAAAGCAAAGAGAAGAATTTCAGCTAGAAGACTCAAACATACTACACATTTAGAAGAGAAACCGTCAGAACAAAGGAAAAATGAGGGAACTCTGAGAAGGGAATACTTGTAAGTTAAGTTTGCAACACTTTATTTCATCAGGGACTCTTTACATTATCTTAGTTTTGTTTTTATGGCAATGTTAAGTACAGAATCATGGAAATGAATCCTAAAGTGAAGAATCAGAACTTTCCTTACAGTCATTAATATCTCTATTGAGGCAACAATCATGAGTCATATGTTTAAATGATTTTTTCATCTTTATATTCTGTAATGTAACTACATATTTTATGAAATACCTTTTTTAACATCAATTTTTATATATTTTTTAATATAGCAGTTTATTTTTAGATCATTTTGTGCATTTTTCCATCTCAGTTGTAATCCCTGTGGGCTTCCCATCACCAAATTACCCATGTGCCATCACCATAATCCAGTGCACGAAATGCCTTTTTAACAAATACCGTGATACAGAAATTTGTCTTCATACATAAACAATGTAAAAGTTATTGAAATAATGGTACCAACTTAAGAAGCAGATTCTCTGCAATTCTTTCCAAATTTCTTAGCAATTCCAGTTAAAATCAAATGCTTTTTAATTCTATTTTATCTAAGTGATGTTTTAAGAAGAGTGGGCCATTAATGATATACTCAGTCATTGGTGAGAATCAAGAGAAAGGTCAGGGCATAAGTGGATTTCAGTTAACTAAGAGAGTGCTCCAAGTCAGCAAGGAGCAGAACACTCTTACCAAGCTTGTGAAAATATTGGGCCAAGTCAAGACAGTTGTAGCTTGAGAGGACTTCATCCAGGATAGTTAAGATGAGGGCAGATAAGATGACCAAGGGGAAAACAACGATTCAGAGAGGCCCATTCATTCTGGAGAGGGGATTATGTCCTTGGAAAGGGTAGAAGGAAACAAGGAAGAGCATAAGAAGCATTGGCAGGAGAAGCAGCCAAGACATGTCGGAGATAGAGGAAAGAGAGAAATATAATTCTGATTTTATAACACTACTATACTGTACTATACTATAGTGTACTAAATATACTAAATATATAAATATATACTAAATATATAAATATACTATCCTGTGTGTCCCAAGTGAGACTCAGACATGTATTTGTTCTTAACTATAACAGGAGCAATGCGCTGTAGAAGTCATCCCCTTTAATTTGCAAACATAAAAATGTGTTCATGGCCACATAGGGAAGATCCTATTTCTGAAAAAAAATCATACAATTTCTAAATAAACTTGTTGGACAGTGAATTCCTCACTGTGGGCAATCTAATAGATGAGATGGACTACTGACAGGGCCAGAGATGGTGAAGAAAACAGCAACCAGATGTCCCTGGAGACAGGAAAATTGGATGCAAGCAGCATCTTCATCCCAGGTCAACATGGATGATTCTTCAACCTTTAGTTTTATATTATCATGCTAGAGCTTACAAGCATCCTTAAGTGTGGATAGAGGAAAATGACTTATGTGTGTGTGTGCATGTGACTGTACATTTATGTACATATAAATATGTGCATTGTATAAACATGGGTGTATATTTATAGAAAATGAATACATATACATAAAGATTCAGTGTACAAAGGAAACTTACTTTTTATCACAGATTTAAACTTCTTTATGAAGTCCCTGACCTCTGTAGGGATGGTATACTTAAGTTTCCCAATTAGTAACATCCTAGTCTCTTACAGAAACCCTTTGGTTAGCAACGAAAGTACCTCTGGAAGATGAATATGTAGGTCTTGTGGGGTTGTCCTTGGAATACCTAGACCTTGGGTCTTTCAGTGTTTGCAATTGATGGATTCACGGCCATGTACTTTGTCAGAGCTCAGTAAAAGAAACCCCACTGCTGAGATTTCTTCATACCTATTTCTTTCTTTCTTTTTAAAAAGTTTTATTTTTGCATACAGAACTGGGGTACAGGGACAATGAGAGGATTCACCATAGTCAGAGTGGGGAGCAGAACAGGCAGATTGATGAAGTACACCGCTGAAAGGAGCAGCAGGTGGGTCAGAAGAGGTCTGCAGTGCCATGTGGGCAACCTCCCTGGCAGAAGATCGAACTCACATCAAAGCCAGCTGTGGCCAGCTTTACAGTGCTATGGTTTAATCTGCTATGCCACCAGGGAGGGCCCACACACCTATTTCTTTTCATACCTTCTATTTCATCCCCGATCTTTGATTTTTTTCATCCAGAAGATTCTGCTATCATTTAGTGTGGTTTGCATGGGGGCCTATGAAGGCTGAGAACAAAAGGAGGCCGAGATACTAGCACAGGCTCTCTTTCTCCCCCCCATTTCTGTAAAGACCCCACTTCTCTTCAAAATGCCCTTTTCTTGCTGAAAAACTGCTATTTATCTCAAATTTAGTTTCTTTCTCACTGCTTCAAACTTCATGACTTAGCCATAATTGTTGAGAGATATTTAGAAATACTTGTTGCAAATATAATGTACAAAAGCATTAATTTATGAATATCTAATGTGTGAAAGTTGGATATTATCAGCATTGCCAAGTGACAATTTGATTGCACAATCCAAATTAATTCAACAAAATACACATACTATGGTAAAAATCAAAGGAATAGGCTTGAAATGAATAAACGCTGATTTTGAGAGTCATAATCTTGCGAGATAGATTGTTTAGACAATGGAAACACTAAAAGATATAAAGACATAGTGGAAATTCATAGACAAGATAAATTAAATCTTGCTGAGATCATCAAGAAAGACATCTAGAGGGTGATAGCTTGGGAGAAGAGCGTGGAAAGATGGGTGTAAGAGTACGTTGTAATTGGCAACAATTCACTTAAGATTTCTCTCCAAGTCCTGCGGAATGGGCTCAGAAATGGAATACATTCTACAGATGGCTGGAGTGGAGAGGCATGAACATTACCATTTGGGTATGGAAATTTAAAGGAATGAACAAGTGAAAGATGTTAGTGAATGTTGCTTGAACGTGGCTGATCTCAGAGCCCAACTTAAGCCAGGAGGCCGAATGTACTCAGAATCACGCCAGTGGGCCATTGAGGCAGTGAACAAGTAAAGGAGCAGGAAAGGAAGTGCTTTAGATTGGGAAAGTAGGAGAAGAGGAAAGTGGGTAGAGAAACAATTCTATGACCTTGGAGATAGAGGGGTATTATGGGGTGGCGCAGGCCAAGTTTGGTACAGAGGGAGCAAATATGAAAGAAATACAAGGAGGTGCATAGCAAGAAGGTGAGAAATTCTGAGGCCAGGGTTTCAGGTGGCTAGTTAACTGAGTACTAGGAAAAAGGGGCTCATAATTTCATCTTTTGCCTGCCCTTTGGAACTGTGTCTAATAATTGTAAATACACTGGTCTGTATTTTTCACTGTGCCTTGATCTTTTTAAGGAAATAAAAAGGTCACTGTTGGAAGATGCCAAACCCAACCCACATCCAGCTGTGCCCAGTTGTGAATTCACCAGTTGTAGTCGGCACCCAGTTCTACCATGTCAGTAGACCAGGGTGTTTCCCCCTTGTCTCGATTGCTTCTCAAACCTGGCAAATCTCTGCCTACTAATTGAGGGGAGAGGTGTTGTGGAGATGAGCATAGGGACAAAAACTCAAACACCTGAATCAGCTTGGGTAGCTGGAATTGGGGAATCAACTGAACAAACAACTCTCTAGCCATTAACTCAGTCTGTCTGAGAATCAATGCAGGTGATTTATGGTTCCTCAAGACAGTATTCTCTTTTCAGTGGGCAGGGATTTCCACACACAGCTACCACTTAATCCTAATGATCAGCAAGCATCATCCCCTGGTACCAGGATAGGAACAATCGCTTAGTCTGGTCCAGAGATATGGGCTCTTTTCATGCAAAAAGACCTTCTTAGCTGGGTCAGGAGCCTGAGTCTGCAGGGTAGATACCATTAATGCAAAGTGCTGCTATCTTTCCATCTCCTATCTTTTTTTCTCCCAAAGCATCAGTGCTTTTTTAATTTAATGGTTCTCTGGTGTGTGAGAGCCCTATAGGATACATTTGATTCTCCAGCCCCAGCATGCTGAATAGGGACAGATGAGAGCATTTGGCTTCTTTGTTACCATTTAATGAAAGTGAGTCTTGAGTTTGTACTTTTCTGGGGATAAAATAATGCCTGGGCATTTAGCAAAGTGCCTGCCACATAGCAAGAGCTCCATAGATGTTTGTGGAATCAATGGCAGATAAAGCACATAAAGTATATGTCTCATGAAGCCAGCATCTGGGATTCTCTGAAGAGGATCTGTCAGC
>NW_004567107.1:54184424-54202737 GCF_000260355.1 Condylura cristata | reverse complement strand
TTTTTAGGTGAGTAATTTCATGCCCATTTTATAAATGTGGAAACTGAAGCACAAAGGGACCAAGTGTGACTTGCCTGAGGTCACATAGCTAATAGGTGGATGTCCAAGGATTTTAACACAAGCAGTCTGCCTCCAGAGGCCCTACATTTAATCAGCATGTTATAGGGAATTCTCCCAGGCCTCTTGCATTTGTATGGTAGAGGATTTTTCCCCAAGGCAGTTATATGACTAACTCTACTTTAAAAAGACAAGAAAAACAAAGGCGCATTTGCAGCTTCAGGTTCTCAGCTTCCACTGCAATTAGCAATGTAGACGTGAATTCATTTACATAGTTGGTTTCAAACCAAATAAAGTGGAGGGTGACCACGAGGCTGGGAGAAGTGGGGGCGAGAACAGCTTTCTCTGCTGTTAAGGCAGGTTTTTGGTTTTTTTTTTCTTTTCTTTTTGAAGATACAAGTTGAAAAAAGGAGAAAAAGAAAGGCAGAACTCCAAAATGACCTCTTGAGTGAGACTTTTGCCTACAAGTGAAATGACTTATCTGAGATTTGAACTAGAGTCACATCCATTGGGGAGGATTCTTCTTGCTGATTCGATCATCACTTCCTGTCTGCATGAGGTAAGTTCACCTTGCTGGGTAGCGGAAATCCCAAAAAAGTACTTCCAAAATGAAATGTAAGTTTTCTGGGGGAAATACAGTTCTTCTAACAGGAAGGGAAGCTAGGATCTTTTCAGTAGTGGTGGGCATGGAGGGTTTTGCTTGCTCCTAAAAAATGCCGGGGCCACTAGTGTTTGTGCATTCTTTGGTGGTCCTTCTTCCCCAAAAGATATTTTAAGTCCCATGCAAAGCTGAGATGAAGTATCCGCTAAAATCGACCTCAGTAGTCTACAAACAAAATAATGGGCAAAACATTTGGATCTGTTTTCCAACCCAACTTATAATTTCAGGATCCAGATTTCATAAGGAAAAAGAGAGCCGCCTGTTCTAAAACTTGATTTAAAAATAGTTTCTAGAGAAAGCATTAAGCTTCAGTACTTCCTGGGAAAATAAGTGTCTCTTAAAAAATCTTAAACTGCATTGTAGAGATTTTTATGAATGAGCAACATATGGATTAAATTACCCATATTGAAAAAAAAAATCAAATGACAAAACACACTTGGCAGTTTTATTGAGCCTGAATTATTTGGAAAACAGTCCCATGATACCTTAGAAATCCCACATGGAACCTAGTTTATGAACCATCTTTGAAAAATGAAATTTAGCCATTCATATAAAAATGGTTGTTTCTACTAGAGCATATAGAGGTTAAGATATTTTTTAAAAGTAGCTGACTTTTTTAATGTTCTGAGGGATTCCACAGATGAATGGATGATGGGCCAGTAGAGCAATATTATTCTCAGTGTCTCTATCTTCCGCTCCCATTTTTTCCCCCCTTACTTTTGGCAGATAAGCTAAAAACTTGGCTGGACATTCACTTACCTAATTTTGAAACTCAGTCATTGTAAATGCCGAATGAGACTCACTTTCTGAAAAATAATCTGTGCCAAATTTACTGTATACATTATGATTCCTGTGGCTATTTTTCATTCGATGTAAGAGACACGAAACTATGGGGAAAACTCTGTAACTCTGTTTTAAAAGTGTTGTTTAAAAATAGTCAGCTCTTAAAATAGTCTAGACATTTATTAGTAGTGAGTAAGAGGATGAGTGAAGGTACCCAAGGGAAAAAGAAAGGTCCTTGATTGATTTTTATTAAGTATAGAAACAGCAGTGGGTTCCTGGCCAAGCTGCTGAGGGCTTCTCTCTCCCCTATCTCGTGCATGGGGCCAACAGGTGGAAAATCAAATATAGACATGAATATTTTCCAAGCCTATCTTGACATTTTGAAAAATATTATAGATTTGAACATCATAGTTGCCTTCTAAGATTTATGAGTTCTTAGATCTTCATTATCAGTGGGTAATAGCAGTAGGACTTGATCCATGGTCTTCAAGTACTCTTGCTGCTTGAGTAAACTTTTTAGTCTTAAAAATCTTAGGCTCCTGAACTGCCATTAAATATTGAACAGGGATTTACAAAGTGAATTACGTTTAAGTTTTAAATTCAGCTTATACAAGTGCTCTTATAAATAATGAAGATGACCATTTATGTGGCAGTCATTATAGATTTTTATTACTCTATGTATTACGCATTTCTATATACCTTTACTGACAGGGTTATCAACACAAAACATGCATATTACTCTTTGTGGGTGGCTTATGGTCAAAGTTGCCTTATATCTCAAATTTAGACCTATACTCCTTGTGAGATGCCACTCCACTTACTATGACTGTGGTTCAGCTTGAATTATCTCATTTAATTAGCATAAAGATCAGCAAAATTAATTAGCATAATACATATTCTTTTTGTCAGTCATATGCAAATTGTGTATTCACTTGGTGCAACTAAAATGTTCATCATAGGAAGGGAAAGGGTGTGCAGACACATTTTGGATGAACACACTATTGGTTCCTCCAAATAATATCCATCTTCTGCCAGATGAACTTGACCAAGAGAACAGATGTTTTAGAGGGTACTATTTCTCTGCTCTTCTGACTCATTGCTATTAATCTGTGGTCCTTGGAAAGAGTCTACAATCAGGGTGGTGAATATTTTTGAGAAACTTCAGAGTTAAGGTTTCTGATTTTTTTCTTTTTGTGGGAAAAATTGGTAGTTGAGGAAAGTAAATAAATTAATAGGGAAACAATGCCAGAGAAAATAATGTGAAGTGCAGAATGGTGGTTTTTGGCTGTCTGTGGTCACTCATGCTTTTACTTTGCCTTTGCATTTTCTCTTCTTCCTTCTTCGCATGCCTGCATGGTTTCTTCACTAGCTACTGTGTTGACTCGTCATCCTGCAAAACTCACTTTAGCACTTGCTCCTGCAGGAAGCTGTCTCCAGTCAATTAACTTGCTCTAGGATAGCTCCTTTCCTGGCTCCGATGTTACCACTAAATGTAATTCTGTAGCAGGATTTACTTGTTCTGTGATAATAGATTTATTTGTAAATACCGGAAATAGATCTCTCGTGGGCAAGAATCACATCATTTCATTCTGAATGCCCAGTCCCTGGACCCATGTCTGCCCAAATGAAGCTCTTCGGTAAATGTTTATTTGTTTATTTATTTATTGTATTTAAAGGAAAAGCTTATTAGGGAAAAGGACAGAGGTGTAAAAGACACTTGCATAGACACAAGTGGGCAGGAGTAGTGGGCTGCTTGATAAACGTTTATTGATTCATAATATATGCATGGTTAATGTAAGGCTGCTAGTCGCCACGCCTGGCTATGCATGGAAACCAAGAATGTTGCGCTTCCTTATTATATTTCAAAATGTATCTTGCCTTTGGAAGAAGGGGGAAAAAATCACAACACAATGAAACAGATAAATAAAATTCTGAGTTTAGAGCTCAAAGTTTTATCCATAGAACGTTCTAGAGAATTAAAATAAAAAACTCAAAAATCTAATAATTATATCACAATAACAAAATTGTTTAATTTGAGCACATATTTTTCTGACTCTTTTTCTTTTTTATAGAAGTTTTTTATAATCTTTCTGTGGTTATTATACAAGAGGAGACATGGTGGTTTTTAAGCATCTTCTGTGTCCCTGACATTGTGATAAACTCTATATCTTAAAACATACAATGACTCCTTTTGTTAGTATTGTTATCTTCGTATATATAGCACAGTCTAGGGGACGCTAAATGGCAGTCTAATAAGTGCAGCAATAGGATCTGAATTGATATCTGTTATCTAAAGCTATTAAAAATTAAATTAAAAATTAAGTCAAAATAAAGATTAAAAATTATGTCATTAGATCCATTTTCTGGAAATGAACTCATTGGGTGAAATGTAAAATTTATATGATTTTTTCCATAATATAATAATTTATTTTTACATCATTTAGTGCCTTTTTCCATCTCAGTTGTAATCCTCGTGGGCTCCCCATCACCAAATTACCTGTGTGTCATCACCATAGTCCAGTGTACTTCCTTCCCCCCATGTGATTTTTAATAGTGGCTCACAAATTGATTTCCATAAGAATTAGAAGAATCCATTCACCATCTTGATCACCAGGCTGCACAATTCTCAAAGACAGTGTGTCTTAGCCTCCCTAAGATCAGAACCTAGGACAGTGCTGGACAGTGCAGTAGCATCTTACCAGATGTCTGCTGAATGAATTGCTGAATAAATGAACACTGCTCCAGCATTATAAATCCTCTTGGAAACTCACATAATGTGGTCCTTGAACAGTATATAAAACCTACAAAAGGCAGATAGGTTTCTTGTCCCTAAATAAAAGGAAAGAGATGACCCCATATAAAGCAGATGAACTCTGTTAGAAAAGCAGCTGAGATCTGTACTTTTGCAAACAACGAAAAGTATTCTCCATTTCTGCATCTAAGAAATCAGTGAATCACTTTTTAAAATGTGTGATCTGAATGACTCTCAGGCTGCTGGCTGTGCAGACAGCATGTTGGTACAGGGAGACAGAGTCTGTGAGCAAAAGTCATTAAATCATAGTTCTGGGCTTTACTTGAAGATTTCAAAGGGAGTCTAATAAAACTTGGAAAGTTCTCTTCTTCATCTCTTCCAATTTTGTTATCTTTTCAGCTGCTCTTCTACCTACCCAATCTCTAAATTCCCATTTTTAAAACTTGATGCAAGTCTCTAGCCCACGGCCTCTCTCTGTTTCCTTTCTTGGAGTCTGGTAGCCTCAGATCTCCTGGCATTAGCTGTGTTTCCCCTAGCCTTCAGGACCCCGGACCCCATTTCCTCATTTTAGGAAGTATATTTCTCTTTCTGCTTATCTGTCTTTCATTTTTTTTTTTTTTTAAGATTTATTTATTTGTACATACAGAACTGGGGTACAGGCCAGAGACTCAGGGGCAGCGAGAGACTTCACCAGAGACAGAGTGGGGAGCAGAACAGGCAGATCAACGAAGTACACTGCTGAGGGGAGCAGCGGGCGGGTCAGGAGAGGTCTGCCACGCCATGTGGTCTCCTCCGGGGCAGGCGGGAATCGAACTCATGCAGAAGTGGCTTTTAGCCTCTCAGTGCAGTGCTTTAACCCGCTGCGCCACCAGGGAGGGCCCCATCTGTCTTTCATTTTTAAAGGGAAATTCTCATGGAGAAATTTTGCTTAAAACCAAATCCTTGATGGGATGTCCATGGGGATTACAACTGAGATGGAAAAAGGCACACAATGATGCAAAAAAAAAAAAAAAAATCCTCATCTTCACCACATATATAGTTCTTCTAAAGTTTACGTATAAATAGCATTTAGAATCAGTTACTGACCTGAAGCATTTCTTCTCAAATTATGCTAGAATTTTCTTGTGTCTTTATCATGGTTTATCAATTTTTCTATGGGAAGCTTTCTTAAGTATCTTTCTTGCTCTTCAATTCCATGTTTCCTTCTCCCTATCATAGTTTTCCAGAAGGCAAATATTTATCCATCCTCAGATCAGTTCCCAACACCCTGGTCTCTCTTTTTTGACAAAGAGACCTGTTTCTTTTCATTCATATCCCTTTTTCTTTAATTCAGACACCTCTAGTTTTTTGACAGTTTGCTCTCTGTCAAAGTCAGGAAGATTTTAACAGAACTTACCTGAGTAGGTTAAACTTAAAATTATATTCATATACTTACTTACCATAATTATTTACCTTCCAGTCTCTTTTTGACCCATTTGTGAAATTAAATCTCTTGACTATATCCTTGGCGTGACTAAGATTACTGTTTAGTTAGTTGTCCAATTACCTGAGTTATAAAATCACCATCCTGCATCAAATTCAGTTTTACTTGGATGACCTTTAGAGAGTGCCAAGTGACATTTTACCTTTGGCGGTGAATAAAAATATAGACATAGTGAGGTAAATTAAACTTATAGTTATTATACTTATTTTTTTGAGAAAGAAATTAAAATAAATGATCAGAATCTATTTTTTATTTTCAGCTTCAAAAATATTAAGAAAAATTGACATCTTAATGAAACTGGCACATTCACTTTGTGGTTTTAATTTGCAGTGGTTGATATAAGTAGAGTTGTGGTTTTTTAGTTAAAAAATAAGAACATGATTAGTTTTGTAAGCAGTATAAATTTAAGAATACTTGATATTTTTTCACTTTTAAAATTTCTTTTATTAGTTTTACAGATATTTTCTTTGTTGGACTTGTAAATCTGCCTTCTCAGGTATTTGAAGTTTGTAAGAGGATCAGTTATACCAAATTTGAAATGTGTATCAGCATTCAGGCTAGAAGATGATCCAGGAGAAGGGGTGGGGTGTGTGTGTGTGTGTGTGTGTGTGTGTGTTCACAAAGAAAATGGTTTATACAGTTCTGGGAGCTAGTACGCAAGTCTCAAGTCTGCATGGCAGATTTTTAGGGGAAGCTCAGGAGTAGTCTAGATGCCTTAAACACAGATGAAAGTATTGTTCACAGGAGATATTTCTCCCTTTTTTCTCCTATGAAGGCATTAACCCTGCATTTAATGCCTTCCAACTGATTTTGCCAGGCTCACCCAGAATAATCTCTCTTTGCTTACAGTTAACAAAATAAGGGTGATAATTATAGCTGCAAAATCCCTTTACAATTGCACCTAGATTAACAATTGGTTAATTAACTGGGAAACTTTAGCTTAGCTAGCTGTCACATCAAAAACCATCACAAAAGGTTCAAGATATTTTAATTAATTTGTGACTAGATATACTCTTTAGTGGGATTTAATCTGATAAATTTATAATTACACATACACAGAGAAAAAGTACAAGTTATGTTTATCTTTTGAGATAGAAATTCTAGCTTTCTAAACACCATGACCCAATTTATAAACTGAAGAGACACAGGAAAACTAGGTTTAATATTTGTGATTATAATGCCACAGCTATCAATAACTATAGTCTTTTGTGTATACAAAGCTTTTGAGATATATGAAAGGGAAAGGCTTCAGCTGACAGCAACTAGCAGAATAGAACTTTATGGTGCACTTGTGTCTTCAGTCCTGACCTATAGTTTGAGAATTACAAACCTATAGTTTGGAATTCAAACTGCTATGGAGTGAGATTGTATGGATGTACCACATTTGTACATCCACTCATCAATTGTAGACATTTGGGTCCTTTCTACCTATTGGCTATTGAGAATAGTGCTGTATGACTATTCCTGTACAGGTTTTTTGTTTGAACACCTGTTTTCAATTATTTTGAGTAAATGCCAGGAGTGGAATTTCTGAATTCATATGGTAATTCTATGTTTATCTTTTATGTGCCAACTTGACTGAATCACAGAGTACCCAGATATTTGCCTAAATATTATTTTTGAGTGTGTCTGAGAGGGTGTTTCTCTATGAAATTAGCATTTGAATCTGTGGAGTTGATAAAGTGGCATCATCTAATCTGTTCAAGACCTGAATAAGATGAAAGGCAAGAAAGGAAGAATTTGGTTCTTTGGATTGATAGTCTCAGCTAACACATTCATCTTCTCTTTATATCTGTGCTCTCCCAGTTCTCAGGTCTTCTGAAGTATAGTAGAATTTACATTAGTTCTTCTGGGTCTCTGACCTTTGGACTTGAACTGAATTAATAATCCACAAGTTTTCCTGAGACTCTAGTTTACAGATATTGGATGGTGCTAATTCTCAGTCTCCATAATTGTGTGAGCTAAAATTCCTTATGATACATTTATGTACATATATATTACACATATATTAGTTTGTAAATATGTATACCTTTTAGTGGGATTTGACCTGTTAAATTTATAATTACACATAACACAGAGAAAAAGTGCAAGTTGTGTGTATTTTTTAAAGATAGTTGTTCTAGGTCCTCCCTGGGGGCGTAAGGGTTAAAGCACAGCACTAAGAAGCTTAAGCCACTTCTGCACGAGTTCCATCCCCACCTGCCCCTGAGGAGATCCCCATGGCACTGCAGACCTCTCCTGACCTGCCTGCTGCTCCCCTTAGCAGTGTACTTTGTCAGTCGGCCTGTTCTGCTCCCCCCCATTGTCTCTGGTGAATCCTCTCACCCTCCGCATCTCTGGCCTATACCCTGTATGAACAAATAAATAAATCTTAAAAAAAAAAAAAGAAGTTCTAGTTTTCTTAAACACAGTGACCCAATTTATAGTAGACACAGGAAAACCTAGGTTTAATGTTCATGATTTTAGCTGTAATAATGACATTTTAAAAGCTATTTTAGTCATTCACAGCTATATATATATATATATATATATATATATACACACACACACACACACACAAGTACCTGTGTGTGTGTGTGTATAAAACTTGTTCTATTTCTCTAAAGAACCCTAATACACTTATTTAGGAACCACCATTTTTTTTCTAACTGCAGCTGTATCATTCAACATCATCACCAGCAATACAGAAGTCATTCATATCATCTTTACCTTTTCTGTGGTTTTTGTTTTGTTTTAGGTTTTTAAAAAGATTATAGTCATCCATCCTTATGAATAGTGTTCATTTGCATGTCCATAAGGACTCATGATGTTGACCTTTTATTCCTCATGTACTTTTTGTCCAATTTATATGTCCATTAGCTCAAATCCTTTGCCATTTTAAAAATTGTCTGGTTAGTCTTTTTGATGTTGAATTTTAAGAGCTCTTTATATTTTAGATGCTGATTCTACATTATATAAATGATTGTCATATTTTAATCATTCTGTAACTTGTTTTCTTTTGTTGGTAGTGTCCTTTGAAGCAGAAAAAAATTAATTTTGATAAAATTCACTTTAATTTTATTTTTCATGTCACTGCTGCTATAATTAAGAATCATTTGCAAGAGTCAATTCATAAAGATTTATCCTTAATTTTTTTTAAGATTTGAAAGACCTCAAAGAGTCTTTGGTCCATTAGAGGTAATTTTTGTAGATGGTGTGAGATAAAGGTCAAGTTTCATTCTTTGTGACTACTTTCCTCAGCAGTGTTTATTGAAGAGATTATTCCTTTCCCATTGAGTAGTCTTGGCACCCTTTCCTTTGCTAAATTAGTTATATGGGGCTGGAGAAAGATTTGAGTAGTGATAGGGCAACCATTTCTCCTCTAGTTAAGGGTACAAATGGGTCTAGTATATTTATTCCCATTCCTGCTGCCTGGTTGCATAATTGCTGCTTCTTTTCCTCTACAGGAGTATAATTAGGTCACTGTCCTATGTATTCCCTAACTTTACATCGAATTCTTAGGTCCTACCATCCTTTTAATAAGTTTGCTTCACCTTAAGCTGGAATTCTAACTGGCATCAGATAGTCTTTTTTTAATACATTATCTCATTGATAATCATTATAACGTAACTGCACATTAAATATTTTACATAGAAGGAGGTTCAGAAGGAGGATCTGCTTCTGGGAAGAGATGAAGCTAGTGTTGGAACTTAGGTCTTGTCAAAGACATTGCTCTTTAATTTTTACTTCATTGCAGGCTGCCTCTCCAGAGTTGGGTAAGCTTTCGTGCTTAGAAGTTTTTATGATTTCAGTCCACGGTTGTTAGGATGACCAAAAAAAAAAAAAAAAAAAAACACCAACTGTAAATGATTGCCTTACTATAAAAAGGATGTTTTTTAAAAAAGATGTTAGACAAACTGAAGTTTCCTGATCTCAAAAAAAAAAAAAAAAAATCAAAGACATTCAATCAGCAAGGCTGAACCCTCTCCCTCTTTCCAAATGTTTATTAGGGATTTTAGGCAGAGGCTTAGATAATTGAGAGGATTAGAATAAAGGAATGACAGAGTGAAGAAAATTTCCCCTCAGGCTGAGCAGGAACCAGAGCAATGGGAAAGGTTTCTGAGAAAGAAGAAAATGTATGTAGAGCAAAATTACTTTTATAATGTTAGGATGAGTGGGGTAGGAGTAGAATAGAACAAATAGGGAGAAGGCAAGCAAAATCTACAGAAGGGAAAAAAAGCAAGATGGAATGAAGTTTGGTCTGGTTTTAATTTATGACAATTGGCAAATAAATCCACGAAGGCTGTGCTAGACATGGATATCCTCTCTGTAATGCAAGTAACTGAAACCAGTTCAGAATGTATTTTCCCCTCTTTTCCTATAAATATGATACACCCTATAGACAAAGGCAGCATCAATAAAGTTCCCTGCCTCTGGCTTTGCTCTCTTCCTGCCTCCCCTTACACCTTCTGTTTGTGCCTATAATTCAGAGCTAGTATAATTAGGGGAATTAAGGCTATTTATGAACATAAAATATATGTGTGTTTGATTGTGCTGTCAAACCAAAAATAAAGAGGAAGAGTGAATGTGCAAAATTCCTCTTTGAAGAATTTGCTGAAAAATTCTGATCCTTCTTAAAGACTCATGCACTTACTGCACTTCCCTTAACTTTGGGGTGAGGATGAAAGAAAAATTATGTTCAATTGTGTTTAAATGTATTTTAAAATTTTTACTTGCTGGATTCCAAAAAAGAATTTTGAGATGATTAGGTAGGCCTGTCTGGTGAAAGTTTCTATAGAAAGTGAAACTCTTTAACTACCATGGATAAATTAGTGGATGTGGGAAGATTAAGATCCATTAACTGACAAAAGTTTAGCATCTAGAAAAGAACTTCTACAAGCCAATGTGAGGACTGAACATGTTAGCAGAAAAAACAGTGAAAGGTATAATGAGGCGTTCCCAGAAGTACAAATGTTTTCAGTAACGTTGAAATGCTCAAAATAATCAACATGTTGCAAACTCCCAGAATTATATGTTTTTATGCACACCAGCTTGTCAAAAATTAAAAACTCAGCAACACTAAAAGATGGGCAAGATGTGGATGATCTGGAGGCATGTAGAGGGGATAAATTCCTTTGGGGAGGGGTTTGCTATTGCCTGGTAAGGAAAACACATAAAATGAAAACCTCAAATTTTAGAAAATTGTGTAAGTATAGTAGGAAATGTATAAAAATTATCATAGTTTTATTTGATTGCTTTATTTGTAAAGATGAAAATTAAAAGAAAACCCACAACTACTTCCATAGAAAAATGAATACATAAACTATGGTACATTCTACAGTAGTAGAAAAATCAATAGACTATGGAATGATTTTCTGAAACATATTGCTAAAACAGTGAAATTGCCAAAGTGATATTGCCCATTATTATGCCATTTACATAAAGATTAAAAAAATAACGATGGGTGCATACTTAGTTAATACTATTAGAAAAGTACTAATTAGGACCCAATTCAAGATGATGATTATCTCTTCTAGGTAAGCAAAATAAACAGAGGTTATAACATATTTTTAAAAGATATTATTTTATTATTAAACTAAGTAATGTGCACCCAGGCATTTGTTGTATTACTATCTGTTGGTGTATTTTATGTTCATTTATGTATGTATTAAATATCTTGACTTATTAAAACGTTATTTTCAGAGTAGCTTTAGATTCACCAATGGTCTCTCCCAATATCAACTTCCTCCACTGGAGAGGTACATTTATTATGATTGATGAACCTATGTTAAATAGCTCTCTCAGGCATAGTCCACATTTTACACTGTAGTTCACCCTAGATGGTGGACATTCTATGTATTTTGACAAATGTATAGTTGCATGTAGCCATCACTATAGTATCATACAGAATAGTTTTCTGCCATAAAGATCTTCTGTGAACCACCTATTCATTCCTCTCTCCTTTTGGATCTCTAGCAAGCACTGATCTTTTTATTGTTTCCATAGTTTTGCCTTTTCCAGAATGTCACATAGTTAGAATTTCTTTTGGTCAGTAATATGCACTTAAATTTTCTGTCTTTTTTTGTGACTTGATAACTCATTTCTTTCTAGCTCTCAGTAATATTCCATTGTTTGGATGTAGTAGTTTATTTGTCCATTCACCTACTGAAAGGACATCTTGTTTGTTTCCCATTTTGACATGAATAAGGCTGTTAAAAGATTTGTATGTTATAAATTTTCTATTTGTTGCCCTTTTCTGTTTCTATTTGTCCTTTACTATTCTGCTTTTACTGATTTTAAGGAGTATTTTTTAGTGTTCCATTTTCTCCCCTTTCTTAGTATAGCAGTTATGCTTTAAAAAAATGTTTTTAGGGGCCCTCCCTGGTGGCGCAGCGGGTTAAAGCACAGCACTGAGAATCTGAAGCCACTTCCGCATGAGTTCGATTCCCGCCTGCCTCCTGCCCGGAGGAGACCACATGGTGAGCCAAACCTCTCCTGACCCGCCCGCTGCTTCCCTCAGCAGTGTACTTCGTAGATCTGCCTGTTCTGCTCCCCACTCTGTCTCTGGTGAAGCTTCTCACCGCCCCTGAGCCTCTGGCCTGTACCCCAGTTCTGTATGCACAAATAAATAAATCTTTAAAAAAAAAAATGTTTTTAGTGGTTGCCTTAGAAGTTTTAATATATATATTAATATATATAATATATATTTTATGTATAGTATATATTTAATATGTATTTATATAAATATATATATTGGAATATATATATATATTTAACTATGCAAATCTGCTTTCAATGCTGCTTCACTAGTAATACAAGTACCTTATAACAAAATATCCCAATTTCTCCTTCTGTGGTGTCATTGCTATTACTTATACCTAGATTGCTATCATCAACTACATTGCTTCTATAATTATTTTGAATAAATTACTATCTGCTAGGATACTTAAGAATAAGAAAAAGGTTTTTATTTTATATTCACTAATTCCTTCTATAATGCTCTTCCTTTATGTATAATAAAACCACATTTATGAACTATTTTACTTTTATTTAAAGAACTTTTAATATCTCTTATAAAGCAAGTCTACTGTCAAAACATTCCCTCAATTGTGTTAGTTTCAGAAAGTCTTTATTGAAAGTTAATTTTTTCCCTTAGGATACAGAATTCTAAGCTAGCAGTGTTTTCCTTTCAAAACTTTGAATATATTACTCCATTATCTTTTTGCTTACATCATTTCTGAAATGTCATATATAATTCTTATCTTTGCTCATGTACAGATAATGTATCTTGCCCCCCCTAACTTAATTTTTTTTCTTTTCTTTATGATTTTTTGCAATTTGAATATGATTATCACAGTTGTAGCTTTGTTTATTTTGTTATTTATTCTCCTTGCATCCTCTTAGTTTCCTAGACCTGTTACTTATGTCTGACATTAATTTGGGGAATTTCTCAGAGGTTATTGCTTCATATATTTCTGCTATTCCATTCTGTCTTACGTTTTCTGTTCTTTTTCTTCATTTAGTCTATTCTCTATTTACCTTTTGTCTTGGCAGGTTTCTATTGTGATATCCTCAAGCTTAAGTATTATTTCCTCAGCTATGTCCAGTCTATTTATAAACTCATAAAGGCATTGTTCATTTCTGTTGTAGTGCTTTATAGCTCTGGCTTTTCATTTGGTTTCTTCTCATTTTGTTTACATTGCCCATCTGTCTTTGCATGCTGTCTTCTTTATCCAATAGAACCCTTAGCATATTATTCAAAATTGTTTTAAATTCCATCTGAAAACTCCAACATCTTATCTGAAAACTCCAACATCTTATCTGAGTCTAGTTCTGATTTTCACTCTGTCTCTTCAAACTTTCTTCTCTTCCTTTAGTATGTATGTTTTGTAATTTATTTTTGATAACTGGATGCGATATTCTTATAAGTAGAACTTCAGTAATGGAATGATGAGGTATGGGGGAGTAGGAGCATCTAGATTACTGTTCTATGATTAGGTCTCAGTCATTGAGGAAGCCAATGCCTCTCAACTGTGAAATTCACTGTTGTCAGTGTGGAACAGCATGACTAGAATAGGCTAGAGTTGGATGTTTCCCTCCCTCCAGAAGAGAAGCTTGAGCTAGCTCAAGGTGGGCAATTTCCTTTCTTCAATTCAGTTGGAGTCTAGTAAAACATTTGCAGGTTAAGTTCTGGTTAAAGTCTCTCCTGAGGGCCCTCCCTGGTGGTGCAAGGGGTTAAGACACAGCACTATGAAGCTATCTGCTGCCACTGCAGCATGACTTCTATCCCTGGCCAGGGAGGTGACCCACATGGCACAGCAAACCTCTCCTGTCTTGCACGCTGCTCCCCTCAGCAGTGTATTTCAGTAGATCTACTTGTTCTGCTCTTCACTCTGTCTCTGGTGAATTTTCTCACCTCCCCTACTTCTGCATCTCTGCTGCACCCCAGCATTTGTAAGCATAAATAAATAAATCTTAAAAAAAAAAAAGTCTCTCCTGAGAGCAAGCCTAGTTGAAAGAATAGGGTGTTCTGTTGCCTTATTTCAGAATGGAGAATGGTTATGCACCCCCCCCCCCAACGTCTGCAGAAAGCAAGAGAAGGCTTTTTTTTTTTTTTTTTCTGTCATTAGCTATATGATCCTGACTGAGCTTCTGGGGTAAAACAAAAGTATGAGTGTCCCCCAGTGACTGAGACAGCCTGCAGTTTTTGACTCTTGGGCATCTCCACCCTGAGCCTCCTGTCATTCAATCATCCAGGCTTTCCTACTCTGCCACTGATTCCCATGGAGGCTTCTGCTCTGCGAAGTTGTGATTCCCTGTATCTGCTTGTCGATTGTGGGCACCGATTGCCTGTGATATCATTTTTCTTACGTCCTAAGAAGAGTTATTTTTCAGTTTGCCTGCCTTTTCTTATTGTTAGGAGGGGTTTACTATTTCCAAGCTCCTTAGAAGACAGATCAGAAACCAGAAGTCTTAGTTTAAGAAGAAATGCTTATGTCAATGAAACATGGAAGGCCACACAATTAAAGTGACCTGTCAGAGTTTCAAACTGAAAAAATTCTGTGTCCCCAAAAATTATATGTTAGAAGAATAATATCATTCCCTGGCCTATGTGATGAAAAATGTGGCTCATATTTCTGGGACAACCTTCAGACCCAGGATTCCTGTTGACTCAATCTGCTATTTGGCTGTTTGGTTCGGGTAATGGTAGTAACTCTATTCTTACTCAAACTCTCTGATTCTGGCAAACTTTGTCCCTCTTTCTTAGAACACTATACTATTGCTGCAAAAGCCCAGAACTATATTAAAAGACTTAGTTTCTGCCTATGTGAATTGAATCATTTCCTTCCTATGTTGGTTCAAGAAAATCAGATTGTTGGTGGAGAGAAGTGTAATCTTTTCCATTTTTTGAAGCTCTCAAAATAAAAATAAGCAATAAATAAAGTTACAAAATTTGCAGTATATTCAAATATTTAATTGGAACAAAGGAATGCTTTTTAAATTAAGAAAATAGAATGTAATTATGGTGGTGACAATATTTATATAAAATACCAGTGCAAATTGTGTAAGTACCTGTGCTAACCTACAATGGGACTAGTTTTAAGTTAGTGATAAAACTAGCTCAAGTATCTCTCTGTGAATACATGTGTATATGTGTGTATGTATATATATATATATATATTCTCCTTTTAATAGGGGGTCCTATTCTCCTTTTATACTGGATCATGTTCTAAATTTTAGATAGATTTCCAAATGGTACCCTTACTTTTGCTTCAACATGAGGATGTTTGTTGACTTCTAGGGTTAGTACAAATAGGTTTGAAAGCAACTCCTTTGTCTTAGTGCAGTATACATTTGACCAGGCAAGGACTCAAACACTTGATTTGCAGTTTTCGACTTGAGAGAACTTTATTGTTATTTCCTTTCCTCTGAGCCTGTTTTCTCCTCTGCAAAATGGATATATGTATTTCTATGTTAATAAGGTTGTAAAAATTCAGCATTATGATTATTTGCATGCATATTTTATTTACTCCCCTAAAAGTAAACTTCATGAGGCCATGAAACATATCTGATTCATTTAAAAATAATTCACAGCACTTTGCACTGATCTTTTTAAAGGCTCTCTTATGGACCAATAATTTTCTCCGTGTTAGTCATTAATGTCTCATGGCAAGTTTATGGTGGTAGCCATACCACTTTGTTGATGCTCACAGAGGTTAAATTCTAGTCTAGTCTATATATCCATGTTCTTTCTATCACACTATCGTGATATGTCTATTTGTACTTAGCATGTATTTATGTAATGCCTTTATTGGTCTTACCCCATTAAATAAATCTTTCACTGGACTACCCCAAATTCAGAATATAATAAGGCCTCTGTGAAGTACAGTTAACAGCCATATGCAGGTCCATTACCAGATTAGTTTGGGCAGAGAGTTGAAGCCCCAGGAAAAAAATCCGAGGGCATGGTAAACTTTATAGAGAGGCATATGGGAAGTCTGTTGTATGGGTACCTCTAGGTTGCATGCCTCATGAGAAGTGTGGATAGAGGGAAATAAATGGAAAATGGCATGATGGCATGAGATAGCAAAGAAAGGACAGAAGACTACAGACTGTGACTTGGTAACAACATGGTACCTGAAGAAAAGGCATCAAAATGAGATTGTCTATGAGGGTACAAATTCAGATAATTTTTGCTTTTAAGTTTCTCTCCTTTACTGTATTATCCAAAAGTTTGAAAATGAGTAGTTTTATTTTTTTTATTTTAAAAGCTTGATATGCTTTATTAAGAAAGATGTCTGTTTTCTTTCACTTCAGGATTATATTATAGAATGACAGATTTTTTTTTATCTTTTGAGTTTGGGGGAACCTTGAAAATACTCTGGTCCAAATATCCGTTCCTTTACACATAATCAACAACCATGTCTTCCTGTCTAATGTATACAGGGAAATTTGCCAAATGCAGGGTAATAAAGGAAGAATAGTTTGGGCCTTTTGTCTCCACTCACACACTGAAAAGTAGCAATATACAGAGAAGAAAATAATAATAAGAAGTAACCTATGTCTGGTCCACTGTTGTGGCAGGTAATGGAAAAGCAGATAACTCATTTTAGTGCATCTATGAAACAGCTCTTCATACTCTTCATGAGTTAAAGATATTCTTGGTATTTTAAGCCTAGTAATCAGAAATAGGGAAGAAAGCCAAGGTTTCAGGTAGTTAGGTATGGTATTTTCAACTGCTAGTCTGCTCAATTTTTTATGAGTATCTTCTTCAATATTTGCATGGAATAGTTTCTTGTTTTTACCTCAAGCTCAACTTGATGGTAATTTATGCTTATTAACTTTTTCTTTAATCCAAGGATTATCTAAAACCAGAAAGTGGAATTTTACTAATGCTATCTTCAGAGAAAGAAAAAAATGTTGAGCATTGCTGTTTACTAGATGTGAACTTTTAAAATAATCACACCTTTTTACTTAGAGCATTTACCTTAATAAATAAATTTAACAAACAGAAGTATTTTTTTAAATTTTGCTTGATGGAAATGTAGTCAAGTGCTTTGCCTTGCCTGCCTATTTGCCCACAAGATGCAGAATTACTAAAGGTAAAGAGAACATTCTGGGGCTCTGCACTTGGGCTAACTTACTTCATGGACAAGTAGTCTATGTAGTAACCCATGTTTGAAAGGAAACTATGATTAGAAGAGCCCCATACTTGGATAAATAATTTCCTATAACTGTCTTGAAATCCTTACAATTTTTAAACATATTGCACTTGGCTTGGTAAATTATGTAACAAGTCCTACGTGGAAAACTTCGTCATCTCCCAATTTGCCTCATTGATGCCCCCAGTCCAGTGAATATGTTCCAGGGAGATCACACTGAATGCTTTACTAGATTTCCCTTTTTATTTTGTTTTTGTTAGCAAGCAATCACGCATCCATTCTTTGAGCTTATGTATAATTCATGTAATGTATAAAGTTATAGGTGTATAAATATGAAAGCAGTACAGTTAAAAGGGATATTTTCTTAAGAAGGAAAAATAATAGCACCACGGCCAAGATGAATATGTTTAGGACAATAATATTTTGAAAGTTTTGAATTTCTGCTTATGAGTAGCTTTGGGTTGGGTCTGGCTCTGTATTTTCTTAAAACACCCCAGATCTTTCTAATGTGTAACCAGGATTGAGCACCACTGAGTTCAAAAGTTGGTGAAAGAATAGGATACCACTGGTAAGCACTGATAGAATGTCTCAGGGAAGAAAGTCTGCTGAGGATTGCTTACTATTTGATTAACTTAGAATTCCTGGGATAACTATAGCTTTTCCTATACTCAGTCAACCTCTGCTTAAAAGAAATCAAATATGATTATTATTCCTTCATTAAAGAATATTGTAAACAAATCTATACCTGGTATTTTTGCCTTTAAAAAGATTGTTGGCTTATTTACAATTGCAAAATTAAATTTTAAAAATTACAATTATAATAACATCAGTAAAGATAACAAAAAAGTTACATTGTTTCTACACTGAAAATTATTATATTTCTTGTAAAAAATAAAGGCCTAGGCCCTCCCTGGTGGCGCAGCGGGTTAAAGCAC
>NW_004567107.1:54169719-54184050 GCF_000260355.1 Condylura cristata | reverse complement strand
GAATTATGTACATCATGATTGAAATGCTTTTTCTTAAAGTATCTAGATAATTTTGAGAAAAGATTGCAAAAGGAGAATGTAGTTGGAAAAGCCCCAACTATGGTTATTACAAGACTGCTTATTACAAGACTCTCAGTAATTGAGGCAGTGAGATAGTGGTTAAAAATAGACAAAGAGATGAAGGCAACAGAGTCTGCAAGTAAATGTACACAACTACGATCAATTGGTTTCCAAGAAAATTATGGTAATTTAATGCAGAATGATCTCTTCCAAAAACTGTTCTGGTTCTATGAGAAAATGACCTGATCTCTGGTGAGACGCTAGGCCTCCAAAAGAATACAGTTTAAATGAATTTCAACTAGATCTGAAGATGACATTGGACATCTTAATAAAATGGATACCTACATAAAAACCAAAACTCTGGGGCCCTCCCTGGTAGCACAGCAGGTTAAAGCACAACACTGAGAAACTAAAGCCATTCAACATGAGTTTGACCCCTGCCCTGGAGGTGACCCACATGGCACGGCAGACCTCTTCTGACCCTCCCACTGCTCCCCTCAGCCGTGTACTTCATCAGTAGGTCTGTTCTGCTCCCCACTCTGGTGAATCTTCTCACTGCCCCTGCATCTCTGGCCTGTACCCCAGCTCTGTATGCATAAAAATAAATCTTTAAAAAAAAATTAAAACTCTGAAGCCTTCACAATGTGGGAAGAATGATCAGAGAGAGGTAATGTTGCTGACTGTGAAGATGGGGAGGGCGTGTTAGCAGGCAAGGGATGTGGGTGGACTTTTAGAAGTTGAAGAAGTTAAGGGCACAGAAGAATCTCCAGAAATATTTGTGAATTTATCCCAGGGTGATCATATTGGACCCCTTTCCTAGAGAAGATAGATAATAAATTTTTATTAAGTCACTGTGAAGTCACTATTACAGCGGCCATAGGAAATTAACATAATTCCTTAGGATTTCCTAGCCATATAATCCTGTTGTCTTTATATGAAATGTCATTTTCTCCTTTCTCATCTTTATGATGTAATGCTTGTTTTAATTTATTGCATTGGGTATCACTTCATACAATGTAGAACAGAAAAGGTGAGAGTATACATTCTTGGTTTTTCCCCTACTTTTTGATGAAAATACTCAGTTCTATACCATTCCATATGATGTCATAGTAACCTTATATCCCATTGAGGAAATTCTCTTCTTTCCAACTAACTTAGCTTAAGAATGTTTATGATAGAGGTATTAAATTGTATCACATGCCTTTTCTGCACCTATTGAGTTGATTATATGACTTCTCCTTTATCGATGTGGCAAATTGTTATAGATTTTGGAATGCTGAACCCACTTTTTTGGAATGTCACTTTTTTCTAACATATTAATGACTTTGATTTGCTTAGATTTTGTTGACAATTTTTGCATGTGTATTACTAATTCAGCTTAACAAATTATCAAGTAGTTAAAAGAACACATACTACAGTTTCTGAGGGTCTGGACCTGGATGCAGTTTAACTGAGTTTTTGATCCCATCTGAAGGCTTAAGTGGGGAAGCTCTTTGAGGTTTTTGGTTGAATTTATGTGCTTGCATTTGTAAAACTGAGGA
This sequence comes from Condylura cristata, assembly GCF_000260355.1. Taxonomy (NCBI): domain Eukaryota; kingdom Metazoa; phylum Chordata; class Mammalia; order Eulipotyphla; family Talpidae; genus Condylura; species Condylura cristata. The sequence goes on along the minus strand of NW_004567107.1, from coordinate 54,182,449 downwards.
TGCCAACTTCTTGTCAGCTGTTTCCTGAAGGTAGTGCTAAGTTTTTTTGAAAACACCTCACTTTCTTGCTTTACAGGCCTTCTAACATAGCTACTCCCTCAAAGCCAGCTAGGGAGATCTCTGGAGTGAGTCAGTTAGCCAGACCTGTTATATAAAAGTACAGTGATCTCAGGGGTGACATCTCATCACTTTTGCCATAATCTACTGGTTGAAAGCAAGTGACAGTTCCCACCCACCCTCAAAGGGAAAGGGATAATGTAAGAATATGAAAAGGAGGAAGCAGAAAAATGCCTTGTATGTCCATCACAGCTTTTATTAGTAGCTCTATCATATTCTTGTTTTATAGTCTTTGTCAGGTTTTGTTATTGGAATTATGTACATCATGATTGAAATGCTTTTTCTTTTCATGAATTTCTTTTCATGAATTTCTTTTTTCCTGTTTTTCACTTTCAACTGATTTTTGGAAATAAATACTAGGTTGAATTGTTGACAAGAACACCTAAGCTTTAATCATATAAGGGAATATATGATTTAAAATAACAATAAATATATATTTCATATAACAGCCAACAATAGTCACCTAAATGTAGTGGTCATTATTCAGACCTCAATCAAGGGCTAACAGGACCTTTATTTGTTTGTCAGTTTGGTCATTTAGCTTTCATAATATTCCTAGTGTCTTGGCAGGATCTCAGTTGGATTAAATGTAAGCATTCAAATGGGTATAATAAATTTCTTTCAGCTGCTATGCAAAGATATTGCTCTGAATCTGTAAGTTAACAGCTGGTGACAATAAGGTATATACTGACAGTGTCAGGTGGGAAACAGGTGAGTCATCAAATATATATTAAACCCTTGAATTCAGAAGGGTTTTTAACTTAAGGGAAAGTATGCATTCTGGACATCCTTTTGTAACTGAATGATAATTTGATCTAAATTGTGCTCACGATTAAGTAAAGAGGTAGGACTTGTAGCTCTACAGTTAGTCAGGCCCTGTATAAACTGATACTCTTATTGGTTTTGTGACTTTGGGTAAGTTACTTAATAATTCTCAGTCCTTATCTATAAATGAGCAAAGAGTTGTAATGCAGTTGTTCATGCAATGTACCATAGAATTTGACACATGAAGTAATTACTAAATTACTACTACTCTATCACTCTTACTATTATTATTGTCTGTTAGGAAGTGTACAGGCTTTGAAATCAAACAGAGCTGAGCATCTACATTTACTAGCCATGTGACCTCGTGTAAGATAGTTGATTTCCCTGAATTTTAATTTTTTTCATTTTTAAAATGAGGCAAATGATCAGTAATTTCTAGGATTGTCATCTAGCATAGTGCACTTTGAAAAGTCTTCTTTACCTTTTCTCTAGAATGCTCGTAGAGGTGTTATCACGTACAAAGGTAAGAGATGACTTCTTGCCTGAAGAATTATTTGTTAAAGTAAAGGCTATAAGACACCTTGAAAAAGCAAAATAAGGGCCCTCCCTGGTGGCACAGTGGGTTAAAGCACTGCACTAAGAAGCTTAAGCCACTTCTGCATGAGTTCGATCCCCACCTGCCCCGGAGGAGATCCACATGGCGTGGCAGACCTCTCCTGGCCGGCCAGCTGCTCTCCTCAGCAGTGTACTTCATTGATCTGCCTGTTCTGCTCCCCACTCTGTTTCTGGTGAATCCTCTCACCCTCCACATCTCTGGCCTGTACCCCAGTTCTGTATGCATAAATAAATAAATCTTTAAGAAAAGAAAAAAAAAAGAACTAAATTATCCATCCATCTTTCATGTAAGGGCCGGTCCATAGTCTAATATTAGGGATTCGGTCTCCTTCCAGGCTGTTGTACTGCCCTCCACTTTATAGCCTCTGGGAAAGGTACAGAAGGAATGGAGAGGATGTGCTTCCTCTCCACTGAGGAAATTTTCCACAACTCACATGCTTTACTTCTGCTTGTATCTCATTGGCCAGCACCTAGTTTGTTTAACCACATCAAGAAACACCTCCTGCTAGGAAAGGAGGTGTTCCCTTTGGCTGGGCTGGGCTGGGCTGGGCTGGGCTGGGCTGGGCTGGGTATGCTGATGTTGTGGTAGGTGGGGTTATCAATCTCTGCCAAGATGCATTTCTGTACTAATCCTCCCAATGAAATGAGACTGAAAGATTGTATTTCCCTCCAAAGTGGTAGAGGTGAATTTTTTGGAGGATGAGAGCAAAAGACTGTTCAGTTGTTCCAAAGATAGAGACTGGTATGCTTGCATAACCGATCCTATGTTTTTGGTATTAACAGAGCTTAACTTGACTGTGGCTCCTTCTGTTTGTCATTTATATTCTCTATTGCAACTCAAGCTTACTAAGGATGATGTATATTAGACATTATCATCAATTTTCATTAAGTACAGAGGAAGATATTCCTTCTTTTGCTCTTTTGCTCCAGGATTAATGAATTGATCAAAGTAGTCGTTGAACTTCTAGAATTCATTTATTGTGACATTCATTTCTCATTCTCTCACTTATACTCATTCCATAAGTAGCCACTGAAATTTTGCTTTCTACTATGTTCCGGGAATGTTAATGTGCCCGAGACATGATCTTAGGCCTCATGGAACTTGCATTCAGTAGTTGACAGAGGCAAGCATGAAAAAAATACAACATTGTGTGGTAGGTATAAATAGAGAATTAAACCCAGTCCACTCTGAGAGCCCATGGGACACCTTCTACTCAGGGAGGTAGTGGCTCTCAAATTCAGTCCTTTGGTGAACGTTGGCACTCTCCGTCAAAACACCAAATAAATGATGAACACTCTTTTTGAAACCATATCTCATAAATTGCTGAAGTAACCTAGACCTGAGGTACAGAGGAGAGGGATATCTATGAGAATTGCTTTTGGATGAAGCAAGTTTCATGAGGATTTCAGATATATTTAGAGGTGTAAGAATGGCATTACAATGTGAGAGGAGTGTGAACAGTTACGGCGATGGCTGAATTCCTAAGTAGGAAAATGGACTAGACATTATCATTTCATCTCCTTTGAATGTCTCATTCTTTGGTCTTGAGACAATTGTAGAATAAATCCCAGTAATTCCTCTCTGGTCCTGTGGGGCTTTTTACCAAACAAAGGCTAGAGAAATGGTCAATGGCAGAGTTGTATTTAATGCTACTCGGCCTTGGTATATCATTTTCTCAGATAGATAGAAAATCTCTTGGCTTGGGGCTTTGCCAGAAATTACTCTCTCCCAATTAGATGCTAGTTCCATTCAATCGTTGCTGAAAATTGTCTAAAATTGAAGCCATCTAATAGACAATTTTGGGGTGGAGAAGATTGAAGAAGTTCAGTATACCACAGTCTACTGACTGAGTGTGTGATCCAAGGAGAAAAGCAAAAGTGTGTATGTCTTGCCTAAGACACAGAATGTCAGTGGGTTTCATAGCAGTGTGGTCTTAACCAGTACATTCTTTTGTTGCTTTAGTGCAAATCAAATGGAACCTTCAGTGGAAGAACACAGAGTAGAAATTTGTATCCTAAGAGTCCAGGTCTGATATATTCACTGGACACTTTTCTTCCCTTCACACTACAAGCATATTCCAGAGAGTGGTCAGAGGTAGGGATAGAATTGGCCATGTACTAGTTCCCAAAACAGTAGCTGAGCATAAGTTTGATGAGAAGTGAGTAGAAAAGGATGGGCCTACCAGTTTGTGCGAAGGTGCCTGGAGGAGGCTGGTACTTGGTAGGTGCTTCTTATATGCTTGAGTGAATGAATGAATGAATGAATGAATGAACATTATTGGACCATACTATCCCTTAAGAGTAGTTTGGCACTTTTGTGATAATGTAATACATTCCTCTGGGACTTTATCCTCATTTCACTGATAAGAAATGCTAACAGATAATGCAGTTAAGTGTCTTGGAAACAGTTTGTCCTCTTTGACCTTTGATTTAAGTTTTATTAGTTGGGAACAGAGCAGCCTCTAGTCAGTAGTTAATTTGGCCCCACAACTAAGTGGCTGTCTTTGGAGCACTCTTCCTAATATCCCTGGTATTATGAGGTTTTCCCAGGTTCCTGGTGGGAACATATACTCATCCTGGGTCTGTGTCAGCCACATGGGCTATTCCATCTGGCCCTGTGGTTGGCTCTTCCTTTTGTCTTAGAGTCCCCTACACACAGGTGCTGGTTGGTGGTGGCAATCCTCTGCGACATTCTAATCACTAACTATTAATGAAGCATGTTCCTTTTTGATACTCTGCCACCTTAGGTTTCTGGAATTCCCAAGTCCATGTCTATCACCCAGGATAACCACTGACTTTCACCTGGATTCTTCGTTTTCTAGGGATGTGGACTGGAAACTCTTTCCAGTAAGAAGCTGAGACAACTGCATAACTTCATTTGTTTCTCCTCTCTCATGGATCACCAACCTAAAGGGCATGTGGTTAGGTGTTTAAATCATTGTTTCATATTTTTTCTTATCACTATATTATTTTGATGTGGGAGTGTAAATCTGATCTGTCATTCTATTTTGGCTGAAAGTTGAAAACAATTTATTTGATGACTATCAACATAAAGCATCAAAGCATTATTGTTTATGAAGAGTAATTAGAAACAGGTAAAAAAAAAACTAAAGAAGGTAGCAGAATTGTGGTATCCATTAATGTATATTGTGTATCAATATATGTAATGTACTGAGATAGGAATGCATTTGTGATACTGTGCTTACTGAAAAAGGATATATATGTATATGTATATATATATATATATATGTACTTTTTTGTAAAAGAGTATACATAATGTATGTTGTGATATAAACATCACCAATATATAATTTATATATGTTAATTAATATGACATATTAATCCATATAAAGTTAAATCATAAAAATGTCTATATAATATAATGAATTTTATGGATTACATGCAAAAATGATCATATAATATACATAACACTATACAAAAATATACTTTCATATATGCTTTTTAAACATATATATATAGCCTTATATAGAAGTCAAAAAGATGTTCAGAGGGAAAAAAATTTGGAAGCAAATATTTAATACATTAACAGTGCTATATTTTCCAGATTTTTACAATCAACATATAATTATTAGCTAGCCCAAACTTTTCAAAGTTAAAGATATCAGTTAAGAAACAGCAAAGCTAACTTTTACCATAAGTCAATATATTTATGATAAATCTATATTTAGTGAACATAATAAGCATAAATATGAATAGCCCTCTTATGTGACAGGTACTACTGTAAGTACTTTTGATATGTTAACCAGTTAATCCTCAACAGCCTTTTAAAATAGTAAGAATTATACTTTTATTGAGGAAATAGGCACAGAATGTTTTAAGTCACTGTACCCAGCTACTAAATGGCAAAACCAGCATTTGACCCTAGGCAGGCTATATCACGGTGTTCTTAGTCACCACACTATACTGTCTTGCTCCCTGCAACTATGGAGTAAAAAGGGCTAGAGAAGGTTTCTAGTCCATACCTGAAGAAAGAGCACAGGAGATGGGAACACCCAATGTTAGCACTAAGACAGAGAGACCCCCAAATGCAAGAGGGGGCTGTGTCTGAGAAACTCAGGTTGAACAGCTGGCAAGGTGTTGTCAGACATGTCTTTGGGGCAAGCAGATAAGATACTAGAGCCATGGTCTGAATCCAGATTTTCCTGCTTCACCTGTGTCTCTCGCTGCTTGATTGTTGGCCTGATCTGGAGTGATTGAAGGTCTAACTTTATTTTCTTGTGCTCTACTCCAAAGAGGAAAGTTGTAGGGGGCTGAGGTGAGCACAAGATGGGATAGAAGCACTGTTAAAACTTGAAACAGGAACACTGGTGTGGTTCACCATTATCCAATCTCCCTCCCAGGGCCCTTGAGATGACAGTTCCCAGCAATTCTGAGTAGGGAAAAGGAGCTGACACAGACTGTCAGAATGTCAGTTCAGGCACAGATTTCTGCACTCTGATGCCCTGGAGTTATTATTGCTGTGAGTGTATGAGGTCACTCAGAATAAATACTTCCTAATAGGTTTACGCCAAAACTATAAATCAAACATTTCTCTCTAATATAAGGAAGTTTCAACTGATTTTTAAAAAGATTTACTTATTCATTCATACAGAACTGGGGTACAAGCCATAGGTGCAGGGGCAGTGAGAAGAATCACCAAAGACAGAGTGGGAAGCAGAGTAGGCAGATTGATGAAGTTCACTGCTGAGAAGAGCAGTGGGCAAGGCAGGAGAGGTCTGCTGTGCCATGTGGGTCACCTCTGGGGATGGGGATTGAACTCGCACTGAAGTAGCTATGGCTAGCTTGCAGTGCTGCGTCCTAATCCATTGCACCACCAGGGAGGGCCCCTCAAATGATTTTTAAGAATACTTGGTACAAAGTGGGGTAACTATTTGTAAGGAGGAGGAATAATAAACCACATTCCATAAATTTCTTTAACCTGCAAAGAAGCCTTTAAGCTATCTGCCTACATGGCATGTCTGACTTTTCCTTGAAACTTTTGTAAAATGCTCTACGCAAAACAGCAAATTCATAGGATTCTAAACCCCCCTGTGGATTCTGTTTTGCTTTCAGTAGCTAGACAAGTGTCAAAAAATTATTGAGGATTGATTTCTTAATTTGACTAAATGTTCTTTTTTTCATCCAGAGACATCTTGTTGACAATTATTTCTTCATTTTGCATCCCAAACTTGCAGTTTGCAGAGGTAGAAAAATCAATATGAATAGCTTAGTGCTGACAAATGAGGCTCAAATTACCAATACTAACATGCAGTGTGGGTAAAGCTTTCATCTAGTTTATTCTGTTTTCTTTTTATAAAATGTTATTTGGTATAGGTGAACCCTGTTATTATTCAGAACTATCTCTGTAAGTCTTGTTTTTCTCTGTTTTTACTTCCGAAGTAAAAACTTTGCTTTTTTGTTTAAAGCATATTACAAAAAAATTTCAATTTAAGGTACACATGAATCATCTGAGAATCTTTCTGAAATGAAGGCTCTATTTCAATATCAAGGAAAGGCTCAAGTGTCTATAGTTCTAATGCTAAGAGCTAAATGCCCTTAGCTAATGTGGATGCTGCTAGATCATGAGAATCAAGGATTAAAGAATATTTGTTAGGATCCTGGCATAAGCAGAAGGCATACTCGAGTTGGAAATTTGAGAAGAGATTAATACATTTTTCTTTTCTTTAATAAATGTGTGAGTATCGTTTAGAAAAGCACAGAGTTATATAGTGGCCCCAGGAATGTGAGACCCTAGATATCAGAGAGTAAGGACAGAGAACAACCTAGAGAGGGAGGGATGACTGGACTCACAGCAGCCTGGCCTTCCAGAAGAGAACCCAGCCAGTCACCCAACCAATCCATAATGACACTGTAAGGGAAAGTGAGAAGGACATTGGAATAAACATCCAGTCAACTTCTCGCCTCACTGCACTCTCCTGTCAGGTAAAGCAAGGATGCCTGGCTGATAGCACCTACATTAGCTTTCCAGGTGGAGAAGGGGAAAGTGGGACAGAAAGCCCCAGGCAGCTATCCAGTTGCATGTTTCATTGAATTCACAGGCAATTTAATCATACCTCCCATAATCTACTTTATAACCAATATTACTGGTTATGAGACACCATTTTTATTATGTACCAAAAGGAGAAAAAACACTACCTACACTACTAGGTATAAAATGGATCTTGGTTTGAGTTTAGAAATTGAAAAAAAAAGGTGTATCTTCAAATTGGTTAGATTTAACACTGTGTTTTCTTTAAATTCTGTTCAAAATGAAGAGGCAGGGCCCTTCCTGGTGGCACAGTGGATTAAAGCACAGCACGAAGAAGCTAAAGTCACTTCAGCATGAGTTTAATCCCTGCCCTGGAGGTGACCCATATGACGTGGCAGACCTCTCCTGACCCGCCTGCTGCCCCCTCAGCAGTGTTCATCAGTGGCTCTGTTCTGCCCCCCACTCTGTCTCTGATGAATCCTCTCATACTCTTGCACCTCTGGCCTGTATCCCAGTTCTGTATGTATAAATAAATAAATCTTTTTAAAAAATAAGAGGCAGAAAAGATCAGTGTGAAATTCTATATTCATTTGAGCAATTGAATACAAAATGAATTTTTCATAGGACAAACATTTCTTCTGTTCCCTCAGATTTAAAAATTTATGTATTAGTGTGTCATGATAATTCACCAAAGGGAAAATAAAAGAGAAATAGGTACTATTTAATCCAAAGTGTTATTGACTGGGTTGCAGGTAAGACTGATTCCCTTGGAGTTTGGGGAACAAGAAGAGGAAAAGAACTGCAGGAATGTAGTGTGAAAAAAGTGCACATAGCCTATCTGATTGGTGCAATTATTTAGGCTAATATAAAAGTGAAAAAAGAAATTATGTACTAGAAAAAGCTGGGATTTTATTTTGAATTTAATTTGGTTAGTCACACAAGTTTTTAGTTTTCATTAGCCTTATGGCGCTACATAGCTATAGAATTTTCTGGAATTCCTAGCACAATTGGGTCAATTTCAGAGCAAGAGTAAAATTTCCCACAACAAAATATATTGTATGTGAATTGTTGTTTTTTACTTTAGTATTACAATTTTAAGTACTATATGTGGTAGTTTGTAATTGGAGTATAAGTTTCAAAAGCCACATATCCCAAGGCTTCATTCCAGAAGCTCGTGAAGGCAACATAATAAATTTTCTTTTGTGGCTTCGGTTTATTCCTGAGATGAGTGGATAGGACTACATTACGATGACTTGGCATAGGTATAAAAAGATTTTTTAAAAACTAACATCTCTGTTGTTAATGTGTAAGAAAAAGGAATAGTTTTTCTACAAAAGAAAATATGCCAATAAACATAACACAATAAGCATACCAAACATAATCATGAAGAAAGTTTTTAATATGAATTTCATCTGCTAATGGAATTAGCAACATTCAGAAGAGGGAAAGTGCAGACAGAATTTTCTCAAAATTCTAGAAATAAAGCATTAGTCCCAGAGAAACCTGGCCTTGCCTTTCTGTATGAATTACCTCTGTTATCTGCTATATAAGTTAAGTTCTAGAGAGTCTGTAATGTCTCTAAAAAAAGCGTATCTGTGAGAATTTTTCTTCTTAAGGGGACTATAGTGGTGATTAGAAGAAATAAAAAAAAGAGAGAGAGAGAAATGAAATCATCCCTTAAAAGGAGAAATTAGGTAATTTGAAATGGAATGTGATGATTGAAAACTCAATATATATTAGCAAAAAGAAGTATCATTAATTGTCTTGAATATTAATAGTTACTTTGGTGTATTCAAAGTTTTTTAAAGAACAAAGTGCTTAAAATATCTGTTGAACACTTGTCAGGAACTGTACTATGCTGGAAATAGAGTAGTGAATTTGGACTAAGTTAGTGCTTTCATAAACCAAATCTACTGAGAAGCAGACCTTGCACAAAACCCAGCACTAAGGGAGAGGAGCAAAAGCAATCCAGCTGAGCATGGAGTGTGTATTGCTTACTCTCTAATCTAGAGCATCAGGGAAATCCTGTCTGAAAAAAAGGGGGGCTTTTAAGATGAGAATAGAGAGAGGAGTAGGAGAACAGATGGAAGTGAATCTCACAACAAGAGTTAGTAACAGAACTAGTGTACATGCACAATCTTCAACACATTCTCAGGGGTGAGTTGTATGTTTTTGTCATGAATTTGTCAGATAGGCGTGATTAGGTATATTTAGGTAGTAGAGAGAGCTAGAGGAAAAAATTCCCTATTAACATTCTACACTTATCAAGGCAGTTACTTTCTGTGAAAGAAAATAAAGTAAATCATAGACTCAAGGAAACTACAAAGTATGGTTGAGTCTTGTCAGAGTACTTTGGAGACAGAAAAATAAAAACACCAATATCAGGCTTTTTAAATCAAAGTTTAGGTTTTTGGTTTGTCTATAGAACGAGTCTGGGATATCTTTGGAAAGCTTTGGGAGCCTGGCCTTTAATACAAAAGAGTTTATCTTCATCCTCCTTTAGCCAACTCCCTTCCCCCACCCTTTTTTTTAATTCGAGGGAAGCTTTCTGGGATTTCATTACAATTAATAGGGCTCATGGGATATGTACTGGTAAATGCATAGCATAATCGGTACAAAGCAGCAAGCTGTTAGTGGAGTCAACTCAGACAGGGTAATGATTTCATTGCTTAAGGGAGGAGGAAATAAAAGCAAGTGTCCTTTTCCAGGTGAATGAATTATCACCATTAGAAGTTTTATGATTATTGTTGGCAAGGGATGGGCAGGAGATTAATTGCCAAGTACTTTTGACTGTTTCCAGGTAGAATTCTATTCACATATTTCAACAAATATCACTGCCATCGTTTCTTCAAAAGTTACTAAGGAAGCTATGTGATCTTGGAGAGCCTATACCATGTTATTGTCAGCCTTTGGTATTGTCTCCTTTCCTCTGGACTCTAAGCTAAATTTGTCTGCAGTCACATGTCTCTCTATCTTCTTGTTTTTTTGGCAGTAGGAGTACTCATGAATATGTTATTATCTGCATAATGGTGTGCTTTAAAGCTTTTACTTCTCCTGACTTTCTTTTCATTAAGTTGAACATAGCCTAAGTGAATGTATGACAAGGGCAGCAGTGCCCAAAATCAGTGACAAAGGAATGAGGAGAAAAAGTGAGGAGCACTTCTGAAAATACCAATGCTATTCTGTCAACAAAGATATAAGAGATTTTCCAAGGGAACATGACTTGGATTTAACTATCTTTCCCTTTACCAGTATTCTGCTACGAGACAATCACAAGTGCAGAAAGATTTTAACCTAGATGTTTATTCAAGAGGGTATGATGGGCTGAAGGTTTCAAGGAGGAAATAGTATCTTGGCAAGTTTTGGTAAAAGTATCTTGGTCTTTCAGTAGACCATAATGCGGATTTCTTTATATTTGGAACAGAAGGCCAATTTCTTCCTTGAACAAACTGGATTTGTTCTGAACCAAGCTGGAGTTTACAACAGACAAAATGGAGAGATACAAAGGGTGTGTATGATGTCGTGGAAATATCTCTGTTTCTATCTTGATCTCATTTCTTTACAATCAAAAAATCCATAACTAGAGGAAAAAACACTTTGAGCATCATAGCCTTATTTTCACAAAAGTTGTAGATGCTCCTTCCCCACGAGTATATTTTTGCTTCCAGCATGATATCTAATTTTCTTTGCTTGAACTCTAATCATATAATCTGCCATCAATAAATATTTGTGAATGAATATTGTTGAATGAGTGACCCTTTGCTCATTTCTTGAAACCTGATAACTAAGCATTTCTGCCTGATCTTTGAGTCTTTTCCCCAACTTTTATGCTTATACCCTGGCACCATTTACTCAGGATCCTAAAACTTTGGAACCAGTTGTCACATTAGTCTATGTGGCTTGCACCCAAATTGGGTCTGCCCCAGCTACCTTTGGGGAGGGTCAGATACCCTGTCCATCCTGTAAGAATTTTAATATTTATTTTCATCAGAAGCAATCACATATGGGGCTACTTCATAGGGTTTACAAAGCTGTAATAACTTAGTGATTGGTCAAATATAACAATGATCTCAAAGTAGCATCTGTATTCCTCTCCATTGTATGATCTCCCACCACCCAACTAAAATACTTATAAAGAGACAGCAAAAAAGGAAGAAAGCTTATACCAATACTGACAACTAAATTTGTAAGACAATTCATTGCAAGTCACTGGTGGTGAATCTTTGCTGACTATAAATATAAGGTAGATTGAAGTACACTGAAAATAAATTACTCAGAATTCATCTCAAGTTATGATGAATTATGGGAAACCTGAGTACTCTGTTCATCCTTGAGCCCATCCATCAGTTTATATCCATCAGGTATACAGTTAGTATTAAGAATCCAGACAAGAGATGAGGGATAGTAGTGATGACAGTTAATTCTCATAGCTGTATTTCCTAAGTAAATATGTAGGTAGGATGGACAGTGGAAATATTTCTTATCAGTGGAAGCCAAGAACTGTAACTAAGAATTGGATTGTGAAGAAAAGAAAAGATACTGGTACTCAGTAAAGCAGATTCGAAATAGATGAGATCCCACATGAAGTTGGAAATTACATTAGGACCCAGTATATGTCATTCTACTTTCTACATATACACGTGAGAAAAGGAGGCATTGCCATAAAGGTGAACAGAGTCAGTGACGCCTTGCCCAGAGATTGTGTTTACTGAAAACAAAATAAACAACTTTGAAAATTTCTTAATTAAAGGATGAGTAAAAACTAACTTAAAAAGGAAGAAAGAGAAGAAAAGAAAAGGTAGCCTGTGCCAAATAATATATAGTAAGAAGAGACTTAGAGGAAAGTTCTGTCTCCAAAATAGAGTTGTCTTGTAAAATCCAGAAGAAACTATCAGAATACTATTTGGTATGAAATATAGAGAGAACACACTGAGTTTCTGCAATAGCTGTGAAGAGATATAATAGTAGGATAAAAAAGCAATAGGATGAGTTACAAGGAGATGTATGGATTACAGAAGAATTACTATATGACTGAAATCTATAGAATAAAATAAAAAGTAAAGGGCCCTCCCTGGTGGTGCAGCAGGTTAAAGCACTGCACTGAGAGGCTAAAGACACTTTCGCATGGGTTCGATCCCCGCCTGCCCCAGAGGAGATCCACATGGCAAGGCAGACCTCTCCTGACCCGCCCACTGCTCCCCTCAGCAGTGTACCTCATCGATCTGCCTGTTCTGCTCCCCGCTC
>NW_004567107.1:54167037-54168674 GCF_000260355.1 Condylura cristata | reverse complement strand
AGAGGTGTGGGGTGAAAGGATTCACCAGAGATGGAGTGGGGAGAAGAATAGGCAGATTTATTGAAATACACTGCTGAGGGGAGCAGCAGGTGGGTCAGGAGAGGTCTGCCGTGCCATGTGGTCACCTCTGGGGGCAGGCGGGGATCGAACTCATGCGGAAGTGGCTTTAGCTTCTCAGTGCTGTGTTTTAACCCGCTGAGCCACCAGGGAGGGCCTACCATATCACATTTTTAAATCAAAAATTTAAAGAAATTATACATTTGCATTAAAAATTAGTCAATTTCTTATAACATGAATATTTTGTTTCCAAAACAAAACATCTGAGTGACATGATTCTTACATTTTCACAAATTTCTTCAATGACCTCTTAGTAGAAGACACAAGGAGTCTTTAGGCATTCAGTTTTTAAAATATATTATTTTGGTTGAAGTAGTTGGAAAATGGCTAGCACCCCACAGGTAGGTAGTTAGGAAAGATAGTATTTCAACAGTCTTTTAGGCAAGTTTTTCCATCCCAAAACTTAACAAATAATATTGAAATGTCAATTACAACATGGAAACTGAAGTTACATTAAATAACTCTACTCAGTGACAGTGCAATGCATTATTGTGTTGTAACTTTAAATGGATTTTTACCTATATGTTATGACATCATACATCACTTACTTGGTTTTCTTTAGTTATGCAGGTCTTCTAAATGTGGACACATTTTATTATGCAACTTTTAAAAATAAAATTTTATTTATTTGCCATTTATTTACAGTACTATATTAATTTAGAATTAATTACAGCTCTCACCTTGGTATGTCTATAGATCACATGCACTAATATCACCATCAGTATCATAAAAATCGAAGTAATAGAGAGCTAATAAGATCATAGTGGACACTGAAGTTTTCAAAATCCTAATTTTTACTTGGAAGCTTGGATTTTGTCATTGACAATAAATATACTGTCAGTTTTTTGCCCTGGAATGACAAGGTCAGTCCATTTTTAAGAATACTTCTGACAGATATCTAAGTTTCACTTATCATGGTGTCTTAGCTTTCTTTCGAGTCAAAAGGAATATTCCATGAAAAAGTGGCTTATTCAGGTTGCAACTCAATCACCCTCAAGCACACCATACTTAGGTGTGTTGCAAAAGTGCCTGTGTGTCTGTTTTCTTATAATCATATAGAAAACACAATAACTACTAGTACGATTTATGGCTACTGCTTTGACTCTTGCTAAGGCATCATGGCTTCTGCACTATCAGAGCAAATGTCAAAACCACAAAAGAAAACAATATTTTTGTAATACTATAAAAATAGTTACAATCGAGTGGACTTCCCGAGGGCTTCAGAGATCCCTTATGGATCTATGGATAACATTTTTAGAACACTGCTCTGTGAGCATTAAGACAGGCAAAAGTAGTTTTCTATAAAGGAATTTTCTAAAAATCAGGTTATCTTAGTACTCCTGAATGTGAGACTATAATAAGGCGATAAAATTGAGAGACCAAACTTGTAACCATAGAGGCCCTGAATATTTATACACGCTTCTGTCCCTAATTAAAGACAAATATATCACAGTAATCAAAAATCAGAATTCATTTATATACTGTCAATATTTTTAATTTTTTTTTAAGATTTATTTACT
>NW_004567107.1:54141933-54166237 GCF_000260355.1 Condylura cristata | reverse complement strand
TTTTTTTTAATATTCATAGATCAAGTGTTGGTGGGGGGAGAGGCAAGCTGTAGAGCAGCCAATAATTCATGATTATTATATATCAGTTTTACTTGCTGTGGAATAAGACAGACCTTAAGTTGTAGGGAAAGAAAATATTACCTTTCTCAGAGACATGTGCCTAAACGTGGTCTCTGCTTTGAGAATGATAGGTTTATGTAAATGAGTTCCTGAGTCTAATATGGAGGTTGAGACTTCACATGTGGTCTAAGAAGTTAGCCCCAGTGAGCAAGTATATCTTATAAACCAGATGGATTCAATTTCTTGAGTTCTTTCTATTTATGTCACAGTTATTAAAATCTATTTGTCAATAAGCTTTACACTCTTGTTTCGGTCCTTCTATGGGGGGGGCTGAAAAGGATCAAGAATCTATTGATATCACTAACATTTAGAAGAATGTCTTGCATACAGCATACGACCAATATTTAGTGAATGATTGAATGTTGTCTTTGGGACCAGAATGATGAGGAGTAGAAAAAACAGTGGAAATTGACACAAAATCCAAACAAGAGTCAGACATATATGGTCCAGCGATAATTTCCAGTGAAGCAAATTTAACATTCAAACCACCCTTGGGAAATCTGAGATGTATTTTATTCCAGAAGGAAAACATTCCTTGTAACAGCATTGTGAGGTGTATGTAAGAACATACACAGTAGTATTCCTTTAGCCAGAGATTTACTTTCCTTAATTTCAGTGACTCAGTCAACCAAGGTCTGAAAATATCACCTGAAGTAAGTTATTTTGAGAATGAAAAAGACCACACTCATATAACCTTCATTGTAGTACATTGTTATAATTATTCTACTTTATCAGTATTATTAATTTCTCACTGCCTATGTTATAAATAGGCATGTATGTGCAGTATGGGAGAAAACAGTATATATAGGGTTGAATACTATCCTGTTTCAGGCATCCACGGGGATCCTTGACACATATTCCTGTATATGGTGGGGGCTCTACCGGCCTGGGAGTATTGTTAGTGGGGGGCCACTATATCAAATATTGAAATAACCTCCAGCAAGTACAGCTCAAGACCAGATGCATGAATATAATCACAACCCCCTCCAGCTGCTCCATGAAGCTCTTGGATAAGGTGTTTTTAGGCATGAAGTAAAAGGATGAGCAGAATACTTTTCTCAAGTAGCCTGGGACTGTGCAGGCTGTAAGAGCTCTACATGAGGAAGCTGAGAGGCACACAAAGCAGGAACGGACAATAGAGGAGCAAAGGAAGAAGCCCAGAAATAGATGCTTGTTGCTGAGACAAGAGTGAGATTGTGATAAGGGAAACAACACTTACAAGGTCATTCAGCATGGAACTTGGGTTCATCCCTTTCTGCTGGCAAGGAAAACTGCTCAGGGGCTTGTGACTCAATGAGTGAATGCAACAAAGGCCATTTTACATGGGTAGGATTCCACCCTTTGATTCTCAGTCAGCAGTTGGAACAGGCAAGTGTGAAGTATCAGGTAGGATTGGATTGATGAATGAATAATGGGATCACTAGTTTCCCAGCCCTGGGAGATGGAGGTAAAAGGCCCTCAAGCCGATGCCCAGCAGTATAGGCCCTGTGGCCCCATAAATGAAGTAGCAGGAGGTAGAGGGATGAGTTTTTGTGACACTATCCAGGAAATCTGGGACATGTATATTGCTGGAGAGGAAGCGTCAGAGGGCTGTCATTATGAACATTTTGTGAGACGATAGATGGATTTGACTCTTCCAGAGAGTTCATTGCTCTGAGGGGAAGACACAATGGTGGAGTTTGGTTTTCTGAGTCCAGTGAGCTGCAGCTGAAGGAGGCTGACAAAGTGTGCCCTTCTGGGATTATGGATCTTTCAGGGCAGAAGATCCTACCAGAAGAAGCTGTCAATTCTGGACTCGCACTTTCCGTGCATTTTCAGGTTAACTTGAAAAAAAGTTCCAAAGGGAAAACAACACATCTACTGTTTTTTGAAATTAATGCAGCAGACAAAACAGTTTGTTAATATTAATGAGCATTGTTTGATGTCTGTCTGTCTGTCTGAGTAAAAACATATTTGGGAAAAATTTGAAATTATCATGGTTTTTAAAAAGTATTTCATGATCAAGTGCAACCATATATTTTAGCATTCAAATATACTCTTAGATTGAAATATACAAAATAAAATGTTGTCATTAGGTAACTGGACAATGGGATGGGGAGCTGGATGGTTGGGAGGGAATTTTATTTTCTCCTTTTGTACTCTGTGCCACTCGAGTATTTTTGAATGATATGCTTGTGTAGTTAAAACACTAGTTAAATAGGGCCCTCCCTGGTGGTGCAGCGGGTTAAAGCACAGCACTGAGAAGCTAAAGCCACTTCACCATGAGTTCGATCCCCGCCCTGGAGCCACGTGGCATGGCAGACCCTTCCTGACCTGCTCCCCTCAGCAGTGTACTTCATCAGTCTGCCTGTTCTGCTCCCCACTCTGTCTCTGGTGAATCTTCTCACCGCCCCTGCACCTCTAGCCCGTACCCCAGTTCTGTATGCATAAATAAATCAATCTTAAAAAAAACACCAAACATTACTTAAACAGCAGTGTTCCATGCTAGACTAGTTCTAGAAATAATGATAATGTAAGAAATATTTTACATAGGAGCTCCACTCTCGCAGTTCCTTTTTCCTTCCCATCTTTCATCTCCCATCAGCATCTTTCTCCTTTACAATAAGGTAAGTGTTTAATGGAATTTTGATTCAATAGTAATTAAAGGCTTATGCTAGAGGAATGAAAAGCAGAACTTGGGACTCATTCTGCTTTCAGTGTTTAGGAAAACAATAGCTGTAATAATAACAAAAGTTATGCTTTCCCATTCTCCTCTAGCTCTCAAAACTCTCCATTATTCACCCAACTTCTTAATATATATTGTGACTAAATTGCAGAAAAGACTAACTTTTCACTTTTAAAACCATGTATAATCGTGTTCATAATGCTCTCACCGCAGTGATTTCCTGGTGCTAATGCCGAGGAACATGCTAGAAGCTCATGCAGGAATTGGGTTGGATCAATTGCATAGAAATATTAAGTCTGGTTTAAGAGTTGGGGTTGCCTGGGAAACAGCCCAACTGACTGTGGTGGTCAGTCACCAGCAATGAATGAGTGTTGGTTGTCCCCCAGGCATGTCTGGGGAACTTTCAGTCTGGAGAGTCCAGTGAAGTATGGGGTGAGGCAAATGTTTATTAGCTCTGTGGAAAGAAAGACAAGACAGAGAGAGAGGAGGGAGGGAGGAAGGAGATTCTGATTTGTAGCACTTCCAAATTTTCATGGGTACTTCTAGAGTACTAATCTGAGGTTACTGAATTTGGATTTGGGATGAAATGTATAACCCTGAATCCCCCAGCAAGCCAAGTCAAAGCTGGCGCACTGCTGTGCTGAGTATATGGACCTGTTTTAACTTTCAGGTGCCTGCTGAGCAGCTCACCAGGTTTAACTTGGCAACTCTGTCTTCCTGGAGTGAACTTTGGGCTCTATGAGGCATGAAAAATGTTTTTTTTTTTTTTTTATAAAATCTCTGTTTCTCAGAGTAAAACCAAGATCTGCCACTTAATGAGGTATTATTTTTGGAGGCAAGCACGCGAGCTCTGACCAATGGCTTATTATTTGCAATATCACTCTGGAAACCCATTATCAAAGGAGCAATAGGTATATGGAAAGGAAAAGAAATTACTTTGACTCAGAGCAAACAATATAACAGCAACACCAAACTGAAGGAAATGGGGCCTGGGATCCAGTGCATCAATTGATAGGTAATGAGAGCTTGAACTCCTAAAAGAGAAACCCAGGACAGAGCCCTACATTAGCATATACCAATTTAGCTCAGGTGCTAATGTAGGCAGATACTCTTAAACGAATAATCACTGAAGGGGCAATTGTGGAAGTCATCTTTTGAAGAGATAGTTTTATTATTTTTTTCCCCCAGGCCACTAAAAATATGAGCTTAATAATCCTTCCACTGGGTACTGTGTTATGATAAAATAATCTAAATGCTACTAAATGGTATTTAAAATGATTTCCAGACACTGGCAGACTCAAGTGAACTGCAATTCAGCTGCTAATGTATCTCTAATACAGCACACAAGAGGGTACAGTAATCAGGTCACATTGCAGGGGCTCAAAATCCTTCTCCATGATTTTTTTTCTTCCATCTTTGACCCCCATCCAGTTTTGGCCACCTGCCTCACTGCTCACCTATTTTCACTTTTCTCCAGCACCTTCCTAGATCTGGGCAGTAGTGGAAAAAGGATGGTGTCTGCCATTTCCTCTGAGTTAAAGAGCCTAATCTGAGATATAGGGAAAGGAAGATCATGACAATACAGCCTTCTCCAAGCCCCAAACACAAGGAATGAGACTCTGACAATTCACAGAAGGAAGGGTCTGGGCACTGAACTTTGTTCATTATTATTGTTTATTCCCATCTGATTGTGTCCCTGTTTATATGACAGACAAAGGTATTAGAGGTCTCAGAAGCTCACAGTCATTATTTAATCATGTGCTGCCCCAGTGAGATCTACAAGGAGATGTGCTTAGTACCTCCAGCATTAGTGCACATCACCAACATAACGCCAGCATCCCAGAAGCCATCAGAAGCCACGCCATGGAAAGATGCAATTTTGACTCCTTTGACTCTACTAAGATGCACTATATTAAGAGGGGAGAAACACCATTGGATCAAATAACTTATGGAGATGGTATTTTTCAAGGAAAATTTTGGGATGCTTCCTGATAATTACTTGGGGTATTTTTGTGGCTGTTATTTTTTTGTAATAGTATAGTATTTTTACTGTAGTAAGATATACATATCTTATTGTTTATACATAGGTTTTATGTGTGTTTGCATATATGTCATATATAAAACATAATATTCTTTTTACTATTCTGCAATAGTAAAAAATAGTATTTTTACTACTACATATATTTCATATATGTTTTATATGTGTGTTTATATATCTATAAATTTTTTACTTCCATATAAAACATAAAATTCTTACATGTGTTTGTAGAAAGGATTTAAAATACATTTCAAGAGACCATCTCTAGCCCTTCACCCATCCATGATCCCACCACTGGAAATTGACATGGAAAATTCAGGTCATCTTCTAGCTCCTTTTCAAGAATCAGTGAAGCAGCACTGGGAGCGCAGGATATTCTCCCCCACACTGCTGACAGGGAGCCAGCTGGTGACACTGCCATAGAGCAGCCACGCAGAGAGAGCCGAAGAGCACGGGGCTGTGTGCTCACAGATGGACTTGCAGGATTACGGATCTGCTGCTTTAGACGTCGGTCGCAAATGGAGAGTAAATAAGCTGGAAGAGAAGGTGGCCAGGAAGGTCCGTCCCATACGCTTTTTCTACATGGCTTTCGGAAACGAGGAACGAGCCCAAAACTGGGCAGGATATAGCATGCCGTCGAGAAAGCAGTGTGCCCAAATACAGAGTTGTACACAGTTCTAAGTTATCCCCCAAATAAATATAGCAGCCTGCTCCTGCAGGCACTTTCACTAAGGGCATCAAGTTGTATCCTCCTTTTGGGGGGATGTTGTCAATCACTGTCAAATAATCACCAAATAAAATCAGAGTTAACTGGAACAGAATAGAGACTTAAGGTACAATGTGCTCTAGACAATTTATCTGACATGAGATTAATGGAATAGCTTGAAATTCACTCAAGTCATCAAACTAGGATTTGGTAAGTCAAAATATTTTTCAGGTCTGAAAGATGATGAGGGATAACTGGGATCAACCCAACAGAACATGTCAGAACTGAGGAAACAAAGCTACAATATAATTCATCTAGAAGTGCTATTTTCCCTTACATAAAACAAATTACAATTTTCATTTGGGGGTTAGGTCAAAATTCCAGACATAGAAGGTTTTTTTTACAGCCACCACCCCATCCTGTCTGAGGAATATGAAAAATCAAGTAATGAATATAAAAAATCAAGTAATGAGAACATTGATAGCATCTGGTTTGGCCAATGATGTGGAGAAATAGGCCTTCTAAAATCCTGTGAGAGTAAAACTGGGCACACATTCTAGAAGGTAATTGGGCAGCACTTGCTTTTTGACTTATAGGTGTCATTTCTAAGGATTTATTCCACAGATGAACTCGTCAAATACATAAAGATATATGTATGGTTTTCTACCATTAGTTAAAATAGCCAATCACCAGAAACAAACGAAATGTCCTTCTACAGAGAGTGGTTGAATAAACCCTCATATATCAGAAAAAGCACTTAAGATGATTCAATATCATTTATTATAAAAGTCCTTAACAAAGCAGGTATAGAAGTAATCTACCTCAGCATAATAAAGGCCACATATAATAATGCCCAAACCAATATCATATTATGAGGTGAAATACAAAAATAAATGAATTTTAAAAATAAATTAACTTCATCAGTCAATATCAGAAAGACTTTCCTCGAAAATCAGGGACAAGTAAGCTCTCAGTGGTGGCACAACAATGGGTTAAAGTGCAGCACTAGGAAGCAAAGCAGCTTTGCCTGAGCACTAGTTTGATCCAGGCCAGGGAGGTAACCCCCATGGCAAAGAAGACCTCCCCTGTCTCACATGCTACTCCCCTCAGCAGTGTACTTTCAATCTGCCTATCCTGCTCCCCACTCTGTCTCTGGTGAATCCTCTTACAGCCCCTGCACCTCTGACCTGTACCCCAGTTCTGTATGCATAAGTAAATAAATCTTTAAAAAATAAAAAATAAAATCAGGGACAAAGTGAGGATAACTACTCTCACCACTATTATTCAACATAGTATTGAAAGTCCTTCAAGAACATTGTGGGTGGGGGAAGAAGTAAAAGACATACAAATTGGAAAAGGAGAAGTAAAACTAGCACTGTTGCAGAGGACATGATAATATACTTAGGAAACCTCAAAGACCTTAGTAAAAAGCTTAGAAGTAATGAACAAATGCAAGTGGCAGGATACAAACCTAAGATACAAAAATAATGTGCATTTCTATATAAAAATAATAAGCTGACAGAAAGAGAAAGTAGGAAACTTATCCCATTTACAGTCACATCAGAAGAATTAAATACTTTAGATAAATTTAACCGAAAGTGAGAAAGACCTATACACCAAAAGTTATGGTATTATTGAAAGATATAAAAGAAGGGATAGTGATTCCATATTTGTGGATTAAAAGAATTAATCCTGCCAGATAGCCTATAGCCTAAACCAATACAGAGATGCCCTTTTAAATTTCCAATGGTATTCCTCATAGAAATAGAACAAAAAAAAAATCATAAACTTTATTTGCACCTAATTAACAAAGCAAAAACAGTCCTGAGGGAAAACAAAAATAGAGCTATCATGCCCTGAGTCAAGGAAGGGGATAGTCTATGGGCTAAGATAGAATTTTCCACTCCAATGTTGTGTGTAGACCCTGTGACAGCCAGTTCCCACCCCCACCCCAGAGCCATATCACCCCTACCTGCCCATTCACGAACATTTATACATTCCCTATATATTCTGTTTGATGAGGTTCAACCTCCAGTTAGATTTAGCTCTTACATCTATGATACTTTGTCTCCTTGACACTTGAGATGTGTCAGAGAGAATGGTCAGAAAATGGATTACTTGAAAAGAAACAATAAATACATCTGAAGGATTACCAGTGCTGACATGGGTGTCTTAGAACTCAACTTGTGGCTACTGGAGGATCTTGGAAACTTTCCCACATGACAGAGGTTCCTCCCTCCCCAAAGATCCTAAACACCAATGGGTGGTTGACTCCTTGCTGTCAGAACATCAGTACTTCTGCTCAAGCTTGGGATGAGACCCTGGAGGTTCTGAGCTTCTCCTCCTCTATAATAACAGTCCCCCCAGAAACTCCTGAGGGCAAATAGGAGGGAGGAGGCATGCTAGAGAAGGCTGCTCTTCTCTGAGGGGTTGGCAAGGGGACACAGTGCTTTAGTGGGTCTGTGCTGAAATGGAACACAGTGGTCTACAGAACTCATTTTTTTTTTATGATCTTCTCCACCTGTAGCTCCCATTTTCTACCCAGGAGCCTACCCTTTAGTGTTCTCTACTAGTTCACTAGTGCTGTCCTAACAAAGTACTGCAGTGGGTGGCTTAAAACAACTGAAACATATTCTCTCAATGTTTTGGAGGCTGTTCTCACTTTTCTTAGCTTCCTCTGGGTACTGCCGTGCTTTGGCATTCCTTGGCTCCAGGCTACACTCTCTGCATCTTTGGATTTCTACCTTGGTCATTTCATGGGGTATCTCTCCGAAGGCCATGTCCTGTATTCTGTCTTTAATTGTAGTAGAAAAAGCCCCCTACCAGAAGAGGCAGGGAAGTAGGTCTCAACCTTATTCTTACCAGACCAAGCAGCTGAAAGACTACAGAATCATGGAATCATTTTTTCACCTTCTAATAAATTCTAGGGGACACTACCTTTGTTCATTTATCCTTTCCATCTGTCTTAAATATTTATGTGTCTTGTAATTTTTTTAAAGTTTTTTTTATTTATGCATACAGAAATGAGGTGTTACAGGTCAGAGGGGCGGAGGGTGAGAGGATTCAGCAGAGATAGAGTGGGGAGCAGGACAGTCAGATTGAAGAAGTACATTTCTGAGAGGAACAGCAGGCAATACAGGAGAGGTCTGCTGTGCCATGTGGATTACCTCCAGGGCCGGGGATCAAATCTGCACTGTAGCAGTTGAGGCTAGCTTGCAGCGCTGTGCTTTAACCTACTGCACTACCAGGGAGGGCCCATGTCTTGTAATATTTTTATAATAATTTATTTTAAATCTGGGAAACTATGTCCATTTTCACCAGCAGTTTTTAATCAATAAGACTGTATACTAGAATGCAGTAATGCAAGTGGTCTTCCCAGATTTTTTCAAAGGAAGATATACCTATTAAATCTCCTGATTCTCCAGATCAGGAGTGGAAGGGAGGATGTAAACTACAGGCTACACTGCCCATGTGCATAACCCCGCAGGTTAATGTTGTTGGGTATGATCGGCCATCAGTTCTCTGTAAAATGGAGGTAATAAAGCTATCAGAACCTTGTCCTGAGGATTAAACAAGGTGTATAAAATACATGGCAACAGACACATGCTAAGTATTCATTAGATGGCAGTTTTATTATTAATTCTGTTCCCATTTTTATTTCTGCTTTGCTGTTATAGTTAATGGGACTTGTTTCCAAGCTATTAAAAAGTAATGAGTGGGAACACAACACTAGTGACACAAAATAATGTTTCAGAAAGATACTGAATTTCATTTGGATTTAGTTCAATAGAGAATCATAGAAATTTTATAGCTTACAAATCTGTTATTTCTTAGACTCAGAAATGAAGGCAGAAAGTAACTTGTCCAAATCACATGTGTCATTAATGGCAAAGTGAAGGTTAGAGACCATAGCTCCGAACTTCCGTCCTAGAGTTCTGCCCATCATAGTAGAAATTCTGATTACCAAGTGATGGCAGATGAAAAGAGAAAAACAGACACATTATTCATTATTTGGAATATTAGAGAAAATTTAATCTTACTCTATTCCTAACGGGACTAGAGAGTCAGCATATTGAATAAAAACTTGATCTTTAGTGACCTGTGGCTTCTGGTAGAAGCTAGAAAAAACACTGAATGAAGGAAATGCAAAATAAAAGTGGTAGTTTTCTCCCATTTTGTCCTCCTCCTCCCCTCCTTCTCCTTCTTCCGCCTCCTCCTTTGCATCCTCTTTATTCCTTTATCTTTATTCCTCTCCTGTCCTTTCTATTCCTTCCTATTTCTCTTTGTGTGTATGTGTGTGTGTGTGTCTGTCTGTCTCTTTCATTTTTATTCCTTTTGTTTTTATTTCCTGATTATTTTCAGGAAGCTACTGGCATGATTTAATCACAACTGCCAAATTGTGACTGCAAAATGATTGTCAACAAAACCATTAATTGTTCTAAATGAAATGGATAATAAATTGCTAGACTCCCTGATTAAATGGCAAGGACATGAATCATAAATAGTATGTGTTTATTAGACTATGAAGTCATGTCAATTTCTTAAACACACACAAAAAGAGAATAAAAACACAATATTAGGGTTTAATTGACAGTGTTGGAAGACTAAAACTTCCCTGCTGATGTGAAGAGAAGGCATCAGCCTTTGTGAGAACTTGGATTATGATCTCTTGGAAACTATTGACATCAATAGCCTGCAAATCTTAATTCTAATATTGAATTCATCATGTGTTTTCTGAGAAGCAAATGCTGATATATTATGGTACAGGGGTTGTACTCAACAAGAATTGTTGAAAACTAAGTGTTTATCCTAACCCTCTACTGATTTGCTTATTTGGCAATTTTAGGTAACTCAATTTCTACCCAAGATTCCTAATTAGTAAAACAGAAAAATTTACTGCATTAGGATATAAGTGTAAATACACACATATCTACATATACACACATATATAGTTAGGATAAATCTACATATTTATTTTTTAGCATTCTGTGTATATACATACACATTGTACACCTATAATGTATTTAGGAAAATAACTTCCTCAATTGCTGAAGGTTAGATTTTCTATAAATCCTAGAAGTAAGAGAATTTTGTTTCAGAACTTTATGGAAAAAGTTAGATTGGTGAATGAAAATATTAACTAAATCTATGGAACTAAATATAATAAATGACACTGGTATGTCTGTGGTAGGCAGAATTCTAAGATAACCCCAATATTCCTACTGTCTGATATGGATGGGGTCTGTGAATAATATGAGATATTACTCCAATGATTAGGTTATGTGATGTGGCAAAAGTGAAAAGAGTTTGAAAATTAATTAAATCAGTTGACTTCTGAATTTGTCACAAGAGAGATTATACTAAGTGAGCTCAATTTATCAGATGAGGCCTTTAAAAAAGGGCCTCTAGGTCAGATATTTGTGAAATCAGAAACATGCTTTAAGACACCATAAGTTCTAGGCTGAAAGATGCTGACATCTGCCAACATCTATATGAGCCTGGAAGAAGATTCAAACCACAGATGAGATCTCAGTCCCAGCCAACACCTTGGTTGCAGTTTTGTGAGATCCTGAAGAGTGGACCAAGCTAAGTTATGGCTGAAAGCCTGGTCTTTGAAAACTGAGATGATAGAAGTCTTCTTCTTCTTCTATTTTTTTTAATAGAGATTTTATTTATTTATGCATATAGAACTGAAGTACAGGCCAGAGGTGCAGGGGCGGTGAGAGGATTCACTAGAGACAGAGTGGGGAGCAGAACAGGCTGACTGACAAAGGACATTGCTGAGAGGAGCAGTGGGTGGGTCAGGAGAGGTCTGCTGCTTCATGTGGATCACCTCCTGGGTGGAGATCAAACTCATACTGAAGTGGCTTTAGCTTCTTAGTGCTGTGCTTTAACCTGCTATGCCACCAGGGAGGGCCCATAAGTCTTCTGATTTAAGTCATAACATTTGTGATAACTTGCTATACAACAATAAAAAACTAATATATTGTCAACTTAGTGAGTAGGACTGTGTCTATCTCTATATTCGTTTTCTATATTGCTATAAAAATTGCCCAAACCAAAATAGATGTATATTTACATGCTTTATACTTTTGTAGTTCTGGAGATCAGAAATCTAAACTCACTTTACTGGGCTAGCATGAAGGTTTACTTTGTTCTGAATGCTCTGGGGGAGATTATGTTTTCTTGTCTTCCTCAGCTTCTTGCATTACTTGGCTTGCCTTACTTATGGCTTTTAAAGCATATCACTCTGATCTTTGCTTCTAACATTGCATCAACTTTCCCTCTGACTCTGACTCCTCTTACAAGGATTATTGTTATTACATATGTCCATCTAGATAATCCAGGAAAATCTCCCCATCTCAAGATCCCTAACAATCATAATAGTTGTTTTGTCATATGAAGTAAAATCTACGGGTTCTGAGGATTAGTAAACAGATAAATTGGGAGGGGTAGTGCATTCTTTATCCTACTTAAATATACCCTCCCAAGCCCCCAAAGCCACATTCCTCTCACATGTAAAAAAATTTTTTAAAAGATTTATTTATATTATGCATACAGAACTGGGGTACAGCCAGAAGTGCAGGGGCGGTGAGAGGATTCACCAGAGACCGAGTGGGGAGCAGAACAGGCAGATCGACGAAGCACACTGCTGAGGGGAGCAGCGGGCGGGTCAGGAGAGGTCTGCCACGCCATGTGGTCTCCTCCCTGACAGGCGGGAATCAAACTCATGCAGAAGTGGCTTTAGCTTCTTAGTGCTGTGCTTTAACCCGTGCGCCACCAGGGAGGGCCACATGTAAAAATTTTACCCCATCCAAAGGTCCCAAAAGTCTCTCTCACCCATCATAGCCTGAAATGACTTTTTGAGATGAGAAGGAGGCATTGATCAACAATAGTGATGATGGCATTCCTTGGAATCTCTCCATCCTCTATCTCTTCCAGTGAATGAAACTCCCATTTCTCAGGGTCAGTGTGCCTATGGCATTAGTAAGGTTGCTGCTATAAAACTTGCTGAGACATCCTGAGAGTACTTACTCCACCTTTTCATGGAAAACAAAATATGGGCCGAGTCCTGTTTTGAAGGCCTAATTGTGATTCCTTAGGGAGTTGTTGAGAATCATTAGTACCTTATTCTGAAGGTTTGTCCTCAGACTTTCCTAGTGCTCTTGCATATGCTTGAATCTTTAAGTATTAAGCCTTTAGAATATAATTTCCATGTAAAGTTTTACCTTTCATTCTTTGCAAAGTAGCAGGATTCTTTAGCAGTAGCAGGAATGCTGTGTGGTGCCAAAGCACACTGATTCTCTAACCTGAATTTGCTGCCTGTGGTTTCTTTGGTTCATTTACAAATTCAATCAAATGCAAGATGATAGCTCCCTGGAAATATCATCAAAACAACCTGTTAATAAAACAAAGTAGAGTTTGTTCCTGCCATGTATATCGCAAATATTTTTGTAATTACCACCCACTATCTTGACTGATTATAAGTGCATCACAATAGGGGAAGGGAAAAATCAGATACTTATTGAGGTTTGGAGTCTGATTTATGGCAGGCTTTTCAATGTGGGGGGTTTAAATCAGACTGGGTAAGAATCATGATGTGAAGTTGCCAAAGATTTAGAGGCAAGTGTTCAAATAATCTTGGATAGTAATCAGTTGGTTCAGTGGTTAATGCCATTTATTTAAGAATTGGAGAATTTAGATTTTTTAAAGGAAGTTTGTGAAATGAAAAATAATTTGCACTTTTGTCTTCCCAGGCAAGATTTTCTTGGAATAATGAAGAAAAACTGATGAGGCCTTTGCCATAATAAAGTTATGTTAATGTGAGTAGTAAAGAATATGGGTATAGATGATTTTGGTTTTCACAACAAATATTTCTTGAGAACCCATTTAGAAGTGGCAGAAAAAATAATGATGAAGAGAGGGACATGATATGGAGAACCCACTAAAGTAGATACAGAAGTATCTATGATTATGAAAAAAAGTTCAATTGTAGACACCATGGATGTTGAATATAACCCAATGTTGAGTTAAAAATAGAACAAATTGGGCCCTCCCTGGTGGCGCAGTGGGTTAAAGCACAGCACTGAGAAGCTAAAGCCACTTCCGCATGAGTTCCATTCCCACCTGCCCAGGAGGTGACCACATGGTGTGGCAGACCTCTCCTGACCCGCCCGCTGCTCCCCTCAGCAGTGTACTTCATCGATCTGCCTGTTCTGCTCCCCACTCTGTCTCTGGTGAAGCCTCTCACCGCTCCTGAGCCTCTGGCCTGTACCCCAGTTCTGTATGAACAAATAAATAAATCTTAAAAAAAAAAAAAGAACAAATTAAAACATGCAGAATAATTTCATTTCTCTAGATGTAAAAATTGAAGTAGCTTAACTGCATCCTTTAGGGAAATATTTGATGAAAAAAATATAAAGGAAAGAAAATGAATTATTACTATATCAATTAGGATTAACAGTTACTTTGGAAGGAAGACAGTGGATTGTGACAGAGAAGTCTGTAGATGTTCATTATATCCAGCCAATTGATGATGATGTTGAGTGCTAGCATGTCCTTACTGATTTCTGCCTGCTGAACTTGTTGATTTTTCAATAGAGGGA
Source organism: Condylura cristata (assembly GCF_000260355.1). Taxonomy (NCBI): domain Eukaryota; kingdom Metazoa; phylum Chordata; class Mammalia; order Eulipotyphla; family Talpidae; genus Condylura; species Condylura cristata. The sequence goes on along the minus strand of NW_004567107.1, from coordinate 54,152,102 downwards.
TGTTAAACTTTCCAAATATGATAATAGACTAGTCTACTTATAATTCTATTTTGTATTGCCTCATATATTTGAAGTCTTGTTGGTAGGTATGAAAACTTGGAGAATTGACTCTAATATCTATGTAATTCCCATGTGGCAGTTTCCAATCAGAAGGTTTCTGCTATGAATCTCTACTCCAGTGAACTGTGATTCCCTGGATTCACTTGTCTGCTTTTCTAATCTTGGAAGCAAAGTTTTTTCCTTACCTCCCCTCTCCTATGTATCAATGAAGACTTTTGATTTCTCAATCTGCTCATCATTTTACTTGTGTTAGAATGAATTTGGTGACTTTTCAACTCTTTTTATGAAGAATTGGAAACTGTAAGGCCCGCAAATTCATTTTAATGATGCTAGATTTAAGAAATTTCAAGGAAATATTTGGATCTCTATAATGTGATTGAGGAGTTTCTCACTATGAAAATGTCTAAAGAAGGGTGCCAATGTAGCTTTGTATGTAACATTGTTTTCCACAATATTTGTGAACTATATTTATTTGCTTAGAATCAGAATAAAACAAATTCTAAGCAATTTGGGCGACAGTAACAGAAGGAATTGATCATCGTCCATTTCCCCTACCATATTTACCCCATTTAACTGCCTTAAGCATCATTTACTTCAATTTTTAGTGTCTTTTTTTTTTATAAAATAATGATTCTTGTTTGTACCTTGAATTAAGATACAGCCTTTATTTCATGGACATGGCAAAGTCATTAAGATCATGTCTTTTTTTTTTTTTTCAAATGTCAGATAACATGATTTCGATTGCACAACTACACATTGTATCATTTCTCATCTTCTTACATAGATCTCATGTTATTACAAAAAATGCTATCTAAATACTTTTCAATAACTTGTTATCCTGTTATCACTTTAAATATACAGATGTTTCAAGATTGGCATAAAGAACTCTATACCTATTATCCAGATTCACCAGTTATGTAAGTATTATCCCATTTGCCTTATTATTTTCTCTTTATATATGTATGGTGAGAGTAAGTTGAATACATTGTGTAATTCACCCATAAACACCACACTGAGAATTTCTTAGATTTAGTTTTCCTTGTATAACTATAGTTCAGTTATCCAAATCAGAATTTTTTTTTAAGATTTATTTATTTATTCATACAGAACTGGGGTACAGGTCAGAGACGCCGAGGGTGAGAGGATTCACCAGGGACAGAGGGTGAGAGGATTCACCAGAACAGGCAGATCCACGAAGCACACTGCTGAGGGGAGCAGCCGGCGGGTCAGGAGAGGTCTGCCACGCCATGTGGATCTTCTCAGGGGCAGGCAGGGATCGAACTCATGCGAAGTGGCTTAAGCTTCTTAGTGCAGTGCTTTAACCCACTGCGCCAACAGGGAGGGCCCCAAATCCGAAATTTTTAATTGATACATTATTATCATTATTTAATTCAAAGCCTATATTCAAATGTATCAATTACCTGAATAAAATCCATTTTATACTTATTTTGATCAAGTTCAGAATCCAGTCTAGGATCTCACAGCATTTTTATTGCCATGTTTCCTAAGTCTTCGGTCTGAAAGATACTAAGACTTTCTTGATCTTAATACTTTTGAATAATACAAGTCAATTATGCTATAGAATGTCCTTCAATTTGGTTTGTCTGCATTTTGGTGGCACTACCACAAAAGTGATGGCCTCGTCTATTTATTTATTTTTTTAGCAGAAGTGAGAAATTATTCTAATTTATTTGTCTCACTTCAATGCTGAGAAATCTTACTTATCCTGCTCTCTATTACTAACTCAACTAGTTTATGTGGAATATATTCAAAAACAAAAGAAAGTTTTTTATTTTTATTTTTCCTACAGAAGAATTCTTTTTTTGGGGGGGGGTCATTGTTTCTTAAATTTTTTAATGTAGTGTTTTTTTTCTTACATCATTGTTAGTTTTTGGAAAATATATGATTTCTCCATTCAGGTATGGGCACCACAGTTCTCCCACCACCAGGCACCTATAGTCCATCAACCTATTCCCTTGTGTTCTTCCCCCTCACTCTTTGGCACCCCTTCTCCACATCCACCTCTCCCTTCCTGGATGTATCATATCTACAGCCAGTTTTCAAGGTTTATCTTTGTCTGACCCTTTGTTTAACTTTTCTATATTCCACATCTGATATTTATCTTTTCCTTCTGGATTACTTTGCTTAGCATAATCCCTTCTAGCTCCATCCTTGCTATTGAAAATGGCATGAGTTTATCTTTGACTGCTGAGTAATATTCCATTGTGTACATATGCCACATCTTCATGATCCACTCATCTGTTTGGGGGCATTTCTGTTTTTTCCATATCTTAGCTATTGGCTATAATAAACATAGAGGTGCAGGTTTCCTTTAAAAATTAGTTTTTTGTATGTTTCAAAATGAAAGTTTAAAAGGTGTATGTGACATCAACATTAGCATTATGTCATCCATGCATGCCAGATACTTAGTGACTGATTTGATGGTGTGTGTGGAGAGGTATTAGTTTTATTATACTTCACATACTGTAATACAAAAGTTAGTGCCAGATGAAGAATCTCCTAGCCAAAGGGTTTAGACTGTTAACCTCTGTATATTGGCATTGACTCAGATTAAGGCTGAAGGAAGCCATTCCAGATAAAGATGTGAGTGCTGGTAGTTCTTTTCTAAATAGTTTCCAGGTCCAGGTCTTTCAAAAAACTCAACATTTTCAGATGAGCTTATTAAAGTCACATTAAACAACTACATTAGCAGAAACAATACTCTTCAAATAGTTTCAAGCTGCAATGCCTAAGCACAGACAACCCAAATACAAGAAATCAGCAAAAAATCTAGAAAAGATTTCCAGGCCATCCCAAAGGACTTCCTTAGCCATGGGAGAAAAGAGCTACACCACAAAAGGAAATTGTGGTCTGATACCAGAATTCTATTGAGTGATCTTTAGAGTTTATTGATACATTTTTCTACATGTTAGTGATACAGAAGAGTATATGGATGTCTTTAGAGAGTGTGATTTTAGTCATCTCTCAATGAATATATTTTTACCATAATGTCTGGAGTTTAAGAATTCTCTGCAAGCCATCTGGTGGGGGTCAACTCTACTTAACTATTGCAATCAAGAGCCTGGGTGGGTAGAGTAGACTGGAGCAGGCCAACAGCGCCTCTTAGAGCACTACAGAGATTTAACAAATAAAAACAGAACATACAGTTCAATGTGAATTCAGATGAACAACAAATGATTGAGTGTAGCTACAGCCCACTTACTGCATCCAGAATTTCAGCTGTCTACTGTTTTTCTGGCTGCCAGGATATGCATTTAGTAAACCTCTACCGTATACATGTGTTACAAATAGCTGATCTTTGCTTGGGCTCTTACTTAACACCTTTTTATTCGAATAGATCATGTTTTTTTTTAAGCATTTGAGATATTGGAAGTTATAATTAATTAGTCAGAGGTAGCCCTAGAATATGAAGGGGAAAAGTTGACTTTATCAGCAAGGGAGGAGACTCCGTTGTTTTTTAAAAAACACACATAAGACTCACAATAACACAAGAAATATGGCCAGCACAAAATAAGAGGAACTCAAGTGTCATTATCTTCTCAAGGGCATTTCCTTATTATACCCTGACACTGTTACTGGTGTTTGAGATAAAGAGCCTAGGACATCAAAAAGTTTGTGTTTATGATACAATTTAATTGTTCTCTGAGCATTAATATAATGAATTGCAACTAAATAAATACTATTTAATAGACAAAGCCATGGATGATCTATTTGACAAAGATCTTAAAACCAAGCAAAACTTAAAATAACAATGTTCAGGTGTTTAATAAAAAGAACCTGCAGTATATGGAAAATAATACAGCTTTCTAGAACAAATTATTTCCTATGACTGCAAAACTCTAGACATTTTCCTGTTACTGCTTTTATTACTGGTATATTTCAGGTGAGTGTGTTAACTTGGTTGGAATTATGTGAATAATTTCTTTAATATCTTATTTTGCTTGGCATGTGCAAAATCAGTTTTCTCTAAATGATTAGCCTTTGAGGTTATAATTTTAAGTGACTTACGTCATACCTGTTGCCTCGAGTAAGAGGTTACACATTTTTTTTTAAACTTTGGAACTCAAATTACTAAGTCATTTTTTTGGTGGGGGGGAAGAGTAAATATAGGCTATTTTAATTTCCAAGAGAATACTTCATTTTTAATTTCCAAGAGAATACTTCATTTACAGAAAGATTCACCCTTGGGGGTCCTTTTAAAGGAGAGTAACTTTCCTAAACTAAAATGCTATTTAATTAATACCCATGTTCTATAAATGTTTTATGCCTTCATTTTGCAAAGAAAGATAAATATGTCGCAAAACTGGGCTGTGCAGATGGACAGAATTCTTTTAAAGTAGGTCCTTAAAAAGTGGGATATGGATATAGACACAGAGTGAGACAGTCAAGTGTCAAAAGAAATCTGTCGGCTTTTTAGCAGTTGAATAATTCAGAAGATGTACATTAAGCCAACTTCTTAATTTCCCGTTTCCCCTTTCTAATTCTCTCCTTTTCATCCTGTGATCTTTCTTCTCTCTCCCTCAAAGCTATTTGTTGCAGAGATGCCCTGGAAAGCAGGTGGTCTTCCTTAGAAGACAGCATCTGCTGCTCAGAATGAGAGGCTAAAGATCTAAAGGCAAAGGAAATGAAACCCACAGTCCTATAAATGCCTTTTAAAAATAGTCTTGTTTTGGTGATTTTTTGTTGAATCAACTGGAACACTTTTATTGTTCACAATAAAACAAATTGTCTAAAAGCAATGATCCTCCTCCTTTCATATTTCTGATACTGGGTTTATTTCCTTCTAACCATTTTCTGGATCAGGTTTCTTCCCTCAGATTTTACAAATGGTGTGGGAGGCTGCAAACCCTCTGAAGGTTTTTCTTAAGCCATTTGTTAATAATATCCTCACAGCATTGACTCCAGCCTTTATAGTCGTGATTGTTAGGGAAGCTTTAAGTGCACAGTGGTGGTTTTTTTTTTTTATTATTATTATTATTCTAGCCCTGGCGGAGGAAAAAAAAATCCCAGGAGGACTTTTGGCTGGCTTATTATCATCCAGAAACAAGAAATCAGAAATCAGAATGCCTGAACTGAGAGACTGAGCATTTTCTTAAACTATAACCCTGAATTGATAGTGTAGTATAATAGAAAGAACAGCACTCTGGACTTAGCAGGACCTAAATTTAAATCCCAATTCTGTATCTTACTAAATACTTAGTACAGGTTACTTAAGAGTTTTAACCTTAAGTGCTATATATATAACACACACACATACTGTATAATGTTACTTATTTAGGAAGGATTTTTGAGCCATAGTTTCTTATCCATAAGGTAGGTAGAATAATACCCATTTCACAAGCTTGCTGCTTGAAGAAAGGGAAGTGCTTACCAGTGCTTATTAAGCAGACCCTTAAGAAATATTTGCTTCCTCCATGGATCACCTCTCATTGCTCTCTTCCTTCCTCTGCTCAGGTCACCTGGGCACACACATGGGACTGACATTCTCATGGCATCTTTTGTCTTTTACAGGGGGAAATATCCAGATGCAGTACAAACCTGTCCCAGCCTGTCATGCTATTGAAACAAACTTTGTTCATGAAAAAGACCCTTTGTCTTTTTGCTGGGGCAGACCCATGTCAGACCCCACTCTGCGAGGAGAGAGGAAGCTAGGGACACCTGGCTTGGCAGAAGGCATTTCCTCTTTGAACCGCTGCCCAATCTCTTCCTTCCTTGTTCCCCTCAAAGCTATGAAATGTGATAGTAAGTTTCAAGGTTCTGCTGTTTTAGGGCCACGAACCAAATTTTGTCAGTTCATTTAGTAATACAAATGATCCTCACATGTCTCTAGCAGTTCATCAGTGGGTACCGTTTCAGAATAACAGAAATTGCCAGTACCAAGATTATTTGCCTACATTTTGTTCTCTCCCCTCACTTCCTGTCTGCTTTCTTCCAGGCTAGTATCTCTTTCTGGCCCCAGACTGACAGGCAGCTTCACTAGCACCCAGTACTCAGTACTCTTACCCTAGGTTCTCTGGGTGCACTGAACTGTTCCAGTGCATCTTCTTGCAACTGAATTTTGTCTGTTTTTGTACTCTTTAGTTTCCTGACTCTTGCTGATTTCTGCTTCTAGTTTCAGTGTTTGGTGCTTGAGATAACGGTTGTTTAAGACAGATACACACTACCAAAGAGCCTAATACAGAGTCATGTTCTGAACTGCAAGAATAGTTTTCAAAGTAATCAATTGTGCACCTGTTTACTTTCCAAAGGGAAGTTGGAGAATAAGGTAGATGACTTGATAAGAGTAGAATTAAGTGTTACAGTAAAAGCAAACACAACAGGCTATGTAAGTAAAGAACAGTGTAATCTTACGTGATTTTCCCTCTTAGTTAACATGCTTTTCCTTCAACAACATAAAAATGCTTCACACATTTATTGGAATGTAGTTTATACACCATAAGTAAATGAACAATTTAATGATTCTTAACAAATCTATAAAAGTGTGCAAACATCAGCATGATCTAATTTTAGAAGTTTTCCATCACCTTAGGAAACCTATTTGCAGTCAATCTTCTTGCAGACATATGCACCCCAAGTTACCACTGATCTTTCTGTCTCTACAAATGTCTATTGCACCTTTCATATAAATCACATAGTGGTTACCTGGATTCTTTTATTTACCACAGTTATTTTGACGTTCAGTGACATTTTATCTTGCAAGTTTAATTCCTTCCGTTTTTTGCCTAATCCTGTATTGTGTGGACATAGCACAGTTTACCTATCCAGGCATCAGGTCAGTAGACATTAACTGGGCTGTTAGAAAAGTCATGATGCATTTCTGCTTGAAACACAGAAAAATATGCCGTGACTTTTCCAACAACCATATAGTTTGTGATCAGTTATGGTAGTGCTTCTATGAACATTAGTGCTTGAGCCTTTGTGCACTTGAGTCTTTGTGCACATGTTTTCATTTCTTGGGTAGATTCTTTAGAGTAAATTTGGTAAATGCTTTGGTATGTTTATATAACTTTATAAGAAACTACCAGTTTTTACAACGTAGATGTTGCAGCTTACATTTCCACCAGCAATTTATGAGATCCAGTTTCCGTTTTCTTCATCTACTTGTCAACACTTGGTATTGTCTTGTCTTTTTAATTAGTCAATCTAGTGGGTATGCAGGGGTAATGTATTGTGGTTTTAATTTTTCCAATGACTAATGATGCTAAATACTTTTAAATGTACTTAACATGATATTCATATGCCATTTTGCTTATTTTGTAATTAGGTAATCTTTCCATTTTTGGGCACATGGGCTCTTTCCATAACTTGGCTATTGCAAATAGTGCTACAATGAACATAAGAATGTATATATCCCTTCAAGAGTGGAATTTCTCCCCCCCCCTTATTTACTTTTTATACCATTCTTCATTTTGTACATTTTTCCATCTCAGTTGTAGTCTCCATGAGCTTTCCACCACCAATTCATTCATGTGCCATTGCCTCAGGAGTAGAATTTCTTGATCTGCACATATCATCACCTGTTCTGTGGCTTGTACTTTGTTTTTTAAAAAAGTGCAAAAACTCCTAATTTTGATGAAGTCCAATTTTTCAGCTTTCTCTTATGGCTTATACGTTTGATATTATACCTAAAATCTTCTTGCCTAACTAAAATTCAGAAAAATTTTCTCAGGTGATTTACTCTAGATGTTTTATGTTTAGTTATTATATTGTTATCTGAAATCCATTTTGAGTTAATTTTTGTATCTGGTGCTGGCACAACCATTTATTTAAAAGACTACCTTTTTGAGGATAGAAATCCATGAGAATATATCAAAACAAAAAGCTTCTGCACAGTAAGGGAAACTATCATTAAATCAATATGACACCCTATTCTGTGGTTGAAAATATTTGCACATCATTCATTTGACAAGATCAACAAAGCATTCATATAACTCAACAAAGAAAAAAAAAAAACCCATTCAAACAATGGACAGAAGAACTAAAAAGACTTCTTCAAAGAAGCCCTACAGAAAACCAATGACCAGTGAAAAAGTGCTCATCATCTTTTACCATCCCACAGTGATAATGCATCTCACACCTGTGAGAATGGTCAATATAGAAAGTCCAGAAAGATCCACTGATGAGGATGTGGAATAAAAGGAATCCTTGGACACTATTGGTGGTAATGTAGATTGGTACATTACAGAAAAGTGTGGAAGTTTCTCAATATATTAAAAATAGATCTACCATAGGATCCAGCATTTCCACTCCTGAAAAGTACAATGGTAGTAATTTGAAAGGATATATGCACTCTTATATTCATGGTAGCAATATTTACAATAGCCAAGTTATAGAAACAATCCAAGTGTACAAGCACAGATGAGTGGCTTAAGATGTGGTGTATCTACAAAAGGAAATACAAATCAGCACTTAAAAAATAGGATGAATCCTTGCCATTTATGACAACATGGATAGAACTGAAAGGGATCATGCTAAGCAAAATAAGTCAGGAGGAGAAAAATAAATATCACATGACTTCACTTTTATGTTGAATATGATCCTTTGTAATGAAACAAAGGATCAGTCAAAAGTAATCAAAAGTCACAGGAGTCTGTCAGTGAAATTAAGGCTAAAAGAGGAGCTGGGAAGGGTGAAAAGTAATAAAGCAATGTGCAGAGGGGTCTCAGTGGACCGCTGGGGAGAACTATGTATGCATGCGTTGGTGGTGGAGTGCCTGGTGACAATACATCTGAAGAGGTGTGGTGTGCTTACATTTCTAAGTCACAGCAAGCTATAAAATAATATTACCTCAATAAAATAAAATGTAAAAAGAAAAAGACGAGCTTTTCCTCAGCAAGTTTCTTGGCATCTTTGCTAAGAATCAATTGACTCTAAATGTCAGGGTATGTTTCTGGACTTGATTTTGTTCCACTAATCCATAGCCCTACTCTTACGCAAATACTACTACACTGACTATTGCTTTAAAGTAAATAAATGTTCTTTTTCAGAATTGTTGCGACTATCTAGGTAATTTCAATTGCATATAAAGGCTGGTATTAGATTGCCAATTTCTAGAACAATTCCTGAATCTTCTCATCGATTAACATATTATGTCTTTTCATTTGTCAATAATTCCTTTCATTACTTTCAGCAATGCTTTATAGATTTCATTGTACAAATCCTTAACTTTTGAAAAATTTACAGGTAAGAGTCTTGTTCTGTTTTATTCTTTGTGAAGAGAATGAAAATTCTATTAAAATTTTTATTGCTAATTTGAAGAAATAAAATTGAGATTTTTAAATTGCTCTGGCATTCTACATTCTTGCTTAACGTTTTTCTAGTAGGTTTGCATTGTGTGTATGTGTATTCCTTAAGAATTTGTACATACAGAATCACGTCACCTAAAAAAAGAAGTTTACTTCTTCCTTCCCAATCTACTTGCCATTAACTTCTTATATACATAGCTTCCAGTTTTATTTATAAAGTATATGGTTAACTGAAGATTTTTCATAGATGCCCTTTATCAAGTTGGAGAAGTTTCCTTCTATTCCTGTTTTGCTGAATGAGTGTTGGATTTTACTAAGTACTTCTGCTTCTGTTCGAGGGCCTTGTGGTTTTGTCCTTAATTAGACTACAAGATATATTATATTGATTGGATTTCTTGCATTCTTGGGATAAATCTGCCTTTGATCATAATCCTTTTTATATGTTGTTGAATTTGTTGGCTAATATTTTAACAACTTTTGTATCTATATTCATAAGAAATATTGATCTATAATTTTCATGTTGTATCTTTGTCTTTGGCATCAGGTTAATGTTGGCTTCATGGAATGAATTAGGAAGTGTTTCTTTCTGGTGTGTGTATGTGTAGATTTGGGGCGGCACTGATGTTAACTCTTTTTTAAATGTTTGGTGGAATTCACCGGTAAAAGTCAATCTGGTCTTGAACTCTTCCTTGTGAAGTGATTTCTGATTACTGATTTTACCTCTCTACTTTTTGAAAATCTGTTCTAAGTTTCTATTTTTTCATGAGTCAATTTTGATCATTTGTGTGTTTTTAGGAATTTGTCCATTTTATTTACTTTCTCAATTTTGCTAGTATTTTTTTT
>NW_004567107.1:54128807-54140993 GCF_000260355.1 Condylura cristata | reverse complement strand
TGCAGTGCTTTCACCTGCTGCGCCACCAGGGAGGGCCTCTAGCCTCCCTTTTAAAGAGCCCTTTCTAATAACCCAGGATAACCTCCCCACCTCAGAATTCCTAATTACATCTGCAACATCTTCATTACCTTTAAAAGAAACATACTTTTATTATAAATTCCAAGTTTGGGAAGGTACACATTTGGGAGGTCATTACTCAGTCTACTACAGTAATTATATAGTCTTGGCCTAAATATTTATCAAGTCAGTACTACCACCAGGGTGGGAAGATTTTAAAAATTAGGAGTCGTAAGAGAAGCAACTATAATAATATAGGACAAAATATAATATTAAAGCCTATGAAGAACTCCAAAAGAATCAGAATAATGGATATTATTCAACTTACAAGACAATGGAGTTAGGTTGGAAAGCTACATTTAATATATTTACTGTATTGTCTTGAATGTAGTTAATGTGACTTGGTAACAGACTTTATATGGGGGATTCATTTTTTCTTTTGCTCCAAGGTAGAGAAAATCTACACACAAATATTTCTGGGTTGTCTTAAGGGTTAGGTTGATGTCAGAAGTATACTTGGAGCCTCTAGATACAAGTTTTATGATATAGTTTCCTTTCCAATAATAATACTTATGTATGAGCATTTTCTGGTGTATGTCACACAAAATATGCTTCATAGTGGGGAGATTTTAAAAATTAGGAGTTATGTTTTCCACTGGGGCCTTTGTAACTGATCTTTTTAAATGTTGATTCATCTGTATTTGTGTTACTCATATTATGTTCATCTTGAAAAGACCTTGATCTGACTTTTATTCAATTAAATTTTACTGCTTTGTATTCTAAAGCCAAACCATAACTATAAACCTAGAAGAAAAGTTATGATTGAATGAGAGGACATCACAACATGTTAACTGCCCTCTTTCCATCATTTATAAGTCTCTAGTTGTGAGCCAGGAACTTTCTACCCACTAAATTCAATGTTAAACATTGAACCCCTTTGTTAAATTTTATTTTAAAGTTTTTCTTTACCAAGATGAAGACTTTTGAAGGATAATCCAATGAAAAATAACATGAGACTATTTTTGATATGAGAGTACAGTCAGAAGATGTGATCTCATCGTTTGGATCAAACTCTTGCAACTTATGTAATTTTACTGAAGTCAAATAACCTCTTCAAGTATCAATTTTCATTAAAAATAGATTCATTTATTTTTTTCATTTGAGGTAACATTAGGATCACCCCATCAGGTATCACACCATATAGTGCACCAACTACTATGTCACCAACTGTTCCTCACCACTGTCCATTGTGCTTCCTTTTTTGTTCTAATCTCCTCATCACACCCTTGACTCTATGGATGCTTCATTCCTAGAGTAAGTGTTCAAGTGTCAGATTTAAGCATGTCTCTATCTGACCTTTAGTTTGTTTCTCTGTATTCCACATTTTAGTGATACCACTCAGTATTTATCTTTCTATGACATGAGTACACACACACACACACACACACACACACGACCACAAAACTGTTTTGGGAGCATCTAGATTGTTTCTGTAATTTGGCTATTGTAAATAGGGCTGTGATAAACACAGGAGTACAAATCTTTCATATTAGTACCTTTAAGTAAAGCATTTTTGGATTCTGTTTGCTAGGATTTTACTGAGGATTTTTGCATCTGTGTTCATTAGATAAATGGGTCTCCAATTTTCTTTTTTGTGTGTATTGTCTTTGGTTTTGGAATTCGAATAATATTTGGGAATGTACATTTATTTATTTATTTGCAGGCGATTGAACATGGTATGCATTAATTCATCTTTAAAGGTTGGATAGAACTCACTCATGAAGCCATCTTGTTCGAGTCTTGTTTTTTAAAAGTTTTTTGATACTGCTTGTGATCAGTTTTTTCAGTGTTTCTACTTCTTGCCTGTTCAATCTCAAATGATTGTACCAGTCTAAGAATTTGACCATCTTTTTAGGTATTGAGTTTGTTAATGTATAGATGTTCATAATAGCTTAAGTTATCTCTGAACCTCTACAGTATCAGCTGTAATTTCTCCTCTTTTGTTTTTGGTTCTTTTATTTGAGATTTGTCCCTTATTTTCTTAGTGATTCTTGCTAGAAGTTTGTCTATTTTGTTTATTTTTTTCGAAGAACCTTCCTTTGATTTCATTAATTTTGAACTATCTTCTTTATGTCTACTTCATTTATTTCTGTTTTGATTTTTATTACTTCTGTCCTACTGACTTTTGGATTGGCTTGTTCTTTTTTTTTCTAATTCCTTAACATGAAATAGAATGCTATTTGAGCTCCTTCTTGTTTTATGTGAGCTTGTATTGTTCTATAGAACACACTTTGTAATAAGCTTGCATGCATCCCGTAAGTTTTAGAACATTGTGTCTTGATTGTGATTTGTCTCAAAGTATTTTTTTTATTTCTTCCTGATTTTATCCTTAAATAGTACTCATTCAGTAGTGTGTTGTTCAGTCTCCATGTATTAAAGGATTTCCCTGCTTATTTTGACAGTCGATTTCTAGTTTAATACCTTCATGGTCCCAGATGATAGTAGGTATGATTTTAGTCTTTGTGAATTGGTTATTTATTTTGTGACCCAGACTGTGGTCTTTTCTGGACAATGCCTCATGTGCACTTGAAAAAAAAATGCATATTCTGTTTTTGAGGACAGTGACTATAAGTTTCTACTCGATCACTATATCTAATTACAAAAGAAGGATAAATATGATAATAAACCCTATTATATGAAATACAGCCCCCTTACTGATAGACCACATGTGCCTAATTTCTGCCAGTAAATACAATGTTATGTATACCAAAAATAGGTAAGGATCAGGCTGTTAATATTTAGAAATAATTACTAATAAATCATTAAAGGTAAACACTATTACATTTTCAGTTTAGAATGACAGTATGAGTAAGATAGACATTCATGGAGCACATGCACTTTCTCTTGTACTATTGTGAATATATAAAATGTACATACATGTGGGCATATGTGATATATATATGTTATTCAATTAGGTGAGGAAAAATCTAATTAAAATTTTAAAAATTCTGTATTTTACCCCCATTATAGGTCTGAAATAAAATCAGTGCTCTAGAGAGAAACAATCTCTTAATACTGTACCAAGAAGAACAAAGGGAAATGTTTCTTTCAAAAATAATTTCAAATGATTTACAGAAAATGTCATGGTTAGATAATTTTTTGGTTTTTTCCATTTCATTTAAAAAAATTATTTTTAAGATTTATTTATTTATTCATACAGAACTGGGGTACAGGCCAGAGATGCGGAGGATGAGAGGATTCACCAGAGACAGAGCAGGCAGATCGACAAAGTACACTGCTGAGGGGAGCACCAGGTGGGTCAGGAGAGGTCTGCCAAGCCATGTGGATCTCCTCCGGGACAGGCAGGGATCGAACTCATGCAGAAGTGGCTTAAGCTTCTTAGTGCTATGCTTTAACCTGCTGCGCCACCAGGGAGGGCCTTTTTTTCCATTTCATTTTAAAGAGAGAAATATAATTCCTTTGCTCTTTAGGATCAAGTGCCTGAACTATTACTTCTTGACCTTCTATTGCTGTAGTGAAGTCATATCTAACTTATTCTTACGTCTTGATGACATTCCATCAAGCTTCAAGAAAAGGAGTAAATGGTTAACATCAGATGATGTTCCCATATTTTGATTGTCAGGATATTCAATAATGAAAAAATAAGGGTATGATTTCCTGGAGGTATATTCTATAGGAAATTCTATGTAAACTTTTGGATACCAGTAAAAAAAAAAGCCTGCAACTTATCACATAAATAATTTAATAAGAAAAGATATGTCATCAGGTTGGTCAGACACAGTGAGACCTTCAAAGTACTAATCAAAATGTCTTTTAGTGCAGTCATAAAACTGAAACTAAATTGTTTGGTACATAGTATTTTGTAGATGCAGACAGTCACGAGAACATCTCCCATAGTATATCCTCTTCATAGTATATCCCTTGACACTCTTTAATCATAACTACCACACAATAACTCTGTTATGATCACTTGCTTATTTGTTTATTTAATCATCTTTCCAGCCAGTCATTTATCCTCTAGTGCCCATGTACAGTACTCAATTTGCTTTGCCTTTCTTGGAGAAATGGGTACTGTTATCAAATGCCACGCTCTTTGCTAAACATGTTTGCTAGTTAAGATGCAAAACTTCCTATGTGGTAGGTGCTATGGCCATTTCCTATCTGAAGCATACATTATGTGAACAGATCTATTATTAGAATTTCAATACTCAATTGCAAATCTTTTCTTCTAAATCTCAATTTCTGAACTTTTAAATAATCTACATATCTACTACTTCTACCATAGCACAAGGGTACAGATGGCATGGTAAGAACATGGACTCTGAGATTAGGTCAAAATTCAAATGCTGCCTCTACATTGTGACCATGTGCAGATCGCTTAATCTAACCATGTCTCAATTTTCTCCTCTGTAAACCATATTTAACTGTAGTATCCCCAGTGAAGGGTTTTTATGAGAATTACTTGTATTAATATTTATAAGATGCCTAGAATAGTACCTGGCAAATATGTTAATGATATATGCACTATGCTAAGTTAAGCACTATGTTCATGATTGCTAGATAAAATGTTAAAAATAAAATAATATGTACTTTCATTCCTCCCTTGTATGGTGTAATTTTTCCTTTATTTTACATTTCTGAATCACAAAATGGAAACTCTACAGATGTAGCCTCTTCTCTTTTACTCCCCCACCCCCAAGAACACTTGAATGACAGATATTTTACTGGCTTACTACACAATGAGAAAAGGTTGACGCAGCAAGGAAATGTGTAGGTGGATGGCAAGGAGATTAATGAGCATCTGAACCTGTCTGGATGTTCCTATCTGTAGCATTCCTGGCCCTCAAATATTTATATCTCCTTGATATATTCATAATGGATAGAATTATATTGTCACTTAGCAGAATATTTCAGGTGTGGGAAAGGTGAACACAAGTGACATTAATTCACTGAGATAATTAAAGAAAAAATACTTAAGGGAACACTTCTTGACTTAATTATTATAACTGGGAGCATTATTACTAAGCTAACGTGAACACTGATAGGCTTGGGGAAGGAGGCAAGATTAGTCAGAGTGCGGACTATCCTGCTGTGAAGATCTGTTTACTACCATCATTCAACATTTCTATTTCCTCCCTGTGATAGAATTTCATGTCTCTTCTGCTCATGGCCACATATTCTGTGCTGTGCAATTGGAGAGTTCAAAGCAGCCCCTCAATTTCTCCCCAAACAGGAACTCGCTCTGCTCTCTGGGGATCTGCACCAACTGAGGTAGCCTAAGAGCAGCAACAGGCTCCCACTGTAAGGATTCCACCCAGGACAATGGAGAAGAGTCCAGGGACAGTGAGTTCCTGCCCCCTTGATTGGTGCCATAGCAGATGGAGATAAAGAGAACTTACAAAAGAAAACGGAAAGGGCAAATGTGGCTGGAGAAAGCTAGATGGAAGGAAAGATGATTGGAAGTGGAGAGCTGAGCAAGGAAATAAAGTGAAATGGAGAATGACTTGTGAAGAGAGTGAAAAGTAAAACAAACAGAAAATAGAACAATACAAAATATCTCCAAAGTTCTCTCTCCTGTGAGCTCTTTTTATGCTGTGAATCTTTCACAATGTGTTGTGATTTCTTGATTCTATAACTCTCTGTCACTTCTGGAGGAGGTGCACATGAACAGGGCAAGGTCATGGTCAATGGGTAGCTGATTCTAAGACAGAAGGATTGATAGAGAAGGTTATCAGGGTCTTACAGAGGAAAAAAAAAAAACAACCTAAAAGCAAAAGAAGGAGAGTGAAGTTGAGCAGAATTAACAAACATATCATTACTAACAAAGATGATAGCCAAAATGTTATCAGGAATGGGAAAATCTCATGCACTCTGATTTGCTCTCTTTCATCCAGTTTCAAACATTTTATATCCAGTAAAACACAAATGCTGAGTTCTGCTTTAAAAAAAAAAAGTGGAGGTAGTTAAGGAGGATGAAATCCATATGTTTCTGATTCATTTACACAAAACTCATTGAAATTCAGCTCAGTGTAGGGTGATTGAATGTCATATATGCCAATGCACAGCATAGTAATCGTTTTAAGCCATTTTTGACGCTCCAGGAAGTCTCTAAGAATAAACAACATGAAGCCCCAAAGGCCTAACAGTGCAGTCTGAAAGGGAAAGCCAAAAATATCTGAAAGAGAGTCTGCATTTCCAAATTCATCAGTCTGCCGTGAAGAATCCAAGGATATTTTATGATGCCCAGGAGCCCAGGAAATGGCAGCGAGGGCATGACAAGTGGGAACTAGAGAGAGTCCTCACCAACAAATATTACAAAGGAGAGAGAATAAAAGAAGATGAAGCAAAATGCAAATGAGGAGAGAGTGAGGCTCTATCTGAAAATAATTGGAGGTAGACTGAAATAAGGAAAACAACATGCAGAATTGAGAAAAGAAGATCGGGGAGTTAGAAACAAACCCAACCTTGAAAGAATAAAGTCACACACCTGCAGTGTTGTTGGTTGCTAGTGTTCCTGATTTCAGCATGTCATTCCATTTTATATACTGGCTTGAAGTTCACCCAGAGACAGACACACTTTCCATACCCTAAGAAGAAAGCACAATCTATTCTTGCCATCTGGTAGCGTCATTGTGGTAGGGGGAGAGAAGCCATAAATGAATAAAAGGGAAGGATGAAGGACAGGTCAAGACTCTGCTTTCAGCACCTGCAAAGGTGACTGGTATGGACCTAATGTTTATACTCTTTCCCTCAGATTCCTATGTTGAAGTCTTATCCCTCCATTGTGAAGGGGTTTGGAGATCAGGACTTTGGGAGGTAGTTAGGTTAAGATGTAGTCACGAGGATGGGCACCTCAGGATGGAGACTGGAGCTCAGTTCTCTCCTCCATATGATGCAGTGAACAACAACCATGTGCAAGCCAGGAAAATGACCCTCACCAGGATATGGCTGTGCCTGAACCCTGGTAGCAGTTTTTCAGCCTCTAGAATGGTGAGAAACAAATTTTCTGTAGTTTAACATACTCAGTCTATGGTATTTGTCCTGGCAGCCTGAGCTGATTAAGATGTGATGATCTATTGAGTCATTATTTACTGAGATAGGGGAAAGTGGATGTGTTACATTTGAGATGGCTGAGATACAGCCACATGGAAATGTTAAAGAAGTGATTGGTTACATACATTTGGTCACCATGCATATTGAAGTATGATATTGAAACCATGCAAGTAGTTGACAACTGCAAGTAATAATAGCTAATATATATTGAACTCATCAATGTGTCAGGAACTATTTTAAGCAGTTGATATGGATGATCTCATTAATCCTTATAATAGCCCTGTAAGCTAGAGCATTTGCTATTCTGACTTTACATATGCGAAAACAGGGGATGAAAGACTCTTCTCCGTGAAAGTGAATCATCTAAGAGAAAAGACCTCAGATTGCAACATTAGGGGTCCTATCGTTGAATGATGAAAGCCCAGCCTCCCATACTTGGAGCTTAAGACAAATCCCCTAAGGGTTCCCTCCTGAATAATAACTGATAGCCACAGATCATCATACATTTGAGAAAGTCAACAAAATGAAATACAAAGGTCAAGACAAGCAAATGTGGGGAAATGTTTAAGCAAATGGAGAATGAGAGGAAGAAAAAAGGGAAGAAATCCACAGGAGCAGAGATAAAGAATGCCTTTGTCTTAATTTATCACTCAGTACATGGTGACTTTTTATAAAGATTCCGAGTGTTCTTTAAAATGAGTAAGTCGAAGTTGATGAGTAAGTCGAAGTTGATGGCAGTTCTGGTCTACACATATCCTTTATGATAAATTTGTTAGTCCTATTGTTGACATCTTCTCCATCCACATGACTTGTTGTCTGTTTTATCAGTAACCAAAACATGTAACTGTCCAAGTATTATGATTATTATCTGTTGTGCTTTTGTCAGCTTTTCCTCCTATATTCTAAAGGTTTTATGTTAAGTGCACAAAAAATTATATTTTTGATACAGATTAAAACTTTATCATTATGCAGTATCACTTTATCTTTAACTATGCTTTATATATGATATTAATATCGGTTAGTTTTTGCCAACAACATACCTTCTTTCTATCCATTCACATTTATTTCTCTCCTGTTTACTCTGTGTCACTTATAAATAGCACATTGCCGTATTTTATTTAAAGATCTTTATCTTTTATCTGGTACATTAGTAATATAATTACTGATAAATTGCTATGCTTTTTCTATATATTTTCACATGGTCCTTTTAGCCTTTTCTTCTTGTATTTTTATTATTTAGATGTTTTCCACTTTTCCTTCATTTGTTCTTTTGGAAATGGTATGTCCCTTCATTATTCTTTAGTTCAAGTTGTTTTTCCTTTTTTTCTTATCATTAGGATAGAGCAAACTACAATACAATTTAGCAGGTGACAGTTTTATGTCACTTTCATCCAAACTCTTTGTCATCTAAAATTTGTCAGAACACCCAAACATACCTAGGACCCATCCATTGCTTGTCTTATTTTGGGCAGGATATTCATTCCCTCAATTTTCTTCATTTATGAAATAAGGTTGGTACTTTGTAATAACCTTATAGGGTTAATGTGACGATAAAGTAAGCCAATGTTTCAAAAGCAAAGACCATATGATCCTAACATATGGTAAAGCTTTAGGTTTCTATCTGACCCCCTTTTTTTTAGGGTGCACCTTGATCACACTGAAAGATGACTCCATAGATTCTTAGAGTCAAGTAGACTTGGAAAGTTTAATTACCTTGTAAATGGCTAGCTTTATTTATTTTACACTGATTCAATTAGTTTCAAATTCAGAGAGGGACAATTCTGAAGTTGAATCAAGTTATGTGTGTGAGTGGGTAAATGCTTGTGTCGGTATTTGGTCTGTTAATACCAGGTCCCTTCTGTTTCTCTTCCCTGCTTTGCTGAGCTCAGTAGAATGACTGATACCAGAAAACTATTTCCCAGTGTCCTCTGTCAGCTGATTTCTTGCCATGTTTGAATAATGGATCTTACCAGAGGTGTTACAGGAAGAAGAAAGAAACCAGTATGTTTCACCTTTTTGCTTTCCATTTGGAGCCATTTTCCCAATATGACTGTGTCTGTTCCATTGCTCTGACTTCCTGTGAATAGACTGTATTTTGAGTTTCCACTCGGTGATTTTCTAAAGGAGCTCTTTAATCCCTCTAGTTTAGTAAGGCAACGTCTTCTTAGTTCTGTTCATCTCTGGATGCTTCCATGTTCTTTATGAGACTTCTCAAGTACTTCATCATCTTTGTAACCAGTCACCTGGATTAAATGTTCTTTATAAATACTTAGTGTGGCTACCATTTTCCTGGTTAGGCTATGATTGAAGCCATGTGAGTGGCTGTGTGTGTGTGTGTGTGTGTGTGTGTGTGTGTATAGGAAGAGAGTGAGAGAGAGTAATGGAAGAGAGGTAAGAGAGGAGGTAAGAGAAGAAGTAAAAGGTTACATTATTTGGGAATGTAATAAAAGTAGTAGACTCCTCCATTTATGCTTTATGCATGCCAAAAAAAACAGTAGCTGCTAAAACATGAGCTAGTTAGATACTTCAAGGAAAAAAAATAAATTCACCAGAGTCCCTGAATGACTTAATTGATCCACTTAGGGAGGTAAGATACTATAAATTATATGCACATATCCATAGGTATTCACATATATCTTTGTTGCTGATTGATGTGATAGTTCTGGAACAATAACCTTTACAAAATAGTTACTTTCTTGCTTGGGTTACTTCCTCATTCCATGAAGGAAAAAAAAAAAGTTTTCTGCTCATCTGAATGTTTTTGCTTTTGCTAGAAAATTCCAGGGAAATCCTGGCCACACATAGCTGTCCCTCAATGACACCTGTGCTCTAAATGGGAAAGGAGATCCTAACAGTCACACAACACCCAGGATTGCTGATAAAATACTATCAGTTAAAAATAGGACTGTGAGCTGGGCAGAGTGAGGGGTGAGGTAGTATGCTGGACCTAAATCGTACTGGCAGGATTTTTAAATTTTGGTTTTGCTACTTATAAAATGCTTTCACATTAGAAATATTAAAATCCTTGCTGAAGAAAAAGTCACTAAAAGGAATTACTTTAGAGAATTCCTTTTTCGCCTTTTAGGGATAGTTCTTTTCATTGCTATGTCCCCACCCAGATGAAACTGTACTCTTGGTTTTATGTCTCGGTGTCTGTTTCAGATTTTCCCTTTCCCATTTTGAATGTTGACTCCTTTAATTACTTTGCTATTCATTTGCCAAGAAGAATATTTTTCAGTCTAGTCCTGTGTGTCTCTAAAACTTACAGCAATTTCTCTACATAATATTCTCTGTGAAATGTAACGGACTTGCACTGTTTTCTTTCAATCCAGGAAAATGTAGAAAAGCTTTTTCAACCATGCTGAAAACCCTAGTAATAGATTTGATCACATAAGTATAGTTTCCTGTGCTTCAGGTGGTTAAAGGCAAATGCTCATAATAGAGCCTCCTTTTTGGCAATAAAATTAAATGTATTCAGAAGGGATAATGCAGGGATTCTGCAAAATATCTTAACATCAACGGATATTTACTGAGTATCTATTTTGTTCCAGGCAGTGGCATTCTAAGAATTTAACAACTAAACATATAATACTATAGGGATTATTTTTAAACAAGTATTTAAAAGTTAGCATTGTTCCTGACATGCACTAATGCTCAACAGAGTGGCAGTTGTTAATAATTGGAGGGTTTATAGTTGAATCCTGGGTGCCCCTGCTCCAAGGAATGTTGTATACACCACCTGATCTTTCCCATATATGTTCTTTTCCAGTATTACCCACTTTACCCTAATCCCTAACTTACTATTTTGTGTATGCATTGTTCCTATTTCCTCAATAACTAACCTGTCTACTTTAACCTCAGTTCCAGTTATTGCTTTTATTTCAATAATGACAATACACTGACTTTAACTCTTGCCAGGTATTGTACTAAATGCTTTATAACTATTGTCTCATTGAATCCTATGGACTCAATCTAATTGACTCTTTTTTTTATTAGAAGCTAACGTTCACTGAAAATTAAGCAAACTGCCTGCATTGCTAGGAAGTGGCAGAACCAGGAGCAGAGTCCAGGCAACTTGCCTCCAGAGCTTGTGTTCTCAGTATTAGCACCTGTGGCCTGCACTTTGGACCAGGTCGAGCAGGTGATGTTTGCACTTGTCAGGTGTGACAGACTCTAGCTGAAGCAAGCACGTCCCAAGCTCTGGTGCTAAGAACTACAGTTGCATAGTCAAAGGGAAGAACAAGAATCTCCTAACAAACAAAGGTTCCCTAAGGGGTCTTCCTGGCTGTTCTGTGTGGGCAGTGGAAAAGAGAATGTTTAAAAAGAGGAGTCCTGTGTTTTCTAAGAAAGTAGCTAGACAGGAAAATACCCTGGAGATTATTGTCCAGGAAACACTGTCTAAAGCAAAGAGAATACTTTGCTTTAAAAATCGAAAAGCAGTGAGCTCAAATAACAAATAAGACTTTGTGGGGGTGGGAGGAGATGAGAAGAGATCTCCGCAAAGCAGCTTGCCTTTCTGTCATTATTGAGGATAGGCGCTTCTAAGCTTGCAGTCACTCTCTCTCTCTCTTTCCACCCCCACCTGGGCCTCCCACCTGTCTGTCACTCTTGCTCCAGATTGATAAGGTTCAGATGTGTAACTCTTCTGGGTTCTCCTTTTCCTTGACTGCCTCTGTTGAGTACCATAGAGTTCTTGTTCAAGTTGCAACCAAGTAAACCCTGAACAGCATTCTCGGCAGGAAAAATGTTTGTGTCCCAGAGGACATATGGCTTCAAGACAACAAGGGGCCCGATTTGCATCTGTTGACAAGTAATTTTAAGTGCCCATGAAAAAGTCCTTGGTACTGTAGTTCTGGCCGGAGGTTTGCCTTTGTCCGCCTAAGTACTTCCTTACTCTGAGACTTAAAGTCACCAGATGGAGCAGTGAAACCTGCTGGATCAGCCTGTTCTTTGCCTTCTCTTTCCCCTCTCCTTCTCCAGCAGTGATTGGACAGTACCGAGAGAGAGATGCCGAAAGGCTCTCTGTTGAGAAATTTGATGGCTAGCCCCCCTTCT
>NW_004567107.1:54073399-54128707 GCF_000260355.1 Condylura cristata | reverse complement strand
CCCCCCAGGACACTTGTCTTTATCCCTTTATTTTCACTCATTCATCCTCAACACCTTGACCCCGAAAACAGTTGTTAGCACCATGAACTGGGCCTTACAGAGAAAACAGGATGGCGGACAATGCCCTCGCGAGGATTCCTCTTAGGAGAGTTGTCAGTGTTGTGAATGACTTGTTAAGCTAGCAGCTAGGAGCTGGTGCAGACTGGGGTATAAATGGACCTATTCTTTGTTGCTGGCTGAGGCATAGGCCCTGTGCACAAGCTGTTCTCTGCACGTGTTGAGGTGTGAGTCCAGAGACACCCCATCAGGTTCAAACCCCTTTTCTCACTTGCTCTGTGACTTCAGACAAGTTATTTAGCCGCTTACACCTTGGTTTTCTCAGCTATATAATTGGGCCTGCTGATATAGATCTGTCTCAGGGTTGGTGGTGAGAATATCCGGTGGACGTATATAAAGCAAGAAGGACATCGTGTGGCAGGTAGGGGAGCAAATGTCTGCTTTTTAAGCCTTCCTTAAGCATAACATTCCTTACCCTCTCTTAAGATATCAGCTGAAGCAGCACTGCCTGGGGGAAATCTCTCTACCTTGCTTTGTTCACTGAGAACTCTTCTTTTGCAATCATATGTTGATGAGGATAATCCCTTGAAAGATGCCTGTCTTCTCCACTGGACTGTGAGCTCTTTGTTATCACTGTGCACCCAGCTCCCAGCAAGGTACCTAACCTGCTTGCAAGAAATATTGGCCTAGTGCGTGAATGAATGGCCACACCTAGAGATGCTTAAAGAAATTAAATCAATTGTTTTATTTAATTCAACAAAGATACACTGCGCACTTACTCAGCATAGGACATTGTGCTTGTAGCTAGGTAGGCAGAGATGGGACAGATGATTTCTGACCCCACGAAGCCCTAGACAGAGGTCAGCAGTCAGGTATCAGCACCAGCTCACTGGGGTGAGGCCTATGTGAGCTGCATGCCCACCGAGTGTGAGTTGTTGAGGTAATTTTGGCTTCACTAGAAATTTTGGAAACCTCATGATGTAGAAAAAAGACGTTCATTGGGTGGCATGAGAGTCCGTACACAAACAAATATATAAAACAGGGTAATCAGACAAATTCTAATTGTATAGTAGAAAATAATGATTTGCAGCTTTGCAGATCCACATCATTTTTTTTTTTTTATGATCTTCTAGGCCCTTGCATAATTTTCATCCTCGATTTACTAGATGAGAGAAAATGTGCATGTTTCTCATGAATCCAGAGAGGACCTACGCCCAATTCTCCCTCCTAAGGTCCCTGGCAAAGGGAATTGGGAGGTGGGGGTGCAAGCGCCCTCCCAGTCCAGAGCACATCCTGTGTGGAAGTGCACAGTGAATCCATCCAAGGCTCGTCCTTACCCTCCCATGGGTCTGTGGGAGTTCGGGATCCTGTTCATACAAATCCTGCTCCTGCCTCAGCAGAAAAGGTCATTTTCCTCTCTATGATTATAGCCCAGTAGGCCCCAAAAGTCCTTCCACTAAGGCTTAGCATTGTGTCTTTTTTTTTTTTATTTATGCATATAGAACTGGGGTACAGGCCAGAGATGGAGGGGTGGTAAAAGGATCCACCAGAGACAGAATGGGGAGCAGAAGTGGTAGACTGATAAAGTACACTGCTGAGGGGAGCAGTGAGTGGGACAGGAGAGGTCTGCCACGCCATGTAGGGCACCTGCCTGGTGAGGGATCAAACTCATACTGAAATGGCTGAGGCTGGTTTGCTATGCTGTGTTTTAACCCATTGTGCCACCAGGGAGGGTCCTTAGCATATTGTCTTAATCACTTTTGGCTGCTACAACAAATTACGCCATGGGCTGGGTGACTTAACAGACACTGAATTCTCACAGTTTCAGAGAAGTCCAAGGTAAGGATGCTAGTGTCGTTGGGCTCTGGTGAGGCCCTCTTCTGGGTTACAGACTATCAACTTCCTATATCCTCATAGGCAGAAAGAGCAAATTAGCTCTCTGGCTTGGTTTTTTTTAGGTCAGAAATCCTGCTTGTGAGGGATCTATTGTCATGACCCAATTCCCTCCCAAAGACACCACTACTAAATGCCACCAGGATTATGTGTCAATATATGACACGGGAGATGTTGTAAGGTCACAAGCAAGCTCTTCACCAAGGAGGCCTCACAACTGAAAGGAAGCCTACTTACATCACTCCTGCCTGAGGGAGGGAGATGTCCTAACCCTTCTCAAGGGTTAGGCAACTTTGCTTTTCATTCTTTCCTTAGGGATCTTGGTTCTAGGGATCATAGTTAACTATAGACCTCAATATTCCCTCTCATGCTCTATACAAATGGAATCTATGATGTCTTTTCTGATAGCCTAGAACTCCTCAGGGGACAACTTAGCTTTTAGCTCATATTTTTCTTGGGGCACTATCCTTAAAAGATGCTTTCTTTTTTCACAGACACTACAAATGTCCACCATCTTGGCCTTCCTATGTAAATGGTCTTGTAGCAAGTCCTGGATGAGCGCAGGCTGGGTATGCCCAGGGCTGAGTCCTCTGGCCCCAGCCAATTCCTGCTATCGTCTTTCTGCCAGGGACCATGCCCTCCTAGTGCCACATTCACCAGGCCAGGAAGAACCCAATAAATGCTCCACAACGAGATGACAGGTTCCCCACTCTTAAGTGCCAACTCCTGTCCTTTGTCTGATGGTAGTGCTCAGACCTGCTGTGGCCAAAGTGCAGAGTCTGGCACCTGGGAAGAAGGGGGGGCTCTCGGCAGCCAGCCTACCTGTCAAGTGCTTCTGGGATTAAGAGTGCCATTGCCAACACTCCCTCTGGAAGAACTTGATGGGTGGGCATCCTGCCAAGAGGCAGAGCTCAAAGCCCTTCTGTGCATGTGCTTTTCAGACCCCAACTGGCTCCTTAGCCATTTGGCCAGATACCAACTTTTCCAGCAGTGTTTGTGAGCTCCACCCATCTTTGGCTTGGCTGGTTTGAATGGACCCACTATCAAATACTATCAATTTTCCTTCGTCTCTGCGAGGCTGACCCCGAAGCAATGTGTTGGGTTAGATCTGTGTCTTTCCTATACCCTAACTGCCCTTTCTTTCTCCCCACTAACAATTTTGATGGTACAAGGCTGGTTTTGTTCTTTTGAAACAAAGCCTCTGTTCTGGGTGGATGTTCCAAGTCAGAAAGCCTGGTTGTGTTTATCCCAGGCCATTGGCTGGGCATTCACATGCTTTTTGTATTTGGTAAGTGACAGTATTTGCAAAAGCTGATTGCCACAGCAGGCGGAACAGAGACAAGACTAGCGAAAACATGTGTCGGTAACATATGCTGTAGCCTTTTCTTCTTTGCTTAGAGGACTGACACTTCCTACAGGAAGAAGTAATTATTTTGCATGTGCATAGATTACACTGAAATAAAAAGAAAGGGGAGGGGCTGCTCCTTTCTATATTAAAAAAAAGATTTCTGTCTCTCTCTCACACACACACATACACACATACACACACACATACGCGCACGCGCGCGTGCGCACAAGAGCTCAAGCACACACCCTCACCCTCACAAGCATACACACAGGTTAAGCTGCTTTACTTTTTAGCCATTGCTTCTAAAAGAGCAGATGTCCTAAAAAGCCAGTCAATTGTTTGTTAGCAGTTACCTTTATACGAAAGAATATAAGCATCACCTTGGGAGCTAAACAAGTCTGTATGCAAGACCCTTTTCCCAATCTTAGAAGCTGTATAATTCTCAGAAACTTGTTAAACCTCTAAATTTCCTCTGCCATCAAAGAACAAAGGCTCAGTTCTCAGGTCTGTGGTGAGGAAGTGCATCTCGCAGTGGGAGACACCTAGGTTGTGGTCCCAGGGGCCTTCTCCTTGCTCTTCCCAGGTCAGCTTACTAGAAGGGACAAAACCTACAACTAGTCATCAAATATGACCTTATCTGCATCTTCAGAATGATTTTGTATATTTTCATGCAGCCACCAGAAACAAGCCTGAAACTGGAACTCTGGGAAACAGAACAGAGATTCCTGTACTTTAAGGAAATTTTGCTTCTGTCATTTGGTGGAGGTTCAGAAAAACTTGGTGACGCACATTGGGATAGAGCCACGAGGCCCTCTCCTGTCTTGCTGCAGACTCAGAAGTCCTGGCAATGGCACAGCCACCGTTGGAGTTATTATTCCATCTCAACCAACCCTTTCCCACCCTAAACCTGGAATCATTCTGCACTGTATGCATTAGCATGAATTTCTTCAGCTGCTTTTCACATTCCTCAGAACAAAACCTCTCAAACTTCTCACAAATACCTGTTTTTGTTGTTTTTAGCACCAGGATATCTCAAAAATGACAACAAAAAGATTTTCCATCTCTCTTGCTTTAGACTCACAAGACAGCAAATATTGAACAAATCTTAGATGAAGAATGATTGCTTACATTTATTAAGCACATACTTTGTGGGGGTCTGTGCCAAGCACATATTTAGATACTTCACAACTACGTTATGAGGTCCTCTCAACCTTAGTTTACAGTTGAACGTTAAAAATGTTAAAACCCTCGCCCAATGTCACAAAACTGGGAAATGGAGGCCATGAGGTTTGACCACAAGTCAACGTATCTTTAGAGTCTAACATATGATGTTTGCCTGATACTGAATGAATGAGGATCAAGGTGAGGGCTTCTAATGTTGAGCGGCATCCCAGAGATGTGAAGAGAACTATCTCAACAACCATTATCTGGTGGCCTTGATCCTTGCTGTGTCTACCTTGCAGTTCTAGTCCTATCCCCCATTTTTTAACTCGATGCCCACAAATACAGCCATTGTTACAGCTGAAAACCATTTTCTTCCTCATTTCCCAGTGCCAGTATCTCCAGCATTAAGTTCCAGGTTGTCCAGCACCAGTTAACCACCCTCAAGAGTGGAAATGCACCTCCCAATCAAAGCCCAGGAACTGGAACCCTCTTGTCAATTTCCACAGTGCCAACCCCCCCACCCACCCCTACCCCTGTCTGTTGGTAATCTCTCCTATGGTTAGATCACCTGTAGAATGCCTTCTGCCCCACTAATGTCCATCATAGTTCTTACATACACGGACCCATGGATACTTAAGTTCTACCTTCTACCCTTCGTTCTAACCATTCCCTTTATGACCCAGTCCAATAGGTATGCCCAGTGGAAGAGTCCGGCTCTTCTTGATCTGCCTGCAATTAATCAGGACAAGCCCAGAGTGTCTAGACACAGAGGAACCTATGTAGCGCACCTTCCTCTAGTTCAATGTGCATGGAAGTTCAAGGATTTTGTCAAGGTCACAAAGTGAGACACACCAGCATAAGGAATCAAGTGTCCAGCCTGTGGTTCAGCATCTTTTCACCACACCAAGCTGCCGCCTTTTCCCCTCTGTCTATATTTTCCTTTTGCTTTCTGATTCTCCCTCACCCACACCTTTTTAATTTAAGTTTTAACATCTGTTCTTTCTTAGCCCATTATTTCGGTGACATTTTGTATTATGTTGAATTTCCATTTCCATTTAAGACTCACCCATTTTTCTTACTTAAAAAACACATTCTGAGTCTGCTTTTAAAATTTTTTATGTAACTTTTAAAAAATTCAGTTTGATTCTTTCTTTCTAGCACCTTTCTTGGCTTATCTCTCCTGCCTCCTTAGCAGCAGAAATTATTCTCTGTCTCCATGTAGTTTTGCTTCTTCTATTATCGGTACCATTATAATATCAGGCCTATAATCTAAAAATCCATTTTTGCTTATTATTTGAGAAAGAAGTACTTTTTAATGCAAACGAGGAAAGGTAGTTTTAGCTTAATTCCTGGCTTTATGGGAAAGGGCTATTTTTTTATGGTACTTTTACTGAGTTTGTTAAAGAAAGATCATAGAAGGCAGAAAGGACAGAAGATGGTGAAGCACCGTGTGTAAAGGTGCCTCACAATCAGCATTGCTGAAATACCTATTAAATCTTCATTCATGGAATGACAAGCCTCGAGTACTACATCGAGCAGCAAGATTCCAGGCTGGCCTTTTCACCTCTGACATGTAATCAAGAAACAGTTTATGCTGGTCACAGAGGCTCATATCACCTGAGATGAAATAATTATAACAGTGAAAAGGCTAACAGCTACTATTTTTTTTAAAGATTAATTTATTTATGCATACAGAACTGGGGTACCGGCCAGAGGTACAGGGGCAGTGAGAGGATTCACCAGAGACAGAGTGGGGAGCAGAACAGGCCGACTGACGAAGTATACACTGCGGAGGGGAGCAGCGGGTGGATCAGGAGAGGTCTGCTGCGCCATGTGGATCACCTCCCAGGCGGAGATCGAACTTATGCTGTAGTGGCTTCAGCTTCTTAGTCCTGTGCTTCAACCCACTGAGCCACCAGGGAGGGCCTAACAGCTACTCTTTAAAGGAGCTCTTCTACTGTACTAGGTATAAAGCCAACCACCTTTCATCGATTACTTATTTGTCTCTCACTGCATGTTGAACCCTATCTTCTCATTATCTCCACGTAATAGCTGAAGAGATGGAAGCTTAGAGGTCAACTAACTTGTTCAGGCTTATATAGCCAGTAAGTGGCAGAGCTGGGATGCAAGAGCAGGAAGCTTTGCTCACAGTCAGTGCCTCCCAGTACATAGATGTATGTGGGAAAGGCTCAATTTAAAGCAGTTTATTGTACTTAGGAAGTAAAATGAGTCTAAAGCATTGAAACCTTGGAGGATCCAACCTTTACCTATTAGACAGTGGAGAATGATCCAGCCTGAGCTCTGCCAATTCTGACATTTTTAGACCTAGTCTTTTAAAGTTGTAATATTGTGATCATAATCCTGAAAATTTTTTGAGATAGCATTTGGTCAGGATGCCTAACCTCAGCACTGTTGACATTTTGAGCTGAATAGCACTTTCTGAAGGACTGGACTGCTCATCAGAAGATATTTAACATCACCCTTGGTCTCTGCCCTCTCGAGGTCTGTAACACACCCATCCTCTACACTTCCTTTTCTTCTTCCCAGGCTCATGAATCCATGACAATCAAAAATACCTCTAGGTATTGTCAAATATTCCTCAGGAAGTAAAATCACCCCCAGTTGAGAATCACTGTGTTAGACATTGCCCAATTCATGGACAGCTGATTTGTAGTCAATATGGAACTAGTGTTTTCTGTTTCATTCACCCTTGCCCCAGAGTTTAACCCAAGTGCACTTGCCATTTAGAAGATGGTGTGCAGAACTGTTTGAATCTTTTTCTCTTGCTTCTTCCAACTTCTTCCCCTGAGAGAGAATCATTCAGTGCTTAGCAACCTCATGCTCTCCCAAATCCATTCATTCTGTTTTCCAATTACATTAGTAAGAGTCTCTACTTCTTTTCCTTTAAATTTCCCCCTGTACCCCTACCCAAGCTCAAATAAAATCCTAGCCATTTCATGCAAGAACAGTTGTATAGTGAACGTTCTTCGATTGATAAATTGGTAAATCTCTTTCCAGGAAAAGGGAAGGAAGATGTTTTGGTATAAAACTGAGTGAGATGTAAACCCAGGATCATAACCTTTAAACCTTCCAAAAGTGAACAGATGTTTTAAAAACTCTTGATAGAGATTTTTCTACAGCAGCTTCACTTTTCATCATAATTCTTTGCTTTCCTAGGAATGAGGATATTCTTAACACACTTAAACAGAAAAACTTCTGTACAGAGGAAGGAACCATCATTAACATGCAAAGGTAACCTATTAAATGGGAGAAGGTATTTGAAAATCATGTATTAGGTAGGGGTTCATATCCTATATATAAAATAAATCTTAACATTACATATATTAAGATTTATTTATTTATGCATACAGAACTCGTGTACCAGCTAGAGGTGTAGGGGAGGTGAGAGGATTCACCAGAGACAGATTGGGGAGCAGAACAGGCAGACTGAAAAAGTACACTGCTAAGGGGAGCAGCTGGCAGGACAGGAGAGGTCTACTGTGCCATGTGGGTCACATGCCTGGATAGGGATCAAACTTGTGCTTCAGTAGCTGCTGATAGCTTCATAGTGCTGTGCTTTAATGTGTTGCGCCACCAGGGAGGGCCCATATCCAAAATATATAAAAACTCATATTACCACAACAAAAACAACCTAAGTAAAGTGTAGGCAGAGAATAGGAATAGAATAACAACCTCTCCAAAAAAGACAGAGAATGACAGGTATATGAACAGATGATCATCAATTATCATCGGGAAAATGCAAACCAAAATCAAGCCACGATGAGACACCACCTCACTGTTATAAAAAAGAGCAAAAACAAATGTTGGAAAGGATACAGAGAAAAGGGAATTCCTGCACACTCTTGGTGGGAATATAAATCAGTTCCACCCTTACAACAAACACTATAATGAATCCTCCAACAACTGAAAGTAAAAATTCCATATAATCCAGCAATTCCACTACTGGCTATTTATATAAAGAACAGAAAAACATTAATTAAAAAAGATGTGTTCCCCCTGTGTTCATTGCAGTACTATTCACAGTAGGCAAGGTATAGACACAACCAAAGTGCTCATGGACAGACGAATAAAGATCTGATATAGATAGATGATAGCTCAATCAATGGATCAGTCGATAGTTACTCAGTGATTCAAAAAAGATGAACTTTTGACATTTGCAATGTGAATGGAACTAAAGGATATTATGCAAATAAAATTAAAGAGAAAAAGACAAATACCACATGATTTCACTTATTTTGGAAAAAAAGAAACAAAGGAAATGGACCAGCAAAACAAAATAAAAATAGACTTTTAGTCTTAAAACAGAATGGTGGTTACCAGAGGGGAAGAAGTTTAGGTTGTCAGAGAGAACAGATTAGATGGTGATAAGTGAAAACTAGACCTTTGGTGGTGAGTGTGGTTTGATATATATAGATACCAAGGTGTAAAACCACACACTGGAAACTTAAACCAGTGTTGCCTCAATGAGGAAGAAAGAATAATATTGGTAATAATAACTGATTATTATTGAGTACTTACTATATGAAAAGCACTCTGAGTGCTTTTCAAGTATTGTCTTACTTAATTATCACAATTAACAAAGTTGTTAGAACTTACATCATTCCTGGTATTGATTTAAGGCTTCATGCCTGAACATTGTAAATGATCTACAAATTCTAGTGATTTTTCAAAAGTCAGGAAATGTCACATAGAAGACTCACATAGTGGTCAAAATACCAGTACTTAAGTCATTGTTCCCTTTTCCCTTAATTTCTAAAAAGAACAGAGTTCTTTTCTCCATTGTCTTTCCTATTTATTTAAAGAGTATATTTGAACTACTTTCTAGACAGTGATTTTTTTTTTTTAGAAAAACTCAGGAAATGTCATAATTTATGTTATTCCTATAGGGGAAAAACAGGAGGAATTTCAAATACCTAAGTTTTCCAATGTAATTCTGTAATATAAAGTCCCTTAAAATGAGACTATTCCCTACTAACCTCACAGACAATGTGGGATCAATGGTAGCTCTATTTTAAATGGTG
The DNA here is from genome assembly GCF_000260355.1 of Condylura cristata. NCBI lineage: Eukaryota > Metazoa > Chordata > Mammalia > Eulipotyphla > Talpidae > Condylura > Condylura cristata. Next base: position 54,119,203 of record NW_004567107.1, on the reverse strand, counting down.
TCTACTGGTTCTTGAATCTTAAAGGGCCAAAGGGCTTATGAATAAGCAGTTTCTCTGGTAGCTGAGTCAATTGATTTGTAAAATATCTTGAGAATGGGGTGGAGGCAAATGTAATATACTGCCTTAAAGGAACAATTGCCAAAAAAAATCAATACAGACATCTTTTATTTCATCTGAGATGTGGTTCACAAAAAGAATTTGTGTCGAGCAAATCATATGCTTCTACATTGATTTCTGTTACAGAACCTGAAGTACATCCCTATAGTAAAGAAAAAAGTTTAGACAGATTGAAACCATCTTGTCAGGGGTGGGCCATGTCTATAACTAAACATATAGACTTGACAGGACTTTTGAGACATTTTCAAATTTTTTAGACTTATGACAGTCACTTCCATCTATAACTTTCTTTCTTCAATATTCTCTCAATGATCTAGTCTCATTAAAAAAATCTATTGCTAAAATTAAGCACTGAATTTTTCCATGATTGGATATTTAAAATTCACTGTATTGAGTCTAGACTGCCTCTGACACATTCTAAAACTCAGGCATTTCTTCAACAGCTATTTAGTTTTCCACAGGTTCTGAAATGAGAAGCCTTTTCATTGTTACAAATTGTTGCTATAAGTTTCTGCTTTGTCTATTTAGGATTAAAAGGGAGAATACATATGTGGTTTATAGTCAGTGTTTGCTAATTTATGTTCTCATTTATCTTCCTTAACAGTCTTACAAATTAGGTATGATAACCATTTCACAGAAAAAGGAACTAAGCTTAAGATCATCTAAATGACATACACAGTTATTAAGTGGAGAAAGTTGACTTTGCACCCATGTCTACCTGATTCTGAAGTTCTTATTATTTTCACTATTATCATGCCGTGCAGTGGGGAGGGGGGTTAACACCAACAACCAGAGAATCATGTTTCTCAGAAGCTTCAAAATTCCTTTAAGTGTTGGTTTAAAATGCAAATATCCCAATTGTGGAATATTTGTAGGTATTATCCTTATCTGTAGGTAGGATGTTTGGACATAGGTGTTTATTTATTTATGCATACAGAACTGGGGTACAGGCCAGAGGTGCAGGGGCCATGAGAGGATTCACCAGAGACAGAGTGGGGAGCAGAAGAGACAAATTGACAAAGTACACTGCTGAGGGGAGCAGTGGGAAGGTCAGGAGAGGTCTGCTGCGCCATGTGGGTCACCTCTGGGGCGGGGATCAAACTAATGCTGAAGTGGCTTTAGCTTCTTAGTGCTGTGCTTTAACCCGCTGCACCACCAGGGAGGGCCCCTGAACATAGGTATTGTAACATAGGTTCCTAAATAATCCTCATTCACTCAAGTTTGAGAATAACTAGTTAGGATACATGAATGGACTTTAAGAAATCCATGAACCCTGAAATTGCAATTGTTAGGGACAATAGGGGGAATTGCCCTACCCCATCTGGTTTCTTTTGTGGCTGGGTGGATAAACAAATAAACATCAGACAGATTAGCAGGCAAAAGGGCCAAAATTTAATAACATACATATGGAGAATTTACATGGTTTTAAATTCTAAAATATAATGAAGTGGACCAGTGGTCTTTTTCCTGTGTTGAGGGACCTGAGGAATTAAAGAGACAGAGGGGAGAGACTTCACTTTAGCAGTTTGAAATCAGACAGATAAGCAGGGTATTACCTCATCCTTTCTCTGCGTAAAGATGATAATCTCAGAACATGTTCACTGATAAATTTACAACTAAATGAAATGCTCTTGTTACTGGGTCCTGGGTTCTTGAGCTCTCTGAGAAATAATAATGGAGACTGTAAGCCTGCAGGTACTAAGCAAGAATGTGTTAAAGCTTATGCAGTTGGGTATGGGGTGGGGGTGGGAGGGTCAGTATGCTATTCTGGGGGGTGGGTAGAGGTGCTATTTAAGCAGATTTAACCTAACACAATAAAAGGGCTGGGGTCTTGCTTATGCTTTTCTTTGCATGAGGTCATTTTATCTCTACAACTTGTGAGTGCCTGTGTATGTGTGCTTTTCATGATGGATTCCATATCATTAGCCTACAGGGGTTATTAGCCAAAGTGGTTTTGTTAGCTGTGAAAACTTTATTTCATCTAAAGTAAGCATTGGTGAGGGACTCCTTCTTAAAGATAGGGACAGTCACTATCAGTCTCTATCAGAGAGATATCAGTCACTATCAGAGGTAGGTGACCTTGCTTTGCATCTCAGTGGAGAAAAATGCTACTTTCTACTTGATAATGACTTGATTGGTTTCAGCCTGAGTTAATGTCCAGTATCATGGACTTTCCTGGGACTCACCAGGCCCTATCTCCTGCCTAACACACCCCAAACAACATTCTTTTAGGTTATAAAAGGAAGAGAAATGGTTGCTCTTTCATTTAGGAAAAGACAAAGAATTCAGGAAAGGAGAAAAGTCTCCCCTCAGCCTTCAGGGCTCTCACTGCTTTCAACTCAAAAGAAGTTGCATTACTAAGTAGTAATAGACCTCCTAGTGTTACATGTAAACCCCAAAGTGAATTGGGGTGCCTGACTCTGGGTCCTCATGTGTGTGCTTAAAGGGACTTATAATATAAGATTTAGCTGCAGGCACACACAAAAAGGTTGATAATGAGTTTATTTACAAGAGAAAGGGAAATGAACAACTCAGGGAAAAGGAGAGAGAGAAGTTAGTCCGTTAATGCATCCTACCAGTTCCGCTGAACTGGAACTCCAACAATATGCTGAGAGCTGGCAAAATCCAAAATACAAGCCACAAGCCTAAAGGCCAGTAGACCCCCAGAGGCCACATGTCTGGTTTTATATCCAACATGGATGCTGAATTCCACACTCAGGTCCCAGCAATCCTCCTTTTGGTGATGATGGATTTGTAGTTTTGGTGACTGGGGTGGGGGTGGAATCAATAAAACCTGTATCTGTAGAGTTTGTTCAGGACATCCTTTCCCCCTAACACCAGGGCTCCTACAGCATCCTTGACCTCTAGTTGCTGTATCAAGGTGACAAGAAGTCTACCCTGGACACACTGAGAAATCTATCTGTCCCTGTTGGGAAGACTGATGTCTCACATTCAACTTCTTGTGCAAATGCTGTGTATGTGTGATATAAAGAATATCTATCATTAGATTTGCAAAAACATTCTTGACCCCCCAAATGTATAAAAGAAAGAAGTAGGAGTTATATCTTGTTATTTTCTAGTTTTTGATCAGTTGCTGTGAATGATGAATATATGGTCAGCTTGAGTTAGAAGCAGTCTTCATATCATATGTCTTCCCAGCCTCCATACCTACCCTTACTCCACCTCACCTCACTCCTCTCTGGCCTGAGTCCTTCCTGATCCCTACTAGAACCATTACCCTTTTATGCTCAACAGGAAATTCTCCCTATTGACAGGCTTCTTTCTACTGCCAATAATGCAGAATCGCCTGTCCATTTGTTTACTTTAACGGAGAACTGAATACCCAATTACCCAAGTTATCTAGCATTTTACTGTAAACAGAATACCATTTATGCGAAAGAACAGTTACCATATTTCTCTATCATCGATAGTCTGTGAAGAACAAAAAACAATGGTAACTTGGCCTTGGGCAAAATGCTAATGGCTACATAATTCACTTAACAGATAATTATAAAACACAGTTCTGTATTGAAACACAAAAGATGTAATTATTGCCCCTTATAAACTAATTAATGAACACTAACTGAATTTAATAATTAATAATTCATTATTTAACCTCTAATTAAGTGATTGTTCTTTCCCTGCAAACTTTGCTGGTGGCTTAATTGCTCTGGGCCAAATATACAAGAGAGCTCTCCTCTGCTAATTAAACAGTGAAGAGATTCAAAATCATTGTGATGGAGAACTACCAATTGAAATTGAAGTATCTACCATTTGAAAGAGACATGAGCAGCTCTTAGCCTCAACTCCCATCCAAAATTTTAATTACTTAAAATCATCCAGGGTAAATTTACACTTGCTTGGCAAAAGATGATTGGTTAATGGGGAGAGTATAGTGTCCCAGAAGTAAGGTGGGGGAGCCCATCAGGCTAGACTCATAGTCCAGTTGTGTGCTGGGAACAGACAGAAGCTCAGTGACTACTCATTGTCAAATATGCCCAACTCTTTCCAACTTTATTATCTTGGGCTTGACATTAGCTGCTTAAAACAGTCATCATAGCAGCATTTATACCATGGATATTGGCACACAGCAAATTAGAGCTTTATCCTTTCTTTGTTTTCATTCTTTTTTAAAAATTTGATGGGTGGGGTGTGCTGATTTCTATTAACATTAACCAGCTCACCACTGCCCCTTCAGCAGCAGAAGTGATTTGTAGCTGAGCCCTAAATTGTCTGTATACAAATGTCAGAATCCCAGAGTCAGCACTGGGGTGACATGCAGGCTGATGAACTGTTCATGGGAACCTGAGGCCAGAATTGCTGTTTGCTGAGTCTGCTCTGTGACCAGCAGCAGTTCTTTGTGTAGCTCATCTTAGTGAATCCCCAACCAACTGTGTGACATTGCTCTTTGTGCCTAACAATCTTTGTAATAAAAAAGTGCAACATTCCTTCACAATTATTCATTATTCACAATTATTTCCCATTCAGATTAAATTTATAATCCACTTGTTAATGCCTTACTCATGACTTTTTAAAAATTTAATAAATTCTTAGCATTTCAACATACAATGAAATTTTTTTTTCTACTTACAAATTGTGTGTATGTGTGTGTGTGTGTTCAGAATAAAATCTGTGTCTTGGTTCCTTTATGCTTTATCGCAGAAGAGTGGCATTCTCACAGCATTCATGACATTTTTTGTAGGGGTCAAGAAATAACAGACCAGTCTAACAATCATTTTTCTCACAAAGAGTTTCCTCAGGCAGGAAGTGCGGGTGAGTATGTGATGGGTAGGGGTTATGACTGGGTGAATTAATCACTTGGTTACACAGTATTACATTCTACGAGACAGTACATCTGCCATTTCCCTTTCTCTCTCCTGATTGTTCCTCTAAAAGGATTTATTTTACTAAATAGTTGCTATGGTTGTCTTCTCTGTAAAACCGTGATTATGTGTAAAATTACCTCATACCTATCTTCTAAGAATTAAATGAGCTAATATTTATAACAGAGCCTGACACATATCAAGAGTTCTGGAAGTGATGCTACCAGTGGCAGGCAAAGAATTCATCCTAAGCAAAGACATGACCTGGGAAGGGTGGCTTTTGTGTAGAGTCCTCAGAGACCAAAGGGACATAGGAAATGGGATAAGTGACTGGACAACTGGCTTGCCCTGGGGGTGCTGCCCGTTTGTCCCCTCTACTTAGTATTTGGTGTTTAGCGTATTTCTAAGGGAAGCGATTGGACTCTCACTCTGAATTTCTGCAGCCTTACCTGAGGGTAGCTTTGGTCCTCCTCCTGCTGTTAAATTCAGTTATGGCAGCAGCCTTTTCTTCCTCCCATTTCCCCGGACTTCATTTATATTCCTTTTTGGTCTACCTCTTAGAGAGTGATTTGGTTAAAGCACACATGTGACCTCTCCAAGCTCCCCACAACTCTCGGAATGAATTTCAAAGGTGATAGAGCAATTTAAAGGGCTTTTCACATCCAGCCTCTGCTATCCTCTCCAGCCATTTCATGCCAAGTTCCTTCCCTCTAGCTACTCCTAAATAAGGCAGTGTCTTCATGGTGCCTGGTGCTTTAAGCCTTTGCACATGCTATTCCTTTGTCTAAAGTGTGCACCCCATAAACATTCTAAAGTGCTAAACTTTTACTCTTTGAAAGTTCACCTCCAACACCAACTGCTCTGTGATGCCAAGCCACAAAAACCTCAAGTTTAATCACAGTGCTACTGATCACCCGCAGTGTGTGTCCTTCTCAACAATCAAATGTTGCAACTTAACTCCCAATGTGATGGTACTTGGAGGTGGAGTCTTTGCAAAGTGATGAGGAAAGTCATGAGTGGGAAATCCTCACGAATGAGATCATTGTCCTTATAAAGGGAGCTCACTGCCCTTCTACCATGTGTGGACAACAAGAATTCAGCCCTCTGTGAACCAGAAAGTGGCTTTTCATCAGCTACTGAATCTTCTTATGCTTGGATATTGGCATTCCCAGCCTCCAAAATGATGAGACATAAATCTGTGTTGTTTATAAGCCTCCCAGTGGTATTTTCTATGGCCTTCTGTTACAGACTAACAGAGTAGGCTCTTTTCTGTGCTCCCAGAATTCTCCTGGTGGAACTCTAACGTGGGACTTTTCACACTCTTAAGATTTTTCAGTGTTTGCTTGTTTCACCCTAACCCCCTACCATTGCCTTCCCTCCAACACACACACACACTCACACTCACACACACACACACACATCCCAGCAACTTCAGCTAGCATCAGGGGTAAAGGTGGATTGCTTGGGTTCAAATTCTGATTCTGCAGCAGAATGACATTTCCACATTTGTAGAATGCAGCTCATAAGAGTAACCACTCTAGATCTGCCCTGCTAGAAGATTGCAGTGTGCAGACATTTACGTAGGTTCTCCAGAACTGCCTGGCATTTCCAAAGTGCTCAGTACATTTGACTATGATTATTCTTCCTTGAGATCAGGAACCATTCAGCATTATAGAATCGGCACTGCAGGTCAAGTACAGCACACATCGACAAAGATTGGGGTTAAGAACATGGGTATGGGTTGCAGTGTTAAGCTGTAGCATCTCTAAAATTGTATGAGTTCTTGCTCCCCATGGTTGCCATGAATAGCAAAGGAAATGAAGTAATTCATCTTGCCCCTGTAAATACTGAATAAATATAAGGTATAATATAAAAATTGGAAATGAATGGTGAGCTTGGCAAGGTGGACACATGGCTCTCACTGCCACTTACTGCCTAGGACATGGAAGGCTGCTGCCCCTGACCGGGCAGTGACTGGTGGCCATAGGCTCTACCATGGCCACAGTGCTCAGTATGGGCAGATCATGCTGAGTTTGCCCCTTTGCCTTCCGGACAGCCAAGATCTGGCTCCTGTGCATGTACCTCAAGAACACCTAAATCACAGCAAGCGATAAATTGCTGGGGAATGGGACAAAGAGTGATTGAGGGTGTGTATAGTCTGGCCCAGAGGCTCACCCAAACTTTCAAGTAGCCTGCACAATAAATCCATGACTGTCGCTTGGTGATTAGTTAGAGGAAACAGAAACTGCAGGACAAAGCCAGGAAATGACCTTAGAGACTAAACACAGTGTATTTTATTTTAGGGCTTTTTCTCACTTAGAAGTGCAGCTAGGTTGTTTAAAGAGGACGAGTGTTATCAGAGAAGGATTTGGGGATCTGCCGGGCTTTTGACAACATGTGGTAAAAGATTTACAAAGCCTGGAATCAAAGGAAGAGAACAGAGAAGAGGATGTGTACTTGAGAGATGCTGCAGGTGGGTCTGAGAATGGCTTAAACTTTTTATTGCCCTTTGGGGAGCTTTCTAGTAAGCCTGGTGGACCGTGAGGTGGGAGCGGAAGCCCTTATAGAATGGCATGTTTCTATGAATGGCAGCAGAGTGAGGGAAGGGTGGGAAGCCATTTGGGTCATTTGGGACCCTTGGTTGTTAATCACGGCAGGGAGTGGGGACGTGCAGAGTGAGCAGGACAGATGAGACTTCAGGCACTGCCTGGCCTCATTTTTTAGAAAGATGGAAATCAAGGAGGTGTTTAGCAAAGCAAGCCTTACAATATTGAAAACCATCACAGGAAATGGGAAGGAAGGAAGGTTAAAAGAATTGAGCCTCTCGTGTGCTACTGAGTGCCAGAGGGACCACTAATGCTTCCCCAGTACCCATTACTATTCTTACAACAGAGGAAACACTATGAGGGGAGTGAGCACCCTACCTAGGTATGCCTGACCCCAGGGCCTCCTATTATTTTGCCTTGGAAGGGACAGGTAGGAGATTAGTACCAGCTGGTGAGACTTACTTCCTAAGTCACGGTCTCGCTGCTCATTGTTGTAAGGATATAATAAAAAGTCATGTACCAGGCGTGTCCCCCATGATGTCTCTGCATGCAGGGGACATCTGTGCCTTATTGTACATGAGCTGACTCGCTGTACCACCTGCAGAAAGGCTACTGCAGGCTCCTGTGCTTATTCTTGCCTGGATTGGCATAGGGCCTACTTATTTTTAATGATGTCATTAACTGAGGCATACGAAGGAGTAATTTTGAGGTCATTTATTTTCTCTCTGAAAGAGAATCTGCAAATGGTTCCAGGGATTTATTTATTGTTTTTTATGTGATCAAATAATAGCTAATAATACATCCAATTTATGGAGTGCTTACTATGTGCTAGGCACTGTGAGAAATGATTTATAATCATTGTCTTATTTGATGACAAGCTGGTGGCATGCAGGTAAACCCAGCCTGCAGTCTGGATCTGTTTTCTAGTGCATGCTTGAATGTATTTAAATCTGTTTTCTAGTGCATGCTTGAATGTCTGTACTCCTCAGTTTTCTGCAGGCCACACCAGCCCTAGTTTTTATCTCCTTAACTCATTTACATTTCTATCATGCTCCTATAAGCAGTTGCATTTGTGATTTCTGATTTTAAACAGTCTGATGAAGTAGATTCTAAATAGTCCCCATTTAATTGCCAAAACAAAGAAAGAGTATGCAGCTATATCAGTGTTACATAGCTAGTGAGTTAGGATTTGAATACAAATTCTTCTGACCAAGTCCTTAACAGATACATGACGTTCCCTTATTGTTATGGCAATATTTAATTTTTATTGAAGATTTATTTATTTATGCATATAAGAACTGGGCCAGAGGAGTGAGGGGTGAGAGGATTCACCAGAGACAGAGTGGGGAACAGAACAGACAAATTAACTAAAATACACTGCTGAGAGGAGTAATGGGCTGGAGAGGAGAGGTCACCTCCCTGGCCAGGGATTGAACTCATGCTGCAATGGCTGCAGATCGCTTCAGAATGCTGTGCTTTAACATGTTACCCCACCAGGGAGGCCCTTGGCAGTATTTCAACAGGGTGACATAGTGTCTTTCTTCAGAGACAAGAAAAGATTTCCTCAACAACTCTTTAACACCACTGATGAATCTACTTTTCTCTCTCTTCCCCGCTGTCTCTGTCCACTCAGCAGCTGTCTATAAAAACCTTGGCACATGAGTATTATCCCTCCCATCTCTACACGTCTGATAGATGTCACTTCTAATTTTTCCATACTAGCCAAACTATAGCCTTCACTTGTGGTTAAAATTCCAGCATATTTGTTTTGTGGATTGGAAAATGCATGAGAAGTTTGCCAAGCAGATTTTTGAGAATAGAAGTTAGTGGCATTCATCTTCATAGCCCATATCCAAACACTGAAACTGGTACTGATAATTGACTAATAAATATGGGCTGTTATTATTGCTATTGTCATAGTTATTGTTATTATTACTACTATGATGACGACAACGACTACTACTACTACCAAGGAACTGGCTAACAAGTAATAATGTTCACCCAAATATCTAAAATCACCACCTGAAAGGTGACGTTTACCTTTCACTTTATGACCATTTTTTAAAAATCTATTTTTTATTTATTCATGCATAGAAGAACTGGGGTGCAGGCCAGAGGTCTAGGGGGTGAGAGGATTCACCAGAGATAGAGTGGGAGGGGAACAATACAAGCAGATTAACTGAAATACACTGCTGAGGGGAGCAGCGGGCAGGAGTAACAGGAGAGGTCTGCTGCACCATGTGGGTCAGCTCCCTAGCTGGTATTGAACTGATGTCACATGCTGGCAATAGCTTGATAGTGCTGAGATTTTAACCCTTGCACCAGCAGGGAAACCCCTATGATGCTCTCTTTTCTGGTTAATGTTTAAATTTACTTGTTTATCTTGTTGACTAATGTCCCTGTTTTATATGCCAAATGTATTCATTTATTTATTTACCACTATTTGTTCAGCAACTACTTGCTGAGAACCCAAGAATTAAGAGCTGGGATACCAGGTGATTAGAATTCCTGCACTTAGGGTTAATCCAGTCTAGTGTAGAATTCTTTAGTGAGGCATAAAATTAATTTAGTGGGTCATGACAAGCATTAATGAAAGCAAAGCAGAATCGAATAGAAAATACCAAACTTCAGGTATTATTACATGAACATTTAGTTCCATGATACCTATGAATGGGTTCTGAATACCCTGCGATGCACTAGAAAATCAATTTCTTATAGTAATCTGAGATCAAAAAGCATTGGAAGGCACTGGTCTGTGGTCTAGGGATGAGTACAGAGGACAGATGCTTGAACAAGAAGATGACCAGATGGCTAAATTACAAAGGTTTTCTTTCCCCCCTAGGTGTTTCTCGGTAAGTCAACAAATGTTCACAGATTGGAAAATACTAGTCCAAAACCACTCTGGGCTAAGTACGATGCTTCGTGCTTTGGGACTAGACCACATCTTTGCCCTTGAAACCTTCACCCTCCCATATTTATAGTAATTGAACTCAGTAGTCCATGCTTCCTGAGGACTAAATATACACACATGCACGCACTTTTTACCCTTTTAAATTTGTAAAGTCCAAGCCGTTCCTTATCAGAGCATCCACTCATTCTAATCACATAATCACATTCCCGCTGCCACAGATAGCTTAAATATTTACAGGGTTGAGTGGGAACCAGTAAATGGAGAAAGGCTGTCAAGCTTGGCAGCACCGTCAATAATTCAGTAGTAACCGACTTACTCGCTGAAGGCCAAAGCCGGGAAAACCAATTCTTGTGCCAAATGTGGGTTCCAATAAAGTTCACATTTCTATTCCAGTCTCATTGCTTATATGAGTGTATGTGTTTGTGGATGGGAATTCATTGATTGTTTATTTTTTCTAAGACCTTTGTGGCCTCTTGCAAATCCCTTTCCAGGTCTGTGCTTGGAATTTTCTGCAGCACATTCTCAAGATTTTCAACCAAATCCAGACAGCACAGTCCTATTTTGTTTAAATTTGTTTTCCTTTAAGTAGTCCTCCAACTAGGCTTTGAAGCAAGCACCCTAGGATGATGAATGAGAGAAACTCACACCTCTTGGAAGGACTGTGATCCCACTCTGTGTGCTTGAAGCCTAAGCAAAGAGCTCCAAATTGATTTACAGAGACAACTGGGAAAATGGGAATGCGTTTCCGTGGAGATGTGGCTAATTAAAGGCTAGGGTAACTAGCTCTGGCTTTGAGTCTTTCTTACGCCTGAACACCATATTCCTTTACAGGACAGGAGTTCCCAGCTCTAGGCTGTCCACAGGGCCTTCGCTGAATGGAAAAATGTGTTCTCAAGTAGAATGATAGGCAGTCCTCAAAGACATCACTTTTTGTATGCATTGGCCAGCCATTTGCCTCCCCAACTGAGGGGCAGAAGGAAGCAATTGTTTTCCCTTCCAGTTTGTTTTTGAGGAACAGCTGTTTCTCTGGGCATTTGGCTAACTCTTCTTTAATTCTGAGCAAAAGCACTGGGAACCAGAAGGTGGATAAATGAAAAAAGTAGCTACCTGAAGGCTAAACAGATTGTGCCTTTTCTCCCACAGATGAGTGCTCTTTCTAAGCAAGATTGGAGAAAAGGTACTTTAACATATCTTGGGGTTGGTGATGGTAGGTGGGGCTTTCAGAATGCAAATGAAATAAATCAAGTTCCTTGGTTTCTGGTCCAAGAGAAATCTGAGGTCACAAATGTATGACAGCCACAAAGATTGTGCAATTTACAAAAGCAATCATAGCCATTCAGATAATTATTAATAGTAACCAAGGCAGCTAATTCTCTCCTTTTTCTCTATTACCTCCTGCTCACCTCTCTATGGAGTTCCCTTTGTGTTTCCATGGAAATACAGAGTGGTTTACATGAAATAATCTTTAAAAGCAAGCACGGGAAACCCATCCTTTGTGTATTGATCTGATTAACTGTATTCTTTTGCACTACTTTGCTATCAGGTCAAATGGATCATTTTAAACCTTTGAACCATGCCTTTTATTTCCACTCTTCACTTAAAACTGCTGTGGAAATACATAGCAGGTGTGATTTAAGAGTCAGTGTATTGTCATTTATATAACTAAGTGGACTGATTTTTCAGACTGCTCAGTACCTAAGTAATAGCAAATCCACAGTGTCACTTCATTTGTTCTTGTGTTAGTAGCTACAGCACCTAGCACCATTTAAATGTAATGCAGGGCCCTCCCTGGTTGAAGCACTTCACTGCTGGCTAACCACAACTGTTTCGATGTGAGTTTAATCTCCGGCCGGGAGGTGACCCACACGGTGCAGCAGACCTCTCCTGTCTCACCCACTGCTCTTCTCAGCAGTGTACTTTGTTTATCTTGCTGTTCTTCTCCCCACTCTGCCTCCGGTGAATACTCTCACTGCCCCTGCACCTTTGGCCTGTACCCCAGTTCTCTATGCAGAAATAAATAAATCTTTAAAATAAATAGCTGTAATGCAACTTTTTCTCCCCTATTGTGCTTCCAATTGACTCTCCGATGATCATCCTCTTGAATCAAATAAGTTATTAGGTGACCATACTTAAATATTGCTTAGTATCAAAGGTGTTTTGCTCCTTTCAGATCTGAAAAGCCATCATCTTAATTAGAAAATTAAGATGCAATTCAAGCAAACATCCAAGGCAAAAAAACAAAACAAAAAAAAAAAACAAAGGAACAGATTGGTTTGTTTAACTGACTTTCTGTTTTTAGCAATTTTCAATTCATATTCTTTACCTTCAAGTTCTCAGACTAAGGTCCCAAGGAGGGATTGGTAAAAGAGAAGCAGCAACGACCTCTTTTTTAGGAATATAACTTAGCCATTGTGATTCGTTTACGTGAATGAATCAGACTAATAAGCCCTGACAGTAACAGGGATCATAAGAGGGTAGTCCTTGAGCGCATGGGCTATGACCCCAGACTACCTCTGTCACTTACAAGCTGTCAAACCTTGAGCAATGTTTCCATGTCTTAGCCTCTCATATAGAAACTGTGGTTAATAATGAACTTAATCGAGAGTTGTCCTACGAAGTTAGAACATATAAATTGATTTTAAAATCCCTGTTGTATGAGGATTGCTTAGTTTTTTATATTATTATTCTTCAAAATTATCCTTATCTTTATACAGTAGTAACCAGTGGAAAAGAAAAAGTATGAGGAAAAATAGAGTTGTACTTCTTTTAGAAGGAATGAGTAAAGAGATGATAACTAGCCATCATTTTTTATTATTTTTACTCAGTTTGTTGAAATGTCGTAAAATTACATTCTGTATACTTTCCATTTTTCTACAATATTTTTGATTTTGATTTTTACTTCTTCTTGACCTATCCCTTTCTACCTATAAGTAAAAAACATAAACAATAGTTGGAGAGAGTGTTGGACAGTATTGATCAGAAAAAAATACCTTAAATTAATAACTTGGAAGAAGGCGTATATACTAGGTTTAGGTAGTAGATGTAGAATGAATTAGATCAGGGATTGTTTTAGGGAGAGATATGGTTCCTCCTCAGAGAGGACTTCTGCTCACAGCTGGGAATGTATGCTCCCATTGCTTTTTCTAAACAGTTATGTGTGCTCACACATGTATTATTGGAGGTTTTTATTACATTAACTTTCAATGAATCAGTCACCGAATTTAAATATATCCTCTATAATTTAGAAATATTAAATACTTAGAGAAAATATTTATACAGCTTTAGTTGAAAAGTAAAACAAATCATACATAGTTCATAGTTTATTTATATTGAATTATGCATAGGATTAGTTTAAACCTAGAAAATCAGTCACCTCAGGTCCTTCTTACTAGTGGATGGACACGGGTGAATGTAGTAAAAATTATAAGCAAAACATGTTCAGGAAATCACTTAGGAGCCAATGCAGAATACAGTTCATTTAACCTCATGAACTACTTCATAGATTTATCTATTACATCTTTACTTATATCCTAAGTAAATGTCTTCCTAATCCAAGCTCCAGAATTAGATATTTATATATGAACCAATAAAGTATCCATTACATTTTCATGTTTTTCCTAATAACAATATCCAAGTGAAAGTACTCTGAGTTATTCAAAATACAACTGAATCTAGCTAGAAATAACATTTTTATCCCATAAACATATATTTCCAAGAAAAGTAATGTATTATATAGCTAAAATAAATAAAGATCTACTTGATATCATTTTGCACACTCTGCTCAGAGTTTAAAAAATACTGACTTAGATTTTCCAGTCTGCAGTACAGATCTAAATTAACAAAATTGTCATGTACACTTTTAAATTTCTTTTATACCCTTGTGAGTATTTTCAAGTGATAATAGAAAGAAATGTCTAAACAGCTAAATCTACACCAGCATCACCCAATAGGGGTTCCTCCCCTCTCAGAAGATTTATTTATAATGCCATCTTCTGTTATGGGATTGTAAAGTAGAATCATATGTAGCACAACAAAATACAGCCTTATGTAAATACAATCTTATGTAGTGGGAATTTTCCTAGTCCCTTGGAAAGAGTGAACAGGGCTTAAGCTGGGACAGGAATAATCAGGGCTTCTCAGACAACTAGAGCAAGCTTCCCCATCCAGGCCTATTAAGAGATTAACTCTGTCATTCTCCACCACCACGTTTAGAGGTGACTGGAAGAACATGGGGAGTGAAGTCTTAGTTCTTAGCTAAGCTGGGATGACAGCTCCCAGAATTCCATTCTTGGTGTGCTCTGCACCAGGATTTGTCACAAGAGAAATTCCCAGGAGAGCTGGAAAGCAGAGATGATGCAGTTATCATTCGTACACTCAGAAGTTCAGAACTGTTGCACTTCAAGAACATTGTTGGGAAACTTTTAGCTGATTTCACAGGCATAGGCAGAAGCCCAGCCCACAGCTGCTATGGTTATCCTCAGACTTCCTTCTTTACTTCTGTTTCTGAGCCAGTGGCATGCTCAGCACCATGACAAAGGGGGCAAACGTCTACAGGACTTCCCCATCTTTGATGATTGAGACTTAGAGGCTGATAGACTGACACAGGTTTCAGTTGATCCTGTGGTTACTGCTCATTCTCACTCTCCCCCACTTCATTTCCGTCTTTCCGTCACACAGCCTGTCCTGCCAGTGTTAGGCCTAGCATCAACTGCAGGAGGTATGGCTGCATATAAACTATACAAATATAAAGAAGAGACAGAGAATGATTAAGCGACTGAGTGTTCCCTGGTGAGAGACAAGCAGCATCTCCTCACACCAACAGCATGATCTCTTT
Organism: Condylura cristata; assembly: GCF_000260355.1. Classification (NCBI taxonomy): domain Eukaryota; kingdom Metazoa; phylum Chordata; class Mammalia; order Eulipotyphla; family Talpidae; genus Condylura; species Condylura cristata. The sequence continues at coordinate 54,103,972 of NW_004567107.1, read as the reverse complement.
TGAGCTGGAAGCCTGAGGTTCCTGTATGGTGCTGCTAGAGGGGCAGGCAGAGAGTTGAGAGGGAATAAATGGGAGAATTTGAGGAATCTTCTGGGGCTTAAGCATGAGTGAACATAGAATCTGAAGTTAGCCCCCTTCTAGAGGCCTCTGGTAACAACAGGCTACCCTATAATCAGTTTGTGTGCTTGAGAAGATGATGAGAGCAAACTTTTACCCATTATATTAGGGTGTGTAAAAGGAATTGCCCAAGGTCCTAGTGCAGGTAGCAGAGATGGGGGCTACTCAGGGGGCAACCAAATGAAACTGGCCCATCTGGATGTGTAAAGCTATAAAAGGAGATGGGGATAGATAGACTTGTCCTTCTGCAATGGAAGGGTGGAAAGTACGTCACCATCATCTCCTAAAACCTAAGCAAGATTATCAGAGGCAGATGAATCTAGTCAAGCCAGAGTGAGACCAAGCACAATTTTCACTCTAGGAAGGCAGCCAGGGACTCTTGCCTTCTCTTTGTTCCCCTTCCCAAAGGATCCAGAGACCCAGGGATTGATGGAGATGGTAGGGAAGAAGGTATCTGGAGTCAAACCTAGGTTGTGGGAATGGGGGACCCAGAGGGCGATGCAGAGAAATTAAAGGAGAAGGCCATTTGCCTTCTGCTAGTCTCTTGAAAGATCAAGTTTGTGTTGCAGATGAAAGGTGAGAACATTTGTAAAGTTTTGAGATTAAACTTTCAAAATGGGCTGAACTAATACTTTTTTAAATAATGCAGTTTTAACAGAAAGTAATACAATATGCCCAAAGGAACCTCAGATACAACAGTTGAAAATAGTGATTGTTGAAAACTAAAACCATTTAGTGTTAGAATTGCCACTGCATTAAGCCTTTCAATAAAGTGAACACTTTCCAGACACATAAGTGGATATATATATACATATACATACATACATACATACATATATATATATATGATATACACACACATACACATATATGAGTTTATGCATGTGGATTTATACACACCTATGTGGAATCATATATATGGGTTTGTGTACACATGCATTCATACATGCGTACAACCCTCCTATATGTGAAGATAATTGAATTATAAAGTCTGAGAAACTGGATGGGTAACTGGTGGTTACCCATCTCACCCAACTCTTCTCCTTTGCCCAAGGCAGTCAAGTCACTGTCAGTTAATCACTACCCTTTTCACATTAAACCTGGACTCAGGCTCTGAATCCTTTCCAATACAGCATTCCAGGCAGTCACTTCCAAGACATCCAAGTTAGCATTGGATTATCTTGTCTTGGATTATCACCCATTTCAAGATACAATAACACAGAAAAGAAACAGGGAGTCTGGTTTTAAGCAGTCATGAAAGCCATGCCTTTTATTTGCCCAGAGCCTATCTAGTCTTATTATGGGCATAATTCTAGTAAGCTTTATCAGCTGTCATCTGATGTTTTAGTCCACAGCATGAAAGAATCAGCTAATTAATAGTTGGGATTTTACTGGAGTCAATAGCACTAGCAGTAGGAAAGCAGGACACTGACTAAAAAGAATGACATAATCAAAAATACTTTCCATTTACTAAGCACTTTAACTTCGCGCTAGATCTCTTTTACTTTTTTTTTAATTCTCATGACAATGAGCTACAGACGTGGTGAGCTAGTCCCATTTTATGAAAAAACTTGGGCTCACAGGATATAAATGATTTACACATGAACACATAGTTGGGTGTTAATCCCAGGTCTTAATAGTCCAAAGCACACATTGTTTTCTTGACCCTACATGGACTCACCCCACAAATAGCAGACATTAGATTTCTAAGAGCATGATAGCCTGGTGTCATAGAATGTAGAATGTGGTCTCCTTAAGCACAATGAGAAAAAATTTTAGGAGGAAATAATACATTTCTGATGATTACCCTGAAACATGAAGAAAATATTAAATTAATACATTTGGTAAATATGGAAAATAGGTAATATAGAATGTACTTTAAATTTGCTTGTATAAAATGTTAAAGATGTTTAGGTGCATATATCATATTGCAGTATATGTATTCTACCCTGTAATCCATTATTAAGTTAGGTAAATTGGTGTTTCGTTATATAACTATGTTTTTGTGTATACAAGTACAAGTAAGAGATATGACATAATCTACGTATAAATTTTCTAAGAGAAGTCACTAAATGTTAGTTACAAGTGGACTCTCCTGCCCCAACTTCCAGAAATATCACACAGTGGAGTCCTCTATTAAAGAAAAGATGAAATGTTGCCATTTGCAGCAAAATAGAAAGATCCTGGAGGATTATAAGACATTAAGAGAAAGACAAAGAATGGATGTTAGCTATCTGAGCAACATAAGAGGAAAAAAGCAAAAGAACAGACAAAGCAAAATAAAAATAAGCTAGTGGACTTTGACCAAAAACAGAGGCTATCAGAGAGGAAGTGGGTGGGAGTGAAAGCACGAGTGAATGGTTTCTAATATATGGAGCTGTGTTTTTTTAATAAATACCTCTCATTTAAAATCCAAAAAATGGGTTCTTTTTATATGGTAAATAGCCTTAAGATTTCTCTAAAAGCTGGGGGGTCAAGTATTTGCTCAATAACTTAGTAACTTTGTGATGTTAAGTTTGCCCTTATCGTTTATTGTACCATCTGCAAAATGGGTACAATAATCACTATCTATTCCGTGGGTGACTGTGAAAATTAAATGAACTAACCTATGTAAAGCCCTTAACAAGTTCACAGAACTTGTTTATTTAATAGTTATCATTATTTCCTAAACAGTTCTAATTTAAGATTGCCGGGAATTGAACATCTCTGTCCCAGTTCTTTTTTTTTTTTTTAAGATTTATTTATTTATGCATACAAGAACTAGGTTATAGGCCAGAGGTAGGTTCACCAGATACAGAGTGGGGAGCAGAACAAGCAGATTGACAAAGTACACTGCTGAGGATTTGGGTTTACTGTGGGAATATTTCCAACAATTCACACACACAAAAGAACCTGATTTGCCTGACTTTCTGATTAATTGTGGATGAAGGGAATGGTTGCTTTTTATCTTTGAGGTGAGTATCCGATAAATGCAGATTAAAATTAAAAAGTCTTTTCCAGGCATTTTACTCTCTGTGAATTTTATTGTGACATTTTCATGCTCCACTTTGGATAGAGAACATCTATTTTCATGACAACAAGTAAGAAGAGGTATTGTATAGAAAATTATTTTGTTGTGATAAGTGAATGACTGGAGCACTATCAGAAAAAAAAATCTTCTTTAATATTGGCTCTTTCAAGAAAAAAGAAACATTTTTTTAAAAATACTATTTCCAACGTTGCCTCATTCAGAAATCTCTTTACATAAACTCAGGTTCAATTATGTAATTCCAAAGGAAGAAAAGAAAACTCCTCATCTTCACAGCACATGGTTGGGCCTGCTTAATAAAAGCAGTGCCTGCTTTGTTTTGTTATAAACTCTCATTCTTTGGGATTTAATGAGATAAGATACTATATTTTGAAATGAGTGCATATACAAAAGCCAAGTCAATTTTCTTTGGGGGTAAATCCCTTATAAAACTCCAGCTCAACAAATTTAAATATAATAATGGCTTTGATTAAATCTATATATGGTGAAATCCACTAATGGAGACCACCCCATAGTTCAATGAAACAAAAACAAAAAAACAACAAGAGCATGTTTTAGGCAGGTGGTCTCATAACAGAAATTCATGATAGCTTTGTTCAGTTATTAACTGGGAGGATTCCTGGTGAGATATTTAGGGCTGCTCTTTTTTCTTTCTTAAAGAATGGCACTTCTTTTACCTTCCATTCCTATCCCCTGATTCTTGAGGCCTCAGTGATATACCCAGCTTCCCTGGAAAAGGTCAACTACACAGAGGCCATGGGCCCAGATGGACAGCAAATGTGTCAGCAATGTGTCCTCCTCTGTGGTATCTATATTTGTATTATACATATTCAGTACTATTAATAGATATATAAATGAATACTAAGGCTGAGAAAATCTCAAAGCAAAGAAAATCATCTACTAATTCCTAGCTCCCTAGCGGAACTATTACTTAGATATGTGTATGTTTTCTTTCTAGATGTTTTTCATAGCCAAATGCATAGTCATAATCATTGGATATATAGTTTTTTACCCTGCTCTTTTCCATTAATTATACTCAGTTAGGATAGGCTTCATAATCATCATTTAAATGGTGGTGCCAATTCTTCTCACTAGTCAAATCTGGCCCGCTTCTTTTTTTGTAAATAAAGTTTTATTAGAACACAGTCAAGTCTATTCCTTGTTTTATTGCCTCTGGCTGTCACAAGAGCAGAACTGAGAAGCTGCAGCAGAGACCTAGTAGCCTGCCCATCCATTTTAGGGAGAGTCCTCATAAATTTTCCACACAAAATCCTCTTACCACAATATCCACTTTCAGAAAAACAAACACCAAAGAGGTCCTTTACATAAAATGTATACCAATGCCTGGCACACTTTCCATCAAACTGAGTTCTATTATTTATTTAATAGCCCTATTTAGGTTGGTTTTTCTTTTCTTCTTGATGTCATCTTAATGAATATTAGATTCACCTAAAAAGTTAGGTTTATTATCTTTTTTGTTAATAAAAGGATTTTGTTAACCTAAAGTCCTAGAAGTAAGAGTAAGATTATTATACTAGTGACTATGGGTACCTGGATAGCTCATCATTTCTAGATTGACTTCATGAAACAAAGCAGTGTGTCCTAGAAAGGTAAGTACCTTTCTCTCACAACAGGGGCTTACCATGGACATGGAGAATAGGCATGTATTTCAACCAACCAATGGAGATCTGGCTAACCCCTGGGGGAGACTTAGAAGTATCTTTCTGTCCTGTGGTCACAGGTAGGTTTCTAACCCGAGTGAGTGTTGTGTGTTCAATTGGTTTGGCAGGTTGCTATTTGGCATCTACAATGATCATTCACCATTTTCCATACATTTTAAGGAGAATCCTCTTCTACAATTTTGCCACTCAAAATCCTCTTACCAGAATATACACTTTGACAAATACAAAAGAACGCCAAAGAGGAAGACAGGACCAACTTCATAATTTCCGGAGCCTAGTGCAAAAGAAATGTACAGGGTCCCTTCTCAAAGACTTTTAAGAATTTCTTAAGAGTAAGACCCACAAAAATACATGCCTGTGAAGCCCAGCCTACAGGTAGGGAGAGGGTCTATGTGGAGGCCACAGCTAGCAAGGCTCCTGCTAAGTAGAATATAGTTAATATAGTTAATCCCTGCTGTTGAGCCCTTTCTACAGTCACTTCGCAGTCACCAGTCATGAACGGTGGGCAAGGACAACAGAAAAATATGGAAAAGTATTTGGCTATTCTGCAAATGAGAGAGAGAGCCAAGTATGTCTGTGTCCTTTTTGGTGGGTATCATTTGGGTACACTCACTTGGAATCTCTCATCTGTTTGCCCCTATGTGGTTTTGAGCATGGTTTCTAGAACAGGAAGTCTCCTGACTTCCTGTGAGATCCTAGATAAGTTCATTTTAATCATAAGTGTAGTAAACTCTGTTTTCAGACCTGATCAGGCTCTTGGGTATTTACAGGTTTTCCTGGTGTTAAACTAGTCTTTTTAAGAGGATGCCAAAGAGATAATTTTTTTTTTTTTTTTTGCCAAAGAGATAATTTTATTTTAAAAAAATTATTGCTGTATTTCACTAAGTCTTTTTGTAAAAGAAAATTCTAGTTATTTTTCTAAAGTAGTTTTCTAATGTGTGTCATTCAGAGACACTTTCCAACTGCTGGGGAGTCAGTGTTGGCTGGTCAGCCCCACAGACACAGTGCTAGAATGAGGCCTTGGATGACAGTGGTATTGGCATCACTACTTGTCCTTTGGTGAAATCTTATGAAAAGCTTGCTTTTCTGCACTACAGAGCATGACATAGAAGCAACCCTTCTGGATTATGTCAGCGTTTACCCCAGAATTTTCTCCTAAACCAGGGATAAAAGATGTGAAGGAACAATCCAGTTCAATTAGCAAGTAGGTTTTGGAAATGCAGAATTAAACTCATATAGATAGTATTCCCACCTTCAATATGCCAATAAAGGGACTCTATTATATCCTTTCCATGAAATGCATATTTCTGAGAATATGTCTTGGGACCATTTTTCCAAGGAACACATTTTAGGTGATACTACTCTGCTAAATATTTTAGGGTTGGATAAAAGTCAATGTTCCTTTATGAAACTATGTTTTTGGGGTATAGGTTAGCTAGAGACTCAAGAACAGGAGCCTTAACTATTACCTAATCTCAAATCCATGTAACAGTAGTGTTAAAGACTCAGGACATGCTGAGTAATCCCATTAATGATAAGGCAAGTAAGTCTCAAAGTTGGCAGGTAACATGATAGAGGAGGGAGGGACATAGCCAAGCCACCAAGTTCAGGCATGCCCATCAGAGGAGGACTGGAGTACTTTACTCAGAGGTGCATGGTGAATCTATTTCTGATTCTTATATGGCTTAATGACCATTAGCCATTAGCAGGTCTTGACATGGTGAGGATCACTGTGCTCTCTTTCATTAGAGTAGCAGGGGAGAATGACTTAAACAGCGTAGCAACATTTATTGAGTACATTTTCTCCCCTGTCCATCCAAGCCCCATCCAGGCTTCAGGCAATCCTCTCTCCCCATATAGAGCTGAGATCAGATTACATACTCTAGGTGACTGAGGCCTGATACTGAGCCATAGCCCAGCCAGCAGAGGGAGAATAGGATGCAGGGAGGGTGAGTGGGTGCCCTTCCTATGTGAGCATCTCCTCAGGAAGATGTGTGAACATTCCCTTCCTATCCTCACCCCATAACTGATTGCCAGGCTATAAGAGGACAGGACATCTTGTTTACCAAAGGCTAGGTAGACACTTCTTCCAAACAAATGACAGCTATTCTGGCCTGAAGCTTGCTCCTTTGTGACCTATGAGTTGTAACCATTCCCCTTTTCTTTGCTCATTTATTTAAAAAGTGGAGCCATTAGAGCAATGGACGATTAGCTCTGCTCTTGGATATCGAGGTAATATTCATTTACTTTCTGTTCACATCAGGTCTCCTTCCGAACTCACAAGGCAATAATTCCAACTTAGGCTCCTACCTCCCCTTCCTTTACTGCCTTATATGTAGCTTTCCTGTATCTGCAGTAATTCTGTTCACCCCATGAAACATTTCTCCATGCATGGAGGAGTCCTATTTTACTATTAACTCTGTCTCTGTGACATAGCCCCCCCCCCAGCATCTCTGTCTCTCTCTCTCTCTTTTTTTTTTTTTGCTTAAGTCAAAGTCAGCTTTCATTATTTATTTCAAAAGCAGAGGTTTAAAATGGAAAAAAAAATTGACATTTAAGAAACTTAAAGCAAAAATGTGGCAGAGACTGAAGCTGCTGCTGGAGAAGAGATATACATCTCTGGGAGTCAGTTCTCACTCTTCCTCTGAGCTTCTGTGGAAGTTATTGTGGGTTTCTCAGTCTAGATACTGTTTGATCTCTTTTATTTGTGACTTACTATTCTATGAGATTGGGCAAACTCTTTGAATATGAGTTCCTGCTTGCTGGTAATTGAGATCTTGCATAGACAATGTTCTTGTGATGTGAGTTGAGGATATTTCCTCCATGTGACAATTGAAGGAACAATCTGGATCCAACTCTTCTGAGCTGAATTCTGACTCTGGGACTCAAGAACTTCATCCAATTGCTAGAGACAAGGCTCCTTAGTTTCCTTATATGTCAGATGGGAGTCATTGTGAGCCAAATTCATGTAATGTGCTTAGCACAGCTCTCGGCATACAATAGCACTATGTATATATTAGCAATCATTAATATAAGGTAGAACAATAACATTCACTGTTATAAGCCATTTCCATACATACTAGCTTACAAAATCTTTTCAAAAGGAATTATCATTTTAACAAGAATTCTTTGATCAGAGAAATGTAGTTTTCTTGACCCAGGTCACAAAGCTGGAACTCCAGCCCAAAGACCAGAATCTCTGCACCTCTCATCTTATTCAGGTCATGACAACACTGAACTACTGCAGTCCCAGTCCAGCTATTCTGTCACCTGCCACTATTGCCATCGGTGATGAGAGGTAGGTGTCTTCTAACTCTTATTGCTCACTGTGCAACCCCCCATCCCCGGGTCTCACTGATGATTCTCTTCTGTGACTCTGGCACAGGCAGCTTTGGGATGGAGGACAGGAGGTTGACTGTAATTCCATAACTGCTCACTTACTGACTGCTTAAAGAGAAGCCATGATGACAGCCGGGATCCTTTCTGTGATGAGTAATTGCCCAGTCACACAAATCTATTTAGACCACATCCTTCTGGTGTACAACCACCAGTTGATTTAAGATACAAACCTTTTGTAGCTCATTGCCAGAAGGATGAAATATAGAGTTTACCCAGACTTTTCTTTGCTGAAGTATTTACTCTAAATCATTAGTTACTGTTAAGTTGTTAGCCATATATCAAGCAATTCCTACCCAGCTTGGGGTGCTGAAAGAATGCTCTGTGCTTTTCTAGTAAATGTACCATTTGTCCAAGAATATAATTACTACATACTTAAAATAAAATCCAGCCTTATATATTCCTATGGGGAAACTCAGGCCCACAGACATCAAATTAGCTGGCAACACTCAAAGTGGTTTGTAACCACAATGTCTTTGGGAGGTTTAGGAGCATGGATAATAGGTGTCTCACCTACTATTTAGGTTTGTAGTCAGAAGGGGGTGGCACTAATATTCAGAGCATGTCTCCCTCCTTTAAGCCTTGGGGTGAACACTTCAGATAGCTCTTCTCACTCTCAACCCCAGTGGGAAGATTTTATCACCTTATTTTCTAGACAAGTTAACTGGGGATCACCATCTCATGCCATGGAGCGGAAGAATCACAGTCATATCCAAAAGAATTAACTTTCCCATGTCTCTCTGCTGGATTACCACAGAGTCTCCCAGGCCCAACTCACTGATTCCTGGTTTCTGCTGGTCTGAGGCTTCCGTGGGTGGCTCTATAACAAATACGATGACTGAGGTCCCCATCAGCGAAGTTGCCATTGAGCATGTAGGAGGAAAACTGCTATGTTTTTCATCTTGCCACCAACAAAGATCAAGCACACGAAATCTGAATACCCCAGGGGTGGGAGACGGAGCGAGGTTCTATTCCCCTTTACCATTCTATCCCGAGCACAGACCAATATGGGCAGACAATTAGTATGAACGGATTTGAGCAAAATACCAAATCTGATTGATGCCGACAGGACACCCATGCAGGAGCACACAAAGGGATGGCGAGGAAGACGGGTGGTCATATGTGGCAGGGGCTGCTTAAAAATTCTAATCCTCATAAGCTTCTGAGGAAGCTGCTCTTTTCACTGGGCAGGTTTTTAATATTTATTGCTTAGGGCCATTTTAATCCTAATGAAAATAGCATGTCCTTAGAAAAAGAAATGCTGTAATTGGAAAGAACAAATGTGGCCTTGGCATTCAAATGTTTCACGGCCCATAAAAGTTAGAGGTTACCCGGAAGTGAACCACTGAAAAGTTTCAGGAAGTACTGTTGACAGGAAAGAGTTAAGCTAAAAAAAAGTGGGATATGGGGCCAATTCTGGCTGAGTTATCCTTGAATGGAAGATTCAACTGTTTCAGAAGAGCTGTCAGCATAGGTCACAAGTGCAGACAAACTTAGAATTCCTATTTCGGGGCATGAATCCCCATTCTGCCACTTTTGTGCCTCTGTCATTTCACCTACAAAATGGAGATAAACAAAATTACTGATCTAGTTGATTTTTTGTGTGTGTGGAGATTATTTGAGACAAGAAAGTAAATCCCTAGCACAGACTTTGACACAGATTCAGTGCTAAGTAACATAGATACATAATTATTATTATCACTTTTATCATTGTTATGACTTATCCCTCATGTTATTGGTCTTTTTTTGTCCCAACATAAGAATAGCAGAGATGAACTAAGAGATAAAAGCTAGGAGGGCCTGTTGGAAAGATCCAGAAAAAATTTATGATTATCTTCTATTGATAAAATTAGGATTCAGGTGGCTTATGCTGGGAAATAACTTGGATTTGAGGGACAGTAGAAGTTATTTATTTTTCACATAGTATTTCTACTGGCATACATATAAAATGTATTAGTGGGTGCTAACCACACCATCATGCTATCTAAACAGAACCAAAAATGTGTGAAATTGTAAAGGATGGAAGTTTGTCCACCAGGCTCCACATGGCACTTCAGAACGAAGCAATTTCTAATCTGCCAGTAAATACTCTCTGTGCCTTTCCCCATCAGAAAGAGTGTGACAGTGACATGGAAAATCTTTTTGTCTTTGGTATGTCTTACCCTTGCAATAAGTGTGTGCAATGATCCTGACCCCCTTTTCCACTCCCCTCTTCTGCATAGGTTCACACACAGGGGAACTCAGCTTCCTCCCAGAAAGGACTAGATTAAGGAGAATCACTCCCTGAAAGATGATAGTATCTCCACTCTCATGTGAAAATCAAAATGAAAACAATATCAAATTGTTCAAGAAACTCAGCTTGCAAAATGACATAAAGCTTGAAAGTATAATGTTACTTATTATCTTCTTTCTAATTTCTCTCTTGTTCTCTCTCTCTGTGCCCCTGCTTTGGTGAAGCCCTAAACCTATGTCTAGTCTGCCTATTGAGAATCCAGGATGAGACCATATTTTAAAATCTGACTCTTAAGAAGAAGCTAATAAGATCTTGAAAGTGTAGAGATCCTCTTCAAGACTCTATTTTAGACATTTATTCCCATCTGAAGTAAATGCCTTTCTCTGGTTCTTATTTCCAAGAAACACACCCAGCTGAAGCACTCAGAAGACTGCTTACTTGCTGGCTTTTTTTAACCACCTTTTGCCTATAATCTTGGCAGTCTCCTAACTAGTTGTCTCACTCCCCCTTGCCTTGTTCCTTTCAACTACATTCCCCATGCTATTATCACAGAAATTTCTAAAAGTCATAGTTTAATACCTTTCAATGGCTCCTCATGTCTGTTCTTAAACCAGGGAAGGGGTACTTCTTAGGAGGAGCGCTGGTAAATACGTGAGAGCATAGGATAAATAGGGCAGATCTTCTGTAATGCCATTGGTGATTAATGTGAGTTATTTTTATATTGGCCAAGGGGAATATATTGTGAAGTAGAACACATAATTTTTCTGGATGTTAAAGATGAAACATGGGCATTCCAGAAGAATCTCACACTGGAAGTTGCTGGCTCCTGACTTAGGACTTATAAAGACATGCAATCACTCTCCTAAGACTTGAGGCTGAAAAATTGGTAAAGTACTCACTTGAAGGATACAGTTAAACTTTATGCAAGCAAAGTTCTCCAACATCTGGGCCTTGTCTTTCCTTCAACCTCCTCTGTACTTCCCAACCCCACTCTTTCTGTGTGTGCTCTTTAGTTTATGCACAACATCAATTGCAAGTGTCTTTCCTAATTGCATGCTTTCAACTCTGTATCTATGAAATATCCATCTCCTTGAAAAGTTCAAAAATGATATTCTCTTCCAACTTTCCCTTCCCCTCACCCAAAGAATCCGGTCCAACTGCCTCTGAGATGGACTCCTAGAGGTTAGCTCAGCAGTGAGTATACGCCTGTTCATCTCCAAAGTGGAGAGAGGCAGCGGCCAGCTGCATTGCCTCAGCATGTAACAAGTCTTCTCTTGAACTAGAAAGAGTCAGTGATTGAAGGCTGGACACTGGCGTTATTCTGTCTAGGATTGCATAGGGGTTTCCCCATTTATAAACTGGATGAAACTGGACTACTTATACATGATGTGCTTCAAATTCTTCCTCCATGAAATGGAAATGATAGGAGGGTAACAGTTCAGTAGACAAGGTCAAAGAGTTCAAATGTATGGAATGCTTCAAAGACCACCTGTACCTGATTGAACATTAGCTGTCATCACCATTAAGCATGCCTGATACTAGGAAACAGTTTGCTCAAAATACTTAGTATCCTCATGGAAAAGATCCTGATTTTCAAGCATTCTTATATGACCACCTCACAGCCTGGGTGATGTGGTTCTTAGGACAAGTATATCCTGGGGAATAACTTCAGCTTTTTCTGTTTGTGTTGTTTTGTTTTCTTCCCAAGGAGCAGGCCATTCTGATGCACATAAAGATCTATCCTTCTTTGACTTCTGCAGCAGTCCTTAAGAAAGAGAGAGAGAGACTGCAAGGACATATGTTTTAAGGTAGAGATAAAGGGAGAAAAGCTTACTGCAGAATTAAAATTATGATTTTTTTAATTTTAAAATTCTGATGATTTACATACTAAGATTATGAAAGTCTCAAAGAATTTTAAACTTCTGATGATTTACATATTAAGATTATGAAAGTCTCCAAAATGTTCATGGAGAAAGAAAGAAAAAAACGCCAATATTTATTGCAAATTCAGGTGCCAATCTTTGACCACACCCCCTATAATCTTGCACAAAGGGACCAGTTATCCATATGTACAAAAAGAACGCCAAAGTCCTGACATATTAGTTCACACAGAGGTTAAATCCCATCACCATCCTCCAGATTAAAAAATAATGGAATTTTTCTCCTAGAAATTCAGTATCCTTGATTTTTTTAAGTGTGTTGTTTTAGTTATTTTTCATTAATAAAATCTGCATACCCCGAGAAAGAGACTTCAAGCCCACCTTTCTCTCTCTCTGTATATTTAAAATCTCTCAGGTAGGGCCCTTCCTGGTGGTACAGCAGGTTAAAGCACAGCACTAAGAAGCTAAAGTCACTTCAGCATGAGTTCGATCTCCGGTCCCAGAGGTGATCCACATAGTGGGGCAGACCTCTCCTGACCTACCCACTGTTCCCCTCAGCAGTATATTTCGTCAGTCGGCCTGTTCTGCTCCCCATTCTGTTGCTGGTGAATCCCACTGCCCCTGAAGCTCTTGTCTGTACCCCAATTCTGTATGCATAAATAAATAAATTTTTTTTTAAAAAAAAAAGATGTACAGGTAAGCAGGTCTTCATGGACTGGCTCAGGGCAGACTAGAGGAAGAGGTTCCAGGTGCTGTGGAAAACAGTGAATTCTTAATGCACAAAGCCACACTGTGTGCAGGTCAGCAGATGGCAGCCAGTGCCATGTCCACACAATTCCAGGCCCTCTGAGGCACCCCAAGAAGCCACTCTGCTTGCTCTGGGCACTCCAGCATAGCTTGCCAACTCCCGCCTGGCTTTCGATCCAAGGGTGTTAAGTGAGTCTTTGAACTGGGTCAAGGGCATGGTCATCTCTTCCTCCCAGGCATGACTCTTTAATCCACTGTGAATGAGCCAAGATGAAAAATCTTGCAGCTGCTGGACCCACAGGTGCCCAAATCATTCGTACATAAACCAATTGGCCATGCTTTAGCCAGGAATTTGTATGACTCAGACTGGAATGAGAGCTCAGTCAAGACTCTTGCCCACAGAATTTATTGTGTTGATGGTTAATTACCCTGGTCATCCATGCTGAGGTTTTCTTTCCATAGTCTTTTGCCAATGATCACAGTTTGTTATTGCCTATTAATTTAGCACTTGGCAGCAAAGGACTCATGTTTCAAGATAATGAGAAGTGTCTTTGCGGTGTCTTTCTCTGATGGGGAAGGCTGTCAAGTGTCTATTTCTACAAGGAGCAGCATGCATGAGACTGCACACCTGGAGTCAGCTGTACCTGGTTTAGCTCCCAGTTATGCCACTTGCTGCATAAATTCTGCACTTTAATCAGCCTCTCTTCATCTAGTTTCCTACTACACAGAGCATCTGGGGAGATAAATTACAAATAAACATGACAGTGAGGGAAGGGGGCCTGACATCTTCCTTCTTCTCTTCATATATTAAGATCTGATTACTTTCCTCATGGGACTTAATAATAGTTCTTTATCAATAATTAAGCAAAGAGTTCAAGGAGCCTTTCTTACTAGTATGGAATATAATGGCAATATTCTGGAATGACTTAACACTGCTTGAGGAAAGACACAATTAGAAAGGAGAATCAACAGTAAAATGCTCAGTTACCTAGAGCACCCTCTTAGTCTAAAGTGTGAAGAAATCTGTGCTGGTGTTGGTTAGCAGGCTCCACTTCAATGAGGATGTGACGGGATGAGAATTTCATGGGGCGCATTGCCTTGCACACAGTAGCAGGTAGTATATGACTACTGACTATGATGAATATACATAGTTCTTATTTAATGTTTAGGATGAATAAAATTCTAGTTAAAAATGTAAAATTATTATCAGAGAAAAAAATGAATGCCATAGGGGTTTACAGAAAAATTTGAGGATAGACTGAGAAAATTTTTAGACTTATAAATTTATTTTCATGTGGATTAAAAAATTAATTCACATGAAATGTGTATGTCTATATAGTCTACAATAAAGTTAAAGTTTTAAAAGTATATTATTTTTAAATAAATAATATTATAGGTAGTATTTGGATATGTGGTCTGTGGCAGGTGAAAGACTGAAGTTTGGGAAAGACTGCTAGAAATTATATATGTCTCTGGATACCTTGTGCATGAAGATGTGAACCTAAACTAGAATCTTCACTTTCTGATGTGTAAGGCTATGTGATCTTAGGCAACTGACTTCACTTCTCTGTGCCTCATGTTTTTCATTTATTGGAAAGGGATAATTATGATGTTCCTTGATAGGGTAAAGGTTATTAACTATACAACACTATTTGGAATATGTTAAGTGATAAGCTAGAGTAAGAAAAAAAGTGGGGGTCACATTGATTAGGAGGCTGTCACTAACTGAATTGTGGTGGTACTTGATGTTCTAGTAGGTCTGTGATAGCAAGAGTTAATCTATCCCACACTGATGCAAAATGCAAATTGTACTCTTGGTGCCAGGAAGGGATCCCTAATGCTGCCATTCAAATCTTTGTGGGTTATTTAAGGTCACAAGTCCTTTCACTGTATGACCAGAGAAACAGTGGACACAGGCAGCTGGGAGCATATTTCTGCCAATATATGAAAAAGTGGATGTGATTCTAGAAAGAACAATATGGGTGTTTTTTCCTGTGGGGTAAGTCCCTAGTCAAATGAGCTGCAGTTACTCTGAACTCTTGAGTCTTCTCCAATGAAGTTTTGGGCTTCCCTAATTCTTGCAGAGGCACATGAAGTAGTTAACCAGCTCATTTTTTGTTGTTGTTCAGTTGATAAACACTTCATTGCTAATTTGAATGGATGCCATATAGAAACCTGTTGGTTCCACCCAGAGAGAGAGATCAACGTTAGTATTCACCACCCATCTCCAACTCATGATACATTTCCAGTGCTTTCAAAATTAAAATATATTTATAGATCTTTATTTTATACAACCTAACAAAATGAGTAGTCCCTGTGATAAATATAGAAAAGATCTGCTGAAGAAAATATTTTTATAAACTCTACTTTTGGTCAGCCCTCTTAAGCACCAGACCCGCACTGCCAAGACATTCCTCTAGTGCCTAACTAGTTGTTCTCTTGGCAATTCCCAATTTGGAAAAGTGCTGCATCAACCAGTTCTCTTTAAGTGAGTCATGTTTGATACTAGATTCCTTTTAGGAGATAATCTTAATATTTCTGATCCCTAGAAGACAGAACAAGAAATGCTGCCACAGTATAAATGGCAGTTATACCATCTACTCACTTGTCAGTATCAAAACCTGTCTGACTTTCTTTTCTTTTCCTCTTCCTTCATCTACAATGTCCAAGTCCTATTATTTCTATCTTGAAGGTGTTTGTAGAATCCCTTAACCTGTTCATCCTTAATGCTAATAAAATGAAATTCATTTACAAAGGAAAAAATGAATCTTAGAGAGTTTGAGAGATTCTTCCTAGGTACTCTTTGGTGAATGGCAGAGTTCTGTTGTTTTAGAGCTTGTGATTCCAACCATTTATAACAGTGTTTATTAAACTACAGGCATCGGAAAATATTAATATTTAAAATTGATTATGATTTATAATATTTATTATGTAGGACAAAATGTATTCTTTTTAAAATATTACCTAGTGTTGTTTATGATTTTATAATACTTGTTAAGGTAGCTGCAGGATTCATAAATATAGAACATCTCCCATTTCTCTTCAAACACAACACTAAGAAAGTTACCTTCTCTAAAGAAAATTTAATGGCTGTGATTATCTTTTGCCACAAATGCTTATTCTGAAAATTAAGTTTTCACCAAAATTTTGTTTCATTTTCTCAAAGGAGAGATCCTTAGATCTGGAGTCAAAGGGGCATGCATAAATTGGAATGAGTGGATTCAGTGTTCTTCTGATCTTGACTTCATTTCAGAGCCAATAAACTTGTTTCTCGCCTGCCTTCTTGGTTCTTCTGCAAAAACAGAACCACCCCTGTAGGGGTTATTGCCTATTTCCTGTCCCTTCAAGCTTGTCCTTAGGGTGTCACCTTTTAAAGCCAGCTCTTGTCTCTCTTCCTATTCAAGCCAGATCCTCCCTCCCTTGTCTAATTCTTAGCCAAGCATAGCAAGGCCAGCTGGTGAGAGTCTTGTAAAAAACAATGGCACCAGACCCTGCTTAGTGGAATGTTGCCTGAGCCAGTCAAAGCTTCCTGGATCGGAACAGTTGATTTGAGTTGTGGCCCATTCTCTGACCCACACTGAAGTGTTGTGTTCAGTGAGGATTAAAAGCCTTGTGAACTGGAGTAAGAAGAGGTAGAAGAAAGAAGTCATTGTGGGTCTAGAGGGAGTCAATATTGCCTTTTTTAAAAAGCCTGTGTCTGCTCCCAGACTGACCATCTGGAGTTGTATAGCTCAAAATCAGCTGTAAAGGAGGAAAAGAAAATGAAATTGGACTGGGGAGAACTTTGCAAGAACAAGTTTCCAAGGTACTATGTCTGGAAAGACTAAAGAAGAGTCACAGAGGTTATATAGAAAAGGGGTTCAGGAGAATGAGTCAAAAACTTAAATTTTTATATATACCTATACTTCATTCACGCTCCTGGCGGTCCCACCAAGTATTTTCCAGATGTGGACTACAGAACTACATCAACATATTGCTCAGCTCTTGAATTAGACAAGAATTAGCACAGTTATACAAAAGTGTTTTTGTTTCCATTGACATTGACATTTCCAGTGGAATCCAAACTTGAAGCATATGGGCATGAACACGAAGTGCCGGAATGGTAAGAATTCAGAGAGAGTGTTGCAGCTTTAGAGCCCCAACAGCCAGAGCAGTGTTTCCTCTCCTTGGAGAGCTGTGGCTTCACTTTTGGGGAGGAAAGAGTGATAACCAGGTGAAGACAGAGTAGCAGAAGTGACCAGAAAAGTGACACAGAAGGATTCTCAGGCTTAAACGGGGTGTGCTCAAAGCAGGGACCTCACGCTCGTTTTAAGATATAAAAAACCCAGCTCCAGTGGATTTTCTAGAGTGGAAGAGACTTTACAAAAAGTAGAAAGTTTCCTTGCTTCCTTTTATAGTCAATACATTACCCCCTAGAGGTTAATCAGCCTCTACTAATGCTATTTTTGGTCCTCGAATCTGGGATGAGCTTGATGCTGTTGTCAGTAGTGAAAATGGCGCCTAACATTTAAGCAAGAGTAGTGAGAGCTTAAGCCATGAACAAAATCTGGCTCTGGGGTGGATTTGCTAGGATTTCCTGGATGAATCTTTGTTGTTATGTAATCCTCAGTTTTCCCTTTTCAATTAAAATAGCAAAACAATCTACTGAAAAGATCTTGTGTCATGGTAGTAAGAAGTTGGTGATTTCTCTTTCAAGATCAGTATTTTATTCAGAAAGGAAAGTTTCACAGGTAAGATATGGCCACAGGGGATCTCAAACACTTCTCTCCCCATTTTCTTCCAGGAGCCAGTGATCTAATTGACTGTGAGAGTACACCACCCCCGCACTCCACAAGCACTTGCATCCTCACCACGCAAACAAGCTACCTCATTGTCTCTGTACTTCAAACCCGATCTTCCTCCCACATTCCCATCTACAGCAACATAACATCAACTGTTTTGGTGAGAAGTTTCAGTACCTTTATGCCTCCCGCTCTGCCATGCTTCACTATTTAACGGCACACTCATGGTCTGCTTCATGTTTGTCTTTGCCACTGCTTCTGCTTGAATCCAAGCTCACCATCTTTCCCAAGACCAATGTCATCCTATTTATGCATTTATTTGTTAAGCATGGTCAGCAGTATTGATAATTGGTGGGAACAGAAGCTTAGGCTCATGTCACCCAGAAATACCAAACCAGAATTTTTAATCAGGTCTCCAGATGATTCCTTATGTACATGAAAGCTTGAGAAGCACTATTCTAAATCACTGCAGATATGCCAGGACAGACGATCATGTCAGCTTAAGATGCTGAAAAGCTGCCAGAAAGAAAAATGTTTCAGTTACTTGCAGAACACTGGGATCATTATCGTATGCCTCTGCTCTTCACACACCTGTTGACCAAGATCTAATTTACCACATAAAAGACAGAGCACACACAAGTATAAGAGCATATCTGAACCTTTGTTGATATCTAATGATATGGTTTGACCTTAAAATCTTTCTCTGATAGTTTTCCTCTTCCTCACTTTTCCTCAACATATAAAATTGCCTTTCACTCAATAAAAGTAGTCACCTGCCTCTTTCTTCCTCTCTCTGCCCTGTTTTCTTCTTTCCTCCTTTCCCAGCCACTCATTAAGCAAAAAGATAGCTTTCCCCTTTATTCACATCAATTCTGGCAATTCATAGAATTATTCATTTTCTCCCCTGCCATCACTCTGAAGAATTAGATGTTGCTATCTCTCAGTTTTATTTAGGGGCAGCTGTAGAACAACTGATATTTCTAAAATTGTGGACTATTTTGAAAAGAAAATATGCCCTTTCCTTTCTGTGAATTTGTCTTGGTAATCATAGCATTGGTTGCTGATGCTGACACTGTCCCCTTCCCTCATCTATTGTCCCCCACCTGAACCCAAACCTAAGTAAGCATTTTTAAGGCCACGGAAATTATACACAAGTCACATTTTCTCTCTATCAGAGTGATATTTTCTTCAACTGTAAAAATACGTGGCATTTGGAGTGAGCTAAATATAACAACTAGGAGTTATTTCTGGACAATAGTGCATTGAACCATCATCTCTAAAGCTCTCTTCTTGAAGTACCGATAAAAGTGGCTCCTCTGTCCTTTTGCTGTAGATGGCATCAAATGATCATGAGATGCATTTAGTGATCTAATATTACACATAGTTAAAACTATGGGAAAACTAGCTTAGGAAAGGCTAATTGGAATTTCAGTTCACAGATCCAAGAGTATAGAAATGTCCATTTTCTTATTAGGTACAATAAAATTGAATCTATATGGACACACTGATCATCTATGTTGGCAGGAATTTTGGTGTAGATGCACTACAGTGAGGGTGCCTGATAGGGGTAATCTTAATGTTACCTGCAGTCAATCAGTCTATTAATCAATATTTAATGTTGTTAAAAAGACTCCTGTGGGTTGTGCAAAAACTTCAGTGTCCAGACTTGTCAGCATATGATCAGGGAGATGGCTCCGATCATTGCCGTAGCTGCCTGGCTATCCTTGAGATATAATGCAAGCTCCTGGTCTTTGCTGTTCAACCAGGACATAGGACTCTGGAGGAATTGAGAAGGTTGTGTCCAAAGCCTGCCTGACCTAGATTGCCTCTTCTTTCTCTGACCTCCACTTTTTTCTTTTTATTTTAGTTGAAATCTCTCCCCTCTTCTCTCAAATGCACTCCTCAGCTAAATCTCCTCTTTTGGGGGTACGCTTTTACAAAAGATGGAAAGTACAACTTCAAATAGCCATTGCTTTTCTGCCCTGCAAAATACCCAAAGTCAGGAAATATCAGTGTTCAACTACTTGCCCAAAATGTAGGGGAAAGAGAAAGATTCAGTAAATCGAGTCCAAAAGAATATCTCAAAATAGCATCCACACTATTCTCTATGAAAGGAATTCTAAAAAAGGTCTCTTGACTTTGCTTCAGAGAGAGGTCATTGTTCTTTTTAGTTCATGGTCCACAACTATCATCAGCTAAAGAGAAAAAAAAAGTTCCAGTCTTGTTTTATTTCTTTTTCTTCTTTAACCTTACCTCAACTCACCTTCCCTACCCTCCTCCAAGTCACCCACTTGAGTATATTGAATCATGTTTTCAGTTGTGTATACTTTCTGTGGATTCTTTAAAATTTCTTACTTTGATATAATTTGAAATTTACACAATAGTCATGAAAGCAATACCAGTGCTTTTTTTTTTTTGGCGTATTTGAATGTATATTAGAGATTTACCCCTAAACATTTTAGCACATAATTCCTAGGAACTGTAAGTTTTCTTAACTATAGTACCATTATCAAAATCAGGACTATTTCGTAGTCCAAATTTTAGTTTTATTCAGTTTTATATTATTTCCTTTTAAATTGAAAAATTTTTTTTGGTGTATGATGTTACCAAGGATGATTTTTACACTGATATTGTATTTTTCTTTAGACTTCTTTCATCTGGAACAGTTTTTCTTCTTTCATTTCCTTTATAACATTAAAATTTCTGGATCACAATTCAAATATTTTATAGAAGACACCTCAGTTTGAGTTTATCTGATGCTTCCTTGTGTATTAGCCCAGATAATGCATTTTGAATAAGAATGGTATATAGTTAATGGTGTGTCTGACTCTGCATCATATTGGAGTGTCCTAATAAAGGTGATAGTGAATTTGGCTATGATGTATACCAGATTTCTCCATCTTTTAATTAATAAGTAATTTATGAGAGAATATTTTGGGATTATGTAAACACCCTGTTCCTTATCCAATTTTCATCTTTTAAATTTAGCTTCCATTGATGATTTTCTAACACCATCTGTGAATGTGCTTGCAATTTACATAAATGGATTTAAACTTTAAAGTCTTCTTTTTTCATTTAACACTAAGATTTCTTCATATTTCTGTATTTATATGTAATTATTGCTTTTAGCTAGGTACATTTTCCACATCTTATTCATCTGATACTTCAGTAAAGAACTCACTAAAGTTAGATTTTCACCTACCTCCCAATAGTAGCAGTAGGAAAAAAATATTCCTATACATTATCTGTGTACCTGGTTGAGAACTTCACTGAGATTTCACCCAAGAGCAGGATTGCTGTGTATAAAGTAGATATATGTCACTTCAGAGAAAACTCTCCTGAGTGGTTAGTTAGTTAATTTACTCTCTTTGTTCATTCACTTTCCCATCAGGCATGTGTGAGGATTCATTTCCCTACATCCTCACTAACACATGGTTTCATGAATTTCTTGATGTTTTCCAAACTGATGAGGATAAAGCATTTTGAAAATGACTAGTGGGTTGGAATATCTCATAACTAGTTATTTAAATTTTCCATTTTTAATTTATTTGTCTATTTTCCTATTGAGTAGACTCTTAAATTGTTGTTTGTAGTCATTCCTATCCAGCTAAATATTAATTTCTATATTTTTTGCATTAAAAATAACTTCTATTCATGCTCATGTGTTAAGCAAGAATGTTGTGTCCAGAACAGAAAGGTATGTATAGAATACAGAGAAGCTCTAAAATTATAATGACATGAAAAGCCCTGGAGATATGAAAAAGCTCTTAAAGGTCATGCCCAAATTAGTTATTAGACATTTGAGGCCGAAGATTATTGTTCTTACACTTACCATTGATAATCACTCTTTCAGGAGTTCATTTTTGGCCACATTAGAAACAATTAGCACACCATGCAGGATTAGTTAAGAAACCACCTATAAACATTGGGTGACCTAATTGCTATCATTTTACTGTCACTTTGTTTGACTCTACAGATTTTCTACCCTTCAAGAGCAGGATATGATGAGATTACACATGTAATCAAGTAAGTAGGTGAGAAGGACAGAACTGAGACATAAAAAAAAGGGGGTCACCTGTACTCCTAACCACACAGGGAGAGGTGAGGTAAAATTATCACAGATATTTACCTGCTCTACCCTATTGTTGAAACCTTGAGTTTAGCACTTACCCTAGGAATAGAACTATAAGACAGATCACTTATTGTCAAATCTTTTTTGTAGGTGTCTACAGGGGTCCTACAGGCACCCTATGTGAACTGTCCAGAATTTACTATACACTTAACCTTGGCTAATCTAGATCACTTTTCTATCTCTCTCCTTACCATTTCTGGGGAGACTTGCATCTTGTGGTATTAAGCAGCAACATTTCTTCTAATTTCATTTTTTTTTTTTTGTAGCAGCTTTCTTTCCAATAGTGACCAGACATCTCAATTCTGTTCCCCTTACTGACTTCTCGCCTCTTCCCACCTGAACTAGTATTCTATGGATCTGTGCCCTGAGAGCCTAGTCTGTCTCCAGGTGAGCACAAAGCTTACACACATAGTTGCTTAGAAAAACTCTTCTTTTTTTGACAAGATACTCAACACTCCTTAATTTTTGAAAGGAGCATAATCCCTAGATTCAGATCATGAACTGCTCTGTCTAGACTTTTGATACAATAAATATAGAACAAATCAGAGAAGAGATGAAACTTGTGGATTTTGTCTTTAAAAGTTAATGGAGATTTTTTTGCATGTGAAGATGAGCCATGAATATAAAATGTAAAGTCATTTATATGACTGACAGAGGGTGCTTTGTTTGTTTTCAATATGGCAGAAAAAAAAGGAGGAGGAATATATAGAAAGGTAAACCTGTGATCCTGCTTCCAATGCCAGCCCTTAGCAATGCTTCCTTTAATAATTATATTTGTGAGTAGCTTTCATGATGCCTTATGTGTATAAAATACATTATGATTTAAAAAGCATATTTACAAGACTTATTTCCACTTGTGCTCCCCTAAAAATAATAAATTGAAAAATGACAGGTCAATCAACTCATTGAATTAAATGAACAAATTGAGAAGGAAAATGTTATGTGACTCATACACAGCATATCAATAGTGGGTGATTGCAGCAAAATTTGCCTGAATGGGTAATTCTATTACTTTCCTTGAGGTGAATACATGACATGACTTCAACCATGAAAACTTAAGGGCAATTTCTTGGAATAGGAACTGCTAAGGGAAATTTTTCTGCCTAAAAATAAAATGTTGAGAAAGTTTCCTACCCTTTCCTTCTTGTTTGGGATGCTGTCATATAATTAATTATGTGATATTTAGCTGTGGCAAACATCTTGTGACCACAGATCACAGACCATGGATGTAAAACTAGCCTATGGGAGGGCAGAATTGGATTTTTAGTGATGGATTTAATGAAGTAGAGACTCATGTTAACTTCAATGATGCACACCTGAAAGCTATAATGTGACGTTAAATATTTTTTAAGACAAAGAGCTAGCTGGTAACCGCTTTTCACTATAAAATAGGGCTGATTACATTTATCTGGATTTGTAATTACATTTATTCAGAGTTATATAATAAAAAAATCATTTTTTAATTTTAAATATAAGAATATCCTATGAAATATGAACACCAGACTTTGTATATCGTTGATTGTCTGGGAAAACCTTTTACATATGTAATCTTATTCAATGGTTAATAATCCTGTGAACTGTGTGATCTAGAGGGATGTAAAATCTATAGATTCAAATGAAATGATGGAAATTAAGTCACCAGTGTTTTCAGGTGGCTTTCTAACTAATCCTGTATGGTGCTATAATAGTTTCCAATGTGGCCTAAAATGAGCGCCTGCAAGAGGCCTTAGAAACTTCAGGCCCCCAGGATGTCATGACAAAAATCAATTAATGGTCTAAGGCACAGGCTTGTGTTTTGTTCAGAAAAGTACATTGGAATGGTTAAAGGCAAAACAGTTAGACAAAACTATAAAGAGTACACGGTACTTGTTGACACAATTTAAGAGCCAATTACTGAGGAAGTGCCCAAGGCTTTATGCCGCTTTAGAAACTGGTTGAAGTAAAAACCTTGAGAATCATTTATCATTGACATTTTATTGTCATTCATTTGGGGAGACATCACATACAGTTTTAAGGCAAATAAATGCATGGCAGCTTTAAATCATAGGCACCCCCATTTCTACCTTCCAAGTATATTTTCATTCCATTAAGTCTCAGAAAAGGAATCTACAAAAGTACGAATAATTGTACATAATCAAATGCTATAAATTGACATTGACCTAAAAACAGTGGCATTTATAAGTAAAATGGTCTATAGGAATGATATACTTACTCCTTGCTTATCATGTACCATAAACTAATATTACATAATCTAATCTGACACTAACTCCTATGCAATTAGATTAGCAGTAATCTATAAAAGTGAGCACATCACAAATTTAATGAAACCAATTTTCAGTGCATACACCAGCATGTCATCCTGAATTATCAGACTCTCTGTGTATACTTACAGAAACAAAACATGCAAACCATTTAGTTAATTCAATTATTTAAATTAAGTCAAATGACTTTGTTTTACTACTTACTGAAAAACCCTACTACTCAATAACTAATTTTTTAAAAATATCTTTGTTCATTATTTTGAGGTTGTACAGTCACAGAATTTGAAAGATCTCAAACAAGCTGGTTAAGTATATTTGGTTAGGGGGCATCCGATGTAATTATCCTCCTACCAAATACTTGATAAGAACAGTTTATATGCTTTACCTTATTAAATTACCCCCAAATCCTATGAGAGAAGAATTATTCAAGATTTTAAAATGAGAAAAAATGATCCAAAATGTTAGCATGGTGCCAAGGTTACAAGAGCAAGAAATGGCAAAGGCAGAAGCCACATCCTAGTGTGTCTCGCTCTGAAACCCATGTCTATCTTCTGCTTCTTGCACAATTTTATTTTAATAGGTGATGGGAAGAAAAGAAATTCCTTTGAATTTTAAGCAACAAAATGAACTGCTTCACTGGATGTAAGATCTGTTAGACAATTTTTTTTTAATGAGAATTTTAAGTATTTGCTATTTTTCTCCTTTAGGAAGTTGCACAAGAAAGGAAAGGCTGGGTTCTTATTTCCAAGTGATACTTCGTGGATCCATCTGAGTCACTGCTGTGGCCAACCTGACCCCATGAACACAGGGGTCACTTCATTTTCACTTGGGAGGTCCTTGAAAGTCCTATTTCTAAGCTCTGTAGTAACTGTACTGATGGTCAAAAGGAAGGTCCATTCCTACCACTCTAACCCAAGCACCCCCAAATTAACTTCAACATCATTTCTGAATAGGCAAGTGTGAGTGGGCAGTCAAATTAAATGTTAATTTTACTAAAAAATGAACGACTTGATGGACAATGAACTAAGGCTAGAGTAGAAGTCTTTTCTTACCTCGTACTGACTAAAACTTTGGTAAGTTACTCAACTTTTCGATTTTATATCTAGTCCAGTATTTGTCACAATCTATTTCTTGCATTCCCAAATATTTAAGGAAAAATGCCTTTGTAAAATGCACTAAAATTACTTATCAGGAAAATTAAATAGAAATGGACTTATAAATATGTACTAATTTTTGGATTATTGGATTCAAAGGCAGAAATAATTACTATCATTGTTAAAAGATTTTCAACACCTCTACTTTCAGTTGCTTATCTTCAATGATCACCTCACCATGTCTGAAAAGAAAGACTTCACATCCTGCCCAAGTCCAGGAACTCTGAGTAGCACTGATCTTTAAAATAGTGATAAAAATATCTCTCTTCATTGAAGGGTTGTTGTTAGTATTCAATGCATAATGTATGTGAAATGCCTAGAAAGTGCTGGCCACATACGCAACACAAGGAAATTCTACTTTCTTCAATAACATCAAGCTCAGACATTTTAAGGAAACAGCACAAGATATAGAAAGTGGGAATGAGGCAAATCCCCTGAAGTAGGGGCTTGGTCTCCAACTTTACTTTCCCATCAAGATTATCTTTTTACCCACTCTCTTGCTCTCACTTCTACTCTAGCTCTCTATCTAATCCCTTCAAGCTGCCACTGTGAATATTGACCTCAAGTGAGATGAAATTCTTTTCTGTGAGGATCAGAAAGTGAATTCAAGGAATATCAACAACCCAGTGAGTTCTACAATGTGTCAAGTGCCATCCCAATCCAAATCTGTTGCTTGATTCCATAGCCCTCTGGCATAGAGATTCTTCAGCAACATGGACAATCACACAGTTGTACCAATTAATTGGTATTTCTCCATAGTAAGTTATTGAATAGCTTTGGACTTCAGTTTCTTTGTGTATAAAATGGGTGATAAGTCATACCAATGTTATAGGGTTGCTGTGAAGATTGGCTTAGCTAATACACACACACACAAACTCAAACACACACAACTGCGTATTTTACCCAGTACACAATAAGCTACCTACTCTGTGTCTGCTATCGTCATTGTTCTCATCATCATTCTGACATGGAGTCTCCTGGAGTTCACCTCCAGGCCACTCTCCTCACAACAGAAGTTATCCTGAATGGACCGTTGAGAAACCCTCTCTTTGACAAAACCTCCTTTCCAGTAGAGATGTTGTCATACCATCCAACTGATTATAATCCCATGCTCAAATACGGTTCCTATTTGAACAGACATTCCTTTTCCTGAGTGATTGGTACAGAAATGATCTCACCTTTCAAGAGAGATTTTTTTCTCTACTTCTGTGAATGTGGCTTCCACATAATGGTCGACAGTTTATTTTAACATAAATGTCTATTGTCGCTTTCCTATAACATGCAACACAACTTGTGATATATTTTGCCATCCATAGACTATTAGCTCATTGTAGGTTTTATCACAGTTATTAGTGTTATAATAACATAACATAAGAAGCCATCACAAAATACACTACAATAACCATTTATTCCTCATGAATGTGGGTGATGTGTTCACAGGCTTTGCTGACTTTGACACACCTATGCCCTTTCCTGGCGCTGGCTGGACTTGCTTCTATGTATGGGGACTTGAAGTAACTAAATCTTGAATTTGAAGCTGGAAGTTTTTCCCATGCTGTGGCATGATCTCAGCTGGGATAGTTGGACTGTTTTTATTTTGTATATTTCTCATCCTCTAGCAGACTAACTCAGACATATTCATACGTTTATGGCAAAGGACAAAAGCAAATGGAAATGCATAAGCACTTTACAGGTTTCTGATTGCATCACATTTGTCAATATTCTTTGAGCCTAGCAGACTATGAGGCTGAGCCTAGAGTGAGAGGCGGGTAGCCTACAAGGTCATGTGGTGACTGGCATGGGTAGACCACTCATTAAATGCTAATTCTGCCTTCCATTTCCTTATATTACAGGCCAATCAGATTGGAAAACCACTTGCTGATTCATATTACCAAGACAGGATGTTATATCCAGCCAAGATTTTATTGAATATTCATTCTAGGATTTGGTTTACTTGCTTGTATTAATGGAATCTGTAGAGTTCCTTTTCTTTTTTCTCCACTAAACAGAAAGTTAGCAAAAGGAAACATTCATTTTAAATAATGGCTATCTGAACATTTCATCTCATAATCCTTAGAATGACTTTAACTCCTGTTGGGACCAGTTTTCATCCTGTGGCATTATGCTAGTCTCAAGAAGTGAATGTAATGCACCAGGAATAAACTACAAATAACTATTGGCGAGAGTTGAATATTTTTCTCATAAAACTTGCAAAATAGAAAACTAGTTTCCTATAGGGGGTAGTCTCTAGGGAGATTTTCTGTGTTAGGGATTTGATATTGTCCTTTCATGTGGGAAAAAAAAAAAGTATTTTTCCTATTTGAAGGTGTTTCCTAACTAAATGGAGAATGACTATTTCCTTTTCTTGAGGAGGAAAATTGTTTCCTTGCAAGAAACTCTTGTGATGACATCGTCCCAGATGAAATACAAAACCCGCCTGTCATCAGTTGGCTCCCCAGAGATAGTCGTAGGAGGGCTTCTGAAAAGCACCAGTGATTTCAGAAAGGGTCCCCTTTCACTTTTAGTGCAAAATCATTATTTCCTCAGTCCTCCCACAATTAAAGAGCTTTGCGGGTCTATGGATGATCATGCATGGTACAAGAGTGTGGCAACAAGAAGGTCAGTGTCCTTGTTTAGACTTGACCTTACAGTTGACCTTGGTTCATCATTGATGCTATATAAAGCCACATGCATAATTTATCCTAAACATATGTAAAGCAGGTACACCGAAATCTGTAATAGGAAAATCATGGTGTTGCATATAGCCCTTCCATTTCTTCCCTAATTTATGCCACTGACCTTACACCCTTACACAAAACTTGGACTTGGGGTCAGACAGCTTTAGGTTAGTATTTTAACCAGATCATTTACAATTTCTATGATCATGAAATATGAAATGATTTTGATGACACTGAGGCTCTCATATATAAAATGAGAGTATGTTTCTTACACATGAAATGATACCTGACATAGAGCAAGGCATTAAATATGAGTGTCTCAAGATCCCCATTCATCTGCTCTCCCTGTCTCTCTTCTAATTTCTTCTACCCTCACTTCTTGGTCTCCCCCACACACACACCTTTTTTTTTTAACCTTGGCCTCAGGCCTTAGACATTGCTGTTGAAAGAGAGAGAGAGAGATTTGAAATAACTAAATATTGAATTTGAAACTGAAAGTTTTTACCAACATCTCTAGAAAATTAGCAATATGCTTGATGTCAAAAGACACCAGAGGGAAGGAAGAGGGTGCATGGAGTTTTATCCTGAGAAGAGAAAGTGTGCAATTTTTAGTGTTTCACTGGCATGAGACCCAGTCTTTAGTGAAAAGGGGAGTAAGACTGAAATTACTTTGATTTTCATGGAAATTATTGTTTGACTTTGATCTTGAAAGAATACCACTGAGCCAAATTTTGAAGTTTAGGTTTTGGGGAAAGGTATTGAGGCTATGAGAAAGAATAAATGTAAAAGGAAAAATAGAGTTCATCCTTGGAAGATTAATTGTGTGTGTGTGTGTGTGTGTGTGTTTTGAGAGCAATGAGGGTTGTGGAGGCAGGAAGAGATAATTCCTTTTTCTTCCCTGCCTTAAGGAATTTAGTTTGAAACAGAAGTCTTAAGTGAAGTTGAAAGGAGACTGTTCTTAATTCCCTCAGTTCCGCACTAGTTATAAACACTGGAAAGAAAATGGGATTGAAGAATGTCTGGTAAAATAGGCACTATAAACATTTTATTATCATATTTGTGGCTTCTGGGGTATGACTTTAATGCCATCTTTTAAGATTTTGTTCAAGAAATTGTGTTTAATTCTAAATTAAATAAAAAACCTGACCCAAGTATTTTCTCCCTTCAATTAATTTTCCACTTAAGTATATAATATCCTTGCCGAAGAAACTATGCCCTTAGAGAAATGGATAGTTTAAGTATTTTCACACTTGAAGAAACCGATTAACTATATAAAGTAATATTAAGATGAAAACTACTGCAATGTAGGGACAGGGACCCCCCCTCAAGTGTTCTGGTTCTGGTTGGTCATAATTTGTTGTGTGACCTTGGATGAAGTCATGAACTTCTCTGAACCTTGACTCTTCATATGATCTTCATATGATCAGCTCTAAAAACTTTTATCATGATTAGTTTTGATGAATAAAACAAAGTTAATATGAAACACAGTATTTATCATGATTAGTTTTGATGAATAAAACAAAGTTAATATGAAATACAGTAAGTCCACCCATTTCTTAAGCTTCTGAATCTTAATTTGATAAGTAAATTAACTTCACTACACCCCATTTCCTCATCTATGAAATGGAAATATGATAGTATCTCTCCTGTTAGTCTTTTTCTGAGGTTTATATGAGAAAATGTTTGCCAAGCGCTTAGCAGAGTTACTAGCACTTGGTAAGTGCTCCAAGAATGCAGGTTAAAAAAGGAGAAGGAAAAGAGAATCTGCTGTGCTTAGAATCAAATAACTCTCTGTGATTCCATTTTTGGGCACTGTGGGGTTCCCCCATAGGTAAAGCAGAATCAGCATAATAAGATGTTGATGACTACAAACCACGATGACAACAAGCTATGTTCAACGTGCTTCACGCAGATGAACTCATTTAATTCTCTACTCTCTAAGGTATATAAAGTTATCATCCCCCTTTGATGGATGAGGAATCTGGGACATAGAGATGTTAGCACTACATATGTAGTAAAAAGATCACCTACTTTCTTTAGTGAAGTTAGAAGCTGAAGTAAATGGAGGGAAACCCAGAAAATTACTTGTCTAGCATTTTTGTTTTATCAAGGATGTCAGAAGGTTGTAAGATGACACAGTATCCTGAGTCAACCCCTCAAAATTTCGTATCTGTATTGAGCAGTTTCTTCCCACCTGGTGCTAACGAACATGCAAAAAGAGAGCACCACATTTGTTTAATGCCGTTAACTAATGCTGCCCCCTGCGTGGTAATTATGAGTGGGGCTGTGCTGTGGCTTCAGCAAGCAGGTGGTGGGAGTTCTTAATGAAGATTGTATTCAGATTATAGCATGTGGGTGTATTTTATGATGATATTCACCAAGAGTTCAAAGCCCTTTCCGATTGGCTCACTAATCTTCAGCACTATTAAGAGGGCTTGATTTTAAAATGTAGAAACAAGAAAAGAACTAAATGTAAAGTACATT
>NW_004567107.1:54064414-54073024 GCF_000260355.1 Condylura cristata | reverse complement strand
TCTCCTCCGGGGCAGGCGGGAATCGAACTCATGCGGAAGTGGCTTAAGCTTCTTAGTGCTGTGCTTTAACCTGCTGCACCACCAGGGAGGGCCCAAAACTGTGATGCTTTTTATGAAAAGAAATTGACAGGAGGCAAAATATGGACTCAGGAGACCAATTCTGACTAAAGAGTGCTGGCATAGATTGGGAGACATTTTATTATATTTAGGAATGAGAAGTCTGCTAAGAATTCAGAACCATATACATTTAGTTGCATGTGTAAGTGCACAAGTGAACTTGTTGAAAGAATGGATGTGGTTAAGAAAGATAAAGAAAATGGTGAATTGCTTTTCTATACCAAGAAGAGAAATCTATTCATGCTAATGCTGTGAGTTGAACTATTGAAAAATGGTTTAATAACAGTGGAACAACTTAAGATTTATTCCATGGAAATAGTCTGGAGAGGAAAAATGCTTCTTATTCTATTCTGCTTTGTATACTTTCACAAGGTCATGTAAAATGTATATGCTAACTTTTTTGCCCATGGGTGCAGTAAACATATTCAAATTCAATTAAATATATATTTGCTAAATAGGAAAACAAGACAAGCAGAAAGTATTAAAAAACTACCTCATCAATTTTTTTTTAATTTTCCAGGCTCAAGAAGGAAATTGTGCCTCATAGTGATTTCAAAAGCCTTAAGATTTTTGTTTATAGTCATTTCAGTTCTGCTGTTTCTTAGTAATTTCTTTTATTAACTCAATTTCTTGAGCAGTAAGAAGTTATATTCAAAATTCAAATTTTATACTTGTATTCCAAATGTAAATTTGGGTTGCAAATTCTCACAATCATATGTAGACATCTCTCTTGTTAGTCCACATAGCCAATTTTTGTTCAGATTTCAAAGTTCAGTTTTAACCATAATCCAATATTTTCTGTTTCCTTTTCATGTACAATGTATAACCTGTATTTTTTACTTTTCAAAAGGAAAGTGAATGCAATAATGGCAGTTTTACTAATGAGGATGGTTTTCAAATGTGACAAATTAACTCCAACTACCCTTATCTTACAATGAGAAGGATATTTAAAGCATCTCAGAGTTGATTGTATTATTTTTTCTGCTTAAAATTTGAACTTATTTTTAATGACAAATACTAATTTCTGGTAGCTTGTCTGAGATATTAGTGGCTCTAAAAATGCTAAAGTGGCCCTCCCTGGTGGCGCAGCGGGTTAGAGCACAGCACTAAGAAGCTTAAGCCACTTCCGCATGAGTTCGATTCCTGCCTGCCCACCCCGGAGATCCACATGGCTGGCAGACCTCTCCTGAGCCGCCCGCTGCTGCCCTCAGCAGTGTACTTCCTCGATCTGCCTGTTCTACTCCCCGCTCTGTCTCTGGTGAATCCTCTCACCCTCCGCATCTCTGACCTATACCCCAGTTCTGTATGAATAAATAAATAAATCTTTTTTAAAAAAAAAAAATGCTAAAGTGCTCTTTCATACTTACTAATATAGCCTCATCATTGAACAAGACTGGCAAAAGGAATTCATTTGTACACCATTAAATGTACAAATATTATGGACATGCACACAGGGGTCCATCTTTACTCTTAATTATTCATGTTAGTGGAAGGCAGGTAGAGACAATACACAACCCAAAGCCTTTAAATATTTTAGTTTCAAAATTCCTGTTTGTCTTTCATTTGTAAGTGGAAATTTACCAAAATGACATTATGAACATCTAAGTATTAGGAACCTTTTGTATACAGAGCTCTAACCATAGTGTAGAAAAAGGATACCTTTTATATAATATGCTAGGGCATCAACAAAATGAAAAGAAGGGCTAAAGTGTGCCCTTGTGATGTTATCTAAAGCAAGAACGGGGCAATACCGGTTCAATCTGCATCAAGTAGGTCAAGATTAAAATATGAGGGAGGGGGGCTGAAATACAGAACAAGTTTCTTAGATGGAATGCATTTTGATGCTCTAGTTGAAGGCATAATGGCTATGGCTTCAAAAAATGGAAACCCAGTCCACATCTCCAGAAAATAGTAAAAGGAAAGATGGTAGGATAAGTGAATTTATCAGGCTTTTGGAGCCACTTGCCTCCATAGCTAACAACTGTGGCCTCGACTGTGTTAACGCAGAAGGCGCTTGGAGAAGGAGGCATATCTGCCTAATTGTAGTCACCTGGAGAATGGGTGTGCACGCGAGAGTAAGTGTGCACACCTGGGCCTAGAGAGCAGGGATCACAGGGCAGCATTACCAGAGATGAAGGGCGGTGACTGGAGGATGTTTACAAGAATATACGTGCTCCAGAAGAGGCAAACCCCGCGAGAACTCCAGAGACAGCAAAGATTCAGTGGGGGCTGGGAGGCTTGGTTGCTGCCAGCCTCCTGCCCCCCCCCCCCAACCCTCTTGCCTGAGCCTCCCGGCCTCCTGCCTTACCAGCCTACAGGCTTGCTGCTAGAAAGACCAAGTAACATCATTGCTTTTCTGGTTCCAGGATGGGTCGTGGTAAGTAACTTGCCCAGCAGTGTCAGTGACAGAAGAGAGGCAAAATTCCACTTTTCTGATCCCTCATTCAAAGGGATGGGATCCTGATCTCCCATAATTTAATTGCATTTCTCCATGGAGCAGCTTTAATAGTTCTTTTGACTATACCCACATAGACGCACCATGTTAAATCAATTTTTTCAATCTCATTGCTTGAGTGACTAAGCTTTAAAACTGTAGCCACACTCTGAGCCAGCCAATGTCACAGATATATTAAATAACTTGCTTTTCAACACACTCCCACATATTTTCTGCTGGAATATATCAGAATAATACAAGATGTTAAAATATTAAACACTTCTATTCCAATTGGTAGTCATTCTTGGATAGAATCCCCTTAACCACCAAAAGAGCCACCCATATTTCGCCTGCAAAAGTTTTCCTTACGCAATAATTAAAGGAAATGCAGCCGGGGTAGCAGCACTATGGCCAGCATGTGTTCTGATTGGTGAGGGCTGGGGCCACCTTTCATTCTGATTGGTGAATCCCGAAGTCATCATTCATTCTGATTGGTCAGTGTTGGTACCTTCTTTTTTTTTTTCTGTTTAATCAGTATCAATGATATGCCAGTATTAATTACTTTTAATACTTTTAATAATCAAAAGTAAATTAATTACTTTTTTAGTATTAATTACTTTTACCCTCTCCCTTCCATATTTTTGTTTATTCTATTTTCTCTGCCTTGAAATTTCTTCACCCTCATTTTGCCATCATACACAAAAGCATTCATCTTTCACCTCGTGACGATCATAGAGAACTGGCTTCACACTTGTGGGAGTTGGTGAAGCAGTATCTAGAAGGCTGTAATCTCCATATCTGGGGTTAAAACTTGAAATCCATATGCAAGCAGTCAGAGGATGTTATCCCAGGAACAAGGAAGAATTGCAATAGCATTTCACCTATTGATGAAATTATCCTTCAGAAACCAAAGCCTTTTATCACAGAACAAAACATAGACACCTGGCACACAAATGGGACTCGCTAAAGGAAGATGCAGAGGAAGGCAGAGCAATCACAGGCCCAGCTGCCACATTACACAAGACAAAGTGGACATCACCTGTAACATGTGTGTACTACAAAGTCACTGCCGTTTCTCTTCCACCTTCAGCAAAGGTCTTTCTTGTGGCTGCCCTAAAGAAAAACATAGAAGAAAGGAATTCTGGGAAATGTAGCTCAGCCTACCCAAGTACAAGGCTGTCTTACCTGGGTATCAAGTCTTAGTCAAATGCCACCTTCTCCCTGTAACCTTGTTTCATTTGGCGAGACTGGAAATCCTCTTTCCATCCTGTGTCCCAAAAACCCTCTATCGAAGCCACACATCATTTAGTATGAACCTAGCATTTCAATTGTCTGCACATTGTCCATGCACCACTAGGCTTCAAGATCCTTAAAGTGAGGCTCTGACGGTAGTTATATTTCCTGACACATAAGAAATAGTCATAAAAATTCACAGAATGAACAATAGAATTAATGAATGAATAACTAATTGACTCAACTCACACAGACACAGGGAAGCAAGATTCAAGGGCAGTTTATTTAGTGTCTGTTACCACAGAGCAAATCATAATTCACTGGTGCACAATGAAATCAGTTAAACTTATCCCAACAGGAGTTTTATAAGGAAATGAAGTAAAACAGAATGAAAGGAAAGAACAGGGAAGGAAGGAGAAGAAAAAGAAATGAAAAATATTAATGTATGCTCATTCACAATAAGCACTACCTACTGAAGTTTGATTTCAGTTATGTACAATGTACATATGATGTGTGTGTGTGTGTGTGTGCATGAAATATAGTTCTTACTTTGGTTTCTAGCTTAAAACAAAAGACTGATTTTGCTTTAGTCATTCCATTTGTTCTTTAAGGGCACTTGTGACAAGTTAAGTTTTCACTTTTTAACAATAGCTTGCCTTTATTTTATACACTTTCTTTTGGCCTTAACCTATTAGAAAAGGATAGATAAAATTCTTGATCCACTTCCTAGTGACTTAAAATTAAAAAAAAAAAAGAAAATTACATGTGATTGGTTAACTTGACCTCAAACCTTTTAGTATAAACTTTAGTAAGTTACTTAACATTTCTAAGAGTAGCCTCCCTCAATGTTACTTTCCCCACCTTTAAAGCTGAGTATTTGTATCTCAAATTATGTCCTAAGGGTTAACTGAAGGCATGGACACTTCTTAGCACAGCACTTAGCAACACAATCATTCGGTAAGCACCAGCTACTAAGAGGTCATCTACATAGACTAGAGGAGATTTGATTTAGTCTTGTGTTAAAGAAAATTAAAAAAGGAGTGAATGTATTATTTTTCAGGCTTGAACCCTTTAACCCTGGTTAAACATGAATTAACATAACTGCATTCTTTCAGTCCAGTTATTCATCAAACTTTTATTGAATGTCTGCTATGTGCCAGAGACTGGCACATCTATAATGACATAGTAAGAATTTTTAAAGGTGAGACCCAAATTTATAGATGCATTTTAAAGGTAGGATATATTAGAAGAGCAGAGTGATAAATCACCCTGGCACCTTATTTTATGATTGTGGACAAGAGTGATCATCACTTGACTCTTAGACGTAAGCGCTGTCAAATGAACTTCAGTGGCAATAGCCTCATTTTTTAAAGCCGTGTCCACCTGGCATCCGATTGATTAGATTGGAAGTTCTCACTTTCCATTTTTATAGCTTGGCTCCTTCTCTCTATATGCCACAGTTGGGAGGATGGATTTTCCTTGACTCCTGTCCTTTCTTCTTTCCAATGACCAGGTCTCTTTTTCTCTCTCACCCTTCCCCTCCATCACTGATTTTCCACTCTTGTTCTGCCAATTATATGTAGCCCTGAGCTATGGCACTGAGCTTTCCGTTTTCCTATACAAATATCCACTAAAGGTAGATTAGCAAAGTGTGGAATTTAGGAGAAAATGCTACAGTACCATCTCTACACTTTTTTTTTAATTATTACTTTTTAATTTCTTAATTATTTTCCACACATCTTTTTTTGGGGGGAAGTGAGGAGTTTAGAGGCATATGTGTAAGTTAACACACCTTCTAAAAGGTTCACATGCCAAACAGGGCCTCAAAAATGTTGGTTGACTTCACTTAAGAATAAAAAATATGAGAATTTATTATGTGCTTACTTATTAAAAAGCAACAAACATCAATTTTTATGTGTGTCATCCCTGAAGCTTGACAAAAAAATGTTCATGTGTGTTTTATCTTCTGGGAAGGTGAGAATGAGGAGGCAAGTAGTACATTAAGATAAAAAAAATTCTCTTAAGTTTTATTGATATGACAACCACTTCATGACTATATAATCTGGGGAGTACAGATTCACACCTCCACATGTGCTCATACTTCATTCACCCTCCACCAAAATTCAGGTACCACTGCCATAGCACAGTCTCTTCCTTCTCACCTAGCCCACCTCTCTCTCCATCCTGGAACCACTGTAGTTTTCACAGGGTCTAAGAATGTTTTGCTAATTTGATTTCTTTAGTTAATTATATTTCTGCAAAGGAATAAAACCATCCAGTAACTGTCTCACTTTCTGGCTTATTTCACTTAGCATAATCACCTCAACAGCCATCCAATTCGTCTCATTGAACTAAGATTCCTCCAGAGGTTTGATTCAGGCTTTGCTAACCATCTAGATTTTGTAAAACTAAAATTACAAAATGATGAAATGATTTTCTGAGAATTAGACATATATATCAGAAAATCATTTCATCATTTTGTAATATACACTATTACCACTATACCACTATATGTGTTGTGTGTGTGTGTGTGTATGTATAGTTAGGATGTTAAATAGACTACAAAAAAAGTTGCAAGCATCCTCTTTTTTTTTTTTTTTTTGGAAAAATAGACTGTCAGGCTCAGAAGATATAGCTGTGAAATGATAAGTGAAGACAGGAGACTTCTTTTTTAATACTTGAGAAAACAGACTATTTTCAAAAATTGTACTTGTTTTGTGTAACTCATGGGACTCAACTGGTACCAGCCATTCAGTCAACAAAGAGACTCTGCTTACTGCACGCCAGGCACTCTTTTGGGCATGGCGGGGAGTGTATTGAGTCAACAGGCACAGTCATTGTCCTCCTGGGACTTGAAGGACAGGGGAACCAATCCTGGAATTACCACCCCAGTGCATAATTTTGTGTAAATGACTTATAGGTCAGTTTGTTATTTTACAAAATGTTAACTTATGGGATTGCTGTGTCCTAGTGCTTTTCTTACATATGGGTTAAAGAAGAGAACTTTCCCTATAAAAAGGCAATAGCACTGCCTCTCTCAAAAGGAGGGGGTGGGGAAGTTTCCTCCCTGAATAAGACTCCACACAGATGGAGTCTCCACTGCTTGCTTTCTATAGAGAAGAGGCTGGAAAGACCAATATTTCAATATTCTTACAGCAGTGGTGTAAGAATAAAGAGTTTCTAGACTACCAAATTAAGAGAGAATGAGGAAACCTGGTTGAAAATTCCACTTTATTGGCTAAAGCATACACAGTCCTACTGAAGTTGCACCATCAATTGATTTCTGATCCTTCTATATGTTGGTTTGCCTGGTTCAGCCGATGTGTGCCTTTTCCCTAACACTACTATTACACCACTGTAGTTCAGTATTGGAATGTCTTGGTGGAGACCAGGAATTGTGCAGTCACATTGATTTTCTCCTTATCCATTATCAGTGCTTGTCATTACCTGGGGTTTTGCTTCCCTTCTCTTTTATGAATTTTATTTTATTTCCATAGCTCTAGTCTTGTTTCTCAAATTGCAGTATAGATATCCCCAGGACTATCTTGTCATGTCTCAGGGGATATAAAGACCCATAACATAAATATGAGGAATGTTCATAAAATATACAATTATATTTAAGCATATTCAAGCAGTGATATGACATTGAAGACTTTAAAGTGTAGATGAACTTGAAAGATTTAACATAAATTTCAAGTAATTTTTGCTCTCTGGAACTGTCTTCTGTTTTATTCAGGACCTGTAGTTCCTAAACTGTTGAGGTACCTCAACACATTACAGTGAACTCACAGGGGTAGATGTTGGAAGTTTTTGAGGGGAAAAAGCAAGTGTTCAACTTTAATAAAAAAGGTCAAGACAGTATACACTTTCAGTATTATACCCTATTTTCCTTGATAATGTCATAGCTTTGCTAAGCTGGATTTTTTTTTTTTTTTGGTTTGTTTGCTTTAGCAGTTGCTGCGGTAGAAAGCAAGTCCTGCATGAGAACAGAAGTGGGACAGGGGACAGGTAAGCAATCTCCAATCTTAGTACATGATTTTAGTTCAGTACCCAACAGGGGTATATATACCATTTTAAGTAATTGTAATTATTTAGAGATGAAATAAAAAGGTACTTACATTATTTTCAATCATCACCTATTTAATAAGACATAAAGATTAGATTATTTTGTACCTACTTAATGGAACTATTACCCATAAGTACAAAAACCTTTAAACAAAATTTTGGTAACCAAACCCATTAGGTATTAAAGAAATACTGTGAGAAAGAAGAAAAATTATATGATTATCTCAATATATATTAAAAATGCAGTGGAAAAAGTTAAACCTCTAT
Organism: Condylura cristata; assembly: GCF_000260355.1. Classification (NCBI taxonomy): domain Eukaryota; kingdom Metazoa; phylum Chordata; class Mammalia; order Eulipotyphla; family Talpidae; genus Condylura; species Condylura cristata. The sequence continues at coordinate 54,064,908 of NW_004567107.1, read as the reverse complement.
TTGTGGTAAAAATTCTGAACCAATTACTAACAAAAAGGAACTTAGTAGCCCAATTAAGGACAACACAAAATTACAACTAATATACACAATGATAAATGCCTCAATATTTTCTTTGTGAGATCAAAAAAAAGTAAAAATACATATTCTCAAAACTTGTATACAGTATTGCTCTAAAGGTTCTAGACAGTGCAGTAAAACATGAAAAACAAATAAAAGACTTACAGATTGTAGGTAATCTAATTGTGTATAAAAAAATACTAAGGATTCTAAAGCGACTATTTACAAGGGACTTTAGCAAGTACACAAGAATCTTATATAAAATCAATATAAAATCAGTTGTGTTTCTAACAATTAACAATTTAGAAGATAAGATTCAAAAGCCATTTGTAATAGATTAAAAAATAAATTACTTGGGGCCCTCCCTGGTGGCGCAGTGGGTTAAAGCACTGCACTAAGAAGCTGAAACCACTTCCATATGAGTTCGATTCCCATCT
>NW_004567107.1:54020309-54063349 GCF_000260355.1 Condylura cristata | reverse complement strand
GTGGGGATTACAATTGAGATGAAAAAAAATGTGCAAAATGATGTAAAAATAAACTTTTTAATAAAAAAATGTCAAAAAAAAAATGACAAAGCCACAAAAAAAAAAACTAAAATATATATGTCAACTCTGATAGGACTTAAATGACAATTTGTAAGAGAAAAAATATTGTTAGATTTATACTTATCTTAGTTGTAGATTTATCTTAAAGTTACAGTAATCAAGGAACTATCATATTGTCATCTATTCTTATACCAATATGATACTTCCTTATTATTCCCTAGCGGCACAGAGGTTAAATCACAGTAGTATGAACCTCTCAACAGCCACTGCAACACAAGTTCTATTCCCAACCAAGGAGGAGACCCATATGGCACAGTAGACCTCTCCTATCTGGTTCGCTCCTCCCCTCAGCAGTATATTTCATCAAAACTACCTGTTCTACTCCCCACTCTGTCTCTGGTGAATGAATCCTCTCTTCCCCAACACCTCTGGCCTGCACCCCAGCTCTTGTATGTATAAATAATTTTTTTAAAAAAAGAATAAATATAAAATATAAAAATCAATGGAACAAATACCCAGAAATAAACCCTTCACATATGATCAATTATTGTTAGCAGGAGTTAAGGTAGTTAATTCAATGTATGAAAGACAGTGTCTTCTATAAATTGTGCTGGATGTTAGATCTCTGTTTGGCAGAAAAATGCATTTTGACCCTTACACATCATATATTACACAAACATTAACTAAAATTGTAACATTTACTTAAACATAAGAACTAAACCTAGAACATTCTAGAGGAAAGTTGGGTAGAACTGTGACCCTGAATTAAGCAAGGATTTCTTAGGACACCAAAAATCCCAAGTCATAAGGAAAAAAATTGGTTAAGTTAGACTTGATAAAAGTCCAAAACACCCTCATTTCAAAAGATGTTGTATGAAAGTGAAAGGCAAGTCACAGCTTTGAAAAGAAAATCCAGAATATATAAAGAACTCTGACAACTTAAGAAAACTCAATTTTTAAAAAATGAGTGAAAGGTTTAAATACTTTAAAGCTTTACATAAATTAGTTTTCATTATGGTCAAGCCTCTCAACTAATATTCAGAGGTCTTTTTGTTTGTTTAGAGTGTGTGTGTGTGTGTGTGTGTGTGTGTGTGTATGTGTATGCATGCTCATCAGCAATAGGTATGACTTAACTAGAAACACACCAGCTCAGCTCCATACTTGGTGATCATCTGACTTTGCTGTGGTCAAAAGTCTCTCCTTTTTGCAAAATCCTTTCTAGTCCTGGACAGATTTCTGTGGTAACACAACCTCATAGACCTCAGAAGTTTTCATCTATTTTTCACTTCCTCTTTTAATGGTCTATAAACTCTCCAAGCCAGTAATCAGTATGCAAAGCCTGAACTACAACCTGGAAAGAATCCCAGACTTGACAGATAACCTCATCTCCATGCATTCCCCTCTTTTCCACTAAAATATACGCTTCATGAGGGTAGGGAGCTTGGTAAGGTTTCTTCACCAATACATCCTAGCTCCTAGAAAAATGCATGACAAATAGAACATACGTAATAAATTTTTGTTCAGTATAAATGAGTTTTACTGAAGGATCACTCTGAAAGAGCCAAGATAGATTATTTTTCTAATTATAAGAATTGACACAATTTCTACCCTTTTTCAAATTTTTACCCAGATCCATTACTTTTTGTTTTTAATTATATTTTTTTATTTTTTAAAGTTTACTTTTACTTATTCATGCATACAAGAACTGGGGTGTAGGCCAGAGGTGTGAGGGTGAGAGGACTCACCAGAGACAGAGTAGGGAGCAGAATAGACAAACTGATGAAGTACACTGCTGAGGGGAGCATTAGAGGGTCAGGAGAGGTCTGCCTCAGGATGTGGTCACCTCCGGGGAGGGGATTGAACTCATGCTGAGTGGCTTTAGCTTCTTAGTGCTGTGATTTAACCCACTGCTCCACCAGGGAGGGCCCATATATTTTATTTTTAACTGAGGTAAAGTTGGAGTACCCTCAATGGATATTTCCATCACAGTGCACCTACCACCAATGCACCCACAGACCATTGTTCTTCCTTCCTCCTCCCCCACTCCCTCTTTCCTTTGGTGTTTCAGTTCTTCAGTCAGTTCGCAAGGGCTTGTTTTTGAACTTATCTTTATCTGATTATTAGTTTAGTTACTTTATATTTCACATATCCCAGATCCATTATTTCAATAGTGGATGACTTTAACATGTTGGTTTGACAGTTTTATCAGTGACAAAATGGCTGAAACAAGATAGAAGTTGTTGTTGTTGCTTTTTTTTTTTTTTTTGCAATGATAACAGCAAGCTTTTTAGATATATCAACTGATAGAATCCTAAAAACATTATGAGGGAGCTATTATTCTTATTACCTCCAATTTACTGGTGTTTTTACTGAGTCACAGAGAGTTTTAATAATTTGCTCAAAATAATACTGCTAAGTTATTATAGCTTTGGAATTGAATGCAGTATCTGATTCTAGAATCTATCCTTTTTACCACATGCAGCTTTTAGTGTGTATACAAGCTTTCAGAAGATGCTTTCTAAAATGATAATTTTAAGGCACTAAAATTATAATTCAGGAACCTCCGTGGTAATGTAGTGGGTTAAACATCAGTGCTGTGAAGCTAACCACAGCTACTGAAGCATGAGTTCGGTCCCCAGCCAGAGACTGACCCACATGGTGCATCAGACCTCTCCTGTGTCGCCTGTTGTTCCCCCCAGCAGTATATTTCAGTCAACCTGCCTATTCTGTTCTCAACTCTGCCTCTGGTGAATCCTCTCACCTCCTGCACCTAGTTCTATATGCATAAATAAACAAATCTTTTTTTAAAAGATTATAATTCAGTAGGCCTGAGTTTCTGCTCTTTTAATATGCTCTTAGCTGCTGATGCTGCCAATCAAAAGATACCACTAGCAAGATACCACATGAAATACTTCTCATGTCTACACCCAAGCTAATAGCAAGTCCACAGATGTGGGGTGGTTCCAGTTCATGAGGTGTCTGAAAATCCTGGTACCTTCTTTTCACTATCACCTAGAGAGTACACTCATTGAAGTGATCACTCCCTCCATGTCCCCATTCTGGCATTTTGGGAACAGGTTAAGAGAAGTGGCAAGAAAGGCAACTTCCTATTAAGAGCACAACAGAATTTATACTTCACTTCCTCACACTGTTCATTAGCCAAAGCTAGCATGGGGTCACGCCTAAACTTCCAGGTGGATAGGGAACTGTGGTCTCCAGTGGACAGCCACGCAGCTACAACCCAGGGAGATCTGTTACTAAAATAAAAATGGTATAATGGGTGAATGCAGATCAGTGAGACAGCTTGGCCTTGGTAGGCTTAGAGCCTTCTATTATTTCATACATCTTGTTATCTCTTCTTAGCATCACCCAATACACTATCCTCCATTTCTCTCCCTCTTTGCTGCTCCCCACACAAGTTCCTTTGTCTCTAAAAAACCCATTTCACCACTCAATCATCTTCCTTAACTTGATTCCTCCAAAACACTGACTAAGTAGAAAGGGAGAGTACATTCTCATACACCCTAAGATAGTCAGGAGCTTATGATGATAAATAACAACCATTCTAAACATCTGAAACACCTTTTTTCTCTAGTGACCCATCTGTTCTGAATCTCTACCTGGTCCTTAAGGAAACTCAGTGAAGTTGAAAATGCTGTCCTTGAATTGATTTATTTTGATTAATTTTTCCTCTTTTTCTCTAACTGGAAATGTTGATAAGCAGCTTTTTGGTTTATCTCTATTACAACTGGAGAAGTCCCTGAAGAAAATGCTGTGAAAGTAATTCATTCTAAATCGATGCGATTTGAATCAAGTTTAGGCAAAGACTGGGAGGTAACCTTCATTTTTATTGGAGAGACTTAACCTAAACCTAGCGACTCAGACATTTGGATTAGGCAACTCACACAATGCACTTTTCCTGCCAGCAGTCACGGATGAGCTGGCTGGAAATAAAGAATGTAGCAAGGAATCAGGGTAGCTTAATACACCCAGTCACTTGTGCAGGTTATCAGAAAAGACGTAGGAGTCTTGCACGTTACTCTGGAACTTGGATATTTTAAAAATATTTTATGTTCACAGTGAGGAAATATATTTCAGACTATTGCTCTGAATTAAGCACAGAAGTCAAAGATTTCCAAAGAAAAGGAGAAGCAAGTTGGAGTGAGACAGAAGTCACCATAGTGGTCTATCACTAAAGTGAATAAGCTCGAGTTTCTGAAATAGGTCAGTGTGTGCAATATCGCCAATAAACGATACTGAAATAAATTGACTGAATCCATCCGTGGGGGGAGGGCAGTCAAAATGTCCTTTTAGGTGGATCTGGGAGTTATTTCTAGTAGCTGGTTTTCAAAAGATGACATCTGTCTGTAAATCGACAGAAGGTTATAGTTATCGAATGGGCCTTGGACAGCATGGCTGATCCATTTGTTTTAGCTTTCTCAATAATCAGTGAGTATCACTGCAGGCTTGGTTGGTCTGACTGATTGATTGCAAAGACAGCCAAAATGAACAGCTAGACCATCTCCCAATCTGATTTCCCCACCATGTATTGACCCAGTCCAAGTTACATATGTTACAGTATTTGCAAAGCTGTCAGTGTTATAAAACGCTTACTGAGCGCTTACTATTGACAAGGGCTTTATGAGAGCCTATTAGAATTAGAAACCAACTCACCCTAGCCTGTTTGAGCTTTGAAAAATTCTTTTCTATGGAGAGGAGGAAACAGTTTGTTAGACATCAAAACAGTCACACAAATATAGCAGTAACAACAATGACAAAACAGATAGCTCTTTCTGAGAAGTTCCTTTGATGTGAGTAGCTGGTAAGAAACTGGGGATGAAAGCAGACAGAAAACAATCTTCAATTGTGTGTGGGGGAGGTAGGGGTTATATTTCTTTAATCTGTCTTTATTTTTGAAATCTTAGAATGCGGGACACCAAACCCTTTTTCTAAGAAGGGGAAGTGCTGCCATCTGCTGATAGAGGTGGGCTCTGTTCTTTAGCAGGACTTGCTCATGAGCTCAGGAGATGACCTGGCCTGTCTGGAAACTGCATTACAGATCCCATGGCTGATTTATAGTTAAAGCAAAATGGGTTGTTTGAAACTGTGGAGCCAGCGGTTTGCTTTCAGTGTCTTTAAAACCTTCAGTTGAATTCAGAACAGATCAGAGTGATCTCTTATTGCACTATATAAACTACTGACAATAATGATTGAGCTCCTAGGCTTGGACACTGTTGCAACGTGGGAAACTCAAGGCCCATTAAATCACTGAGCGCACTCAGTTGAAATTATGATAGTCTGGTCATCCGTGGCTAAATGAAGAGCAGAGGTTTAATGAGTTTACCAGGTTAAAAATGAGTCTCTGTCAGGCAGGAATCAGACTCATTAATTAGGACTCCACTTAAACTATTGAATAGTTTTTCTTACCTGCAGTCATCAAACCAGAGTGGGGGGATAGGTAGAGGCAGGAGAGAATTAGGGATGGGGACATGTGCTCTTGGCTGATTATGAGTCACCAACTAAGGGTTAAGAGGGGGCAAGAGGTAGTAAGTAGACCATTTTCAGTGATTTTTGCCTTTGACCACAGTAATCTTGAAAATCCAAAGTCCTTGAAGTTTTCCTCCCAATACTGATTAAGTCTGCAGGATGAGAATCATCTTTACTTTATGTAGGTGTTTCTCAGAACACACGCAATTCCCAAAATGCCTGGCACTTCCAGCACTCTAGTAGATATGGAACAGGAACTTGACAGGCTCTTTGGAAAAGATAGACTTTCCTTAGTTCCCAAGACCCAGAGGGAGATAAGGACAAAGCCGTTTATTCCTGTAACAATGGGAAGAAAGCTCCAGTTCAGTTATCAGTGACTAGGTGAGCATCGGCAACCAAGAGTGGGCTTGGGAGAAATACTGGCGTCTCTTACTGTGAGATCCTGAGCCTCTGTCTTAATCTCTTTAGACCTTCATTTCTTCATCTCCAAAATTAAGGTAGTAATAACATCTAGCTCAAAGGAGTATTTGAAAGGTGGGGGTGTTCCATGAGATTATCAATAAGGTACTTAGCCTGTGCCTGGCTAAGTTTACAAAGTAGCCACTGGTGAAGGTGACCGCTGTAGGCCACCTCCACAAGAAGGTGAAAACTGCTTCTTTTCACTTGTTTTAATTGTGTAAAGCAATGAACATGGAGAAAAAAAAAAAAAACAAATAAACAAAGGCTATAAAATGCATTAGGGACTTTAGCCTGGCAAACAGCTACTGGAACTGAATAATAGTTTTCACATTAAGGAGTTCATTTCCACAGCATAGCTGTGCTATCTCACGTCGTCTCCCTCACTCATATTCTCTCTCTCATCCCACTTATCCTCTCTCACTCTACTCCATCACCACCACTAGTTTCTCCATCTTCTGCACTAGAAGATTTGGATCCTGCAAGCCTTTTCTTTTAATCTAATCTAATCTTCTAATTCAGAGAAATTGCAAATAAAAAAGTCATGGCCAACTCTACAATGTGATGTCATTTATGCTTGTCTGTGACAACTCAGTGCTGGACATACCAATCTTCTGGCCTTGATGCCTGATTCTTTGACTCCAAGAAAAATAGTTGAGTTAGATGTGTAGAATTTGAATGACCAGGGTCACTGTATATTCACAAAAGGGGTACATGTGAAGAACATCCATGGAGAGATTATTGAGGTCATGTTGGTGTGGGTCAAATAGAAATTAGACATTTTTCTACAAATGGAAAGTAACTATGTGACTTTTTTTTAAAGCAACTTTATTTTTTTTAAAGATTTATTTATTTATTCATATAAGAATTGGGGTACAGTCCAGAGATGCAGGCGGTGAAAGGATCTACCAAGGACAGAATGAGGAGCAGAACAGTTAGATATACTGAAATACACCACTGATGGGGAGCAGCACAGGGGACAGGAGAGGTCTGCCCTGCTATGTGGGTCACCTCCCAGGTCGGAGATCAAACTCGAGATGCAGTGACTATAGACAGCTTTATAGTGCTGGGCTTTAACGTGACCTGCTGTGCCACCAGGGAGGATGTACTATGTGACTTTTTAAGTCTAGCAACTCTGGTCTTTTTTTTCCCTATAACTATCGAATACATATATATATACACACATATGCAATACACACACACACCTATGAGTAGATTACAGAGGAAAAATAGAATGACATAAGGCTTCTAGGTTCCTATTTGCCCTCCACCACCTTGGCTCTTCAGTGTGCATTATACTGGACTGAACATGGTCTAAAAAGAACAAGGGGTCCCTGAAATTTCAGAAAGACAATGCCCCTTCCAGGATGTTGCAAAGTTATAAAAACTCATTGAAAACTGCATTTCTATCTTGAAATACATTCCTGTCAATGAGTAAAGGATCAAATTGTGAAATAAAAGTTCCCCCAGAAATATATAAAGTGATTATTTGTAAGAGGTACTTGATTTGATAGTTCAAATTCATTCCTTCCTACTTTATTATCCTTCCTTTAAATGAAATAATGTATAAATTTACAGGGAAATGCTATTTTTGAAAATAATATAGTTTATTTTTACATCAGTTTGTGCATTTTTTCCATCTCAGTTGTAATCCCTGTGCGCTTCCCATCACTAAATCACCCTGTACCATCACCACAGTCCAGTGCATTTCCCTCCTCCCACTGTTTTTGATCCCATTCCCCACACCACCCCATAAAATGTCTCTGGTATATAGCTGTTCATTAATATTATTTTCTTGCCTGGTCCATTATACTCCTGCTATGAGTGAAACCATCCGGTGTTTTTCCTTTTCTTCCTGGCTTATTTCACGAAGCATGATCTTTTCCAGCTCCATCCATGTTGCTACAAAAGGCATGTGTTTATTTATTTATTTATTTATTTATTTGGTTGTTTAGTTCCATTGTGTATATGTACCACATCTTTTTAATCCAGTTATCCACTTTTTGGCATTTGGCCTGTTTCCATGTCTTTCTAATTGTAAATAAAGTAGCAATAAACATGGGGGTGCAGGTATCTTTTTGAATCAGTGTTTTTGTGTCTTTTGGGTAGATACCTAGGAGTGGGATTGCTGGGTCATAGGGAAGCTCCATGTTTAGCAGTTTGAGGAACCTCCAAACAGTTTTTCCATAGTGGTTGTACTAGTTTGCATTCCCACCAGTAGTGCAGGAGAGTTTCTTTTTCTCCATATCCTCGCCAACATTTGTTGTTGCTGGTTGTTTGAAGATGTGCCATTCTCACTGGGGTGAGGTAGTATCTCATTGTGGTTTTAATTTGTATGTCCCTTATTGCAAGTGATGTTGAACAGAAAATGTACTAATTTTTAAGACTTAAGCTCCTTAAATTAAGTAAGTTTGTTGTTTTTTCCCCAAATCACTTTGTCTTCCCAATTTCTAGCTCATATCTTGTACCAAGTAAAACATCAACATATTTTTTTTTTAAAGATTTATTTTATTTGTACATACAGAACTGGGGTACAGGCCAGAGGCTCAGGGGCGGCGAGAGGCCTCACCAGAGACAGAGTGGGGAGCAGAACAGGCAGATGGACGAAGTACACTGCTGAGGGGAGCAGCGGGCGGGCCAGGAGAGGTCCGCCAGCCATGTGGCCACCTCCGGGGCAGGCGGGAATCGAACCCATGCGGAAGTGGCCCCAGCTTCTCAGTGTAGTGCTTTAACCCGCTGCGCCACCAGGGAGGGCCAACATCAACATATTTTTAATGAAAGAACAAAGGGTTACATGGTAGTAGTTTTCGATTTTCGAGAATAAAATAGGCTGCATAAAGATCTTCAAATTTTAAATAAAAGTTAGAATCATCTTTCTTAAGATGTTAACAAAACTCTGGAGTTTTGAAAATAATACCATTCTTAGTGTCCTGGGCCACATGTATATGATAACTGGAGGAGTTGACCCAAGATACAGAATGGCTATATGAGATATATAGATATAGATATACATACATATATATATATGTATGTGTATATATATGTAGAGAGAGACACAGAAAGAGAGAGATACACACATATATAGCTATATACACACATACATATATGTCTATTTCATCTATATCAGCAGAGAATTATCTACAAAATGCCCTTCTACTTAATTTCAGTCAAGAGACATAAATACACTCTGGAGGTTTCTTTCAGTGAGATTCTTGCTAGCAACTAATAATATTTTGGGGGGGCTATTGTAGAGCTCAAAAGCATTGTATATACTTTAAAACAAGAAATGGCTTGAACTGTAGTAAAAAAGAAAACTAATGAAAATGGACAAAAGAGTTATAATGAAAATAAATGGTTCTTCCTCTTCCAGCTTCCCTCCAGGGAGCACGTTATGAAAGATAGCTGGGACTGTAGACTTTGGAATGAAATTCTTCCAGGGTGGAAAGTAATTAGAGGTGAGTACATGAAAGCCCAGGTTTAATTGTTCTTTTTAATACAATGGAAGAAGTCATTCATCATACAATTTTAAGTGAGTGCCCCATTAATGGAGCCTATCCCCAACAGAATGCTATAAATTAATATATTTATACCTTCTGTAATTATTTTGTGAGTAATAATTTGTAGTGCATTGTATGTAAGGGTATATGTCAAAAGCGTTATTCAGATAGATGTCACCACTTAAAATATACCATGATTGTCAACACTTTATGTAAGCATTTTTTAAGTATTTTAATATTTCAAGACCCTCATGAAAATAACCAATAAGGTAAGCTTCTGAGAGAATCAATTTCTAGTTCTGATTCACTCCTTGATATTGATCTCTAGATTTCTCTAGAAAGCTCATTTGGGACATTCTGTGGCTCAGACCGGTGGACAAGATAGTGAGTTTTATTTCCAGCTTCATGTTTGTTAGTTCATTGGTGCCTAGAGGCAACATCATGAGCCCCCAAGACAAAGTTATGGGGGTCCTCACCAATTATGGCAGCTCAATAGGCTTCACTTCATCTTATACCTACCTTCTTCTTGGGAGTAAGTAGGACACAGGTGACATCTTCACATTGGCACAGTGCCACATGAACATAAATGAGAGCCTTAGGACTTTTCTGGCAAGAGGGCTATAACTATCTTCTTACTTTTAAATACTCATTCATCTGACAAGATGATTGTATAGGTAAGGGAAAAATGTAATATGCTATTTAACCAGGTTAAGCTGTCCTTTTCTTTCCCCTAAGAAATGCTCATATTCTTTTGCCATTGATATAAATGTACCCACAGTCTGGATTGTGACTTGAGATTTAGTTTCCTTTCAACTTCATCCTAAAGGGAATATCGCTTGGATGTCCCCCAAATGTAAATCCCAAATCAGCCGCTCACTTGCCCTGTGATCTTGGGCAAGTTATTTAACCTCTCTGCCCTCACTCTTATCATCTGTAAGGTGGTGATAATGGTTGTGTCTGCATCTTTGAGACTCATTGGGAGGATCATGAGTTGATATTTGTAATGAGCTCAGCATGGAACTGGTCATGAAAAGGCGTTATCAGGACTTACTGTTCTTCTTCCCCAGCCCTGCTGCTGAAAATCATCAAACAAGCTATTTATTCGTACTGAGTTTCAGTTTCTCAGAGAGCTGACAAAATAAGATAAAATATGTGTACAGTTTGGAAAACTACTCAGGGCTATGTGAAGTTTGCAAAATGCCAACCAAAATGAATAATCAGAGTAGTAAATAAAACATAAAGTAAGATTCTTTTAAGCTGCTAAAGAAATTTTTGTTTTAAATTCTGGTACTTTACTTTTTGAAGGAAGTCCTTGTTGCCTACAGAAATGTGGGTATCTATGAATGTACATACACACAGTCACAAAAGAATGACCTTGTGAGATTAAGCTTGCTAGTAATGATTAGCACTTTCTTGTAGAAAGTACTTACTAGTACTTTCTTGTGTTTGTCCTGTGTTTGTTTTATGGAATGGAAAAAGACCTTTGTGGCAGGTATATCTGTCTAGAATCTTCTTATATACTACTCCTTAATTATATGTCTATATCTGTATCTCTATATATAGATATGTGTGCATCAATAGATAGATAGATAGATAGATAGACAGACACAGATGTAACAACAAAAGTATTAACCCCATATATATAATAAATGTGGAATTACCAATGTCATAGGTTGGGCATTTTAGACCAGATGTGTTTTGCTGAATCCAATTGTCCTTTCACAACCCAAGACATTTCTCTTGCTCTTTCTCTCTTCCCCTCCCATCACTCTTCTCCACTCTCCTTCTCTTCCTTACACACACACACACACACTCCCCAGTCCTCTATGAATTCTGATAAGTAATTCCCGTGGCTTTTGGAAGCAGGTGTTACTGGGTTCCGTCTTATTCTGTTTTGTGTTTGGGGGAGGCTGATTTGGGTTAGATTGAATACACGATGTTTCTAAACTAGAGTGATTCTAAAGCTGACTTTGAGAAAGGCAGTGAACAAGTTAAGAACAGATGAAATGGAGACTTTATGAGCTGTGCCATCAAGCTTGGAGTCAGCTCATCAACACTAAATATGCTGATGAATCAGACAATCAGAGAAGAAGGCTTCAAGTTGCAGTCTCCTGGGACAGGTTGGCCTCAGAGATTTATTTTCAGATCTTTTTTTATTCGCCTCTGCTGCATAGTAAAACTTGGGTGGGCAAAATTCTCCCCATTCCAGGGGCCCTGTATAGACTGCTGTAGGATTTTATGGTACTGATACTCTGGTTTTTTTGAGAGGGCCATTTATGCCCAGTGTCTTTCCTCCCCTTAGCCAGTATGCATCAGTCTCTAAATCTTCCTCCCCCACCTTTGAAAATTTATGGCAGCTTTCAGCCAGGCTTGGCTTAAAGCCATTGACCTCTGTGGCCTGTGTTATTGACCAGAACACAGCATCTTCTGCCCACATAATATATGTCTCTTTATCTCCCTGAAAAGAAAGGAAATGACTCTTGGAATGGCCAGGGACACAATAAAAATGAGAGAGGCTTTCCCATTTTTTGTCCATGGCATTTGGCTTTACAACAAGTCACACTGAGATCTGTGTGTGTGCTGGAAGTGCTTTGAACTGTGCATTGAGGGGCACCCTTGGGAAGAGACTTTGTAGAACAGAAGGCCCGTCCAAATAAAATCATCATTTTGTAAGTTCTCACCTTGTGTGTGAGTAGAATGACAACTCCATGTCAGCAATGCCTCAGAGCTCAATCTCTAGACTCACTGACACAGTAAGACTGCAGAGATTCTACTGAAAACACAGTAGGGATCCTCAGATCCACTTGCCCTTTAGGGTAGGGGGGGTCACAGTGGTATAGAATGTTGGGGCTTCTAAAATTACAAATGAGGAAATGGAAACGATACAAATGATGCAAAGTCCCAGAACAAAACGGACTAGAGATAAGCCCACCACCAACGCACGAAGCCCTGTATGACCTTGTCCTTACAAGTACACCTCAGATATTAATTAACCCCCATAAAATACTACGTTGTAGCAAGACACATTTAGCCATGAGCAAAAGCCTCTTGGACTCAGCTATTCTTCCCAAAAACCTATACTTAAGAATCCTGTTGCCTTGAAAACATGATACCAGCTGCCCCTCCCACTTTCAGAATGGAGTGGGGCATCCCAGTGAAAACATTAAAGGAAAATAGTGCAAAAAAAAAACAAAAAACCAAAACACTTTGGAGCCTGGGACAAGTTCCCTGTTCTCTAACCCCTCACTTTCTGTGGGGACAACGGCAATGGGAGCAATCCCTCCCCAGGCACTTGTGAGAAGGGAGAGAACTGGCACCACGAGTGGGAACCCACCAACTCATGGTTGAGGGAAAATGTAGGAATCATGTGCTACTGCAGAACATTCTGCATGAGCTGGAGCATTTTATCTGAGCATGCCAGGACTTTCTGCAGAAAGATTTTGGCAGAAGTCATGAATTTTAGCATAGCTATAATTTACTGCGAGCTGACCACTTATGTTCAACCCATAGCACTCGTTCTCCAACAGGTTTAAAGGTAAAAAAAAAAAAAAAGCTAGCGGATGCCCAGCTCTTTCAGAACCAAGCTAAGTATTAATAGATCTACTCACTTCTGTTACATAAACTGGAATCTAGAAAAAACTAGCAGAAGACATATATGACCTACCAATTTCTATGATCTACCACTGGCTGGGTCCTTAGGAGTTTTTCCATTTTTCATCACTATTTGATCATGGCTTGCTGGTAAGTTTTGAAACAGCCCCAAAGAGACAGCTGTAATAGATGCCAAAGTTTTAAATAAAACCTGTGAAGGAAAACTTTAAAATAAGAAAATTGGAGCTGGTAATTTTTCTTCCAGAAATTTGGAAAAGGCATACATTGTTGAATTTTTAATGATAAAACAGCTCAGCTCAGCTTATAAAACACCAAAGATTCATGGACTAATTTAAGAACCACTGCACTAGGGTTAACAAAGCAAGGGAAATCATACTTCCTGGTCATCTAAATGTTAAAATAAGGGATCTGAAGACTGACAGGTGATTTGCATAACCAAGCATAATAAATACAAACTAGGAAGCAAATGAAACTCTTTTAAGATCTATAATTAGTTTTTTTTTTTTAAGATTTATTTAATCATATAGAACTGGGGTACAGGTCAGAGGTGCACAGCCAGTTAGTGGATTCATCAGGGACAGCGTGGAGAGCAGAACAGGCAGACAGGAGAGGTCTGCCCTGCCATGTGGGTCACCTCCCTGGCCGGGGATCCAACTTGTGTTGAAGCAGCTGTGACTAGTTTTGTAGTGCTGTACTCTAACCGGTTGTGCCACCAGGGAGGGCCCTGTAGTTATTTCTCTAAGACATTTAAATAAGCTATATTTCTATTTATGACCAGGAAATTTCTCTCTCAGGATTGAAAGAAAGTATCAAGAGTTAATAGTAGATTTACAACTTCATTCATGTAAGTCAAATGTGATCTTAAAATATTTCTATTCTTTTTAGAATGTTTTTCAGTTTTCTCAGATTTTCCCTTTGAGAAATAGCTTATTACAGAGACTAATGATCCATCTTTGAGAATGAAATCTCAATATTTAGCAAATGGGTTGTCTAGAAATATTATTTGCTGCATGTTTTGTCCCAATTTCTGTGATCGGGCCACAAGGAAGAAAGACGGGAGGCAGAAAGGCTGAACAAGAAGAGTTTACTGCTCCTGGGCAGCAGCTGAGATGGAGCTCCCTAGGGTGGGGTCTGCAGCTACTGAGAGTGCTGTAGGGGAAATTGTCTCTTATAGAGGCTTTAGGTTCAGATTCTAGACAGGTGACATGGGTGCACTTGGATGCAAGGCTCAGTTCGTTCCAGTCCTTTGTTATCGCCCATATCTGGTCACACAGGTAGCTGTTGTGTTACTGACCCTATCTGGTCACACTCAACACTAAATAATCCAAATATATAACAAAAAGGTGGATTGTGCAGGCTTTAAAAAATATTTTCTGCAAGAATGCCAAATAATATGGAAAGATAGACCCTACATATTAAAGGAAATAACAGTTTATAAGAATACATGTGTAGTACTATTTCATTTTTAATATATGTGTATATATATCTATAGGAAAAAAATCAACAAATGGCTAATAGTGTTCATGACAATGCTATTAACAGCCATTTTATTTTTCTTTTTCATATATTTGCAACTTTAATAAGCATATTGCTGTTGTGATAACCAAGCCACAATTATTAGTGTAAAACTTACATTTGAGTTTATGTGCAATGTTATTTAATTGCTAACGTGTCAGAAACATAATCATTTCATCTACAAGGCTGTCCTACCACATATATCCCAAAGATAGTATTTGAATATAGCTCCTGAGTGCAGAGAAGCAAGGGAAATGCATACATTGATGTATCTGTCTGTTACAGTACTTGATGTTTTCAAAGACATAAATGTCTATAAAAAATATCCCCCATCTCACTTGGCTATTATGGTACACAACTCACTTTCAACAGACAACATTCATTAGCTGTAATATTGGCACTCATTAAAAAAATAGTTATAGGGCCTCCCTAGTTAAAGTCTCAGTGCTATCAAGCAGGTGTCAGCTACTGCAGCATGAGTTTGATCCCAGGCCAGGGAGCTGACCCACATGGCACAGCAGACCTCTCCTGTCTCAACCATTCCTCCTCTCAGCAGTGTATTTAGTAGATCTGCCTGTTCTGCTCCCCACTCTGCCTCGAGTGAATCCTCTCATCTCCCACACCTTTGGCCTATACCCCAGTTCTTGAGTGCATAAATTTAAAAAAAAAAAATCTTAAAAAATAGTTACAAGCTCAGTTAATATTTTTCAGTAGCTCAATTGAGAGAAATGTAATTTTAATTTAAAATGATTTTCTTATTACAAACCACATCTACTTTCCCAAATATTCTAAAATCTACCTCTAGATCACACTGGGAATAGAGTTCTCATGGAGTTATTTCTCTGACTTGCATTTGAGTATGACACTAATAATTTAGATGGAGATTTATTCTAAGTTTAAAAATGTTTTATATATTTTTAAGAAGTTGGTGAGGATGTTAACCACATCTCCGGATCTTCTTTAGGAAGAGGGCAGAAAGAAACTGCATTCTGACATTTTCATAGCAAAGAAGAGTCAGAAGTCTTACAAAGAATCAATTTGTTTTCATCTGTGGATATTATGAATCTCCTGACCAGGAGTCCTTTTTCCAATTGCTTTTGCACAGCTCAGCACCAAATGTGTGGTCCAGCTGCAGCAAATGTGTGACTCAATGTGGGGGGTGTGTGTTTAAAACTAATTCTTGACTCAATTTTATGTTCCCCACCATGTTTTCCCTTTTCTCTCCTAACATTTTGTTTCCTGAATGAAAAATAAAAAATAATAGTCTTCAGATGAGTCACTCATGTAGATGGGAAGACATTAATAAGGACAGAAGGACTTAAGGTGAAACGCAGCCTTCTCTAGCTGCTCTGCTCTCTGTCTCTACCCCCAACCTCTTTTAACTGTTTGTTTTTAGTTCTTTTAGTAGTTACCTCCATAAATCTAGATAAGAGACTTAACCTCTTTTTCTCCATTTATCAACTTGAGATAATATCTCTAGACACCTTAATATGAAAAGGGAGGATTTAGCTCATTTACTCTAGACCTCCTCCTCTTCCAAGTGTTCTATATTTAGATTATTAATTTCAGTTCTCCCACAATTCTCACCTTTGCAACTTCAAATAATACATCAAACTTTACAGCAGAGGTCCCCAGTTCACAGCATTTAATTACTGGTACTTCTGTGAGATGCCTAATTATATAAAGTGAAGACAACTAACAACACAGATGTCAGAATAAAACCCAAAAGTCTTATGATGAAACCCAAACTAAATGGTTAAGAGCCCTAGAAAATATGAAGGAAGCTGGTCCAGGCAAGGTCAGTCTAAGTGATCACTGAAAGCTCTAAACTTGGCCATGATGTCAGCCTCATTTTCTATTCAACTTAATTTTGGAGCTTAATGTGAAGCTTGCGTTGTAGACATTTACCTTGATACTTAACCAAGTTCCCTCTTTGAAGTCTTTGAAGTCTTTGAAGTCTTAGGTTTCAAATTCAATCTTTCCTATTTTTTTTTAAGATTTATTTATGCATACAGAGATGGGGTATAAGCCAGATGTGCAAGGGTGGTGAGGTGATTCACCAGCGACAGAGTGGGGAGCAAAACAGGCAGACTGACGAAGTGCACTGCTGATGGGAGCAGCGGGAGGGTCAAAAAGGTCTGCCGTGCCTTGTGGATCACCTCCCGGCAGGGGCAGGGGATCGAACTCGAAAGCAGCTACAGCCAGCTTGCAGTGCTGTGTCCTTAGGTATTGCATCACCAGGGAGGGCCTTTCCTAAACTTTAAAGCACCTGTTATATACTCCTTTCCAGTAGAAAAGCTTTGTCTCCTCGTTTGCTGTGGCTTGGAAGGTTCATGGTCAGGAGTCGTGTTGATTTTAGTCAGTGGGATGGGACTTACTAGTCTAGCTCCATGAACCCTTGGCAGTGGCTTAAGCCTCCCATGGACTCCTCACTCTAGAAAACATATCAGGCATAAGGCAGACTTGGCAGAACAGCAGGTAGGGCAGCTTTGGCAAAGGCAGCAAGTGTGGTAAGCTGGGCTCAGCCTGCAGTGGGCACTAGCCCCTCGCTGGACACCTGGTCACCCTATCTAAGCCCGTACCAGGGCAAGCGAAAGAGTGGAGTATAGGCTGAATGATTGGGAGAGGGGAGTGTGGAGGGGGGAAGTGGAGGGAGAGGGGAGTTCCGCCTTGTTTTTCTAATTTCTTTTAACAAAATGAGCCATTACCTTGTATTTCTAGTCAGCCTCTTGCAACCTCGCTGCTCTTTCGCGCAGCTTTCCTTCATGTTATTTTGCTTTAAGTTCGCTCCGACCTTCTTGAGCAACCCTCAGCCCACCCAGAACTGAAATCTGCAGCAGCGAGGACTTAGTGTCCACCAGAGGCTCTTAAAGTTTAGTTTGATTAACCATCACCGGGCAAGGCTGTTGAAAATATGCATTCTTGTGCTAGAGCTTACCTCCCCAACTGGAGACCGTGTTTTCCAATAGAGTGGATCAGAGTGGAGACTGGGGACATGCACAGGAGCAACTAGCTAATGCACACACAGGTGGGCTTAGGCCCAAGGATGAGAAATAGCCTTCACCCCTCCCTGTCCCTGTCCCCCCAGGGGCTGAAGGGGGAAGCAACCACCAGGAGGAAAAATTCCAGGGTCACCAGGATATTCAAATTTCACATCTGAGATCCCTGACAGCGCTCCTTCACCCCAAACCTCCACAAACATCTCTTCCACCACCTCCTCCTCCCCTAAGAAGAAAACAGAAGTGGAAGCGCCACTGAAAAACGCACACCCACCCCTCCATGCGAGCCCCCCTTGGTGAATTAACCATTCTTAAGAGGCTGCCTTCAAGTGAAAGAGAAAGTCCCCTGCCTTTAGAACTATCCAGGAAATCCAGGGTAACATTTCCTCTCTGAAAGCTCTCCGCCACGATTTTCCCAGGGCTGCACTTGAATGAAACCCCCAAAGGAAATTACCACTTAAATTAGGCAGGATGTGCCGGCTGCTCGGTTGGCCTCTGCCTCGCACGCCGCCCGGCAGGCAGCCCAGAAGGCTAAGGAGCTCGGTTAGGGCGCCCAGGCTGCGGGAGAGGAGCAGCAGGGAGGGGCGCTGGCGCTGGCCCGGGGCAGGCGCCGGGCTGGGACCGGCTTGGGGGTGAGATGCGAGAAGCAGGCGGGCACAAGCCTGGCTGAGCACGTGGGGAGAGACAGGCAGAGCAAACCTCGGGGAAAACCGACCCCAGGAAAGGAAGGAAGTCGTCTTCCCCTTTCCTGAGTTTATCACATGCCTGTGAGGTGAGAGGCGGTTGGTGGAGGGAGGGCCGGGAAAATGATGGGTCTGCTTTGGGGCCCACTGCCCCACCTTGGAACTTGACATCCTAGGTGGAGAGGCCTAGCATGATGCTCAGCTGCAGGCTTCAGGAGGAAGAACAGAGCTATTTTATGTTTCACTTTTTAAATTAAGATCTAACTCGTATGCCATAAAATTCACCCTTTTAAAGTGTACTATTACTCAGTGTGTTTTAGCGGACTCTGAAGTTTGAGGCACCATCACCATTTCCTAGCGCCTGAATATTTGTATCACCCCAGTGAGAAGGCCTCTCCTCTGCATGAATAAAAGTAAATCTAAAAAAAGCCCCCACAGTCTCAGGACAGGTATGCAGATGGTGCCCCCCACTCCCTGCTTTTCTCGTGGACGGGTCTCAGAGACAGAGCAGTCACTGCTAGCTGCTAATACCAGCTAGCAGTCACTCCCTCAAGCCACCAGTCTACTCTCTCTGAGTGTGGATTTGCACACTGTGGGCATTTCATGTAAATGGAAACGTTCTATATGTGGCTTTTTGTGTCTGGCTTCTTTCACTTAGTATAATATTTCCAAGATGCCTTCATGTTGTGGCATGTGTCCGAACTTCAGTCCTTTTTGTTGTGGAATTATATTCCATTATATGGAGAGACCGCATTTTGCTTCTCCATTCATCAGTTGGTGATCATTTGGATTGTTTCTACTTCTTGGCTATTATGAAAAATGCTGCTATGAAGATTTGTGTACAAGTTCTTAAACAGACATATGGTTTCATTTGCTTTGTATACAGCTACGAGAGGAATTGCCGGGTCATGTGGTAACTCCTCTTTAAGCCTTTTGAAAGGCTGTTTTCACCCCAGCCTGTTCTTGTCCTGCAGTTCCCAGTTGAAAGCTCAGTCCCAGGCACATTTTTTGACAAGTAGATTGAATTGAATGAAATTAAAAATAAAATGAGTGAGATTGTGAGTTTTTGAATATGGAAGTATGTTATCTGCTATGAAGAGCACTAATGGGTTTTGCTGTTTATTCTGTTTTTATTAAAGATTTATTTATTTATGCATACAAGAGCTCGGGTGCAGGCCAGAGGTGTGGGGTGGCAATAGGTGTGAGGGGATTCGCTAGAGAAAGATTTGGAAGCAGAATAGGCAGATCTACTGAAATACACTGACGAGTGGAGCAGTGGGAAAGACATAAGAGGTCTACTGTGCCACTTGGATCACTTCCCTGGCCAGGGGCAGGGAGGGCTATCAAACTCAGGCCATAGCATTGACAGCACTAAGACATAAACCACTAGGACACCAGGGAGACCCCTTTTCAAGATTTTTAATTGTTGAATATAGAAGTTACCTGAGCTTTTTGCCCTTCTCAATTCTCAATAATAAGTGCTCTTCCAATAAACTTTCATTTTAATAATCTTTTGGCTTCAGTTTGACTGCCCAATATGTTGAGATTGCAATTTGGAAGTCATTCTGACCTCACACAGTTTTTCTTATACTCACATGTGGTATGTCCTTACATCTGTTTTTGTTTTAATAGCCTATACTATGGATATACTCATTCTTTCTTAGCTGTAGAATATGACTTTATTTACTGTGTAGTGAGCCTCTGCTTCCTCCACTTTCATTTCACATTCTATGGTTATTATTATTTAATGAATTTTCTCAAAAGATGCGAATCACATTGTTCTGTGTTTGTGTCATATAATTATATAACAATTTTTATTAAATCTAATCCTGTATTGAAGAGCAGAAGATAAGTGTTCCATGTTGACCTATATGGCAGACAGTAGAAATGATAATACGTCCCTCATTAGAAATCTTAAAACGTAGATACTGCCTTAGAAAAGTAAAAAAAAACTTGGGCACAGATCCCAGCTTAAACACCTAACACCAATCTGAATGAGGACAACTCACAAAGTCTCTAGGATTCAGTTTCCTAATCTATGAATGAGAAGGTTGGACTCTTTCAAAGATTCTTCCCCCTTCCCCAAAGCTTCTTAATCTGTGGTTGATGAATGTTTCAAGGCATCAATGAACCCCTCTGAACTTATAATATGTCCACTTAGTTTGTCTCAATTCACCAGGCCTCACCAGCATCAAGAGGATTCATTGCTTCCCCAACATTGTCAGGGAGTTTACAACTTAAAAACATTTGAAGATTCGGAGCCAATTCTGAGGGTAAAGTATGCGTTACATAGGTTTTCAAAAATCATTGTCTTTAGACTCTTTAAAATCAATTAGTAGGCAGTATCAACTTTTCCAAAAAGAATGTAAACAGCTTGCTCAGGGGCAGTGGGCATTCTGGCCTCCCTGTGTAGACTTCCTTCTGCATTGGAGAGAATCTGAAATGAGGGCAGTGGAAAGAGCTCTTTTTGTCAAGCTAAGGAATTTGACTCCTGTTGGGGCTCAGAGGATCTATTAACAATGTTCGAGCAGAGAAATAGCACTGTGAAGCATTGTTCTGGGAAGATCAAAATGGCACCACTTGATAAGAACATCTGGAAAGAGGCAGGGGGTTGGGAGGTGGTGTTAGGGTACAGGTGAGCTCAGAGCATTTCTTCAGCTGGTCCTTGTTATTCTAATAACTTGAGACACATTAACAGGTGTTCCCTGTTGGTGGTCAATAATTTGAGGAAACATTAAGTTAGAAGGTGAATAGGTTTTCATCGTATGATTGCCAGAACCTCTAGTGATTTTGTGCCACTAAACATGATAGCATTTTCCCGACATTAGTTGACCATGACTCTGACCTACCAATGCCTATCCATTTCTCAGAGGTTGCTTCTGATGGTGAAGAGTGTGGTCTGTGAAGTCAGATTGTCAGGCTTGTTCAACGCTAGTAGCTCTGTGACCTCGCAGGACTTCACTCCTTCATCTAAGAAGCAGAGACATTAACTCCGCATGTACATCCCTTGATGGTTATGAAAATTAAACAGAATAATAGGGCATAAAGTGCTCAGCACATGAATGGCCCATAAATGCTCAATGAATAGAAAGGCTTCTGATGATGTTAATGATATCTCTGTATATTTGTTGGATTAGAATACTTCATCTCTTTAGACTTGGAGTTGTCATGCAAAGACAGCGCTGTTACAAAGTGGTTTAACTAGAGCCCAAATCTGCCTTCTTATCACTTCTATCTTTAAAATTTAACTATGCACCCAAAAAACACTTACTGGCCACCTATCATGTGCCAAAGATCATAGTAAGTCTCAGGGATACAAAGTGAAAGCTACAATACCTGCCAGCAAGATGCTACTCTCCCACTGTAGGGACAGACACCTGACCAGACATTTGTCAGCCTTGATAGAGGCTGATCCAAGGACCATGGAGGTAGGGTTTATCCTTCTTTTGGGGTCCTTAGGATTACTTTCAAGAAATGAGGATGTCCCAGCCAAATCTTGAAGTATTCGGGAAAACTGAGAGGTTGAGGAGAGGGAAGAGGATGAAAGTATTTGCAGAGCCTTGGCGGTGTGAGAACCTCTCCAGAAGACTAGGGAAAAGCCAACATTCTCTGCTGCAAGTCAGGAAGCTAGAAAGATGACTCTGGTTACGTGCCAAACCATGAAAGCTTGTTGAGTTTTATTGTATGCAAGGAATAAACCCACAGAATTTTAAACCAACAACCAACAGAACCAAATTATTTTTTTAGAAAGGTTGTTCTCAGTCTTCAGCAGCCTCCAAGAATGCCTGTTTCCTCACTGTTCCTATGCTGAGGATTAAATGAAATTAATAAAATGCATTGAGCATACCACTCAATTAATTTTGATAATTATAATTGTGCTTCTTAGTCCTCATGGTAGTTTTTTTCTTCAGATTGAAACATGAAAAACAAAATACATTGGACTAAGCAGTGTCAGGTGAAGAATGATTGGGGGAGAAAAATGAAACAGGGAAGTGCTGAGGAATTCAGTCATTTGCTCAAGGTCACTTAGCTTGAAGAATATAAGCTGGGACCCAAACTCAGGTCTGTCTGTCTGTCTCATCATTTAGCCACCACATGGTCCCAAAATGTTCTCCATCTTTTCAAATGCTAGTTCTATATTAAGAACTTCACTTCAGAATCTCCCAGAATCCATACTGACTTTTCAGAGAGATACTAATAATTTCTCTTTAAGGAAAAAGTTTCAGATATTTCCATGTCCACCCCAAACTCTTTGAGTACCTCAAATTTTCAGTTTAGAAGATACCAAAGGTTTAGAAAGTGAGAGAACCACCTTCTCAGCTATGGCCATGCCTGTGCACATGTCCAGAAAAGTCTCTTTGTCCCAATATAACCTGTTCCTCCGGAGCCCACAGGACAAAGGTCTACTTGGCCTGAAATGTTGCTGGCTCAAGACCAAGCTGGAGTCACTGTTGTCACTGGGAAAAACAATGATCTACTGCTCCAGCCAGGTGCACACCTACCTGGGGTTGCACAGGTGGCCTGTTCTGTGAGTTCCTGGAACTCTAAGCAAAAGGGAGGAAGGTTTGGTTTGATTTGGCTCAGTCTGCTCCCTTACTGAGCCCAGTGCTTTGGGCTTTCAGAAGATATTCCCAAGTTTCAATTCATACCCCATTGGATTTCACTTCAACCTGAAAACTCACAGGAAAGGTCAGCAGAAACAACTGAGTTCAGCTGATTCTCCCCTCAGAGCCATAAATCACACTGTTGCCACCAAAGAAGGGAAGAGGTGAGATAAGCAGCTTGGCCTACCTGAATTTGCCCCAAGTATGTGTGCATATTGGGGGGTAAGGGACATGTTGGCAAGGATAAGGCTGTTCATGTGATAGAGCTGCAGTTTTCATTAGGAAATGTTTCCTTACAACTTCCTGATAAAAATAAGCTACCAAAACTGGCTCTAATGGATATTAATAAAAGGAAGAATGAAATAATAATTATCACATAGAGGTACTTTCTATGGGCCAGACAGGGTGCTACGTATCTGACTTGTGTTATTCCATTTGATTCTCAAAATAATCCCATGAAGTGGTTACTATAATTATCCACATTTTAGAGAGGCAGGGAGGAAGTAGACTTAGCAGAACTGGGATATAAATCCACCCAAGAGGTAGTCTCTATGGGGAATTTTCTGGCTCAAGGCACAGGGAGCCCCTTTTCATCAGAATCAAAGCAGGGACTGTGTGGCCCTGAGTTGGGGATCTGCTCTCGGGTGAAGGCTGTATTGTGGAAGGCTGTATTGTGGAGGGGCTGCCGAAGGCCACCTGTCTTGATGTCTCCCTGATGCTCTGGCAGGTCTACCTGGAAGAGAGGGCACTGCATTTCTGCCAACATCGAAGCAAACTGATTGGAAATTCAGCGCCAGAGTCTCCGGCTCTTGAGCATAAATCCCGTTAACATAACGGTAGTTACCTCACTG
This sequence comes from Condylura cristata, assembly GCF_000260355.1. Lineage (NCBI taxonomy): Eukaryota > Metazoa > Chordata > Mammalia > Eulipotyphla > Talpidae > Condylura > Condylura cristata. The sequence goes on along the minus strand of NW_004567107.1, from coordinate 54,039,585 downwards.
CCTCAAGGGGAACATAGACTTCTAATTGCTGTGAAAAGAGGCCTGGGAGACCCCATCAGGCTGTGTGCCCTCAGGTTGAGTCCCACTGCTGCCCACAGGGTGGCAGCTCAATCCCAGCCTCTGAACTGGTGATTTGTTTGGTATCTCAGATATTATGTCTCTTATATAGGACTTATGTGCTTTTTAGAATTTTTTTTTTTAACTATCATTGCAGTCGGCTTTCTCCAGTCCCCTCCATATTTTGTACTAGGCCCACAGGTGAAAGACGTATCAGGGAAATATAAAGGCTTGTCAGGATTGAGGCAGCTGGGTCTGTGACCCCCAATAGAAACATTTTTTTTTTTTTTACCTTACCCTCCCAAGATCTGAAGCTACTTTGTTTGTTCCTTGGGGACAGACAGTCCTATCCCCAGGTTATGTGAAGCAGAGCCCTAGGCCAGTTATTAGGACCGCCTGGACTCATACTGGGTTACTTCTGGAAAGAAATGGGGCTAAGGATCTATTTGCTCCTAGTGGGCAGTGGGCAGGCCTGGTGGGAGAGCTGGGGATCCTCTCATGAGCAGTGTGTGCTTCCCAGCTGCGCGGCCAGGTCGACTTTCCTCGATATTAAGGTGCTGAAAAGCAAACCTTGTAACTATGGAGAATAAAAAGGTAGAGAGAAAATGGTGAAGTCAAACAAAGGGGCAGGAAGAAAAAGCGGAGAAATAAGTGTTCCTCTCCCAGCAGAGCAAAAAGAGCTACGCCCCCAACTCGATCCCCTTCCGCCATCTAGTGGCAATGATTTGTAACTGCAGCACACTCCGCGGCTGCTGGCTGTCTTGACGGAAGGAGGTGGTGGGAGATGGCAACCTCCTATGGGAAGAGAAGAACCATCCAACACCACAAAGGGTCACTTGAGCCAAAATTATGATCAGTAGAACAGACCCTTTGCTGTGAAAGGGCTTGCTTGTTTTGATTCGAAATTCGGTGTAATTAAAGAAGAGATGTGTCTTGCTCAATCTGCAGGTTAACGGAGGTTGAGATTGGGAATTCCCCAGTCCCTAGCAATTTCTCTAAAAGGATTCACGTGGTTTGTACAATTAACATTTCCCTCCGGAAAAGCTGGTTTCCTATTAATAGAGACTATTCAATTTCGTTTGTTGATACTCTTCAAAAGCCAAATGTTCTTAAATTTTAAAGAGGTGAGGACAGAAATGTTACATGGATTGGTTGCCCAGAATCTACTCCTTATTGGGACCCCCAAGTTATGTCTTTACAAAATAACTAGTTTTCCTTTGAAAAATACATAATGCAGGTTCTGAGCATGAGTTTTTTTCACTACAAGTTTCCCCAACCCCAAATACGGGAGGTTCCCCAGTTGACCAAATCTTGACACTGTTATTCACTGATGAAGTAGTGTAGAAGTTTCTAGCAGTAAGAACTAAGATACTAGGAATAAAAAAGGTGTATAGAAAGTTTCAAATTTTGAAATATATGTACATCCTAAATGTGATGCTTGCCACAGACTTCAATATGTGCCTATTTAAAAAAAAAAAACTGTGTTAGATTCTAATCAATTATGACAAAAATGATCTCCCCAAATTATGACCTCCCCAAATTATGATCCCCAAATTATGACCTCCCCAAAAATGATCTCCCCAAATTATGACCTCCCCAAGTTCTACTTCCCTGCCTTTGTATATATGAGAAAAACAATTGTGGATCTAAGCAGCAGTTTACTTTCTCCAGGCTTCTCTGCCTTCTTTCCTGATCACTATAAATGCATACATTTTTGGCAGGCTGACAGATAAAGATGTAATCAAGACCTGTCGTACAGATAAAAGCTGGTGTTTGTTCACAGATGTGCGGACCTGTGAGGTCACTAGCCATTCTGGGGTATGTGCCTTACTTTCTTTTGTGCCAGAGACAGAGTCTAAAGATATGTCAGACGTTTCCAGTTTGATGGGCTGTACACTCTGGTTGTCGGCCCCACTCTGAAGCCTGACCTCCAGCAAAACTGAGCACAGCACAGTTAGATGGGCTGTCTGTGGTCTTGTCTCTACTGCATTCAGAGGACAGATTCTTTGCCTTCTGAGCCAAAAGAACTCAAGGACAGCAACATAGCAATAGACTCGCGGGGAGACAGGCGAGAAGGAAGATGTTAGAAAGTCTGGCACTTGCTTTGGTGAAGCATTTATTTCACTTCGTTTTGTGACGCAGACTCAGTTTTCACTTCTCCAATTTATTCCCTCTGGACCCAAGGGTAGGAATTGAACTTCTTCAGGCAATCACAGATATTTACCCCCAGCCAATGACATGGGATTCTAGTGGCTCATAAGTTAGAGTTCATTTGTATAGGAGAAAAATTCCTTTCTGAAGTGACAGTGGCTCTATAAGTGACTAGATTTAAGTAGTATTTAAAGGGGTGTGTGGGGGGTGGGGGGGCGAGGTGCTTGCAAGGGCCTCCCTGGCAGCCTAGGGATTAAGTCTCAGCACAATCACCTCTGTGGCCTGAGTTCGATCCCCAGCTAGGGATCTAACCTACATACGATGCAACAGACCTGTCCTGTCTTGTCCACTGCTCCCCTCAGCAGTATATTCCCCTGTCCTGCTTCCCATTTTGTCTCTGGTGAATCCTCTCAAGCCCCCCCCCCAACCCCACCCCACCACCCCCTTGCACCTCTGGCCTACAACATTTTCTTCTACATATAATAAGGGGACTTGTAAGTCCATCTTCAAAAATTTCAACCACAACTGCAGGCTAACAGAACCTGCTATAGAGACATCATTGAAATCACCACAGTTTCCCTCTCCCACCATCCGCCACAGATATCCCAGGATCACTGAGGAAATCAAATTTAATGTGAGGAGGGTGCCCTCAACCAGGTGGTGGGGAAATGACTAGAAGCACTGAGTTTCCCCATTGATGGACACAGCTGACCACAGTGGTGATGGACACATGAGCGAGACAATATTCTAGAAGCCACAGGTATTATACAATATGGAAAGAGGAGGAACAGGGAATAAAGCAACTGATGATAGAAGGAGGAGTGAAGTGGCTGAGTCCTCCAAAAGCAGCCAGAATGGCAGAGCTCTCTAGAAGGAACAGCTATCACAGTATCTGAGGCTGTGGATGATAGAAAAGCTCCCCTGCTTTCACATCTCAGCTCAGCTGCCTGAGAGCTGGCAGCTTTTCCTCCTTTCTCCTGTCCTCTCTACCTGACAACTGTCCTCATCACCTGAACATGATGGGTGTGTCCTCCTGTTCCTAAGTAATGGGCAGAACTGTGACTTGACCAAACACACAAGTTATCACTTCTTTTTGTTCATAACCCAGCTACCTACTTCCCTTTAAATGTGATCCCAACCCCAATTATGGGATCAAAATTAATTCATCTCTGTCGGGGGTTGTTTGGTAGATCTCATTCTCCCAAGCTGGCTAACAAGCTCTCATGTCTCATGAGTTCTGCACCATGACTTTGTCATGCTTCCCTGAAGGTGTGTGGGCTTGTCACAAGAGGACAACAGAATTGACACTGTGGCCTCCAAGGTAGCACAATAAATGGCAAAAGACTCCCCTCTGGATGTGTGGCTGGAAGGATGGAGAGGTCACAAGCAGGTTTCTATGAGGGCAAGGTCAAGGGATGACCTGTCGTCAAGTGAAGGGTACCATGTCACCTCCCATCTAAGATGCTACGTGTGTAAGAAGTATCACTGCTGCGATAAAAGTCTTTAAGAAACAGTAAAACCGCCACCACCATGCTAAATGATGTGTTTATAAATACATTAAAATATAAAAACAAATACACAAAATGCAAAGAAATATGTCCTCCAGCATGTCTGGACACCTTTCAGTGCATTCTGAAAACACAAGGAGATAAGGGTTTCTGGACTTTCTAACCCCCAACTTCTTTTGTGTGGACAAGCAGGATGATTTATCCCAGAGGCAGAGTATCTAATATTTCCAGGGTCCCAACAATAGTTTATTTTTTTAAAGAAAAAGAACAATATTAACTTTTAGGTTGAGTTAAATGTTTTAATATAAACAGTATATACACTTATACCCACACACTCACAAAATATTTTTAATATTTAATTGTGCATAAATATTTAAAATCTAATGTGCTGGATGCAGGACAGCCTTCAAGTAGATGAGTCAGAGGGGTCACTGCTAAAGCAGCTCCCATATGGACAAGTTTACCTGTTTCTCCTCCCAATATCCAGATCTCAGGGTCTTCTAGAAATGAACCCAGGAGGAAATTTTCCTCCTTTTCGGTACTTCTCTATTTGGACCCTAGGTGGCGACTTTGCTCTAAAGTTAATGCTGCCAAGCGCAGTGATTACAATGAGGACTAGCTGGATCTGTCTGATGCCTCTCTTGAAGCAGGCAGAGGCTATTTTTGGTAGAGATAGTGTTTAACCATGTTTGGCTGGAGGCAGGCCTGGAAGTTTTCATGGTTGTCATCCTTTTCAATTCTCAGTTCCAGAGAATAATCTATAGAAAGTAAAACATGGCCATTTTAAGCCATATTTGAATTATTGAGCATGCCCTGCCTGTGTGAAAAATTTAAACGTCTAGGAAAATAAATGGGGTGCATAAAAAGATTTTATTGAACTTCTCCAAATCAGGGTAGAGGTAAATTGTGTGATTTTTGTTCTTTTGCAAAGGATATCCCTGTGATTTGTTAAGAGATATCTTGGCTCCCTTGAAAATAACAATAGACTCAAATACTTCATGGCAAACTAGAAAAAATACAAATACAACTCCCCTAAGCTATTTCATACTTAAGAGTGTTTATAAATTTTTTGAGTGAAATTTTCTGCTTTCAGAATTCTTGGCCTGTTCCTCTCAACAAGATGGTTGAAATGGCCCAAATCGCTTAACTTTATTTTCCCTGGCTGCTTGGAAAAAACACACATGCAAATGTATGTGACTAGAAGCAGATGAAGCATGGTGTGTTTAATGAGCTTCAGTCCTCCCCCCCCCACACACATAGAAACACCCCCCAGACACATACACACACACACCACACATACCATACCATACCATACACACCACATACACACATACACTTTTCGTGACCATGTCTGACATCCGCAGTGGTTTCATAAACTTTCCCTTCCCTCTTGTCCACTTTTAAAAATGATTTGTTCCTATGACATTAAATTCAAAGTCCATATAAATAATAGATATACTTTCTGTCATGAAACTACCAGAAAGACTTGGGACCTCTGTGGAGCCAAGATGCATTTGGGGGCTAAAAGGGAAAAGGGGGAGGGGGGATGTGGGGGGAGGTTGTGGGAGAAGCATCCCTGCAGAGACATGTGCCTAAGCATTGTGTTCCCTCTGGGAAAAAAAAAAACAACAGTTGACTAAGGTTTATCAGAATAAGCACAGTGATGAATGTATGTTTATGTATATAGATGGAAATGAACTTTATCTTCAATTAACTTGAGATTACTCACTAACAACCCATGACATGTTTTAAATTCTTAACGAAGATATTACAACCATAAAAAGATGTCTTGTGCAATTAAGTGAAAGTGAGAACACAAGTCAATGATAATTGCTTACCACAGGTGCACTTACGTGGGGCCCCTCAAATAATAAATATGAATAAACAGCATATGCAATGTGTCCACACTATTCTAAACTCTATTCTATGTCAACTCAACTCCTTAATTTTATTGCATTTTCTTATGTTGCAGTAATGTAGGCTTAAACACTGTATATGATTCAGTTCATACCCTACAGACATAGATTAACACACCACACCCACTGCCAAGTTACACCCTGGATCCTTGAGCTCCACTATAATCCATCAGACCCATTTCCCCCTTTACTACGAATCCCTCCTTTCCCCTTCTGGTACTCAATTCTGTGATCAGATTTGTTTTGGTTTTGGTCTGTTCCTTTGTTTTGTTTCTTTACATTCCTCATGTGAATTACATCACTTGGTATGTATCTTTCTCATTCTGAATCACTTCATTTCACATAATCCAGTTCTATCTTGTCACAAATGGCAAGACTTCATCTTTTGTTATTAAATAGCTGAGTAGTGTTCCATTGTGTAGAGACACTACCACACATCTATCTCTGGGCATTTAGGTTGTTCCCCTAACTTGGCTGTTGCAAACAGCACTACAGTGAACACAGGAGTGCAGCTATCTCTTTGAATTAGGGTGTTTGCCACTTTTGGGTTGATACCCAGGAGTAGGATTGCTGGATCATATAGTAAACCTATAATATTTTTAAGAACCTTCCATACAGTTTTCTATAGGGGTTGAACTAGTCCACATTCCCACCAACAGTGTAAGAGGGTTCGTTCCCTCCACATTCCTGCCAACACTTGTTTCGGTGGTTTTGATTTGCATTTCCCCGATGATAAATGATGATGAGCATTTTCCATCATCATATGGACATATGTCCATGTCCAATATGTATGGTTTTTTCCTGAGAACTGTCTACTTAAGTGTCTGCAACTAGATGGAACTGAAGGCAACTAGATGGAACATTTTTTGACTGGGTTATTTGATGCCTTTATGTTGAGTTGTACTGAGTTCTTTGCCGATCTTAGAAATTAACCCCTTATTGAATATGTGAGGTACAAATATTCTGCCATTCACTGAGGTGTTTTTTCACCCTCATGAGAGTTTCTTTCACTCCACAGAAGTCTTTCAGTTTAATGTAGTCCCATTTGTGTGTTTTTGCTTTTGTTTCCCTTGCTGTTGGTTGACTCGGTTCTTACAACAACTTCATAGGTTAGATATACTATTACCATATCTTATTTACAGATGAGAAAACAGAGGTATACAGAGGTTAAATAATTTGCCCATGGTCATAGTTCATAATTCATAGTTCATATCTTATCTGAACCCAATTGGGATGCACACTGCAACCTTACCACTACAACCTTCCACTTCTCAAACCCACTTCTGGAATGTCACAGATTCTGTAGCTGTTCCATCTAGTTGCCTTCAGAACTCACAGGTCCCACAGAGACTGGCTATCCTTTCCTGCCTGAAACTCTCTGGTCATGGAAACTCATACACAGACCTACAGGAAGTGCTAGAGAGTAAAGAGTCACCCACAACCCAGCAGCTTAAAACTAATGGCCAACAGGAGGTGCTGAGGCAGCGCTTGCTGGAGCTGTGTCTCCTTCAGTGTCCAGAGGCTCCCGTGATCTCAGCCTACAGGGGTAGCTTGTTCTTTCACATATCCTGACCTGGCCTCCTTTCCTTCCCTATCTCACTTCATCGCTTGTGCAGGGGTCTCCCCCTAAATAAATGGCTTATAGTCAAGTCCTCATTTCAGAATCTACAGATGGGGAATATGGACTTTGTCGTTTGAAAAATCATCACTGTTATATTATTCATTGGCAAATGTAAGAATTGTACTAAAACTAATTCTACTGTTTTCTACTATGATGAATTTGCAAAAAAAAAAAAAAAAAGAGGATCGATGTGCACAAAATGTCAAAATTCTACCAAATGATCTTAAATATTCTTGGTAATTAGAAAAGATCACTTTCTTCCAAGATGCTGTACTTAATGTATTTGGTAAATCATCACTTCACATAAACTTGGCCACAATGTAATTTCACAAGAAGGAAATCTATCGAATGTTGTAAGTCTATACCAAGAATCCCTAACTATTTTTAAGGCTCTGATCTAAATAAATAAATAAACAAATAGAGTATTGAAAATATCTAGATCAAAGTTTAAAATACCACATTCCATTGTTATTCTTCCAACATATTTTATTGTAGTGTGTAAAGATTTATTTTTTAATTTATCATTATTATTACAATATTAGCTTTCTCCTCTCAGGTGTCTCCATCCAATCCCCACCAGCAGTTTACCCATGCACCATGTCCATAGTCTCTTATGTTCTTCCTGCCCTCATTTTGACTCCTTTCCCTCCCCCTCCCCTGCAGAGTGTCTCTAATTTGTAGCTGTCTACTTATTTTTGTATTTTATTTGATCCCAAATATTCCTCCTATAAGTGAAACTATCTGGTATTTTTCTTTTCCCTTCTGACGTATTTCACTGACAATAAAATCCCATCAAGTGCCATTTATGTTGCTGCAAATGGCATTGGTTTATCTCTTGATTGTTGACTAGTATTTTATTGTATATATACCACATCTTCTTGATCCAGTCATTTATTTTTAGGCATTTGGGTTGTTTCTGTTTTATCTATTATAAATAGTGCTGTGTGTATTCTTTTGTATTGCTTTTGTGCCCTTTGGGTAGACCCCTAGGAGTTCTTTCAGCATACTTTTAAATGCTTTGGATTCTGGAAAAAAATAAGATTTTGCCCATAAGCTGTGACTTTTGAGGTTTAATTGTGTTTTGACTTTTTCCACAAAAACTTTGGCACCTAGATTTATTTTGCCAAAGTCTCAGAGGAGTCATTTTCATTGCTCTCATTCTGCTTCATCCTGTCCTTCCATTTTATTTTCAATTATAGACTGTATCAATAAAAAGAAAATTACCATGTCAAATATGTACATGAAACAGTGTATTCCCACCACCTTCCACGTACAATAAAGCAAAACATTCTAAAAGCATTTGTCCAAAAAGGCCAGCATCCCTCTCAGCCACCACTCCCTAAGTGCCTACGTTGAGTCTGTTCGCCAAATGGGCTGAGCTCAGATGGAGCAAGCAGAAGGCAGCCCTGGTCTTGCACATAACTACCCCCGCCTACTTCACTGTGAAATCATTCCCCGGATACAAGCCTGGACAGGTTCCACCGTTTTCTAGGCACTTTCTGGTAATAAATGTTCCCTTACAATTGTTAAATAATTAAAATTTCATCCAGTTGAACTATCAAAACTCTGACTTCCCTTTAATTTCAATCTTTCCCCCTCCAACAAAGACAAATGAAGGTGACACTCAGGTCCCTCAAGGCTCAAGTCCTTGCCGAGGGAGGTTGCAACCGAAGGGTTATGGCCTTAGCAGCATGGGACATTGTTCTCTGGCAGCTGGACCGCCTGTGTAAGGCTTGCCCAGCATTGGCCCCTTCTTCACAGGGCTTGGTGGTTTCCTTAGGTACCTGTTAGTTGCCCTGACACCTTGACTGTCTCCACTCTGAGCTTCAATTTGATCACCTCTGGCATGGCTCTTTGCCCCTTGATTCAAAGGTGCTCTTGGAGAGAGCCTGTTAAGATAGCTTACCCTGAGTTCCCAGGGAACACACACACACACACATACCTCCACATCACCTGTGCACTTCTCATTGTTCAAAATAGCACAGGTGAGGGCCCTCCCTGGTGGCTCAGGAGGTTAAAGCACAGCACTAAGAAGCTTAAGCCACTTCCTCATGAGTTCGATCCCCGCCTGCCGCAGAGGAAATACACATGGCGTGGCAGACCTCTTCTGACCCGCCCGCTGCTCCCCTCAGCAGTGTTCTCCCCACTCTGTATCTGATGGGTCTTCTCAACCTCCACATCTCTGGCCTATACCCTAGTTCTGTACGAATAAATAAATAAATCTTAAAAAAAAATAGCACAGGTGAGCAGGAAGTTAAACCAGAGAGGAGAGGAGAAAGCATGATGCCAGGGAGGAGGAGAGAGGAAGCTGCACTGGATAGATCCAAAACCCACATACTATTCCAGACCATGAAAAACTACAGAAGGCTTGCCTTGGTTTTATAATGACAGAATGAACAAAACATCCAAATATGACATCAGTAACACCAAACAACAACAAACACTCTAGTTCAACCTAACTTATGAGTCCAAATGGGAAAATCCTAAGCATGCACAAAAATAACTTGGCAACCAACTAAATAAATAGCATAGCGCAACCACATATTTCCCAGAATGCAAAGTAGCTTTGCAGTAGGAAATCAGTCTATGTATGTACTCATGAATGTGCATATATATCATATTATATATAATATATCATAGTAATTATGTCATATATATCACGTTAATGATGTGAGTATTACAAAGGATAATTATACAATTCAACTCTGATTTCCTACTAAAAAATCTTTTAGCAAGCCAAGAAACAAAGGATTCTCCCTTAACATAAGGAGAATACATGTCATTTAAACCATACCTAGTCATTTCTTAACAAAGCAGGCACTAAGGGCATTTCCATTAGCAATAGGAATGAGAACGATACTCCCTCTATACTATGCTATCATGTAAACTGTCTTTAATTTTAAACATTTATACTAATATTTGAAAAAGAAAGAAGATATAAGTATTGGAAATTAAGAGAAAATGAAACAATTATATACTAATAACCTTATGTTGTATAACTGTAAAATGCTGGTAGCTACTGGAAACTATCAAGGTACATATTTGAGACCAAAAAAATCAATTAAAATTCTTACTGCATGACGATGAAAATATAGTTTAATAGAAAATAACAAAAAGGTCCTATTTACTATTTTAACAAGACACACAAAAGGGATAATCTTATCTGAGTGTTTTATATGCAGTAAATCACACCAAATAGCCTGGCTGGGACACAAAAGTAGAAAGACTGTAATATTCCTGGGTAGAAAAATGAATCTTGTAAAGAGGTCAAATTAAGTTATTGGTCTAAATACAATCCAAATATGCTTCTTACAATATGAATGAACTCTAAGACATTATGATAAATAAAGGAAATCAGATAAAAAGACCAACTACTGAAATGTCCACAATAGATAAATCCATGAGACAAAAATAAGTTAGTGGCTGCCAGGGGACAGATGGAGAGTACAACTAGAAAACAGTTTTTCCTTGGGGAGTGATGGAAATATTTTGGAATGAGATGGGGTTTATGGGTATGTGACATTGTGAGTATGCTAAAACCTAATCAGAATGTACACTTTAAGATAATTAAAATGACGACCTTTTAAAAAAGATTTATTTATTTATGCATACAAGAGTTCTGGTATAAGCCAGAGGTGCTAAGGTTGAGATGATTCACCAGAGACAGAGTGGGGAGCAGAACAGGCAAATGGACTGAAATACACTGCTGAAGGGAGCATGGGGCAAGAGAGGAGAGATCTGTTGTGCCATGTGAGTCGCCTTCTTGGCCAGGGATTGAACTCATGCTGCAGTGGCTGCTGATAGCTTCATAGAGCTGAGACTTAACTCCTTGCACCACCAGGGAGGCTCTAAAATGGTGAATTGTATGTTATACTTATTTTATCTCAGTATTTTAAAATTATTAGAATATATGTTCTAAGATAAAATTAAAATCAAATGTGTGCAGAACTCAAAGTGCTTAAAATCAGATCTTCTGTGCAATGGGACCTTTGTAAAGATCTTCCTCTAGCATCTGGGTCTTAGCTCTGACCAATGACATTACATTGAAAATAACTTTTGGTGGGGGGGGGGGCGTGCGGTCCTTCCTGGTGGATCGCAGTGGGTTGGAGCACTGCACCTGAAGCTAAGCCAATCCATGGACGCTTCAGTGCAAGTTCGATCCCTGCCCCAGAGGTGACCCACATGTTGCGGCAGACCTCTCCTAACACACCCTCTGCTCCCTTCAACAGTGTATTTCAGTCCATCTGCATGTTATACTTCCCACTCTGGTGAATCCTCTGGCCGCCCCGGCTCCTCTGATTTGTACTCCATTTCTGTATGTATGAATAAATAAATCTTTTTTTTTTTAAAGAACATTTTTTCATGATAAGTCTATTATCTCACCTATGAGAATGCACATTTTGCACAGAATGTCTATAGATCTTGGAGTCATTAGCAAATAGATGATAGTTGAAATCATGGATTTAGGTGAGACAGCCTGGGGCGAGCATGTGGAATATGAGTCTAAGAAGTGATGGAAATTGGGCTATAAGAAATCGAAGGAAAGAGCTAGTGAAGTGATTGTCAGAGAGAGGTGAAGAGATGGGTTGTAGATTTTAAGGAAGGGGACAGTTTTAAGAAATAGAACACCAATTTCATTTTAATTTTTCTAAAGTATGTACTGATAGTGCTACAAACCTGCAAGTTGAGGGAAAAGCTAGACACAGGGTTCTGAATGTCATCCAGGCATTTGACAACCCTTTCAGGGTGTCATTTGGGGGCCAGATACAGAGAAATGAAGACTGAATGAAGTGCAGATAGGACGATAAGCAATCAGATAAACAGAAAACCCCAAAGAGATATGAGTTAATGGGGTCATGTGAGCTGGGAGGAAGGTGAGTTGAGAGCGCTACAATCATCTTATCTTTGTGAACATTTTATAAGCTATGCTTATAAACTGTGCTTATTTATCCAGTTTGAGAATAGCCTGAAGCTAGAAGGCATAGCAAGAATCTTGCTAAAGATTGAGGGTTCTACATGAATTCAGTGGGAAGAGTGTGGGTTATCTATTGTGTTAAAAGGAGGAAATCTGTACACTGTAGTGTAGACAGCACAGAACCCATGTTGCAGCCCGAACTGTTAATCTCTAGTCTACGCCTGAGTCAGCTCCCTGCTGATAGTCTGGGAACAAGGAATTCATATTTGTTTTCTAAATTAAATATATTTATTGATACATGTTCATATTTTAAATCACTGTTCATTTTTTTTTGCAATGTTTGATTTTTCCTCTCAGCTGTAATCCCCATAAAATTCTCACACCAAAGTCACTCATGAAGTGACACTAGTCTCTTGTGCTATAGTGTTTTTTCCTTCCCTGTTTTGACCTCTCTCCCTCTCCTGCTGTATGTCTCCAATTTATAGTTGGCCTGCTAGTTTTCTCTCTCTCTCTCTTTCCCCTCTCTCTACCCCTTGTTTGGTTTCACTATATACCTCCTATAAGTAAAATCATACTTACAACTATTTTCCAGGACTTTCAAAAGCGTCCCAGCAGCATTCATGGGCTAGCATTTGGGATCACAGACTTAAATCTTTTAGAAGCTATGTTTATGAATGTGCAAAATGGGAGAGTTTACCAAGATGATTCCTAAGGCCCTTTGTATCTGCACTTGTGTAGAATGTGGATGTCTGCAGTGAGTTAACCTAATATCTAACTGCTGGCACTGGGAATCTGAATTTGCTTATGACCCCCTCCCCCCACCCCCATTCATGAAATCTCATCCTGCGTCCCAGTTAAGTAATGAGAAGATTTTGTAAGAATAATTAACATGTAAATGCACAGTTATACAAAATTAGTTGGGTGAATGAACAAATAAAACATTAGGACTCAGACAATGAAGAGCACAAAACTTACACAGATGGCTTCTTTTCTCAAATTTATACATGTGTGTTTGCTAATCTCAAAGTTCACCTTTAAAAGTCTGACTTTATTCTAAGTGGAATGAGAAGTCAGTGTGCTGGGATAAGATGCAAGCAGGCATTAAAAACAAGTGATAATGACTGTGCCTGGTGAGTGATTCTCTCATAGCCCTAGGTCAAGTAGATTTCCCACCACAAAACAAGCTTAATGGAGCAGAGGAAAGCGAAGGTGAACCATTAACAATTTGTCTGGCTGTCCAATGATACTCTAGGATAAAGCCAGTATTGCCTCAATTAAAAGAAAAACAACAGTAGGACTGGGTTTCATGCCCACAGTCCCAGATTTCATCTAGTCAAAGTAAGGCTCAGACTAGTTTATAAAGGTTTCATTCTACAAACATTTATTGAGTTACTATCATGAGCTAAGCCGTTTTCTAAAAAAACTCACAGCCTGGGGAGAAAGACAGAATGGCAGTGGCAAAATAATTTTTTAGCAGTGTGATGGATAGACACACAGCTGCTCTAAGAAGCAGGGTAGAAGGATACCCACCTTCCCCCCCAGGTAGGGGGACTCTCTGGAAAGACTTTTTAGAATAGGAAACAAAAAGCTGAGCTTTGAAGACTAAAGCAAGGGACCTCTGCAGGTAAACATCAGTAGGAGTTGGTGGCAAGAAAAGCCTAGAAAAGAGGGTCCTGGGTAGTTGTGACCTTAGTTACATACACATGCGGAGCAGGCTGTGTGCAGACACCTGCAAGGACAGAGGCAAGCCAGGGAATTTATGAGAGCGCAGAGATGCAGTTAGTGGCAGAAACGTGAGGCTCCACTGAGCAACTTGGACTTTAACCTGTAGCACATGTAGAGTCTTTAAAGGGCTGGAAACACGGGAATAACCTCTACAGCTCCCATCTGGAATCAAAGGCAGGATGGCGGGTTGCAGTGAATACTGATGAGCAAGAAATGATCAAGTCAGAACAGAATAGAAATAGGTGGTAGGGATGGAAAAGAGGAAAATCGTTTTTCAAATTCTTAGGTCATATTACTTGGAATTGGTGCTATGTGAGGCTGAGGAGCTGGTGGAAACTGAGATCAGTTCTTAGGTTTCTTGTTTGGGTGACAGAATAGCTCTAATGAAAGCAGACATTCATTCATGCTAAAGAGCAGGCTATGTAGATGATTCTAAGGTTTTGAAGAAAAGGATATTGGATTAGATGGTAGCGAGAAGAGTAGAGATGACAGATTAAACCTTTCAGGAGCATAGGGATGATGGTTGTATCACTCACAAATCCTCAGCACCTATATATCAAGGCCTGCCCTTGGCATGTCCTCAACAGATGTTATTTTAAGTGAATGTGAAATGACCAGTGAAAGGATCCCTAAGATGAAAAAGATGTGAGGTTTGCAAGAAGAGACCAATGAAAAGAAATGAAACTAAAACATATCAGAAAATGCCACCCCCAAATATGCCACTTTGGCATAGAGATTATTTTGAGCCAAAGGCAACTGAAAATGAGCAGAAGCAAGAATTCTCTGCCCTGCTCTTATCTGCCTAAAAGCAGGGCATAAATTTCCCTTTGTGAAGTTACCCCTGAAACAGCCAGGAAAAGAGCAATGCTTATCACCAGAGATATAGAGTCAATGCTAAGATAAGTTTGCATAAACAGACCTTACTAGAATAATCCTTAAAAAATTAAATAACCCTTATCGCACATAATTCTCCCATATATTTCCACTTCTACACATTTTATCAGCCCTTAAAAGCCCAAATCAAGTCCTAATAGCTTTCTTGAGTTTCACTTTTTTCCATGAATTTTTCTACATGTAAATATTAATAAAAATGAATGTCTTTTATTATTCAGACCCCCAGACACTGAACCAAAAAGGCTAGAAGAAAAGTTTTTCCTCCTTAAAAATAATAAGGTCCTTAAAGATGTGATAGGGATAGGTCAAGGGTAGAGGGATTTTATATAAGGTGCAACATTACATCTTCCAAGACAAGAAAAGTTTCTGAGCATGGGGATAATTCTGAGTGCTTTTCAGGGAAACTAAAGTAGGTTATGCCTGATGGTCTGAACGAGACCTCTCCCTTCTGATTTTGTGTTACTGTCCTGGAAGCCATTGAGCCAGAGGCCTGGACTATTAGATCCTGAGTTACACGCCCTGAACATAATCAAGCTCCAGGAGATCACTTTGTCTGTGGAGCTGAAATTTTAAAAGTTTAGAAACTCATAAGAAAAGCCTAACTCAAGAGCCCCCCTGGTGGTGCATCGGGTTAAAGTGCAGTACTAGAAGCTAATTACAGCTGCTTCAGCATGAGTTCAATCCCTTGATAGGGGGGTGATCCACATGGCACAGCAGACCTCTCCTGTCTCCCCTTCTGCTCCCCTCAGCAGTGAATTCCATTGATCTGCTTACTGTGCTCTCTACTCTGTCTCTGGTGAATCCTCTCACCACCCCTGCACCTCTGGCCTATACCCTGATTCTGTATGCACCTCTGGCCTATACCCTGATTCTTTTCATTCTAAAAAAGAAAGAAAGAAAAAGAAAAGCCTAACTCAAGACTGGCTATTTACTCTGACATTCAATCACCCTTCTTCCTTTACCTCTGCTCTCTTCCCTTAACATGAGTTCTTTACCATGTGGATATTTAGTTCCTCAGTTCAACAGGGTCCTTCCAAGTTTCTCTATCAGCTGTGCAAACATGTCTTGACTTGGCTAAATCTCAAGGCAGAAGGAAAAAAGTTGGTGCTAAGCTGGGCCCCCCGCTGTTCAAATTCATAAAATATTTCATGTCATCAACCCATGGAGTCACTTACTAAGAGGTTAGTCAAGAATCAAATGTACATATGATGGTGGCATCTCAATTATACCTCAATTAAAAAGTATTTCTTAAGAAAAGAAGTGAGTTATATGAAACAGCAAACAAATAACCATGCTTTGTGGCAACCCAAAATTTTTGAAAATCTCTTCTATATTTGGATCATTTTCCACATTTAGAGTCTGGCAGTTCAAAGGTGCATTTTCTCTTATGCACAAAGGAAAATACCTTTCCACATGCATAGCAGGACTAAGCGAATGAATAAATGAGGAGTGCTCATAGACAGAAGCAATAGCAGCTATGCAGACCCCTCTTATCAACTGCATTGGAAGGCAGTGCTCAGGAATCTAAAAAGGCCAAATAGCAGATCCCAGGAGAGATACCTCAATCTTGGGCTGTGAAGCTTATGAACTATATAATTAGGGAAATACCCTCCCATTAGGTATTCAGGAGTCAAGATACCTCAAAATTATCATGCCACAGAATACTGACTCCAGCGTTTACCTCTTCTTTTATTATACAAAATCCTGAGATAATTTGGAAGTGAGGGACCAAGCCCTGTCATGCTAGTTGTATAATGTAGTATGCTATCAGCTTCAACCCAACAATATTCAAGACTGAAGAAGTATCATCACTTCCTGTAGTCTGATTAGCATGCTGGGCTTCAAGCCTTCAAGTGGACCAGAACTGACTACCTTAACATTATAATATTGTCAGTTTCCATCACATCACATCAGCAGGGACTCACCTTCTAGAACGCAGCCTGCAAAACTCAGTGTTGCACAAATTTGCTAAGTAGCCCTTGCATCAAGGTACAAACATGTGAGGGGGTTTCTGCTAATGAGAGGGACACATGTAAGACTCATTTAGAAGAGAGCAGGGCAAATAGGTGGCATGAAGTTCACTTCCTAGAATGGCTTGTAACAGAGGACTCTAGTTTCTGGGGACAACAGTGGTGATGACATGAGAACCTGTCCTACATCAGCCATGCCTGTTCTGGTAGCTGTACCTGAAGATGGCTGCAGCAGGGTGGCTTCAGAAACAGACAATGGCATCATCCCATAATTGTGATCTGTGTGTCTCCCAAACTGATTTCATCCACCTGGAGAGGCTCAGCACTACCCAGTAACCTGGAATAAACTTATCAACCGACTAAATAGGTTCTCTTGTTTGCAACTTGGAAGTAGAGTGATCACTGACCAACTGTTTATATCCCAGGCATTGTTCTTAGCACTGTCTTATTCTTTCTCATTGGATTCTCACACAAAATCTGCCAAATTAGTACAATTGCTTCGCTAAGGACAAATGCACTGAGACAGTGGCATGGGACGGGGATGGTAAGATTGATAGAAGAAAGGTAATGAAAGCATATTTGTTCAGCTGTCAAGCTTGGGATTTCTCCCGTATGCATGCTCTCAATACCCCAAGTTGTCTGTGAGACATAGACCGGTGAGGCAGAAACTTTCGCCAGGTGCCAAAAACACAGATGCTTCCATCAGCTTCTTTGTCCTGCTAGCAACTATATATGCAAAGCATCCCAGATTCTCCCACACACTTACCCCGTGCACATTGCTTCAGGAAGAGTCTAGACGTTATCTGATCACCCTGTGAGGCCCTCTTCCTGCCTTCATGCCTCAACCCATCACAGTCATGCCAGTTCTAATTCCTATGCACACTTCCTAATTTCCATAGTTCTCTTTACCTGACTAGTCTGTGGCTGATACAATTAGTAAAATGAAAAGTAGGTTGGGAGATAACATTATCTGATAAAAATAAATTTGAAGTTTGCAATTCTAGTCAAAGTAGCCTAGAAAAACAAAAACTGGGGCCCTGGTAATCATAAAGATGGCTTGGCTCTTTAGGTCACATTTCCCACATCAATTACTATAAAGAAAACTTAATGAATTATTCCAAGTTCTATCAGTCTAGGGCAATAAATGTCAACTCCGTTGGCAATAAATTTAATTTACTCAGTCTAGCTCCTCTCACCAAATGAGAAAAGCAGATGATAATTAGATTCTTCCTAACCCTTGTATATGATAATTAAAAAATAATAATAGTATGTTATATGTAATAAGGTATTTTATTGAATATTCAATAGCCAGCATGTAATTCAATCCTCACAATCTCACTGACACAAAATTATTCTTGCTCCCTTTTGTACACAAGGAGATTGAAGCAAGAAAAAAAAACTAAAGACTGTGGGAAATACCATAGTAGGGTAGAGGATATTGGCTCTGAAAATCCATGTCCTGAGTTCAAATCCTGCCTCAACCATTCTGGTACTTTAATGGATGGGGCTAACTAACCAATCCCTCAAACCCTCTATTTTCTGTCAAATGGTGACATACCAGTTGTATTTTCTTCCCAGGATTTCTGTGAGAATTACAAAAAATAGTGTTTAAGAAATGATTTTTATGCTGGAAATGATAATACATATTACCTTCCAAATGTGCCCTTTTAACAATATCCTAAGCAAACTGCTGCTTCAAACACTAAGTACTGTGCACCAATGTTGTTAGACAGCATTAAGCTTTTTCACCAATTAGAAAAACTAATGTAGCATAACTGACTAAATTGCTTCACATTTAATATATACTTAAAGATAAAGTACAAAATATTGACTCTTTTAACAGATTGCTTGTGCATCATACTTATAAACATCTCTCACCATCCACAGGAAGACAATCAACATTATGGAAGGGATATTTCAGTATGGTAGTTAGTGCAGAAAACACATCTTCTCTGCATTTGAGATCAGAGGAACATACTAGATCTCTCTTTCATTGATTAGAAAATACTCGAATCCTCTCCGGCCTTTCCCCTACATTACACAGCAGAAGCTATGATGCCCATCAGAAATTAATAGGTAATCTTCCACCCCATTGCCTAATGGTAAGAAGCATCTTGACGTCTTCAGGCTCAGCTGTGCTCATTAGGTACAGAAATGCCCTGAGAAGACAGCGACTGCATTCAAATTTTTGTTTGTCTGCAGTTTGATGTAATAATGTTTTATTTTTGGCCTCCAATTGCTCAGCAAACAAACAAACAAAAACCCCAAAACTGTGGCTAAGCTGCTGATTTTTTCTAAACTGCTGAGCATGGGGATTATAGCTTGATAAAGGCACTTAGTGGCTGGATGTTTATATTCAAACCATGCCAGTGGTTCTTCACTGGCGTTTTAAAGAAGGATTTGTGACGTTTACCTCCTTATGGAGTTGAAGTAACTGAATTTACCAGTACCACCTTGAAAGAAATTTGTTGTTTAGTTTATCATGAGGGGTTTAACATGAAATTCTACTTTGTTTTTCA
>NW_004567107.1:54004406-54019069 GCF_000260355.1 Condylura cristata | reverse complement strand
AAATTTTCTCCCAATCAGTGGGGTGTCTCTTTGTTTTGTGTACTGTCTCTTTTGCTGTACAGAAGCTCTTTAATTTGATGTAGTCTCAGCTATTTATCCTTTCCTTCACTATCCTTGCTTTGGGTAATGTATCTTTAAAGATGTTACTGAAGTGTATGTAAAGTAGTGTTTTGCCAAACTTTTCTTCTAGATCTTGTATGGTTTTGGGTCTTATGTGTAGTTATTTAATCAATTTTAAGTTGGTTTTTGTGTATGATGTGAAGAAGTAATCTAGCTACATTTTTTTGAAATAGCATCCCAGTTTCCCGGCACCATTTGTTGAACAAACTTTCTTTGTTCATTGCATATTCGTTGCTCCTTTGTCAAAGATTAGCCATAAACCTGTGGGTTTATATATGGGTTTTCTATCCACTGGTCTGTATGTCTGTTATTGTTCCAGTACCATGTAGTTTTGATTATTATGGCTTTTTAGTATAGCTTGAAACCTAGGAGTGTGATGCTTCCATTCTCTTTTGTTTTAGTTAGGAGAGTTTTGGCTATACAAGATTTTTTGTGGTTCCATACAAATCTCATCAATAGTTGTTGTATTTCTTTGAAGAATGTCCTTGATATTTTATTGGAATAGCATTAAATCTGTATAACACTGTTAGTAGGGCGGCCGTTTTAATAATGTTAATTCTTCTGATCCATGAGCAGGAGATGTCTTTCCATTTCTTTGTGTCTTCTTGTATTTCTTTTAACAGTGTTTTATAATTCTCTTTGTTTAAGTCTTACTTCTTTTGTTAGGCTTATTCCCAAGTACTTGATTCTTTTTTGTTTCAATTGTATGGGGATTTTTTTTTTTTAATTTACTTCCACTTCTGATTGGTTGGCTGTATATAGGAAGGCTACTGACTTTTGCGTGTTTATTTTATATCCTGCTATTTAATTAAGCTGGTTGTTTTGATTAGTTTTTCTAGGGAATTTTTAGGGCTTTCAAGTAAATTATCATATTGTCTGCACATAAAGATAGTTTTACTTCTTCTTTCCCTCCTTGGATTCCTTGTATGTCTATATTTTCTGTCTTATTGCTCTGGCTAGGACTTCCAGTATTATGTTGAAGAGCAGTGGTGATAGTGGACATCCTTGTCTTGTTCCTGATCTTAAAGGAAAGGCTTTTAGCTTTTCTCCATTGAGGATAATATTGGCTATTAGTCTGTCATATATTGCTTTTATCATGTTGGGGTATGTTCCTTCTATTCTGATGATTTCAAGGGTCTTAAACAAAAATGGATGTTGAACTTTGTTGTATACCTTCTCTGCATCTATTGATAGGATTATATGGTTGGTTTTTATTTTTCTGTCAGTTGATGTGATGAATTACATTAATTGATTTTCGGATGTTGAACCATCTTATGCCCTGGAATAAACCCACTTGGTCATGGTACATTATTCTTTTAATGCATTGTTGGATTCTGTTTGCTAAGATTTTATTGAACATTTTTGCATCAGTGTTCATTAGGGAGAGTGGTTTGAAGTTATCTTTTCTGTGTTGTCTTTGTTAGGTTTTGGTATTAGTGTGATGTTGGCTCCGTAGAAAGTATTTGGTAGTTTTCCTTCTTTCTCAATTTTTTTGAATGAGTTTGTGCAGAATAGGCATTAGTTAATTTCTGAATGTTTGGTAAAATTAATTTGTAAATCCATCTGGTCCTGGGATTTTATTCTTGGAGAGGGTTTTTATTACTGCTTCAATTTCACTGCTTGTAATTGGACTGTTTAGTTATTCTATTTCTTCTTTATCTGGCTTTGGATGATTGTAGGAATTTGTCCATCTCTTCTAGATTGTTCAACTTTTTTATATACAGCTGTTCATAGTATTCTCTGATAATTATTTTTATTTCTGCTGTATTTGTTGTGATTTCTCCTGTTTCATTTATGTCCTGTTTATTTGTGCTTTCTCCTGTTTTTTTTTTTCTTTGTGAGCCTTGCTAAGAGTTTGTCTATCTTGTTTACTTTTTTAAACAAACAACCAACTTCTGCTTTCATTCATTTTTTTGGGTTGTTTTCCTAACTTCTGTTTCATTTATTTCTGCTTTGAATTTTATTTCCTGTCTTTTACTGGTTTTGGGGTTATTTTGCTTTGTTTTTCTTTTTCCAGTTCTTTAAGGTGGGAGATTACGTTGTTTCTTTGAGTTGTTTCTTATTTCTTTATGTGAGCCTGTATTGCTATATATTTTCCTTAGAATTGCTTTTAATGTGTCCCATAAGTTTTGTAGAGTTGTGTCTTCATTGTCATTCTTCTCAAGACATTTTTAATTTCTTCCTTGATCTCCTCATTGATCTAATGGTCCTCCAGTAGTGTGGGTTTCAATCTCCCTGAGGTAGTTGTGTTTCTTGCCTTCTTCACATGGTTTATTTCTAGTTTGATTCCTTCATGGTCAGAGAAGATAGTTGATATGATTTCAGTCTTAGTGTATCTGCTGATATTTGTCTTGTGTCCCAGGATGTGGTCAATCCTTGAGAATGACCCACGTGGATTTGAGAAAAATGTGTACTCAGAATTTTTGAGTGTAGTGTTCTATAGATGACTGTTAGAACCATGAGATCTAGATTCTTGCTTAGATCTTTACTGTCCTTGCTTATATTTTGTCTTGTTTATCTGTCCATTGTTGAGAGTGGCATATTGAAGTCTCCTACGACATAATGTATTTTCTCTAATATACATTTTCATAGATGACAGTAGTTTCCTGATATATTTTGGTGCACCTTCATTTAGTGTGTATATGTTGATGAGTGTGTATATGTTGATGTTTGTTTGTTTGTTTGTTTGTTTTTGCTATATTGTCCCCTTAATCATAATGTAGTAGCCTTCTGTGTCTCTTTTTAATCTTTTTTAGTTTGAAGCCTATCTTATCTGATATAAGAATAGCTGTTCTGCCTTCTTTTTTGGCCCATTTACTTGTAGGATTGTTTTCTATCCTTTTACTTTCTATCTATTTTTATTCTTTGCAGTTAGATGTGTTTCCTGGAGACAGCAGAAAGTTGGTTTCTGTTTTTCAATCCAGCCTGCAACTCTGTGTCTTTTTATTGATAAATTTAAACCGTTTATATTTAGAGTTAATATTGATACATTACCTGTATTTGCCATTTTGTCTTGCTTTTATTCTTTGATATGTTCTTATTCATCTCTTTATTGACTTTGGCATAAGGACTTCTTGTAGTATTTTTTTTGGAGTGGAAGTTTCATCATAACAGAGTTGTGGAGTTTCTGTTTGTCTGAGAATGACTTTATTCTTTCTTCATAAAGGAAGGAGAACTTCACAGGATAAAGTATTCTTGGTTGGCATTTGATGTCTTGGAGTTTGTTGACTATGTCCTTCCACTTCCTCTTGCCTGTATTGTTTCTTTAGAGAAGTCTGATATCAGCCTGATTGGTTTTCTATAATTTTATAGGTTAATTGTTTCTTCCCTCTTGTAAATCTCATTATTTTTTCCTTGTCTTGGATTCTTGGGTGCTTTATTATTATGTGTCTTGCTGTATTTCCCCTTTCATCATGTTAGTTTGGTGTCCTTCTCACTTCTTGTATGTCTATTTTCATCTCCTTCATACTTGGGAAGTTCTCTTCAGTTATCTCTGTAAATAATTTCTTGATTCCTTGGCCTTTCTCCTCACCTTCTGGGAGACTTATAACTCTGATATTTTCTTTCTTCATGGTGTTCAATATCTTTCAAAGTGTTTCTTCATTCTGTTTTCTTTTTACTTCTCTTTCCTTTTCCATTTTGATTCTCCTTTATTTCTGTGCCTTTGAGGGTGCTGATTCATTCTTCCATTTCATCTATTCTGTTTTCACTGCTTTTTCCAGAATTCTTTATCTCTTCTAGTAGTCTTTTAATCTCCTGCATTTCTTTTATTTCCTTTTTTAAGGTCTTGGTTTTATTCTTCAGTTCATTGATTGTCTCATATCATTCTAAATTCTCTATCTGACAGTCTGAGCAATTCTTCTATATTTTTGTTGATTTCTGGTGACTGATCTTTTTTGTGGTGAAATTTTCCCCTGTGAGCTTGTTTGGGTACTTGTATTTTTTCTTCTCCCCATCATATGTTTGCTAATGCTATCTATGCATTGAGACACTGTGTCGCTAGCGTAGGCTGGAATTTCTTCTGGGTTCTCCTTCTGGGGTGGCCGAGACTGGTATTCAAACCAGTTCAAGGACAATGTGCCAATCTTCTGCAAGGGTGATGATGTTGTGAGTATGGTGGTGAGTTTGAGTGCCGTTATCTGGTGACTCCCTCACTCTGTGTTTCCACTGTTCTAAGGTGGTGGGGGATGGTGAGATTCCTACTTGTGATTGTGACTGGGGGATGCACATTCTTGTTGGTTGTGGTAGTCCTCTGTTGCCTGATTTCATTAGGGGGGCTCTGTGCTCACTCTTGGCCTGTTTTCCAATTTGGATAAGGTGTTATGTGCTAGTAGTGGCAGAGCCCAACTTCTAGTTATGACCAGGCACTATGTTCTACCCATTACTGCAGGAAAATCATGCCTGTTCCAGCAAGTTGCAGCCATGCCCTGCCACTCTTCCAGCTAATGGCTGGGAGCTGAGCACAGGCTATTACACCCTGCCTGACACCTAAATTCCTACTGAGCGAAAGTGCTGGGCTCCCTGTTCATAGCAGAGTCCTGCCTGTTTCAGCATCTATAGCCACACCCTGTCGCACTTCTAGCTAATGGCCGGGAGCTGAGCACAGTCTGTCACACCCAAGGTCCTGGCGACCAATTCACTATAGAGTCCCACCTGTTTCAGCAGCAGAGGTGTGCCCTGGCCAAGGTTAATGGTGGGTATTGTATGGTGGTTATCACTCCCTGCCTCCACTATCAGAGAACCCCCACTCAAAGTGGGAGCGCTGCCGCCCTGTCTCCAACTGGGTGATACCACAGGCTGCATCCAGGCCCTTTCCCTACCCCCAGTGGTGGCGAGAAGGCTGAATCTTATCCTTCCCACAAGTCTCACCCTCGTGGGCCCGTAGTAGTCCTGCTCTGCTCCACGCCAATCAACCTGCTGACCTTTGTTTCTCCCTCTGGAGTTTTTAGATGTTTCAGCTTTTCTCAGTTGCATTCAGGTTTTTCTTTTCCTCCTTTTCTTTCCTTGGTCATGGTGTTCTGGGTTTGTAGATGGTGTGGGGAGACTGGGTCCTGGTTTGATATCTCCCACTCATCTCTTTTTCTGCTGCTTTCATCTTCCTCCTGCTTCCCCTGGGTCACCAATCCTGTTCAAAATGTCTGAACCTCCGTTGGAGTTTGTGGCAGTTTCTCCCTTATTTACTATATCCAAAGTAACCCCACCCATTCTTCTTGTTCCTTTTTTGGTTTTCCTTCTCTTCTCTCAACCCTGAAGGCAAGGGGCTTAGTTGAGAATGTAAGCTGTGCTTATCCAAGAGCAGAAAAAATGCTGACCTAGGAAAGCTGTTGACTTTTCATCCATCCAATAGACATATATTTGTTGGTTAGCTATAAAGTGCTAGATAATATGCTAGAGCTCTAGAAAAAGAAAAAAAATGAGTTGTCTATTAAATTAGCCATTTATGTAATGAATTTTACATTACCAGTTAGCCAATGTTTGATTCATCAAAACTGAAAACAAATAATTATACCATATGGGATAAATGTATAAAAGTAACCAAAATACTGATGCAGGGAATAATTAAGGAAATAACTAAGACCTCATCTGTAGTAAACATGCCAGAAGCTAAGTGTCAGAGGCACATCTGAGCGTGGTTTTGAGATTTAGTTCAGGTCAATGGTTGCAAGTAGAAGTAATATTATAGACAAATCCACATGCTAAAATCTTAACCCCCAGTGTATATTAGAGGTTGGAACTGCTTTCACCTGGAGGTGTCTGAATCATGAGATGGAGCTCTCCTGATGGAGTTAATGCCCTTAAAAAAGAGAACACAGAGAGAGCTCTCTTGTCCCTTAGGACATGGTGAGGGTATGGCGAGAAGATGGCCTTCTATGAACTTCCAGTAAGCTGCTGTAACTTCCAATAACTATCTTTAAGAAAAGTGGGATTTCTTTATCCCCTCCATTCCCATCCCTGATTTTTTCTCCATGAAAAATACCTTTCTAAAAATCTGAATTATGAGACAGAGACACAAGGAAGAGCATTCTAAAAAGAACAAACAGCAAAGCCTCTGAAGAAGGATAAAATAGGAAAATATGAGGGAGAGAATGAATGCCCTTGAAGGTAATGGCAGTAAGTGAAGAAAATAAGGGAAATATGTTTCAAGAGATGGTGTAGGGTCAGTGAAGACTACTCAACAAGCTGTTACGCTGTTGGCCTCTGTGGCTATCACCTGTGGCCATGCATGCAGGAGGCACTAGGGAGCATGGGCTCAGGGTAAGCATACCTGATAGTGGACACCTGGATATGGTGTGGCATGCATAAGTGGGCACATTTGAGTCTGGAGATGGAACCTATCAGGACAGCATCACAGCAGACAGTGGGCAGCACAGTGCAGTAGCAAATAGCTACAAGAGCAAATAGTGTACAAGAGATTCACAAGAGGCCCAAGTTGCTGTCTCCCTGCTGGCTCTTTTCCCCTACCAGTTAGGATAATGCCAAGGGCTCCAAGATTCTCTTTTAAGCTACCTGAACCAACAATGAATCTACCCAGCCTGGGATGGTTACAGAACAGTTAAGTTGATGAGGGTAGCATTTATCTTGAAGGAGGTGGATTATATGCTATCTGCAGGGAGGGGGGAGAGATAAATGATGATTTTAGATTTAATTCTTAATGCAGAGGGAAACCTTTGAAAAGTTTTAAGCATAGCAGTGACATGATCTGATGTATGTGCTAAAATCTTTTCTCTGCTTGTCTCTTTAGAAGTTGTTTGATGGAGGAAAGAGAAGTTAGGAGGCCACTAGACTAGTCTAGATAGTAATCCTGATAAAAGTGGTGGTTTAAATGAGAGCTACACTAGTGGAGAAGGGTCAACCAGGTAAGATTCAGTATGTTTTGGAGGAGGAGCAAAAATGACTTTCTGATGGCCTGGCTACATGATATAAGTGAAGGGCATTTTATACTGAAATAATAGGGGACTTGGGAGCAGGAAATGATAGGGGAGGTGCATAAACTGGAAGAAATCAATAGTTCTGCTTAAGATATGCAAAGTTTGAGATGATTATCAGACATCCACATGGGGTTAAATATTGAGCAAGCAACTGGATGCATAGATTTGCGCCTTGTAAGCATATAGATGCTATTAAGAGGTATGGGATATATGAGATCACCTGAGAATGTAGCTTCCAAGATAAAAGGGCCAAGGACAGAACCTTCAGATACTCCAATATTTAGAGGTCAGTAGAAAGGAGTCATTAATGAGGAAAGCTAAAGCAATATGTGATTTCAAAAACCTAAAGACTCAAGGTTTTAAGGAAGAGGTAATCAATTGTATCAAATGTCACAGAGCAGACAAATGAGCTGAAGACTGAAAATTGTTCATTGTCACTGGTGAGATAGGGTCACTGATAACTTTGATATGTAGGTAGCCTGTATGATGGCCTCCGGTGAGCCTTGTCTTCTTGTACTCATACTTTTGCTCAATTTTCTCCCTTGCTTGTGGACTAGACTTGACTCACTTCTACCAGAATATGGTGGAAGTAGTACAATATCTCTAGATTATAAAAAGACAGCTAGCTCTCTCACCAGTGTTAAACTTGGGTTAAATTGGTTGAATTGGTTGGAAGTTTTTAAGCAATTATGATAAAGGAAGAGAGCAGAGTGGGACTTTAAAAAAAAAAAAGAGAGGAGAAGGGTTGTAATGAAGTAGTTATATTGGCAGTTCCTATACTCTAAGCTGAGTAAGAAATAAACTGAGCACAGGAAGTGTATGAAGGAAAGAACTAGTAGGACAAATAATTTGAAATCCAATGGGATGAGAACTTGGAATACTAAAAAAAACTGAAGATGAAGAATAAGTGGCAATGGGTAGAGAGAAGAATGCTTCAATAGACATTCCAAAACTTGCGTTGGTAAATGTGAATTTTATAGTATAACCTTAAAAATCAGTGGTTCACAATATAATGCTTATGCCAAACCCAGATAAAGACAGCAGACACACACACAAAAGTATAGGCCAAATTTCTGAATAGCATAGATGAAAACTCATCAATAAATACTAACAAACCAAATTCAAGAATACATTAAAAAGATCAGACACAGGCTCTCCCTGGTGGTGCAACAGGTTAAAGCAACGCATTGTGAAGCAATCTGAAACCACTGCAGCATGAGTTCGATCCCCTGCCAGAGAGCTGACCCACATGGCTGGCAGACATCTTCTGACCTGCCCACTGCTCCCCTCAGCAGTGTACTTCAGTCGATCTGCCTGTTCTGCTCCCCACTATGTCTCTGGTGAATTTTCTCACCCACCACACCTCTGGCTTGTACCCTGGTTCTATAAGCATAAATAGGTAAATCTTTAAAAAAAAAAAAAAAAAGATCAGACACCATGACCAAGTGGTATTTATTCCAGGGATGCAAGGATGGTTCATCAAATACAAGTCCATCAATGTGATTCATCAGATCTACAATACGAAAGATAAAAATTATATGATCATCTCCATAGATGTAGAAAAAAACATTTCATAAAATTTAGCATTCATTCATGATAAAAACTCTAAAAAAATGGGTATAAAAGTAATATACCTAAAGTTAATAAAGCCCATATATGACAAACTTATAGCCAGTATACTTAATGGAAAAATATTGAGCTTTTTCCTCTAAGACAGGAACCAGGATGCCTGATCTCGCCACCATTATTTTTTTTTAATAATATAATGGTTTATTTTTACATCATTTTGTGCCTTTTTCCATCTCAGCTGTAATCCCCATGGGCTTCCCGTCACCAAATCACCCGTGAGTGTGCCCATCACCATAGTCCAGTGCACTTCCCTCCCCCAACCATTTTTGATCCTATTCCCCACTACACCCCGTAAAATGTCTCTGGTCTATAGCTGTTCATTATCATTATTATATTCTCCCTTGGTCCTTTATACTCCTGCTCTGAGTGAAACCATCCGGTTTTCTTCCTTTTCTGTCTGGCTTATTTCACTAAGCATGATCTTTTCCATGTCCATCCATGTTGCTGCCAAAGGCATGTGTTTATTTATTTTACTTATTTGGTTGCTGAACAATATTCTATTGTGTATACGTACCACATCTTTTTAATCAAGTCATCCACTTTTGGGCATTTGGGTTGTTTCCATGTCTTTCCAATTGTAAATAAATCAGCAATAAACATGTGAGTGCAGGTATCTTTTTCAATCAGTGTTTTTGTGTCTTTTGGGTAGATATCTAAGAGTGGGATTGCTGGGTCATAGGGAAGCTCCATTTTTAGAAGTTTGAGAAACCTCCAAACAGTTTTCCATGGTCTCACTACCATTATTTATCATAGTATTGGATGTCTTTTCCAGCTGATTAATGCAAAAAGAAAAGAAAAGAAATAAAAGTATCCAAATTGGGAAAGGAGAAGTAAAACTGTCACTGTTTGCATATGACATGTAGAAAACCCTATATGCCTACAAAACCCTTATTAAATAATAAATGAACATGCAAAAATCTGTTACATTTCTATATACAAAAAAAAAACTAGTGGAATGAGAGTAATTAAAAATACCATTTATGATGATAGCAATAAGAATATAATTCATGGGAATAACTTTAGCCAAGGAAGTAAAATACTTCTACAATGAAAACTTTAAGACACTGATGAAAGAAATTAAAGAAGGCACAAAGGAATGGGTTAGAAGAGTCAATATTTTCAAAATGGACATCTGGCCTAAAGCAACATACAGATTCAACACAATTCCTATTTGATCCCAAAGGCATGCCTCACAGAAATAGGACAAAAAGTCCTAAAAATTGTATTAAACCACAAAAGACAAATAGGCAAACATCCTTGACAAGAAAGAAAGGAGATACCATGTTCCCTGACTTCAATTTATACCACAAGCTACTGTAATACTCAAAAATAGTAAAAGATTAGAACAAAAACAGGCACACAGATCAATGCAGTAAAATTGAGAGCCCCAAAATGAAGTCACACATATATGGCTCCTATGTATGGATTGCTACTTATTCTGGAAAAAGTAGTGATGGATGGTCAATGTATAGTCTCAAGTTTCATCCATAATGGCCTTGTGTACTTGGGACTTTATAATAATAGCAGTATGTATTATTTCATTTTATTTATTTTTATTGAGGTAACATTAGCTTACATTATTGTTAACATTTTGGAAATATAGGGTCTCCCTCACTCAGGTGTAATCACCAAAGGGCAGAAAACACCAGTTCACCCATAGCCCACCAATATGGTCCATTGTTCTCTCTTCCTTGGTCCATTGTTCTCTCTTCCTTCTTCTCATTCCTTCTACACCCCTCCCTTCTGTATGCTTCAGTTCTTTTTGTTAGTTAATTAAATTATTTTTAACTGAGCTAATATTTGGATACCCCCATCGGGTATCCAATCAGTGTCACTTTAATGCACCTACCACCAACTCACCATTTTCCACACCATAGTCCATTGTGCTTCCTTCTGTCTTTGTTCTTATAATTCCCCCAATCCCTTCCTCTTCCGGATGTTTTAGTTTTATAGTTAGCTTTCAAGTGTTAGTCCTTAAGCTATGCGTATCTGACCCTTAGTTTACTTATTCTATATTCCACATATTAGTGACACCATCTGGTATTTATCTTTCTTCTGACTTATTTCACTTAGCACTGTCCCTTCCAGTTCCATCCACATTGCTGCAAATGGCATGAATTTATCTTTTTTTAACTGCTGAGTTACATTCCATTGTGTACATATACTACATAGCTAGAATAGCTGAAATAATAATGTATGATTTCATTTTAAGGAATTCAATGTTTATTATTAATGCTATTCCTAGAGTTTCCCATGTCACATTCTCCAAGATGCTAGCTAATTAAATATTTTTAACACTAGCCATCCTGTGGTAAAATGAGCACTACTCTATCAGTCTTAGCTTGTTTTCCATCAGTATAATATTTCTAGAAAACTATCAGCAAACATCAAGAATCTTTCACATATTCCCACTTCACCCCACTTTTGAGAACCACATCCCACATAGGGAAGTAATCAGATATAAGGGAAAAGATTAATTTGACAGATTTTTATTATGTTGTTTGAAACAAAAATTGTCAACACTATCAATGTGGGGGGGAAAAACATTAAACGAATTATGGAGTAGTCAGATTGGGTTACTAGTTACTAAAAATATTTCTAAAAATGTTTAGTTAGCATGGATAAATGCTCATTTTACACAATGAAGAAAATAGGGCACAAGACATTCTGCAGAAGAATCCTGAAATTGAAAGAATCATGGAAGTTTCCCAAGCTTTACTTTGAGGAAACACCCCTGAGCATTTGCTAATGTTTGCTACCTTAGCCTCAGATGAGAGAGTATCATCATGTCATTGAACTTGTGCAAATTTAACTCTGTGGCCTCTGCAGAAAAACAAAAATAATTCCTGAAATATTGCTAGCAATGTTACCTGCCTTTATAGTCAATGACTGCATGCCTCTAGATAAGCATGAGAGAAGTATGAATTTGCTGTTTCCTCAAACAGTTTGAATCTCTAAGGAGATTCACCTAGGGGCATCTTGCCAAAATGAGTGTAATTCTAGTGTATAAAGATACAATCCTATAACTCTACCCTATGCGTATAAAGTCTTGTGCCATACCTTCCCATCTGCATAGCTCTGACAAACATTCCTTAAGATCCTTATATTGATAAATTCTGCAGGAGGTTTGCAGGCTCCATCTTATTAAAATTGTTGACAACACTTGATAATGCTTATCTCTACTTCTTCCCAGGAATATTTCATCTGTCTTCCAGGGACACTGTCTTTTCTCCCTTCTCATCCTATTCACTTTTCTGTTTCTTCAACTGGTCTCTCTCATAGTTACTTTGATATAAAGATTGGTGTCTGAACTGTTTCTCCAGCTACACCCAGGGGATCTTACTGAGTACTTTAAATACCAACTACACTCACATGGCAACAAAAACTAGTGCATGACACTCTTACTCAATGCCCCATTCTGAGTAGATTATATATACTAATTCATCCCTCACAAGAGATCATAATTCATCTCTCACTATGAAATCATTCATATTATTATTCCCAAAGAATTCAAATTGAGGCACAGAAAAGTTAATTAACTTTCCCAGAATCACATCTCTTCCCAGAATCATAGGAGGTGGGGCTGGTTTTGAACCCATACATTCTGACCTCAGAGTGCCACCTTCTTAGTGATTCTCTATTTAACCCTCTACCTCTCACCTCTCCCCTAAAATGCAAGATTTATACATTAAACAACTTTGGTTTTGTGTTTAAGATGAATTTAAAACAATATAGTCAAAACAGAACACCTATTCTCCTCTCCAAATCTCTTAGTCTAGTAGCTAACATCCCCCTCAACACACAGTAAATGGCAACATCACTACTCCTATTGTTCAAGCTATCCACCACTTCTCTCTTTCATTTCCTATATTCACTCTATGAGCAAATATTGTTGACTGTCTTCTAAATAAATCAAGAATCTTACTGCTTTTTTAACTTTTCTTTAGCTATCACTCTAAAGCACAACAATTTCTCTGACCTGGACTTTCACATTGATTAAATGACCCAAATTCTTCATAAGTTGAGACTGCAATAAGAAAAAAAAAACAGCCCTGCTTCCCTGGCCATGACATATTAGTCCCAGGATCAGTGTCTAAACACATGGCAAATGTGCACAAGTGGGCATAGGAAAGATTAAGTCCGGGCCTCCCTGGTGACACAGGGGTTAAGTCTTAGCACCATAAAGCTATAGGCAGCCACTGCCTCAGTCAGAGCCCCAGCCATGGAGCTGACCCGCATGGCACAGCAGACTTCTCCGGTCTCGCCTGCTGCCTCCTCAGCAGTGTATTTCAGTGGATCTGCCTGTTCTGTTCCCCACTCTGTCTCTGGCCCCCCACAACTCTAGCCTACATCCCAGCTCTTGTATATGTAAATAAATAAAATGGCAACTATAAACCAGAAACATTCTGCAGCTGGGGAGAAGGAAGTAGGTTCAAAACAGGGATGGAAAGAGCACAAGGAACTATAGTGACGTACACAAGTGAATTGGTGGTGGGAATTTCAGGGGGACTATAGGTGAGATCAGAAAGCCTATATTGAGCAAAAATGAAGAATGATATAAAAAATATATAAAATAGGGCTCTCCCTGGTGGCTCAACGGGTTAAAACAAGGCAGTATGAAGCCATTTGTAGCCACTGCAGCAAGGATTTGCTTTTTCAACTTTTCTTTAGCTATCACTCTAAAGCACAACAATTTCAGGAGGTAACCCAAATGGCACAGCTGGTCTCTCCTGTCTTGCCCACTGCTCCTCTCAGCAGTGTATTTTAATGGATCTGTCTGTTTTGCTTTTCACCCTGTCTCTGATGATTTGTCTCACACTCCACAGCTCTGGCCTGTACTCCAGTTCTTGTGTGAACAAATAAAGTAAATCTTTAAAAGAAAGAGAGAGAGAGAATGATTAAACCCCTTGACCAATAAGATGCTCCATATGTGGGTTGGCTCACCACCACAATCGATGGTAACTTTGGGGAAGAACACAGTAAGCCAACTAGTGCTGAGTTATTTCCCTGGCTGTGTGATGCAAGTCTTGGCTAGTTTTGAAAGTATTTAGATCAATGTGTGTAGACGAATAAGAAAATATCTCATGCCACCTCTCAATCCATTGTATTCTCCTTAAGAGAGTAATCTTGTGGTAATGCTCTGTGACAACTTCAAGTAGGACAGCGTGCAGGGAGGAATGCACAAGAAAACAGCAGGTGAAAATAAAGAAAGTTATAACTAGTATTTGGCTCCAGGTACTCTTCATAGGATTTTTGTTTTTGTTGTTGTTTTATTCAATGTTTTATGAGACCCTACTTTGATAATTAAGTGGAAAATTTAAGGAACCCAGTGTAAAAGGGATTATGGATAGGGTATTTTCACATTCAAAAAGGAGAGGATCAAGGTTATTCTAAAGGGCATTAGTACTTATTTCATACTACTAATTTTTAAAATTCTCTCATTCTTCTATACAACTACTTGAACTTTCCAAGCAAATGGTAATTAAACAATTTCAAGTGCTAACTTTGAATCGATATTTGAAACAGCTCTTATTCCTAATAGGAAGGGGGAGGAAATGGAGCTGACTCAGGGCACTTAATTCTAATTGAAGCACCCTCCGCTGGCTCTCTTCTCCATGGTTTTTAGTTACTGTGATTTTTGGCTTTGAGAGACTATTCTTCTGATACCACTTTGAGGCAAGTAAAAAATAAAACATGACATAACTATTCAGGTATGCAAAAATAAGAATGTTTTAACATTCAAGTCTTTATAACAAGGTTCGACTGAGTTCAAAACTTCCTTTAAAACAAAGAGATACTGCTGGGGGGCGGGAGGGAACTAGGGGCATCTTGCCAAAATGAGTGTAATTCTAGTGTATAAAGATACAATCCTATAACTCTACCCTATGCATATAAAGTCTTGTGCCATACCTTCCCATCTGCATAGCTCTGACAAACATTCCTTAAGATCCTTATATTGATAAATTCTGCAGGAGGTTTGCAGGC